>NC_134842.1:45844843-46523593 GCF_965363235.1 Mytilus galloprovincialis | reverse complement strand
TTGGCCGCAAAAGTTTACAATTTGCCATTGTGCCATCTACATTTTGCACAGACAATAAATCATCTAAACACTTATTTGCCCTGGATTTATACACATCAGAATCCAGTCTCACATACTTAAACTTTATAATTCTTACCAATTATTTTTTGTACCAGCATTCCAAGGGACATAACCCTTTTTAAAAACATTTTGAGGTATTTTTTATTACTCTTTCTCCCCATTTTCTAATGTAAAATACAAGAAAGTGGACACTTTGTGTAAATCTATTAGAAATATACTGTTATGAGTAAATAAAAAGACTTTGATACCAGTAACAATAAATGGTTGACTGAAAGGGAACCGTTATTTGTCACACTAGGCGAACAGACTAAAAACTCGAGTTACACATAAGGGCTTCTAGAAACTTCCGTGTAGACTGTTAACATTTATAGAGACAGTTCTTTCAGCTAAAACACTTTAATTATTGATTTAACATTACATTTATATCATTTTTGTGGGGAAATAATCACATTTGTTTTATTTTTTAGACAAAAGATATCAAGTTTTGATGAAAAAGGAAGGAAGGAGGAAAAATGGACCAAAACAGACCAAAACAGACCTTCAAATGAACTCTAAAAGGTGCAATAAAATTGTTTATCATCTAAAAGTTGTCTTTTGTATTCTATTTAATTGTTTGAATGCATAGATCATGAGTTTTTGATCAGATATTAGTCAACACTGCATTTTATAATGATACACTGAAATTTGGATTTGTCGAAGAAATAAGACTGAAATTGCCGTAGGATATGGCCTTACATTATAGTGATTTTCTCTGAAACTATAGATCTGACTGAGACAAAACTTGGCAGTTATGCTTGAAATAACTTGCAATTGGAGGGAAAAAAATTACATTAAGTTTATTTGACATTTAGGTGTTCTTTAGGTGTAATACCACCAAATCATGATACGCCACATCCGGTTGCATACGAAAGTAGGTCTAAAAAAATATTCCCTTGAATTTGACAGTTGTAGAAAACTAACCCTGCATTTCAATGCACTTAAATTTTTCTGAGTCATAAACATGTATGTTGGGTGTCTGAAAGCATCATTCTTTTTTTATTTGATGGTCTTATAAAATATTTTGGAAAGTTAAGGTTACATAGTTGCCAAAGCAGGTAACCAGTAAATAACCTGGTAAAAATGTGATTGTTTACTTCCGGTGCAGGTTACTTTCTTATATGCAATGAAATGTAGTGTGAAATTTTCACTGTAGCACTGGAAAGGATTAAACTTTATTCATGCAAAGTATTTCTTTGGTTGAAATAAAGGTAAATTCTGTACATTTTTTTTTAAAGTACCAATTTAACAAAGACTAATAGGGAAAAATCAATGGTGGTATTACACCTTGAGTCATGTATGACGAACGACAAGAAATATTCATAAATAACTTTTATAAAACCACCCAAAACCAATCAAATAGGACATTCAGAAGACTATTTAAGAGTTATAATTCCAATGTAAGGTTGGTTACATGCGGATATATAGATAATATATACAGGTAAAAATATGAATTTGGATGACGTAATATCATTCCTCAATTGTTTACCCAAAACGGGGTTGAAAGTTATATCCGAATTGCTACCACGAATTATTTGAATAATGAAAGTATTTCGTATAAAAGGAAGAACATCCGAACACACGTTACGAATTTGTTCTATTTGTTTGGAATCGATGTTGGTGTCTTTGTAAACAGAATTGAAAAATTAATTCTATCTTTACAATCAGAACCTGATAAGTAAAACTGTAACTGATGTTTCATTCTTTATGCATGTTAATTGGCATTTTGCAGTTTTAGTTTCATTCTTCTCGAACGATTGTTAAAGTAATACTGTGTCTATGCTATTTTATTTAAAATAAAAGAATAAATTACCTGACGTGTTTCCATTTTCGTCTGAAACAGAGAAAAAAAAAACATGCAGCTAAATTATCAACTGCTGGAATGAATGAAACGCAAGTAAAGAAAAGCAACTTTATTGAAGAAGAATTTCGAATTTAAAATAAGATCTGAAGAGGGACAAGACAAAGATTGAATTTTAAAGCAGGCTAAACCATGAGTATTGCCAGTCAAGTGTTTATCATTGAAGGTTATTGATATCTTAATTTTTTTTAAATGTAATGCTCATAAAAAAAATATAACAAAAATAACAAACTCATAGTCAAAGGTTAAACGGGAAAAGTTTAAGTTAATCGATACTATAAAGGATTACTAACTTTTTAAATGTTGATCAAATTTGTATTTTATTTGACCTAACATAGTTTTAATTCGAGCCCCACGGTCGAGTAAAATGTTCACGAATCGTGCATCTAGCGTGACAAATGATAAGTCTGGGTTTAAACCGGTTCCTTGACAACAGAAAATACTTAGCATAACGTTCAAACAACAGGCGCATTTACAACACTAGCAACAATGAAAACATAAGATTGACAACACGAAAAAACACAAAAAATCAAGATAAAAATCGTAAGTACTGAACAAAAGAAAGAAGAACAGCGAAAAATTGTCATTGCACATTCCGATTCAATCTGCATGCTTACAGTTTAGGAAAAAGTCTGACGTTTAGAAGCAAACTATTAACGACAAATCAAACTGTAAATGAATAAGCCACACTTAAACATGAATATAATAGACAAAGAAATAATTATTGTTTTTGTAATTTGCCTGAATTGATGTGTTGTTATTGAAATAAATGTCCTCATCTAAATTTTAGTAAGTATTTTTGAATTTTGCTTTTTACTTTTCAATTACTCCAATATCTTTTTTTATTATTTTTTGTTTACATACGAAAGGTTTTTACTAGAGAACCAATGAAAAAAATCCTGTAGACGAAGCACGCGTTTGGTGTGTTTAATTATAAGTTTGGTATCATAAAAGGGATGTTTTTTTCAGTAGCTGCTTATATTTGCCATCAGCATGATCAATATAGCAAACAACGTTTTATTTATTACTGCTTAATATACTTTAGACTAAAACTATTATTCACAGAAAGCGAATAAAAAAATTCAATGTTACATGCTAATCCCGTATTTTGAATATATAGTACCAACAGTCACTCGTCAGTAAAACCATCAAATACAATTTTTGATAAAATTTTAAAAAAAGTTTTGTACGTTTTGTACATACCCAGGTTATGAGGGATATGATTGATTTTAGGAAAACACTCTCGTCAATATTACACAAAACATGTCAAAGATGACAGAGGTATACATGTAGTTCCTACCTTTTTTAAGGTTCTAATTCTAGTTTTTTTTGTTTTTCAAAGTTACATATTAAATCGATATCCAGTCATCCAAATTGCGAAAGATATCAACAAATCAAAAACGTTACACAAACTTTTTATTTAAAATGGGTCTTTCAAACAACGAATGAAACATTGATAAAGTTAACCGATTATCTGACCAATAAAGTTGTATCTATATTATATTTTTCTTTTGACTTTTGTCCATTGTGTTGTTTCTCTTCGGTTTACGATTTTTGATTACACATTGGTATCTCTACTAAATTTTTATCAATAGAACTTGTCATCATTGCACGCAAGTACCTCAATGTGTTTGTCTCGACATATTCTTGACGGGTCGAATACACCATGGCTTTGACAGTATTATTTTCACCATCTAACCAATTAATAGACGCATATATAATAAATGTAGGCCAAGGTCAAATGTCCTAAATCGATGGAAAAGAGACAAATCAAGATAACCAACAAATGGTAAGATTATTACATGAACTTAAAAAGGAGCCAGTCCGGTTACCTCTACAATGTATGTGTCTCCTGCATTTAAATCCATAAGCTTGGAAACGTAATTTTGCCCCAAGTTAAGAACAAGATTCACGAGACAGATAGATGGAGCGAAGGGTAACTTAGTCTTTCTGTTGGTGGATATTTCTAGATGAAGCAATTGAAAACACATTTCTACTCCAATTGTACCCTAAACATTGTGTTGCATTGTTCATTTGTAAAATCGTCAGAAGAGTCTGAATATAAATTATATTCCTAGTTAAAAAGGAAAATAAAGTGTCAAAGAAAACAATATAACTTGTAGATATATTGACATTCATGTCAATCACAACGTTATGCGTTTTCAGTATAGAGTATTCATATCATACCCACATGTACAAAGAACGTCATACCTTGTGATTGATCTAAGATAGGTTCAACTGAAAAAGAAAAAGAAAACAAAAATTAAAAAGTCTTGTTTAAATATTTGTTTTGGACTGGACTGTTTTTAATCAACAAGCTGAATATATTTTTGTGATGATTATATTTAGTATTTTCAATATAAAAATGATTTATGAAATTTTAAGAATCGTTTATTATTAAGTAATTAAAACTCAGCAACCAATTAATTAGAATGGTGTGCTACTTTTTTTTTTTTTTTTTTTAGATATAACGACATGAATGAAAGCTTTGCACAAAAATAAATTTCGTAACCTACCTATTAAATTTGAAGGTAAGGCACATGCATCTCCTGCTATGTTTATTGCACAGCATCTGTATTCGCCCTCCATGGATACACTAACCTCATTTATGATTAGTGAAGGATAATTGGCATTGACTCCATCAATTCCTACTTCACCATTTCTGATTAAGTGGGGTTTTGCTGTACGAGAGGTATACACTTTCCAATACACGGTTTGAATTTTAAGAATTTCACTTTCTATCATACAGTTGATTGTTACAGAATATCCTTTTGCTGTTTTGTACTTTTCGTGTGTTCGCTTGACAATGGGAATACCTTTTTTAAGAGATAAAAAAAAAGTGAACCGAATGTTAATTTTTTGGCAACAGTCAGTACCATTTTAATATAAATTTAATGTTTTCAATTAACTGAGTATTGGGGTATGTATTTCAACTTTGTCCGTTTAATTAGATAATTTAGATTTGAATTTGAAAATGTTATAAAACGAGGTAATGGAAGTTAAAAATATTTCAAATGATTTTATTAATACGATAATTGTCACTGTATAGGTTTAGCAATCAATAAACATTTTAGTTTTAAAAATTTTCATCCCATCACCAATTCCTGAAATCTTTTAATAGTTTTAAACGTATTGTATTGTTCAGAAACTTAAATGGGCATTAGAAACGAGAAATATATATATTTTTTCAATCATTAATGAAAGTGAAATAATAGAATAATAATTTGCTTTTAGCAGCCACTTTGGTTTAATTTTGTCAAAATAAGCAAAGAAACATCGCTGATAAATTATGCACTTGCTAGTGAATAATTCGACCTCATTGATCCGTATTCATGTAACTCTCAACTCAACCCCTTAGCTGGTCGCAATCTATTTATATTCATGTCTATCATATTTATGTTTATGTTTATATCACGTTTTAAGACCGTCGGAAATTTTCGGAGGTTATCTTGATGATTGATTAGATGACGTCTAGACAAAATACAAACAGACTATTGATACATATTATCTAGTACATGCATTGTTGATAGTTTATTTTAGACTTTTTTGTAATTTGGTTATACCTTTTAATATGTTATAAATCAAATATGAGAATTTGAGTCAAATCGGTGGACATGAATTTGACAGCTAATGCCCTTTTAACAAACGAATGAGACACACGTTTTACAACTTAATAATGTCTTTTCTAGTACATAGACAATTTACAAATAGATGAACATTAGAAGAAATAAACAATATGTATATAATGTCTAAAATAGCAACAATCAACATCTAATCTATTTAGGCGTGGATCAGCTTGTGAAAATAAACTGATTCAGTTACTGAATTAAAATCACATAAATGTATAAGAATATAATTTAAGGTGGATCTGGACTATTCGACTGCAAATAATTTCACGCAGGAATTGCAAAGCACACGAAAATTATTCGTCGTAAATTCGATATTTTTTTTTTTTAAATATTTTGAATGATTAGAAACGTTAAATTATTGTAGTTTTGTCACTAAAAAAATATTTTCGTTATTATGTGTATATGTTAAAGGCTAAATACTGACATTTCACCCATTTTTACAATTTTCCCGCCAAAATTTGAGTTTTAATGCAAAATATTTTTTTTTCCTTATCGGTGACCTATGTTATTTTTTTGCTCATTCTTTGAATCTATATTTCAGTTTTATATATTACAGTTTTGGACCAAGTGTCATAGAACTTTTTTTTTTAAATTCCGATAAAAAAAATGTCAATACCTCTGTTTTCCCTATCATTTCATTCAAAAATGGTCCCTATTAGGCAACAACCATTTGATTTTCTGGGGGGGGGGGGGGGCTATGGTTTTTTTGTCTGTACAAACTTTTTTTTTCGCCTGCGGCGAAAAACAATCTATTTTTTTCGCGACAAGTCGAAAACAATTTTTTTCTTTCAATTTTAGCATTACATATAGTGGCAGCTTAGGGGGTAACAAACAATTTTTTTTCTCAGAATTCAAAACAAATTTTTTTTCTCCAAAAACTGGAAACAAACTTTTTTTTCCAAAAAAAACCCATAGCCCCCACCCCCCCCCCCCCAGAAAAATCAAATGGTTGCTGCCTTATATACCTGTTTGAAAGTAAAATATTGAGCTTAAATGGTACGTGACCCCCTATTTTTTTTTTGACTAATTTCATTCACTTTCTGTTAAGAATAAAATAACAAAAAAAAAACGGCACTTCTGATAGAAACTTCGAATAGGCCCGAGCCACCTTAAACACGCTAATTGATACATTTATTAAGTTCAATTAGTTTCTAAATAGATATACCCAATATTTCGCTAGAAAAACTAGCTTCATCGATTGCATGACAAAAAATATGTTTGTGCTTAAACTACACACAGTTGGAATAAAAGAATAACATATTTATTGATATTGTATAAATTGTATGAATTTCAAGATTATTGTTTTGAATTGCCTTTAAATTTTTTTTTTTCGTCTCTCTTATTGCATGTATTGAGTCCATCAAGTTCAAGAGTCCGTAACTGGTTCATCAAATATCTCTTTCTTTCTTGCCTTCCTTGTATTGCATTTGTCCCAATTTTGGTTTTTCTCAATGATTTGAAATGTAACGTTTTTAAAATCATGCCATTTAAAAAAAAAAAAGTTTAATAATCAGTTGTCATGCAAAAGACTTTTAGACCAGAACTTGTATTTTTTATGGAAAATATTAATTTGCAGTCCTTAAGTATTTTGTGAGTACAATTTTTTTCAAATGTATAGCATAATGCATTTACCTCCTCTTACTATAAGAGTTATTTCGCTACTATAGCCTTCTCCAACAGAGTTTACTGCAACACATCTATACTTAGCTGCATCGGATGATCTAGCCTCCTTTATATTGAGTGTTGAACCATTAGGAGTGATGTTTATCATTCGTGAACTAGACGTTATTTTCCTAGTGTCATTACTTGTGATCGTTTTGACCCAATATACTTCGTTATGTAATGGAGTGGAAAGAATTTCACAGTCCAATTTTACTTCTTTCCCATAGTCAACTGTATATTCAATCATACCAGTTGTCACTCTCGGTTCGTCTATAACAGTTATAAAAATAAAACATAGGCAATTACATTCAATGTCAATATGATTTGAACTTTGATATATATTACAAGGTCATTTATTTTATGAAAACAAGTCTATTTATAATACAAGTAAGAAAATGTGGTTTGATTGCCAATCAGACAACTATACACGAGAGTTCAGATGAAGTGGATGTAAACAATTATTGGCGACCTTTAATATAACGAATATGGCAGGGTTAAACATATTTGTGAGCGGTCAACCTTTATTTGTATTTCTTTTTCACTCTAGATATTGATTATATGAAAATTTGATAATAACTAAATATTGTTCAACTAAGATAGTTAGATTGTCGAATAATGTAAATCTCAAATGGTTAAATATTTTCCGTGGTTGAGATAGTAACAAACACACAACCTAACAACAAGGACAGTATCTAGCAATTAATTTAGATACATGTTATTAATTATCTCACTTATTATGATTTTTATTTTATATATTATCTAGTCATTGTTAATAAGATTCATGTCATCTCTTGTTAAAATTTTCCCAAAAAACATTCATGTATCCATCATTATTATATAATGGTCATTGTTGAATATCCCTTGTGTGAAATGCTACATATAATTGTAGTCAATTCCATTAGAATTAATGTGTGTTTTTACACATGTATATTTGCTTTATGTTGATTGTTGATTTGTATTAGATAGGATATGTATAGACGTTTACATCCTATCCAATCCATTTCAGTTAATATTATTTTTTTTATTAAAATATTTTTTAATTAATATAACCGTTTATGGTGAAATGTTTATTGTGCTGACAGCTGTATTAAACTTCAATAAATTGCCATGCACATTAAAATTTGCCTCTTCCGTTATGTAAATTGTTCCAAGATAAAAAAAAAGTTGCGATTGAAGTCGCGGCAAAGTCACATAGAGACGCCTAACCTTCATGATTTCCTTGATAGAGGTCTGCTGCTAACAAGAAAGATATAAATCAAGAGTTCAAAGTGGTGAAGTTGAAAATAAACCTTCGTCAAATTTACGGACGCCATCACAAGTTGGTTGATCGTTATGGAATATATCCGTGTCACTGCTAAGAACGAATTTGTTCCAATTGTCGTTACTACAATCCTGTCTCCTTTTCTCCGAATATGACCTTCCGAATTAGACTTATCAGCGGCTTTGTACTAGCATATTTAACACGACGGTTGCCATATGTGGAGCAGGATTTGCTTCTATTCTAGATCACCTGAGATCACCCTGTTTTCTGGTCTGTTTTGTGTTGCTCAGTCTTTAGTTTTCTATGTTGTGTTTTATGTACTGTTGTTTGTCTTTTTTTTGCCGTGGCGTTGTCAGTTTGTTTTCGACTTATGATTTTGAATGTCCCTTTTAAATCTTTTGCATCAATTTTGTATCTCCTTTGGTATAAATGTGGTAAGCAGTATGTTGGTGAGTCAGATCGAACGGATATTTAACAAAATATGAATCGCGTTTATAATGACTATGACTGTAATCCAAACTTTTCTCTCTGTACATATTCAGGATATTTGACATCCCATAAATACATTTCTAGGTAGATCGCTATCGACTATAATCATCATTGCATAAACACAGCTTGGTCTGGGGGAAAAAGTTCACTCGGAAAAGATTTTATATTTAAAAAAGTGGAAAACGTTGACATATGTAGTTCAAATCTTGCAGGGCTAACCATAGCAACTGAATCTGTTGTTTATTATGGTGGATACTTGCATACAGAACTATTTTATTTAATGTAGATGTTTGATTAACGTGAAGTTTCAAAGTTAGGAATTATAAAGTTACTTTTCTTTTAACGTTGTTTTTCTTTTTCAAATAACTTATATTACAATTAAAATATTGTTTTTATATATAAGACTTCCTTAACATCATACTGATGACGGAAATTTGTTCTCGGAATTTTTTTTTCAGATTGAATCATTTCTGTTTTTTTTTTTCCTTTTTTCTTCTTGTTAAGCCAATGTCGATTTTTTTAATTTCAAAGATTTTATGTTGTACAGATATTGAAACGTTTTCTACAACAGGTGTATATGAGGCGTCCTGTATATGTCAATAGACAGTAATAGCTACTCTGGTAAAACTAACCATATATCATACAGTGTTTACCATAACTTCGGCGTGGTGTCACGTAAAGGGTTGACCATACACCCTGCAGTTTTACTTCTCAAGGGGGATGTCACCTTTTAACACAAACTGATATATATATGACTCCCCCACGAGATGCCCTAGTAGGATAGATGACGTCTCTTCAACTTTGTTGTAAAGGTATGGTTTCGGCTTACATTTGTACGTTACATATATAGTTGAGATATTAGCAAACGGAGAACACCAATAAGAGACATTCCTTAATCATAATTACCTCCGGTCACTTTTAAAAATGTATCTTTACTTTTTCCATAACCTATTTCGTTTGATGCGTAGCAGGTGTAATAACCTGTGTGAGCGAAATTTGTTGACACAATTGTCAAGGATGGATTTTGCACGGTAATGCCTTGTGTTCCTATAGCTTGATTATTCAGATGCAATGGATTTGTTCCATCTTTTGAATACTGCCAGTAAACTTTGGAATGAGGCGGTTCTGATTGTACAGAACAATAAAGTGTTATGCTCTCCAAAAACAGAACTGTAATTGCTGGAGTCTATTCGCACTTGAGGGACACCTAGAATAATGATTAACAGATGTCAGGTTTCTTGCAATCTTATAATGATACTTTTTGAAACAAATATAAGCTGTAGCGTACAATGAGGATCAGTTCTAACCTCCCTCTAAAGCTTTCTCCATAATATGTTTCAAACAGTTTTAGTCTAGAAAATTTAAGCCTAGAACTTGTAATTGTAATCATTAATCAGCTGTAATCGCTCCAAGTTTTTCAAGTAATCATTGTAATCATTTATCAGTCAAAAATCTGATTACAAGTTATTTAATTTAATCAATTACTTTTCAAAATACCTTGTAATCCTGATTACTTTTTGATTACATTCTGATAACAATGTAAAAAATCATAAACAAAAAAAAAAATTTTTAAGTTGTACAGGTGTTATATCTGGGTTATTTTGAAATTCTTTGTAATCAGATGATAACTTGCCAATGTAATCATTAATTTAATCAGCTACTTTGAGAAATGATGTTATCATTAATGTAATTTAATCGTACAATGGAAAAAGTAATTGTAATATAATTTATTACAAAGAAAGTAATCGGACCCATCTCTGTAATGAACTAAAGTTCCAATCTCCTTCAGTATAAGATGACGAAAAGATTAATATACTGGTTGTGATATTCTGAAGGTCCTTTTTGTTAATATTGCTACTTTTGTTTCTGCGTAAGCATATGCATTTATAAATTGCTGGCTTTCTATTGTATGATCGTTCAATAAGAAAAAAGATGTGAAAAAAGTGAAAACAACACTTGAAAAGTTTTATGCGTCCGAAATAGATTTGACTTCATCTTGTAAAGGAACTGTGCAAGATAAAACTATGAAAACTAATGATGTCAAATTAACGGGCTTCATGATCAAAATGAACCTTCATATAATACATTTAAATCCATTTAAAGTTACCTTTGTTTAAGCGATTTGGAACCTTAGTTTAGTTGATAGATTATAAATTGATGAAGGGACAATTGAAGAAAGTAATTTTAGTCATAGTAGTTTCGAAACAGTGACTTCTATTCGGATGAAACCAAATGAATTTATATCATCAGTTGTGCTTTTTGTTCATCTACATACACTTGGTCAAAACTTACGAGAATGGACTGTTCGTTCCCGAGGGTATCACCAACTTAGTAATTAGTGCTTTGGAACTAGAATAATTCATGACATTTAATATTCTCCTTTGAAACATTAAGCAATTACAATATATTTATATGCATAATATTTTATTTGTATAATCATAAAATTCAATATATGTAATATTTTTTCTTTAAACTTGAGAGATGTACATATTTTCCTGAACATGTCCGATCAAAATTCTTACTTGGATATTTTTGTTACCTTTCTGTGCTTACTTGTGAAGGTCATTCAATTGGTTTGCATGTTATATAGAGATTTTAGAGCCTTTTTTTTCGGCATATGGAGAAACAGAACAAGAACAAGTGGTTTGCGTCTTGTCAAAATTTCAGTACACTGACTGGCCTTAAATTTCAAGAATAACAACGCTATAACTTAAAAACTACAGAAGATCATATAATAAAGCATTAGGAAACCAAATAGTAGAAACCAAAGGATACGGGGTATCCATCCATGACACAAATTCAGTACATACAAAAAATATACAAAGCAAAGGAAAAGCGCTTTACTGCTGTTTTTTTTTATCTCAAGGTCACAGTGAGGAATGCTTATGAAATTATTTTGATTGATTAAATTCCCTGTTCGGAAGCTTTGATTTAAAGGCAACTTATTTACATGATGTTATCACAGTCAGGATTCTACTTTATTTTTAGTCAAAATCATATCCCCATTATGCCACCTAAAATTGGAAGCCATCGCTAACAATTTAGTCTATCAAATACCGATACATTTATCCACAGAGCATCATTACGATCATTACATGACAGTTAAATTTTAAAAGACGAATTAACCTATTACCTATAAAGCATTATATAATGTAGTTTTGGGCATTTAGTCAACTTTAAACTACTATCTAATCGGTTGCCAGGAGAAATTTTCGAAATTCATAATTATAATTAAATAATTCGTTGAAGGGGCAGACTAAAACTTAGAAGAAGTTGAAGACTAATAACCCTACATAACACACACACAAACAATGATTTTTTTTAAGTTATGCACCACAAATTTCCACCAGTAAAGTATGTCGTCAAATACTTTTAGGTCAAACATGGTATTCAAGCACACCTACTATATCAACCTTTAGCCTTAATATATAAATATAATCTGAATTAAGATGATTATCTAATATTTAAGCTGTATACGGTTTTAAGACTTTAACACGCCTGGACATAAAAGTGTGTACTGGTATTTTTCTTTTCGATGAAAATATTGCCCATTTCAAGAAAAAAGTGTCGCCCTAGGCAAAAAAATATATTGAAGCTTTAAACTTATCAATCTTTTGTTCTGTGGAATTGTTTTCGTTGGAATGCATATAGTTATGCACAAAAAAAGAGCCGCATGTATTTTCAATTACCACAATCGACTGTTTTGTGAGAATTTGTCATTAATTAAAGTTTACAAATATTTAGAGCTTCATTTGATAATTGGTTTTCTATTTTGTGTTGTGTTAGCTGTTAATATCTGTTTGTCTTTTTTGTTTTTAGCCATGGCGTTGTCGAAATTGTTTTTACTTTTGAGTTTGAAAGCTCCTTTGATATCCTTCGGCTCTCTTTTAAGTGACACACGTATATAAAATGCATAAAATCATAGACAATGCACCTACATCAAACTTGTAAAGCAAACATAACATGTAGAAACGGATGTAGAAATTTAAATCGCATTTTAGTCTAAAATGAAAAATCGCAATAATAAGAGAACGCAATAATATCTTATTTTACAGTTGTCTATTGATACACGTTTATCTTCAGAAAACTTGAGCCACATTGAGAATAAGCGATGTAAGCGTACAGATATTTTATCTGCATTTTTACTTTTTCCCTTACCTCCTACTACTTCCAGAATCGTTTCTTGGCTTAATCCAGTTCCTACTATATTCTTAGCGACACACATATAATGTCCTCTATCATTTATTCTTGAAGTATGGATTGTGAGTGATGGGATGCTAGTGGTACTGCCGCTTGTTCCGGATTCACCGTGTCTGATTATGGTTATACCGTCATTAAATTGTCCTTTCTTTTCCCAAAAAACTTCTGAAAGATGAGGACTGGATACTACTGTACAATTCAAAGTTACTCTTTGTCCATATTTAACAGTGTAATTAACTGATTCTATATGGACTTCTGGAATGCCTTGAAAATATATTTGCATAATATAGAAGAAAAAAATACAGAAAACTTCACTTATAAACAAATATAAAAATGAAACGGCCTCATACATCAATATCCGACCTTATCTTATGTGTTGGATAGTTGATAAGTTCGAAATTATGAGGAGTCTCCATTTTTGTCAGTGACATGCGCTGGAATAAAATTTGGAACTGTTAAGATACTTCGCTTGGAGTCATTCATATAAAAATAAGAAGAAATTATATGAGATAATGGCCATCGTAGTCTCAATAACATGATTGTCCTTAGCTTATACCTATAGTTCCTTGTAACAATTACAACAACAATCAGAAACAATAATGTGTATTCAGCTAAAAATGACCAGAACCAATTATTATTATTTTGTTTTTAATTTATTGTTTTAAAATTATTTTTTAGGGTTTTTCATTTTCGCTGAACTATTTTCCTAATATTCTATGTTGCCGGTTAAAGACAACGTAATCATGAGTCTTAATTGTAAACATATCTACCAAAATACACGATTAAAACATTGGACTAATTTTGCAATAAAAATCTAAAGTAAACGATAATGGTAAATATCAATTAGTATGCAAACTTGGTAACCTCAAATAGTCATAAATGCGTGATAAAATATGTAGTTGTATTCCACTCTATGGGTGTACGTGTATGATAAGATTTTCTGTCGCTATGAGCTCTTTTATCGCATATACAAATCCGAAGATTCGATGTTCAGTTGTATGTAAGACATGTTAGATACATCATACGGCAGGGAAAATTAATGATCTTTCAAAATGACAATGTGTAATTTTACCTTTGATACCGAGATCAATGTATATACCATTTGCATACGCAAAGTGTGAAAAAGGATAAGACTGTCGTTCATGCTTGACAATAAATTTAAAAAATGTGTCTGTAGCGTGGTTTTCACAGACGATTGTTAATCCCGTTTTAGATATTGTGTAAACAGGGGAAATCCAAAATATTTGAATAATTTTGATAAGTTTGATATGCAATAGTTTGTAGTGACGTATTTGATATCTTTAACGTTATCTACGTATACAGCGCTAATCCTTTAGACAGTGATTTTGTTTTAAAATTTACTTTAAACCTTACAAAATATTTGCAAAGCTACAAGTATTTGATGTTAAAGTTTGGTAGTTCCTGAAGAAATCTGAAAACAAACGGGATTTGAATTCTTACTGTTTTAATCATGCAGTAGTGCTTTTCTATAGCTAGGGAATTAAGATACGATCCATGTTAATGTTATGAATCATTTGTTCTAATTCATTCTAAGCGGATATCATTTAAATAATGAAGCAAGATCTTAGAATAATGTCTGTAATGTTACTTAGATGGATTCAATTTTCAACAGATTTTAAACTACAACGGCATCAGCTGCTATTCAAATAGTTATAATTGTGAACTTTCCATTTCTAAGTAGCAACATTCCAGCAGCACCTGCATACGGGGTATATATCTCCCAATTGATACGATATTCCCGTGCTTGCATTTCCTATCATGATTTTCTTGATAGAGGCTTGCTGCTCACAAGGAAACTATTAAACCAAGAGTTCCAAATGGTAAAGTTGAAATCATCCCTTCGTAAATTTTACGGACGCCATCACGAGTTGGTTGACCGTTATGGAATAACCGTATCACAAATGATATCGGATATGTTCCTTACGTCGTAACTACAATCCCCTTCCCTTTCCTGAATGTGACCTACCGAATTAGACTATTTATCGGATTTGTTATCACATAAGCAACACGACGGGTGCCGCATGTGGAGCAGGATCTGCTTACCCTTCCGGAGCACCTGAGATCACCCCTAGTTTTTGGTGGGGTTCGTGTTGTTTATTCTTTAGTTTTCTATGTTGTGTCATGTGTACTATTGTTTTTCTGTTTGTCTTTTTCATTTTTAGCCATGGCGTTGTCAGTTTGTTTTAGATTTATGCGTTTGACTGTCCCTTTGGTATCTTTCGTCCCTCTTTTATAGCTATGGTACTGCTGCCTGGTTTGCTTTACCTTTTATAGTTTGACAATATAATAGAATACTTTTTATACCATGTATACAAGCAATATTACAGTTGTTTTCCATTAGTTTCTAAGGTTGATATAGTCGGGCGTTTGATTTTGTCTAGTTTAATTGACTTCCCCTATTTGAATTTACCTTCGAATTCAGTTTTGGTGTACTTTTTTCTTAAGACTCATTATGACATCTTAACCCTCAATATGACACAGATGTTCTGATTCAAAATAGTATTGGAAACCATAAAGTATATTCATTATTTGTCAAGTATATTTGACCTTGCTTTCAATAAAGAATGTTTTACATTATTATCTACTTATTTCGGTTGTAGTGATAAACATTCCATGAATTGCTGAATTCCATTTTATCACAATAGCCTCTTCAAATTTTAATTCATGTTCATTTTGGTTTTTTTTGTATGCTTGTTTTAACCGAAATTGTGTTTCCTCATATTGCAATGGAGTGTACAGAATTAATCCAACAAAGAACATTGTTAAGAGGCATGCCTTAATTATAATTACCTCCTGTGACTTTTAAAAATGTATCTTCACTTTTTCCGAAACCTATCTCATTTGAAGCGTAGCAGGTGTAATAACCTGTGTGAGCGAAGTTTGTTGACACAATAGTCAAGGAAGGATTTTGTATGGAAATGCCTTGTGTTCCTGTAGCTTTCTTATTCAGATTCCATGGATTTGTCCCATCCTTTGAATACTGCCAATAAACGTTGGAATGAGTTGGATCTGATTGTACAGAACACTGAAGTGTTATTTTTTCCCCATAGATAGAACTGTAATTTCTGGAATGTATTTGCACTTGTGGAACACCTGCAATAATTTTTTTTACATATGTCATGTATTGCAATATTGTATTAATACCTGTAAAATGAAACACATGAAATATAAAAAGTAAGTTGTTTTTCTTTTTCTTAAAAATTTCATTCATTTCATTTTGATATGAATTGAGTTTTTTTTTTGTAACCTTATGCTACCTTTGTAGTTTTGACCTTACATTTTAAATTCTGCGTCATGGAACGGATCCAATTTTAATTCAATATTATGCTCAAGCTACGTCTAAATGGAAAATGAAAAATTGACATAATGCGAGTCCAGTATCCATGTTGAGAATGAAGTCCTTTAAAAAAAAATACCATCTTTTAAATGGGTTTCATTTTGTAAAATAATGTAGTTTATCAGAAATATGGAATCTATTTAGTGTGTGATTTGTATTAGCAAAAGAGAGACTAAAGAAACCAAAGTGACATTCAAACTCATTAGTCAAATATAAACTGACAACGCCATGACAACAATCATTTTCGAATTAATCCGGGAATTAGAACAAGTGATCCTAATTACATTCAAAACTATATTTATCTTTAAAATGCCAGTATTGCCCTTAACGAATTCCTTAATAAACCCCAAGCTAGGACTATTAACTTAAGCTGAGGGAATTGCACGAATTTCAAAAGAACCTAGACCAGATGCATTAATAGCGAAAGCCTATCCTACCAGGTATGCATTAACCCCCATGGGAATTCACACTAAAACTTTCCAACACAAGTGTAAACATCTATTTGTTAAAGTTGGAGCTTTTACCAGCTCATTATTCAAAAACAAATAATTGATATATTGTAAATAAGTATTAAATCCATTGAAACATATTCTATATCAAATACAGGTTTGTGAAATGACTCTTCTTTCTGTTTACACAATTTATAAATTACATGTACTGCAATAATTATTACTTAATTTTTACTCATTACATAAATAAAAATGATTATATTTCTATTTAGATATTACGAATTACAGAGTCTTTTTTTTTTTCTTTTCTTACATAAATTTTACATAATTTGATATACATTGATTGATTGATTGGTGATTAACGTCACTTTCAGCCCTATTTTTATATTTCGTGGTTGTCAGTTTTAATTATGGAAGAAGGCGGAGTGCTGGGAAGGAACATCACTTCAATAGTTGATACCTTTTATCATATCAATGTTCATCTTCAGAAAACTAGAGCTTTATTGTGAATAAGAGACCGTAATAATATTTCATCTGCAGTGCTGTGGTTAATGTTACTGTTTTACCTTACCTCCTATAACTTTCAGAACTGTTCCTTGACTTAATCCGGTTCCTACCATATTTTTTGCGCCACAATAATAATGTCCTGGATCTGTAGTTCTCGTGGCTTTGATTGTAAGAGCCGGTATGCTAGTGGTACTGCCGCTGGTTCCTGATTCACCTTGTCTGATAATGGTTATACCATCATTTAATGTTCTTTTCTTTTCCCAAAAAACTTCCGAATGAGGAGGACTTGATACTACTGTACAATTCAAAATAACTCCTTGGCCATATTTAACAGTGTAAATAACTGATCCGATGAAGACTTCTGGAACGCCTTTCAAATAGACATTTCAATGATTTAAAAGATATCATAACAACTTCTTGTAACTAGATTTAAAAATTAAATGGAATCGTGGATTAGATAAAATCGTAAACCAAAATACCAAATTAGTGGACTATCATCAGTCTTCAGAAATATTAGACATATAAGCTGCAATGATTCTGTACTGTTTTCCATGATTTCCCTGCGTTGAATGAATATCAAATAAAGAATATGTGGTTTGATTGCAAATAAGACAACTATCCACTAAAGTCCAAGTGACGTGGATGTAAGTAATTATAGGTTGTTGTACGGACGTCGTCAATGAGTAGAATGTATACTTAATATTCAGCTATAAAAGACCTTCAACATGACATTAGTTCTTTAAAGCCTATTGCATTAATGAAGTTCATTTATTGAGTTGTTATTTACCTGAACGAACAAAGCAAATTGAATTATAGACTTTTCTGACATCGGTGCGTTTAATGGAGCGAAGGGGTGACAGGAGTTAGAGATGGCGAAATAAGCTTGGAAGTGAGCGGTTACATGAGACCTGATGTTTGGCTATTGGTCGTGGGAATCACCAAAGAGACGTATAACGGTATATTGTTGAAAAGCAAATTTGTAGGAGTAACATCGGTACAATTCACATGGTTTATGTTTTTTTTACCTAAACAAAACGTGCAGTATGTTTATCAGCACAACACATTGGCTTATCAATATACAATTTAAACATTAAGTTAAACACTTGCAAAATATGGACTCAACCGAGTATACTTAAATTTAAAGTTAATATTGTGATGACACATCTCGACGTCTCGGTTTCTAGACATTCCTTGCGATTACCTATACGGTAAGGTGCGTCACCCATATTTGTAAACTTCTATGTCATTTCGTAACTATGACATATATGGCATTCAAGTATCAACAAGATCAATGCGTATATTCCTCCTTTCTCCCATTTTGTCATAGCATAAAGCCATATTTATTCACACTGATTATGGTACCTTTACACTAGATTTGTTTTTGATGTACTGATCGATATTTTAAAATTATGGTATAGTTATTAGTTGAAATTGTACTATGAACTGAGTGTTCTATGGATTGATACTATGTGGTTCTTGTCTTTTTGTTATTTGTGTTTGTGCTTAGAACCAATTTGATCAACTGAGTTTTACAGTTTATTTTGATATAGTCTTGTTCCCCATTTTCCAAGGTTAAAGGAGATTTAAGATAAACAAAATGTTTAACCCGTCCTAACAATTATGTTCCTGTCTTAAGTCGGGAACTGAAGTCCCTGTGGTTGTATTTTTCTGTTGAGTCTGTCAAGCTTATATTTAATTCAATTGTATTACCTAAAATCAAGTCATTTTATCTTTCGGTAATATTTGTCTTATTGACAATCATACTAGTACATTGTCTGCTAAACAATACATTCTACAGTTTTAGTTATTATATTTAAATACTTCTATTCATGAAACAAAAGTAAAGAACGAAATATTACCTCTTAAAGAGAGGCTAAATATATCAGAGAGACAATCAACCTCGTAAGTCGGAAATAAACTAACAACGCAACTTAATATAAAAAACAAGGACTGAGCAACACGAACCCCAACAAAAACTGGCGGTGATCGCAGATGCTGCAGAAGGGTAAGTAGATCCTGCTCGACTTGTGGTACCTGTAGGGTCTGAACCTTTCTATTTCAGTTGACAAATGTAAATAAGTCTGGCGCTCCTAATGTCATTTTCCATTTACAGATCTTGCAATGTTTAAAAATAAATTCATGATCTCACCACCATGGACTTTTAACGATATTGCTGTGCTGAGAGTTGATCCAGCTTCGTTTCTAGCGTAACAATAATACTCTCCAGCGTCATGAATCATCGGCGACTCTAATGTTAAAGATGGCTCATCTGTTGTAATTCCAGCTGTTAGAAAATCTCCCTTATGTATAAATCGAGCTATGTCCTTCTCATGATCATAAAATACTTTCCAATATACCACTGATAAAGGTAAAAATGAGTGCACTGTACAGTTTAGTACGACTGGACTGCCATAAATTGTTGAATATCTCGACGATTGCACGGTTACTGTAGGCGAACCTATTCGTTAAACAATAAAAGTAAATGATTACGCCTTTTAAACAAGGCATAAAGTGTTGAATGAATAAATAAGATTTCGTTCTACTACATTGTAAGTTCAAATAAATAAATTATTTTAAAGCCATGTAATGCTCACTTGCATATGATTTGTGAAAGATCATGTAAACCTTAAATTTAAAAGACTAGACAATTGGTGGTGCCGATCTCAAAATTCTTTCTACGAACGTTGCTAAACGTATATGAACAATTATAAACAGGCAGAATTTTTTTCTTTAACTCTATGTAATGAGGCTTTGTTTTTGACTCACCTTTTGCTTCGAAATGAAGTATTCCGATATGATCCAATTGAAGTGCTTAGTGTGCTATAAATGTAATACAACGTACTTCCGTTACCTTGATCTCGAATAACTGTTGTTATAATAGAATTGATGGTGTGAAGCGATTTCGGACAAGGAACACTTCGGGTGAATTAATATTATTTTAATATTTTTACATATAAAGAGAAAGTTAATCCTGTGATTTGTACAGTTTGATAGCTTAATATGTATATTCAATTTAGAAAATGTATAAACATCCTTGACTCTGTATACATGTTATCACTTTTTTGAAATCGGGATTATGGACTATATTTTTTGCAAGGTGAAGGGGTGCATCTGGGCTTGTAACTTTAGGGCATTAACTGAATCCCCTAATTCTAGATGAGAGCCTTTAATGATACTATGCTTAAGATTAAAGGAAAAAAAGAAGTTTTCATATACTTATTTATTTAAAATTCTATGTTCTAACATAAGGTCTGGCTATATTGAAACTGGAAAAGTCCATGAATTAAACATGCAAAAAAAGAAATCAGAAAAACTCAGTTCATAAATGGTTCATGAACTTAAAATATGATTCTTAAAAGCAATCATAATGCATTACAATGAACTACACATTCAGGATTTTTCATTTTGATTTTACTGCATAATCAGGTTGCTTGATTTTAGCCGAAAACCCAAACGTTACGATTTATTCATATCATTAACAGGTCACTGATCCCGTAGGCATGTTTCCGCTTAGCAAATATAGAACAACTTTTAGAAAATTGAAAAAAAACTACATCACGGTTTTCAAGTTACTTCCGTTTTTCAATTCATAAGTGTACAAAAAATCTTCCATATATGTATCGGTATTTGCAATTGGAATTGCATAAATTTTTTTTATCTTTTTTCAGCATTACAGCTCTCTAGAGTACAGGCTATTTCTAATCTTCATCGGTTTTATGCAAAAGGTGTGGCCAGTAAAAAAATACTCTAAAATGCACATACCTTTATAAAACCTGTATTTTGACAGGGCACAAACAAACGTTAACAAAATATTACTTTAGATAAGACCGTATCTAAGAATGGTCGGATACATTTACCGAAAAAACAAAGATCTAAACAAGCATGAAACCTTAACATCTTGTTTCGATGTTTGGACCTCGGGGCAAATTTTATACAGCAAGGTAATGTATTTTGGAGAATAAGACAATCACATGCTTAAAGAAATATTTTAAACCTTATTTATATCTTATATTACCTCCAATGACAATCAGTTGAACATCAGTACTGTTTTGAGTTCCCATTGTATTTCTTGCTTTACATGTGTACGTGCTGTTTGCCATTGGGTGCTTAATTGTCAACGAAGGATTAGCTACTGTAACACCTTCTATGCCTGCGGTTTCATTGTTAATTTTTGTGATAATACCGCCGTCAAATTTTTCCCAAAATACATCTAGAAGTGGATACCTAGACGATATCACCTTGCAGTCAATGGAAACTGGTTTTCCATATTTAGTTGAATAACGGGAATGAGAAACAATGACAACAGGTAGTTCTAAAAGATATATGCATTTCAAATTGACTTCATATATTACATCTGTATAGATAGTTAATGACATTACATCATACAGATAAATGACTATTGGATGTCTTTTCATTTTCAGTTTTAAACATTTCCGAGCTGGTTATAGTCATGTAAACCAAATAGTGTTCTCATGCCAATTAATAGTATTTATTAATTCGCAAACTAATAAATAATCGCGAAAATATTTACTTAGATCTTATATGAATATACCACAAAGAAGACAAAACCACAACAATATAAGTTGCCCGAAAGCCCTAAGAAAGGCCAAATAACGATAAAAGTATCTTTAAAAATATGTTGCCTTACAGTAATATAAACTTTTTTTTATTGAAAATTGTAGTTCAAGTCAGATATTTCATAATTTAACATTTATAACGTTTAAAAAGAAATATCAATACAAAGGAAACATATTAACCAATACAAAATTTAAGAAATTATTTGCATCAGAATGATAAGTATACATTGTATATTTAACATATTACCTACCCATGGCAGTCATTTTAGTAAACATTGATGTGATAGGTAGAATTATAGGCATTGTCTTAGTTGTGGGAGTTGTCGGAGAGGTATGAGATATCATTGGTCTAGTAGTTGGTGTTAAATATGTAGCAGGGGTTGAACTGGTGACTGTTGTTGAGGTTGTAATATCAATCGTGGTTTTATGAGTCGAAGTTGACGGAACATTCAATGTGTTCACCGTGATCATTTCAGTTGAAGTAATAATTCCTCCTGCAAAAATGAATTAACATCGTATGGATATGAATATAAATAACTCGATAAGCACGTATATGGGGTCATCTTGAAAATTTCAATAAAAGAATTGTTTTTACTTTAAACAGAAATACGGATAATACTGTTCTATACATGTATTTCAAATATAGACTCTAACTGTTTCATTTATCTTAAATTTAATATAAAATAGTTTTTTTTTTTTTTGGATTTTATTTTGATATATTTTATATTAATGTCTTTCATATTGTTTTAAAACCATTTCCTCATTTTTTTTTTAAATTTAATACCAATTCGCTGATTTATAGTTTGAAACCAGATTAAGATAATTTTGTTTTCTTCTGAGTTTTGTTGTGTTCTAACTCAACAACATACATTGGATACTTAGAATAAGTTCGACTTTACCTCATTTTTAAAGTTAAGGATAACTTTATGATTCATAACCATTAAATGGTTATTTCAGAAAAGTATACTTACAGTGAGCACGACTTTATTTTTTATATATTTCTAATGGTATAAATGTAATTATGGGTTTGTTCTAGTGCATACAAAAAAGAAAAAATAACAATACGTTACAATTTCATTGATCTCCCCCCAAGGGTGACTGGGGAAACAAAATATGGTCACTTGGTCTTCTCCCGACCGGCAGTAAAACGCTGGCCGAACGGGGCGTCCGTTTGGCTGTGCGGAAAATATTAAGTACGCAGTCACGTTCGATCAGAATTGGGATGTTAAATCCGATGTCTCGTGTAAAGAGAGTGCCACGCTCTTTGCACGTTAAGAACCCTTGCAACACCTCTTTGAGGGCCCGAAAATGGCCTGTTGCAAGGCAACATGTCTGTTCCTATCCAATTTACCCTCATTTTCGAGTGGCAGTCCAAATTTCCTCGACCATCATCCCAAATGGCCTCTATTATGACAAGACCTACCTATTGTATTTATTGTTAACCTGTTCTCGTACTGAATATGCATGACATATTTGTCACTGAACGTTAAGCAACCAACAATCAAATCATTTATCTTTCAAAACTATAATGTGGTTATTTGAGGTCACTGATAAAAAAGATTGATAATAAGAGAAGAACTATAATTTTTAAAAGACGTCATATTAATAGGTTAAATAAAAGACAAAATGAATTAGCGTTGGTTCCTAGCTATAAAAAAAAGGGCATTCGTCCACAAGTGTCTTGTTTACGAACCAACTCGTAACCATTATATTTCCTTTCAAAAATAAACTTATCGCTTATGTTATGACATATCAAAAATACAATTGTAATTTACTACTGATACAGGGACTGTTTATGTGTGAAATCAGAATCATAATCTAAACCAATATCTACGATGCGATTTTGTGTCAGTTGGATTGAAAATACCGTCTGACAGTAATGTAGTAACTCACCAGCTAAGCAGGATATTGAATTTATATCATTAGTAAATCTAGACAAAGCATCGAAATCTTTGACCTCAAACACAAGCGATGAATCAGATGCCATACCAATAAGTTCGTTCCTATAAATGTTACTGCCAATTCCTATTGCCATGATTTTTACATGTCGTCGTTTCAATTTGTTAGCCTCTTGTATTGTTGAAAAGGTATTTCCAGACTGCCCGTCAGTTATCACTACTAACAGATCTTGTGCATTAGGTCTGTCTCCTGCTGATGTTTTAAAGCTATTACCAATGTAACTCAAGGCCAGATACGTTTGAGTGGGACCACTATTATAAGGGACATTATTGATTGCATTCTCAACGTCGGAAGAGCTCGAAAACGTATTTAAATTGAAATGTGTTCTGACAGGTGAAAATGTTACCAGACCAATTTGAATCGAATTTGGCCCGACTGAAAATCCATTGATAGACTTCACAAGAAATTGCTTCATCTTATTGAAATTTTCTAAACCAACCGATCCTGAGGAATCAAGTAGGATGACAATATCCACTTTGTTCTGGCAACCTAGAAAAAAATGCAAAATCATGTTTTACATGTACAGATATAAACAGTTAATTTATATTTATGGCTTAACTTTTAAAAAACAATCAATTACATGTTGCAAACTTACAGCCTTAGTTATGAGAAACGCAAACATCAATGCGTTTTACATGACAGTTAAACATGTTGAAAACCAAAATTTCTCAATTGAATAAGTCAGAAACGAATGATTAATTTTTATTTAAAATATCATACGACAAAACTCATCAACTTATAAGTTACCAGGCATATAATTGTGTACACCAGACGCAGGTTTCTTCTACAAAAGAGTTATAAGTTAGTGATAAAAACTTCAAATGTCATTTAACTTATGGAGATGAAGAGCAAATTTGATATCAATAACGCTCGATGTAAAACAATTAATAGGCCAAATGAAGTACGGATTTGGTCAGCATTGGGGACCAACAATTCCGAAAGGTTTTGACAAACAGAGCTTATGTACGCGAGCTATTTGTTTTTTGCAACTTTCTCGAGTAAAAAAATAACGCGAATACAACTTGTTGCAAATATATAAAACTTGGATCTTACCGTAATGAATTACGTCAAACATATTGAAAACCGCAATATTAAATCGCAGCGAGGTGGACTAGAAAGGACTAAACGCGAAATAACATATCCGCGACAATAAGATAGTTTACAGTATAAATCTTTTCCTGGGGTAGCAAATCTTAATTCCTTAATTTTCTTGTAACTAGTTAGATTTCAGTGATGATTCCTACCAACACAGAAGTGCTGACTACTGAAATACCCTCGAACAGGACACCTCAAGTAGCAGTGGCATCGATCCAGTTTTTGTTTTTATCTATAAAAAAGAAACTGATCAAAGATGCATACACTAAGTGAACATTGACAAAAACAAAATATATTGTTCCGAGTGTCTGTGTCATTACATCAAATCCTACCTCCTTTCATGAAAAATATCAGCTCAGAATTTCTCTATTATGAGTAACAGGTGTTGGGGGAAAAAGGCACACATATGATATTGGAGTTTCTCGTGATTTTTGTCAGCCAATCAAAATAGCAGATTATAATAAAACTTAAATGGTATGTAATTATGGTTTGTTATACCTCTTTTAATTTGGTTTATATATATAGCATGTATAAAGCTTGCTACTGTATACCTTAAGAAGAGTAATGCCCTTCACAGAAGTGTGTGCTATTAAACCAGAAAACCAATGCTTATTCTTTAACAGTGCCGTGAGGAAAAGGGTTATTTCGATATTTTCAAATACTTACTTTGTCCTGTTACCTTCACTAAAAATATCACTGAAACATAAAAACGTATTTCATTATGAACAATGATTTGGAACACAGTCTATCTCTGTCAAATATTTTTCATACATTTTCTTTTTTACTGAAATTCTTTTTAAGATGATACTTATTTTTACTCACAAATTTCACAAAAAATTACATGTAGTACTCTAAAATACATTATAGATCTCAATTGGAGAGAGAGAGAGAGAGAGAGAGAGAGAGAGAGATGGTACGTTATACCAAGCAAGTAGAAATATAGCTATAGGTTGCACTTTGTAAATACAGCTGCTTTTTCAAACCACACCTCTTATATAATATTCATAGATGATTAGATATGTTGACATACTGGTACCCATATATGATCTCTATGTTTCATCTCATAGAGATATAACTTGGGACTGTTACCAGTATAAAAACAAACTACTAGTATTGCGGTGAAAAATAAAATCTGAAGTAGGCAAAAAGTAAAGGTAGGGGTAGTACATAATTTGAGTATAAGTTTAAACTCTAACAAGTTCAGGGCATATAAATGTGTTTAAAATAATCTGCACAGCCCTATGTTTTGACCTTTGAATAAAATAGTAGTGCATATCAACTTTCCATTCTAAGATATAATTGTTCTCGAAACTTCATATTAAAAGTGTCACAGTTTTAGCCACAAAGGGAGTTCCTATGGAAATATGCATTGTCTTTATTTTCAGAAATGCAACCTTTATTTGGTTAAAAAAAAGAACATACAGAATTTTACAAAATCTGGTGTATATCTAAGAGATTTTAAAGAAATAAACTCAAATAGTGAGTTTTATAAATATTTCATGAAGATTGAGAAAATCCTAGACCTTACATGTAACTATGATGACTCAGCATAAATTCACAGTTTACAGTATGCATAGTTTAATTAAAGCCCTGATTTCAAAATAAATTCATAATATATACATATTTGTAATTCAAATTGTTTAGAAGTGCTTATATTTACTCTTCGCAATCATTGAAACTCATTGATCTTTCATGAATATTATTTGTGGGTTGTATTTTTGCTGTCGACAACCTAAAAGCTAGCCGTAACACCTTAGTGTTCTTTTTTGCGACCACGGCATAAAAAATTACAAGCTAGAAATACAAAAATACCTCCATAAAACTTACAATAGTGTGTTCTACCCTGAATATGTACTAAATATTCCACATTGCTAGAGACAGTTGAATAATTTCGGAAATTTGAGGCCCCAGGGGCAAAAAAAAAAACAGAGAAAAATTACTAACCCTTGGTTCATAAAACAGATAAGTTAACTTGAAAATGCAATGATTTTATTATTTTTAAGGTATTTTGTATAGAAAACAATAACTGCTTGGAAGTTATGCAAAAATCAGATTATAGCAGTCATTTCTATGAAACTTTTAGTGAATTCATACACCAGACTGGTACCTTCATACCAACAACTTTTGCAAATATGGCTTTGTTTAAACACTTCTAGTTCGACATATATTAGCTAAATAATGTTCGATATATGATAAAAGATGATACTGTAGTGACAAGAATTATAAACTGACAATTTGAGGCAGAAATTGTGAACTTTCCTTGACAAATAGGCATACAGTAAGATGTGGACTGGAGACAGAGGCAGTAATGGATATACTTTCTATAATCTTGAATGTTGGAATGATTAATTACTACTAAACATAACATGTATAGTATTCTGAAATGCTTTCAATTTGTTATCAGAATAGTTTCAAACAGGTTCTAGACATTTCATTTCAGAAAACATACACATAGGGTAAGCTGGCAATAATTAACGTCTTGTTTTCAAATCTTTAAAACATTGACACAGGGGTGGGGGTATAAAATAAACAGTAAAGGGAATCTTAGAGTATATGCAGTGATTTTTTTAAGGCTATAATTCTGATAAATAAGTATTGTTGCGAGAAAAAGGTGTTTTAAAGAGTTTTCTATTTGAATAAATGTAAGTATAGGTTGCACTATGTAAATACAGCTGTTTCTCAAACAAAGCCTCTTTTTGGGAGATATATAATATTCATAGATAATATGATATGTTAACATACTGGTTCCCAGATATGATCTCTATATTTCATCTCATAGAGACATAACTTGGGACTGTTACCAGTATAAAAACATACTATTTTGGTGAAAAATGAATTCTGAAGTAGGCACAAGGTAAAGGTATGGGTAGTACATAATTTTATTATAAGTTTAAACTCCAACAAGTTCAGGGCATATAAATGTGTTTAAAATAAGCCGCACAGCCCTATGTTTTGACTTATGAATAAAATAGTAGTGCATATCAACTTTCCATTCTAGGATATAATTGTTCACGAAACTTCAAAAAAGTGTCACAGTTTTAGCCACAAAGGGAGTTTCTATGGGAAACATGGACGTCAAGTTGGTTACCTATTCCCTATTCCCTATTCGTAACCTATTCCCTATTCCCTATTCGTTACCTATTCGTTACCTATTCCCTATTCCCTATTCGTTACCTATTCGTTACCTATTCCCTATTCCCTATTCGTTACCTATTCGTTACCTATTCCCTAATCCCTATTCGTTACCTATTCGTTACCTATTCCCTATTCCCTATTCGTTACCTATTCGTTACCTATTCCCTATTCCTTATTCGTTACCTATTCGTTACCTATTCCCTATTCGTTACCTATTCGTTACCTATTCCCTATTCCCTATTCGTTACCTATTCGTTACCTATTCCCTATTCCCTATTCGTTACCTATTCGTTACCTATTCCCTATTCCTTATTCGTTACCTATTCGTTACCTATTCCCTATTCCCTATACGTTACCTATTCCCTATTCCCTATTCGTTACCTATTCGTTACATATTCCCTATTCCCTATTCGTTACCTATTCCCCATTCCCTTTGGAACTTAAAAATGGCTGCCATCACCATGGAAACAGAAAAATGGTGAAAAAATATAATTTTGGAGTTAGGTGAATTGTTTGAGATTGCTTAAGCTTAAAATCTTTAGATTTTAATACAGTGTAGGTGCCCACTATATACTGCTTTGGGATGATTTTGGGAATCATTGGAACTGCTATGTTGCCACGGATACTACACCAAAAATTTCCAAAATATGGAAATGCTCCAAATTTTTTGAAACTTCACAGTAACGATGAGCAACATTAGTAGATAGGGAATTTTGCGTTGGAATTTCCAAAATGTCTGCCGTTACCATGGAAACAATGCAAAACACGTCAAAATGCTCCAAAAACTTCAGGGTTTGGTGAATAATTTTGGTATGCCTTAATTTAGAATCATTTAATTTTCATACAACATAGTTTTTAACTATTTACAGCTTTTGAATGATTATGACAATCATTGGAACTATAATGTTACCATGGATACAGCAGCAAAAATTTCAAAAAATTTCAAAATGCTTTAAACTTAATGAAACTTCACAATAATGTTGACTGTCATGTGTTGAAGCAGAATTTGGCGTTGGAATTTCCAAAATGGCTGCTGTTGCCATGGAAACATAAAAAAATTCAAAAATTTCAAAATGCTTCAAATGTTCTGAAAATTTGTAGAAAGATGAATTGCCATGCATATATGTAAAATCACTGTTTAAAATTTTTGAAATGGCTGCCACTTAGTGGCAATGGGGGGAAGGGTGACATCCGCTATTGCTTGCAATGGCAAATCTAGTTATTCTTCTTCTTCCTCTTCTTCCTCTTCTTCTTACGCCACTTTAAAAATGAACTTGTCCGCTGCATTTCTCCAAAATTACTTGTCAGATTTACTTAGGGTTTCATAAAATGTTAGACTAATATGTCTAGGTGAGCCCTCAATCGTTCAATTGTGCATTGGGGTCTATTAAGGGGTATTTTGGGGGGCAGAAAGAAGGGAGGGATTTACTATAGAACCCTATGGGATTTTATTTTCTAAAATTTTCAAATGCATATAACTTGAAAACTGTAAGTCATAGATACATGCAGTCTTCAGAAATGATTAAATGACAATAAAACAAATCACATGAAATATAGGGGAGTCCCTGGGGGTCATCCCTACACCCTTCAATTCGAGAATATGCTTTTAACTTGTAAACGGTGCAGATCCCCACCCCTAAACCATATATATTCTTGTATGGGACAATAAAACTAATCAAATGAAATTAAATAAAAGTTCCTGGGGGTCACCCCCACCCCGTTCAATTTGAGAATGTACTATTATCTTGTAAACGGTCCAGATCCCCACCCCTAAACCATATATATTCTTGGATAGGACGATAAAACAAATCAAATGAATTAAATGGAAGTCCCCGGGGGTCATCCCCACCCCGTTCAATTTTAGAATGTGCTATTATCTTGTAAACGGTCCAGATCCCCACCCCTAAACCATATATATTCTTGTAGGTGACAATAAAACTAATCAAATGAAATTAAATGGAAGTTCCTGGGGGTCACCCCACCCCCTTCAATTTGAGAATGTACTATTATCTTGTAAATGGTTCAGATACCCACCCCTAAACTATATATATTCTTGTAAGGGACAATAAAACTAATCAAATGAAATTAAATGGAAGTTCCTTGGGGCCACCCCCACCCCGTTCAATTTGAGAATGTACTATTATCTTGTAAATGGTCCAGATCCCCACCCCTAAACTATATATGTTCTTGTAGGGGACAATAAAACAAATAAAACGAGATAAAAGGGAAGTCCTGAGGGGGTCATCCTACCCCCTCTTGTTTGAAACCGATCCTTTTACTTTATGTTCGATACTCATTTGTTCCTTATTTGATTTTTATACGTTCTACTTTTTAACTGCTTTATGTCCGTATGTTTGAAGATGGATCTTGGTTCGAAGGGATGCAATCACCGTGTTAGCGCTTGCATAAAAAAAAAGATGTGGTATGATTGCCAATGAGACAACAACCCACAATAGACCAAAATGACACAGAAACTATCAACTATAGGTCAATGTACGGCCTTCAACAATGAGCATAGCCCAAACCGTGTAGTCACCTATAAAAGGCCCAGATATGACAATTTCAAACAATTCAAACAACAAAACTAACGGCCGTATTTCATATACAAAAAATTAAACGGAAAACAAATATGTAACACAAAAACAAACGATAACTACTTAATTTCAGGCTCTTGTCTAGGGACAGGCACATACTAACATAATGTGGTGGGGTTAAACATGTTAGCAGGGTGTACATCGTTTCGGAGCATGCTATTACCTTGTTTAATTCGTTCCATCACTCGCTTATAATTCGCTTATAATACGTGTATCATACATTGCACCTTTTAAAACATGATTTTCAATTGTTTTGTTGTCTCTGGTGGTAGATTTGGGTTCTTAGAGGTGATATAACTCTATAAGCGCATATGTACCTGTTCCAGCGCTCGGATAATACCCTGTTAAATATTCGTTACTTATTCGCTTTTAATACGTTTGTTGTACGTTGCACCTTTTAGAAAAGGATTTTCAATTGTGTTCATATCTCTGGTGGTAACAATGTGTTCTTAGAGATGAAATGACCCTATTAGCGCATATGTACCCGTTCCAACGCTCGGTTAATACCCTGTTACCTATTCGTTACCTATTCGTTACTTATTCGCTTTAAATACGTTTGTTGTACGTTGCACCTTGAAGAAAAGGATTTTCACTTGTGTTCATGTCTCTGGTGGTAACAATGTGTAATTAGAGATGAAATGACCCTATTAGCGTGCATGTACCCGTTCCAGCGCTCGGTTAATACCCTGTTACCTATTCGTTACTTATTCACTTATAATACGTTTGTTGTACGTTGCACCTTTTAGAAAAGGATTTTCAATTGTGTTCATGTCTCTGGTGGTAACAATGTGTTCTTAGAGATGAAATGACCCTATTAGCGCATATGTACCCGTTCCAGCGCTCGGTTTAAACCCTGTTACCTATTCGTTACCTATTCGTTACTTATTCGCTTTAAATACGTTTGTTGTACGTTGCAGCTTTTAGAAAAAGATTTTCACTTGTGTTCATGTCTCTGGTGGTACCAATGTGTAATTAGAGATGAAATGACCCTATTAGCGTGATGTACCCGTTCCAGCGCTCGGTTAATACCCTGTTACCTATTCGTTACCTATTCGTTACTTATTCGCTTTAAATACGTTTGTTGTACGTTGCACCTTGAAGAAAAGGATTTTCACTTGTGTTCATGTCTTTGGTGGTAACAATGCGTAATAAGGGATGAAATGACCCTATTAGCGTGCATGTATCCGTTCCAGCGCTCGGTTAATATCCTGTTACCTATTCTTTACCTATTCGTTACCTATTCACTTATAATACGTTTGTTGTACGTTGCACCTTTTAGGAAAGGATTTTCAATTGTGTTCATGTCTCTGGTGGTAACAATATGTTCTTAGAGATGAAATGACCTTATTAGCGCATATGTACCCGTTCCAGCGCTCGGTTAATACCCTGTTACCTATTCGTTACTTATTCGCTTTAAATACGTTTGTTGTATGTTGCACCTTTTAGAAAAGGATTTTCACTTGTGTTCATGTCTCTGGTGGTAACAATGTGTAATTAGAGATGAAATGACCCTATTAGCGCGCATGTACCCGTTCCAGCGCTCGGTTAATACCCTATTACCTATTCGTTACCTATTCACTTATAATACGTTTGTTGTACGTTGCACCTTTTAGAAAAAAGATTTTCACTTGTGTTCATGTCTCTGGTGGTACTAATGTGTAATTAGAGATGAAATGATCCTATTAGCGTGCATGTACCCGTTCCAGCGCTCGGTTAATACCCTGTTACCTATTCGTTACCTATTCGTTACCTATTCGTTACTTATTCACTTATAATACGTTTGTTGTACGTTGCACCTTTTAGAAAAGGATTTTCAATTGTGTTCATGTCTCTGGTGGTAACAATGTGTTCTTAGAGATGAAATGACCCTATTAGCGCATATGTACCCGTTCCAGCGCTCGGTTTAAACCCTGTTACCTATTCGTTACCTATTCGTTACTTATTCGCTTTAAATACGTTTGTTGTACGTTGCACCTTTTAGAAACGGAGTTTCAATTGTGTCTATGTCTCTGGTGGTAACAATATGTTCTTAGAGATGAAATGACCCTATTAGCGCGCATGTACCCGTTTCAGCGCTCGGTTAATACCCTGTTACCTATTCGTTACCTATTCGTTACTTACTCACTTATAATACGTTTGTTGTACGTTGCACCTTTTAGAAAAGGATTCTCAATTGTGTTCATGTCTCTGGTGGTAACAATGTGTTCTTAGAGATGAAATGACCCTATTAGCGCATATGTACCCGTTCCAGCGCTCGGTTGATGCCCTGTTACCTATTCGTTACCTATTCGTTACTTATTCGCTTTAAATACGTTTGTTGTACGTTGCACCTTTTAGAAAAGGATTTTCACTTGTGTTCATGTCTCTGGTTGTAACAATATGTAATTAGAGATGAAATGACCCTATTAGCGTGCATGTATCCGTTCCAGCGCTCGGTTAATACCCTGTTACCTATTCTTTACCTATTCGTTACCTATTCACTTATAATACGTTTGTTGTACGTTGCACCTTTTAGAAAAGGATTTTCAGTTGTGTTCGTGTCTCTGGTGGTAACAATGTCTTCTTAGAGATGAAATGACCCTATTAGCCCATATGTACCCGTTCCAGCGCTCGGTTAATATCCTGTTACCTATTCTTTACCTATTCGTTACCTATTCACTTATAATACGTTTGTTGTACGTTGCACCTTTTAGAAAAGGATTTTCAATTGTGTTTATGTCTCTGGTGGTAACAATATGTTCTTAGAGATGAAAGAACCCTATTAGCGCATATGGACCCGTTCCAGCGCTCGGTTAATACCCTGTTACCTATTCGTTACCTATTCGTTACTTATTCGCTTTAGATACGTTTGTTGTACGTTGCACCTTTTAGAAAAGGATTTTCACTTGTGTTCATGTCTCTGGTGGTAACAATGTGTAATAAGGGATGAAATGACCCTATTAGCGTGCATGTATCCGTTCCAGCGCTCGGTTAATATCCTGTTACCTATTCATTACCTATTTGTTACCTATTCAATTATAATACGTTTGTTGTACGTTGCATCTTTTAGAAAAGGATTTTCAATTGTGTTCATGTCTCTGGTGGTAACAATATGTTCTTAGAGATGAAATGACCCTATTAGCGAATATGTACCCGTTCCAGCGCTCAGTTAATACCCTGTTACCTATTCGTTACCTATTCGTTACTTATTCGCTTTAAATACGTTTGTTGTATGTTGCACCTTTTACAAAAGGATTTTCACTTGTGTTCATGTCTCTGGTGGTAACAATGTGTAATTAGAGATGAAATGACCCTATTAGCGCGCATGTACCCTTTCCAGCACTCGGTTAATACCCTGTTACCTATTCGTTACCTATTCACTTATAATACGTTTTTTGTACGTTGCACCTTTTAGAAAAGGATTTTCAATTGTGTCCATGTCTCTGGTGGTAACAATGTGTTGTAAGAGATGAAATGACCCTTTTAGCGCGCATGTACCCGTTCCAGCGCTCGGTTAATACCCTGTTACCTATTCGTTACTTATTCACTTATAATACGTTTGTTGTACGTTGCACCTTTTAGAAAAGGATTTTCAATTGTGTTTATGTCTCTGGTGGTAACAATGTGTTCTTAGAGATTAAATGACCCTATTAGCGCGCATGTACCCGTTCCAGCGCTCGGTTAATACCCTGTTACCTATTCGTTACCTATTCGTTACTTATTCGCTTTTCATACGTTTGTTGTACGTTGCACCTTTTAGAAAAGGATTTTCAATTGTGGAACGGGTACATGCGCGCTAATAGGGTCATTTCATCTCTAAGAACACATTGTTACCACCAGAGATATGAACACAATTGAAAATCTTTTTCTAAAAGGTGCAACGTACAACAAACATATTATAAGTGAATAGGTAACGAATAGGTAACGAATAGGTAACAGGGTATTAACCGAGCGCTGGAACGGGTACATGCGCGCTAATAGGGTCATTTCATCTCTAATTACACATTGTTACCACCAGAGACATGAGCACAAGTGAAAATTCTTTTCTAAAAGGTGCAACGTACAACAAACGTATTTAAAGCGAATAAGTAACGAATAGGTAACGAATAGGTAACAGGGTATTAACCGAGCGCTTGAACGGGTACATGCACGGTAATCAAGTCATTTCATCTCTAAGATGACATTGTTACCACCAGAGACATGGACAAAATTGAAAATCCTTTTTCTGAAAGGTGCAACGTACAACAGACGTATTATAAATGTATAGGTAACGAATAGGTAACGAATAGGTAACAGGGTATTAACCGAGCGGTGGAACGGGTACATGCGCGCTAATAGGGTCATTTCATCTCTAAGAACACATTGTTACCACCAGAGACATGGACACAATTGAAAATCCTTTTCTAAAAGGTGCAACGTACAACAAACATATTATAAGTGAATAGGTAACGAATAGGTAACGAATAGGTAAGAGGGTATTAACCGAGCGCTGGAACGGGTACATGCACGCTTATAGGGTCATTTCATCTCTAATTACACATTGTTACCACCAGAGACATGAACACAAGTGAAAATCCTTTTCTAAAAGTGCAACGTACAACAAACATATTTAAAGCGAATAAGTAACGAATAGGTAACAGCGTTTTAACCGAGCGCTGGAACGGGTACATATGCGCTAATAGGGTCATTTTATCTCTAAGAACACATTGTTACCACCAGAGACACGAACACAATTAAAAAACGATTAATTTCAAGGTGCAACGTATACCCTGCGCATTAAAAGCGAATAAGGAACGAATAAGTAACCGGGTATTATCCGAGCGCTGGAAGGGGTAATATGCGCTAAAAGCTGTATTTCATCTATAAGAACACATTATTACCACAAGAGATATGAACACAATTGAAAATCCGTTTCTTAAAGGTGCAACGTACAACAAACGTATTAAAAGCGAATAAGTAACGAATAGGTAACGAATAGGTAACAGGGTATTAACCGAGCGCTGGAATGGGTATATGCACGCTAATAGGGTAATTTCATCTCTAATTACACATTGTTACCACCAGAGACATGAACACAAGTGAAAATCCTTTTCTAAAAGGTGCAACGTACAACAAACGTATTTAAAGCGAATAAGTAACGAATAGGTAACAGGGTATTAATCGAGCTCTGGAACGGGTACATATGCGCTAATAGGGTCATTTCATCTCTAAGAACACATTGTTACCACCAGAGACATGAACACAATTGAAAATCCTTTTCTAAAAGGTGCAACGTACAACAAACGTATTATAAGTGAATAGGTAACGAATAGGTAACGAATAGGTAACAGGGTATTAACCAAGCGCTTGAACGGGTACATACCGGTTAATAGGATCATTTCATCTCTAAGAACACATTGTTACCACCAGAGACATGAACACAATTGAAAATCCTTTTCTAAAAGGTGCAACGTACAACAAACGTATTATAAGTGAATAGGTAACGAATAGGTAACGAATAGGTAACAGGGTATTAACCGAGCGCTGGAACGGATACATGCACGCTAATAGGGTCATTTCATCTCTAATTACATATTGTTACCACCAGAGACATGACCACAAGTGAAAATCCTTTTCTAAAAGGTGCAACGTACAACAAACGTATTATAAGTGAATAGGTAACGAATAGGTAATGAATACGCAACGAACAGGTAACAGGATATTAACCGAGCGCTGGAACGGGTACATGCACGCTAATAGGGTCACTTCATCTCTTATTACACATTGTTACCACCAGAGACATGAACACAAGTGAAAATCCTTTTCTAAAAGGTGTAACTTACAACAAACGTATTTAAAGCGAATAAGTAAGGAATAGGTAACGAATAGGTAACAGGGTATTAACCGAGCTCTGGAACGGGTACATATGCGCTAATAGGGTCATTTCATCTCTAAGAACACATTGTTACCACCAGAGACATGAACACAAGTGAAAATCCTTTTCTCAAAGGTGCAACGTACAACAAACGTATTTAAAGCGAATAAGTAACGAATAGGTAAAAGGGTATTAACCGAGCGCTGGAACAGGTACATATGCGCTAATAGGGTCATTTCATCTCTAAAAACACATGGTTACCACCAGAGACATGAACACAAGTGAAAATTCTTTTCTAAAAGGTGCAACGTACAACAAACGTATTATAAGTGAATAGGTAACGAAGAGGTAACAGGGTATTAACCGAGCGCTGGAACGGGTACATGCGCTCTCATAGGGTCATTTCGTCTCTAAGAACATATTGTTACCACCAGAGACATGAACACAATTAAAAAAACGATTTATTTCAAGGTGCAAGGTATACTTACCCCTTGCATTAAAAGCTAATAAGGAACGAATAAGTAAAAGGGTATTATCCGCGCGCTGGAACGGGTACATGCACGCTAATAGAGTCATTTTATCTCTGAGAAGACATTGTTACCACCAGAGACATGGACACAATTGAAAATCCTTTTCTAAAAGGTGCAACGTACAACAAACGTATGAAAAGCGAATAAGTAACGAATAGGTAACGAATAGATAACAGGGTATTAACCGAGCGCTGGAACGGGTACATGCGCGCTAATAGGGTCATTTAATCTCTAAGAACACATTGTTACCACCAGAGACATGGACACAATTAAAAATCTTTTTCTAAAAGGTACAACGTACAACAAACGTATTATAAGTGAATAGGTAACGAATAGGTAACGAATAGGTAACAGGGTATTAACCGAGCGCTGGAACGAGTACATATGGGCTAATAGGGTCATTTCATCTCTAAGAACACATTGTTACCACCAGAGACATGAACACAATTGAAAATCCTTTTCTAAAAGGTGCAACGTACAACAAACGTATTTAAAGCGAATAAGTAACGAATAGGTAACGAATAGGTAACAGGGTATTAACCGAGCGCTGGAACGGGTACATATGCGCTAATAGGGTCATTTCATCTCTAAGAACACATTTGTACCACCAGAGACATGACCACAAGTGAAAATCCTTTTCTAAAAGGTGCAACGTACAACAAACGTATTATAAGTGAAAAGGTAACGAATAGGTAACGAATAGGCAACGAACAGGTAACAGGATATTAACCGAGCGCTGGAACGGGTACATGCACGCAAATAGGGTCACTTCATCTCTAATTACACATTGTTACCACCAGAGACATGAACACAAGTGAAAATCCTTTTCTCAAAGGTGCAACGTACAATAAACGTATTTAAAGCGAATAAGTAACGAATAGGTAACGAATAGGTAAAAGGATATTAACCGAGCGCTGGAACGGGTACATGTGCGGTAATAGGGTCATTTAATCTCTAAGAACACATGGTTACCACCAGAGACATGAACACAAGTGAAAATCCTTTTCTAAAAGGTGCAACGTACAACAAACCTATTATAAGTGAATAGGTAACGAATAGGTAACAGGGTATTAACCGAGCGCTGGAACGGGTACATGCGCTCTAATAGGGTCATTTCGTCTCTAAGAACATATTGTTACCACCAGAGACATGAACACAATTAAAAAAACGATTTATTTCAAGGTGCAACGTATACTTACCCTTTGCATTAAAAGCGAATAAGGAACGAATAAGTAACAGGGTATTATCCGCTCGCTGGAACGGGTACATGCACGCTAATAGAGTCATTTTATCTCTGAGAAGACATTGTTACCACCAGAGACATGGACACAATTGAAAATCCTTTTCTAAAAGGTGCAACGTACAACAAACGTATGAAAAGCGAATAAGTAACGAATAGGTAACGAATAGGTAACAGGGTATTAACTGAGCGCTGGAACGGGTACATGCGCGCTAATAGGGTCATTTAATCTCTAAGAACACATTGTTACCACCAGAGACATGAACACAATTAAAAATCCTTTTCTAAAAGGTGCAACGTTCAACAAACGTATTATAAGTGAATAGGTAACGAATAGGTAACGAATAGGTAACAGGGTATTAACTGAGCGCTGGAACGGATACATGCACGCTAATAGGGTCATTTCATCCCTTATTACACATTGTTACCACCAGAGACATGAACACAAGTGAAAATCCTTTTTTTTAAAGGTGCAACGTACAACAAACGTATTTAAAGCGAATAAGTAACGAATAGGTAACGAATAGGTAACAAGGTATTAACCGAGCGCTGGAACGGGTACATATGGGCTAATAGGGTCATTTCATCTCTAAGAACACATTATTACCACCAGAGACATGAACACAATTGAAAATCCTTTTCTAAAAGGTGCAACGTACAACAAACGTATTATAAGTGAATAGGTAACGAATAGGTAACAGGGTATTAACCGAGCGCTGGAATGGGTACATGCACGCTAAAAGGGTCATTTCATCCCTTATTACACATTGTTACCACCAGAGACATGAACACAAGTGAAAATCCTTTTCTAAAAGGAGCAACGTACAACCAACGTATTATAAGTGAATAGGTAACGAATAGGTAACAGGGTATTAACTGAGCGCTGGATCGGGTACATGCACGCTAATAGGGTCATTTCATCTCTAATTACATATTGTTACCACCAGAGACATGAACACAAGTGAAAATCCTTTTCTAAAAGGTGCAACGTACAACAAACGTATTTAAAGCGAATAAGTAACGAATAGGTAACGAATAGGTAACAGGGTATTAACCGAGCGCTGGAACGGGTACATATGCGCTAATAGGGTCATTTCATCTCTAAGAACACATTGTTACCACCAGAGACATGAACACAATTGAAAATCCTTTTCTAAAAGGTACAACGTACAACAAACGTATTATAAGTGAATAGGTAACGAATAGGTAACAGGTTATTAACCGAGCGCTGGAATGGGTACATGCGCACTAATAGGGTCATTTCATCTCTCAGAAGACATTGTTACCACCAGAGACACGAACACAATTAAAAAACGATTTATTTCAAGGTGCAACGTATACCCTGCTCATTAAAAGCGAATAAGGAACGAATAAGTAAGCGGGTATTATTCAAGCGCTGGAACGGGTAATATGCGCTAATAGGGGTATTTCATTTATAAAAACACATTATTACCACAAGAGATATGAACACAATTGAAAATCCTTTTCTTAAAGGTGCAACGTACAACAAACGTATTAAAAGCGAATTAGTAACGAATAGGTAACGAATAGGTAACGAATAGGTAACAGGGTATTAACCGAGCGCTGGAACGGGTACATGTGCGCTAATAGGGTCATTTCATCTCTAATTACACATTGTTACCACCAGAGACATGAACACAAGTGAAAATCCTTTTCTAAAAGGTGCAACGTACAACAAACGTATTATAAGTGAATAGGTAACGAATAGGTAACGAATAGGTAACAGGGTATTAACCGAGCGCTGGAACGGGTACATGCGCCCTGATAGGGTCATTTCGTCTCTAAGAACACATTGTTACCACTAGAGACATGAACACAATTAAAAAACGATTTATTTTAGGTGCAACGTATACTTACCCCGCGCATTAAAAGCGAATAAGGAACGAATAAGTAACAGGGTATTATCCGAGCGCTGGAACGGGTACATACGCGCTAATAGGGATATTTCATCTATAAGAACACATTATTACCACCAGAGATATGAACACAATTGAAAGTCCTTTTCTAAAAGGTGCAACGTACAACAAACGTATTAAAAGCGAATAAGTAACGAATATTTAACAGGGTATTATCCGAGCGCTGGAACAGGTACATATGCGCTTAAAGAGTTATATCACCTCTAAGAACCCAAATCTTCCACCAGAGACAACAAAACAATTGAAAATCATGTTTTAAAAGGTGCAACGTATGATACACGTATTATAAGCGAATTATAAGCGAGTGATGGAACGAATTAAACAAGGTAATAGCATGCTCCGAAACGATGTACACCCTGCTTACATGTTTAAACCCACCACATTATGTTAGTATGTGCCTGTCCCTAGACAAGAGCCTGAAATTAAGTAGTTATCGTTTGTTTTTGTGTTACATATTTGTTTTCCGTTTATTTTTTTTGTATATGAAATACGGCTTAGTTTTGTTGTTTAAATTGTTTGAAATTGTCATATCTGTGCCTTTTATAGGTGACTACACGGTTTGGGCTATGCTCATTGTTGAAGGCCGTACATTGACCTATAGTTGATAGTTTCTGTGTCATTTTGGTCTATTGTGGGTTGTTGTCTCATTGGCAATCATACCACATCTTTTTTTTTATGCAAGCGCTAACACGGTGATTTCATCCCTTCGAACCAAGATCCATCTTCAAACATACGGACATAAAGCAGTTAAAAAGTAGAACATATAAAAATCAAATAAGGAACAAATGAGTATCGAACATAAAGTAAAAGGATCGGTTTCAAATAAGAGGGAGTGGGATGACCCCCTCAGGACTTCCCTTTTATCTCATTTTATTTGTTTTATTGTCCCCTACAAGAACATATATGGTTTAGGGGTGGGGATCTGGACCATTTACAAGATAATAGTACATTCTCAAATTGAACGGGGTGGGGGTGACCCCAAGTAACTTCCATTTAATTTCATTTGATTAGTTTTATTGTCCCTTACAAGAATATATATAGTTTAGGGGTGGGGATGTTGACCGTTTACAAGTTTTCAAACAAGAGGGGGTGGGCTGACCCCCTAGGGACTTTCCTTTTATTTCATTTCATTTGTTTTATTGTCCCCTACAAGAAAATATATGGTTTAGGGGTGGGAATCTGGACCATTTATAAGATAATAGTACATTCTCAAATTGAACGGGGTGGAGGTGACCCCCCAGGAACTTCCGTTTAATTTAATTTGATTAGTTTTATTGTCCCTTACAAGAATATATATAGTTTAGGGGTGGGGATGTTGACTGTTTATAAGTTTTCAAACAAGAGGGGGTTGGGTGACCCCCTAGGGACTTTCCTTTTATTTCATTTCATTTGTTTTATTGTCCCCTACAAGAAAATATATGGTTTAGGGGTGGGGATCTGGACCATTTACAAGATAATAGTACATTCTCAAATTGAAGGGGGTGGGGGTGACCCCCAGGAACTTCCATTTAATTTCATTTGATTAGTTTTATTGTCCCCTACAAGAATATATATGGTTTAGGGATGGGGATCTGGACCGTTTACAAGATAATAGCACATTCTAAAATTGAACGGGGTGGGGATGACCCCCGGGGACTTCATTTAATTTCATTTGATTTGTTTTATCGTCTTATTCAAGAATATATATGGTTTAGGGGTTGGGGTCCTGGACCGTTTACAAGATAATAGTACATTCTCAAATTGAACGGGGTGGGGGTGACCCTCAGGAACTTTTATTTAATTTCATTTGATTAGTTTTATTGTCCCATACAAGAATATATGTGGTTTAGGGGTGGGGATCTGGACCGTTTACAAGTTAAAAGCATATTCTCGAATTGAAGGGTGTAGGGATGACCCCCAGGGACTCTCCTATATTTCATGTGATTTGTTTTATTGTCCTTTAGTCATTTCTGAAGACTGCATGTACCTATGACTTACAGTTTTCAAGTTATATTCATTTGAAAATTTTAGAAAATAAAATCCCATAGGGTTCTATAGTAAATCCCTCCCTTCTTTCTCCCCCCCCCCCCCCCCCCAAATACCCCTTAATAGACCCCAATGCACAAATGAACGATTGGTGGCTCACCTAGACATATTAGTCTAACATTTTATGAAACCCTAAGTAAATCTGACAAGTAGTTTTGGAGAAATGCTGCGGACAAGTTCATTTTTAAAGTGGCGGAAGAAGAAGAGGAAGAAGAGGAAGAAGAGGAAGAAGAAGAATAACTAGATTTGCCATTGCAAGCAAAAGCGGATGTCACCCTTCCCCCATTGCCACTAAGTGGCAGCCATTTTAAAAATTTTAAACAGTGATTTTACATATATGCATGGCAATTCATTTTTCTACAAATTTTCAGAACATTTGAAGCATTTTGAAATTTTTGAAATTTTTTATGTTTCCATGGCAACAGCAGCCATTTTGGAAATTCCAACGCCAAATTCTGCTTCAACACATGACAGTCAACATTATTGTGAAGTTTCATTAAGTTTAAAGCATTTTGAAATTTTTTGAAATTTTTGCTGCTGTATCCATGGTAACATTATAGTTCCAATGATTGTCAAAATCATTCAAAAGCTGTAAATAGTTAAAAACTATATTGTATAAAAATTAGATGATTCTAAATTAAGGCATACCAAAATTATTCACCAAACCCTGAAGTTTTTGGAGCATTTTGACGTGTTTTGCATTGTTTCCATGGTAACGGCAGACATTTTGGAAATTCCAACGCCAAATTCCCTATCTACTAATGTTGCTCATCGTTACTGTGAAGTTTAAAAAAATTTGGAGCATTTCCATGTTTTGGAAATTTTTGGTGTAGTATCCGTGGCAACATAGCAGTTCCAATGATTCCCCAAATCATCCCAAAGCAGTATATAGTGGGCACCTACACTGTATTAAAATCTAAAGATTTTAAGCTTAAGCAATCTCAAACAATTCACCTAACTCCAAAATTATATTTTTTCACCATTTTTCTGTTTCCATGGTGATGGCAGCCATTTTTAAGTTCCAAAGGGAATAGCTAGGGAATAGGTAACGAATAGGTAACGAATAGGGAATAGGTAACGAATAGGTAACGAATTGGGAATAGGGAATAGGTAACGAATAGGTAACGAATAGGTAACGAATAGGGAATAGGTAACGAATAGGTAACGAATAGGTAACGAATAGGGAATAGGGAATAGGTAACGAATAGGTAACGAATAGGGAATATGGAATAGGTAACGAATAGGTAACGAATAGGGAATAGGGAATAGGTAACGAATAGGTAACGAATAGGGAATAGGGAATAGGTAACGAATAGGGAATAGGGAATAGGTAACCAACTTGACGTCCATATGGGAAACTGCATTGTCTATATTTACAGAAATGCAACATTAAACAGTTGTATTATAAAACTTACCGGAAATGAGAATAACAAATGATAATCTTCTGGCTGACAAGTGCTTATTCCCGTCCATGATACAGTTCAATAGTGCAATTATCTAGAACAGAATTGCTATATTCTAAAAAGAAAGAAATATGAAACCGATAATGCGTGTATATCACAAAACATAGAATAATCACAAAGTGCACACGGAATGCATGTATAAGATATATATATATATATATATATCTTATTCGTCATCGTGTGTATGTGCATGTAATGAAGAATATCATTCACTCTCAATCAAATAATAATAGCTGTGAAAATCTCAATATCAACTTATATTTGTCTGTTGGTTGTTAAGAATCCCCAGTTTTACAAGTTACAGAGTATAGTACATGTGTATGACCCTGCTTTCATCATGTGCCTTTTCAAAAGTTTTGTTGGATGGCGGAAAAAATAGGAATGGAAAATATTAATCTATCGTAGTTTTTATTATTGCTTGTGTTGTTGGTGTCTATTATTTGGTGTGTTCTTTTTTTTATTGAATGCATTAAAATACAAGACTTCAAATTGAAGCTTAAGATTTAGATATAAATAGCACAACGTCCTCTTCACTAAACCATTGTACTGTATTATTTTCTGTCTAGTAAAATCTACCAACATGAAAGATTATGTTATGTGTATTTGTGTTAACCTAAGTTCAAAAACCACAGTCTGATAAACATTCATGTGCAGTTCGTTATAGTAAACTAGAATACTGTAAACAAGAAATTTAGGTTGGGATTTTAATGTTGTTTCTTTCATGGGTAGTCATAAGGAAATGCCTGTACCAAGTCAGGATTATGACAGTTGTTTTCCATTCGTTTGGTGTGTTTGAGCTTTTTAATTTTGCCATTTGTTAAAGGATTTTTCGTTTCGAATTTTCCTTGGAGTTTAGTATTTTATTTATTTTACTTTGTTATATTTGTTATATATATTAAGTAATAGTAAAAGTTCAATGATAAGTTAATATTGATATTAAAAGTCCTCCGGTGAAAAGGTGAATATCCAAAATTGTCAACACGAGAAGGTTATTTCACTGAGGGCGCAGCCCGAATAAAATTACTTTTCAGGTTTGACAATCTTGGATATTCATCGCTTCTAAGGGGCCACAATTGTTTTATTATACCGAGCTAACAGTGGAAGGGCATTTTGAATCATTGTAAAAGCACTTAACCTTACTTGAGTCAGTTACAAACACAAGTTGACGTTCAAAAATACGTCATTTGTGTTTTAGAATTCTCGTATGTACAACAAAGGTAGATTCTTTATGTAAGATAATATTGATGGCCCTGAAAAGGACCGTTTATTAGAGATGTGACAAGATGCACGTCCAAAGCCTTATTTTCCTCTTCTCTTGATCCATGGACTTCCTGTAACTTGAACGTTGCTATTTTTTTATGTAAGTCTGTGACGTCATTTTCATGAGTACAAATCAAGAAACTAAAAAGGTTATTCGCCGGTAAATAATAGGGTTATTCCCCACTGGTGTAAATTTTTAGGGTTATTCGTCCTTCCTTGCAATTGAAAGAAAATTAACTGAATTGTTCCAGGTCAAATAATAACGTGATACTCAATAGAATTGTTTGTAATAAAATATATGTAAGGTATAATAACATGAATAAGTCTTTTATCTTTCAAAAATAATCCCCGTGAAATCAAATTTTGAGATCAAACCGAACACATTTAACCCAATGAAAATGAATGCTTACTACAGTATGTTTCTCTGAAATAGCAAATGCCTGAATCAAATTGTAAGGTCTGTATTTTGTATAAATTAAGTTCAATAAAAGAAATTGAAAACTCACAAAAACATGCCAGATTAAGAGGTGAAACGAAATCATCGCAGAACGTTAACTATTTGCTGATGGTCACCTATACAAAGTAAAGCTCCATGATACAATTGTTGTACTTTAGATAAAAAAAAATGATGGCGTCTTTTGAAGTTGTAATGGTTTGTGGGTTGGTTGTCATTGTTTTCGCTTTCTCTCATTTTACAGATTTACGGAATATTCCAAATAAAGAATGGGAAGCTAAGGTTGAAGGAGTGTACTTTGTCTTGAACATTTACCATGATGTGCACGTGAATGTTTCAACAAGTTACATGTATTTTGTTCTTTATATATCTAGGAAGACTTTTTTAAAAACATCAATTGTAATGTCTTTTTATACATATTTAAATGCCCCTTGTTAGACTTAAAGTCTGAAATTTCTAAAAATTGAGCACACTCACTTTTTTCTGACAAATATTCATATATATGTATACCTATAGCCATTTCAATTGATGTTTCATAGTATGTCTTTATATGTTGTGATGTTTCACTATTGTTTCAGATAAGGGTGAAGGTTTGATACCATTAAAACGTTTAAACCCGCTGCAATTGTTTGCACCTGTCCTTAGTCAGGAATCTGAAGTTCAGTAGTTGTCGTTTGTTGATGTGGTTCATAAGTGTTTCTCGTTTCTCATTTGTTCATATAGATTAGACCGTTGGTTTTCCCGTTTGAATGGTTTTACACTAGAAATGTGGGGTCCTTCGTAAACTAAAAGGAAAACGTCAAGGTCATGTAATCAATTTTGCTTGGTACCTCTTCTCGTCTTCAATTCGTTAGATTTATCGACAGAGGAATTGTGCCTGATTGTTAATTATACCTTGTAGCAACCTTACTTTGTATTCGTGGAAGTGCTTTCTAACGCTTATAAATTTATACTTCAAAAATACATTGTTTAGTACATTATATTTGCTGTTTTTGGTAAAACCTAGTTTCAGTAGAGCGTCACTGATGAGTCTTTTGTAGAAAAAACGCGCGATTGGGAAAAAATGGTAATGCTGGTACTACATGATGAGTTTATTTAGTCAATGCCAATATTGCTGGTGGAAGCGTATTCCCCTAGGGTATCACTAGCATAGTAGTCAGCACGTCTGTGTTGTCATTATTTATCATTGATATTGTTATTATCATGAAATGATTGTTTAGAAAACATTGATCTTGTCGAAATAATAAGAATTTGCTACACATGGAAAAAGTAAAATCACAGAAATACTGAACTCCGAGGAAAATTCAAAAACGGAAAGTCCCTAATCAAATAGCACAATAAAAAAACTCAAACACATCAAACGGATGGACAACAACTGTTATATTCCTGACTTGGTACAGGCATTTTTTATGTAGAAAATGGTGGATTAAACCTGATTTTAAAGCTAGCTAAACCTCTTACTTGAGAAGATTTCATAAGCTATATTTGGGAAATTCGTTCGAAATTAAGGTCTTCAATACTCTTCAATTTCGTAATTTATTTGCCTTTTTTAAACTTTTTTATTTAAACGTCACCGTTAAATCTTTTGTTGACGAAACGCGCGAATGATGTACACAATGTTAATCTTTGTATCTATATATGGTGTATATGTATACTTGGTGATATTTCATAAAAGTTTGCAACCCGTATATATTTTGAATAAGCTGTCTGTCAGTATAACATGTACAGTCAACTTCAAAACAGCTTATTATAGATACATAGAATATCTATGACCTTAAACCTTGAATTTGAAATTAAAATCAAAGGCATATCTGACGATCTATAAATGTTGACTCTACTAAACCTTCCTACTGGTATACAATGGTATATGATAAGGCATACGATCATTTGCATTGCGCTGGGGAAAAACAAAATTGACAATAAAAAGGTGTTTTAAAGTAGCTTTGTGTTGCACTTAGTTCAGGTGTAAGCACCTTAAAAGGGTGTGACTTTGGTATCAGTGTAAAAAAAATCTATCATATTGCACCAAACAGTGATATTTCGTAGCCGGAAGTTCCTAACTATTTTATTTATTTTGGAAAAAGTACATAAAAGCCATATATATTTCACTATTGTAAAATCATGCAAAACCGGAAGTAACTTTTTTTGAATGGAAGTTTCGTATTATCTCCCTTCTATATAAAAAGTAAAAGTAATCGACATTATGTTTCTGTCAAAAAGTAAGTTGCGACATGACGCAACACTAATACAATATACATACGAGTCGGGTTAAATATGTACGCCAAATTTGCATTTCTTCTGTAAGATTTTCACCTGTATTACTAGAATCAATACATTTAAAACACAAAATAAAGTACGAAGATGATGAGCATTGAGGAACCGAAAATCCGAAAAGCTTTGCCATATTCAACTAAAATACTGTCATCCATCAATCTATCAAATGAAACGTTAATCGCAAGTTACCTTGTATAAGCCGGAAGAAGCCCTATTTGCGTTTATTTCATATGAAAGTAACCAGAAGCCATTTCGTTTTAGAATCAGTGTGAAGTTACCTATAATCATTTGAAACCAGAAGTAACACAATGTAAGCCAGAACCAGCACAGTATATCCCTTGTATCACGCTAAAGTATATACATGTATATGTAAAACTCAAATTATTTTTAATAGGTCTAAGGTATTTATTAACACCAGAATCTTTGAACCGAGACTTTTTGATGATCTGCCTTTTTCTAAAGAAAATAACAAAATAGAAATATTTTTTTTTGAGAATCTGTTCAATTTCAGTCAAACAACATCGTTTTTAATTTTCGTCTATGTCACTTACAGATATAGTAATGAATATTCGAAATAATCTATTTGTTTTCTGTTTCTCTGAGTTACAATTGCAGATTCTATTTTGTAATAAATATTAAACTGTCTACAGTTTATATAATGGAATGGTAATTATGGATGCCTTTTCCCCCAATATTTGTCAACAAAAAATGCTGCGTGCTCGCAGTGAACATGGCGAATAGTCAGGGAATTTTACGATCATTTGATTATTTGAATATTAAAATGTTTTCTTTGAATTGACGTTTTTAGTGCTGCTTGCATTTGTGATTCAATATTTTATATCAGCATCAAGCGTGTTGAAAGTATTTTGACAAGTCTTAATTTACTGAAGTCTCTTACCTGTTTTCCTTTTCCCCCATTATTTGATGTGCAAATAGGAGAATCGATTTACTAACAAAATGTATTCGGTAAACATATAAAAATCTTATCTCTTTATCTTTCGTGGAAAAAGTATATGGTTTCAGAAATTTGAAGGTCTTTCAACGAATAATCTGTATAATCGTATTTACACATCTGCAAAGAAATGTGTGTTATGTTTGGGTTAACGCATTCGTGTATTTAGGCCATATAGGTATTTTTCGAATAATTGTAACTTCCTTTCAGGGAGCTCATCATCCAAACAAAAACGACACACTTTATACACTCTGAATTCCTTTAGCTTCACCCATTTCTCTGACGTCAGTCAATTGTTCTAATTGTAGATTATATCTTAAGAATCCACTTACCTCTGTGTTATCTTAAGTTAACTAATTTTATAACTTTAAACTTTTAACTTAGTAAAATAAAAACGATGTTTGATCGTCTCATAAACGAGTTTGAACTTGCGCGTATGTTCATCGTGGATCAGTAGATTCTTCAGTCTATGAATGATACCACTATACCACGAGTGCTGATATAAATCAATGTATATAATACCTCTAAAATTAAAACAATATTTTGGTCGAGAAAAACATTAAGATGCAAACATTTTATTTAGGGTACAAGGTTTGAACTTCGTACTGTTAATTTAACGTTACGACTTTCGTTACCAACATGACCAAGGCCTAGACGATCACGGCTATGAACAGCATGATTATATTATTATAAAATGAACATAATTAAACATCTGTAGCCGAGCAATGCTGTTTTGGATTCGGATATGAGTACCACAGATAATACTAGTTAATTGACTTATGATGGATTCCAAATGTTATAACGCTAAAATAATCAAAACTAAATGAAACTGAAACAGTTTAAAGAAAATTAATATATAATTGTTAAAATAAAACCTTCAGCACAGTCTTTTATTTATTATGGAGAGCATCATAACAGGAGCTTCATGAATTGGTAGGCATTTAGCAATTTCGATAATCTGTCATATTTGGATTAGGACGACTTTGAATGATAGCAAGCCCGTAGACACCTTTATAGTATAATATGCTGATGATGGAAATTTTTAACGACCTTGACTTGCTTTACAGCCCTTGCACGGTCTGCTCGTCGACCGTCACGGCAAGGACTGTAAAGCCAGTCAAGGTCGCTAAAGACTACATGCTACTCAATACCATACATTTTATATATAAATTTCAAAAGTTCTGAATTTCGGCAATTAGAATTTTTAAACTTTCAAAAACAAGACATATTAATTCTGTATATCATTATATATCTTATTTAAAGGGGCACTAGCAACGAGATATATAAAAAATCTAAAGTTTGATTTTTTTCTGTTCAATCAATAATGAAAGTAAAATAGTGAAATAACAATTCGCTTTTTGCAGCCAAAAAGGTTCAATTTTGTCAAATTACGCTAAGAAACATTGATAATTAGTCATTCACTTGCAAGTGAATGAGTCGACCTCTTTAAATCCGTATTCATGCGAACTTAAATTTAACCCCTAGCTAGAGATTGACAACACATGCATTGTACGTGTACTGGTTATTTAAAGAAAAAGAATGTCAACAATGAAAGTGAAACTACGGTAAATCATTTGATTACTAATTCGATGTACATAAAATCATTCTTATACGGTTAAAACCATGAGAAACATCTATTTTCAATCTATAAAATAAAATCAAACAGACCTATAAAAATCCAATTGCACGTGTTGGTTTAATCTATTCATATCTTTATTTATGTTTACATCGCTTATATGGTCATCTGAGGTCAAATCGATAGTTAATTAGATGGGGTCTGGACTAAAATACACACGAAACGAACCTATATACTATCTACCCCATGCTATGTAAACTGTTTATTTTAGACTTTTGATAGTTTGGATAAATGTTTTACATTGTTATAAATCAAAACTGAGAATTTGAGTCAAATCGGCGACCATGAATTTGACAGCTAGTGCCCCTTTAACAAATCATAAATAGCAAAATCTATTCAATTTTAATCATTTCTAATGATTAAACATTTAATGAAATATGTATTTACCAATATGAAATTCGGACTGAAAAAGGGGAACTAACACCCAACTTAAGTTATATTAAAATTATATTAACTTGTCAAATGTCTAAATATAGTTTGAGCCGTTGGGATATAATCATTTCTAGCAATTAAAGAATAAAAAAGACAAAAAACGAAATTAGAGTTTTAATTCCGTTGATGTATTGTCAAAACGTAAAACACACAGTCTATAACTAGAAATTGATTAAGCTAGATAATTGATAAGAAGTCGTGGATTTGGAAACAATAATCAACTTGATTATCATTTACGAATCCACAGCTTCTTATCAATTCTCTAATTACTTTAACATATTGTCTGAACCTGGGTCTTTGTGTTATTTTACATTTTCTAGTGTCAATTTTAATCAACGAATTTCAATATTATGTTTATGTTTGTGTACTGATGCATTCTTATATATTATGTTTCTTTGGGTTGGTATTTGTATTCTTAGATTCTTGAGCGTCAATTGTGTTAAAAGTATTCTGTTTGATTCTATAAACGAAATAATGTTCTTTCTTACCTGTTGTTCAGTTTATTCCCTTACGTGATTTTACGATTTAAATCACCATTCAACTATTTTCATGCATTAGCTTAACAATTAAGGGTCTTATCGCTTTCGTTAAAAAGTGATAGATACTTTTTTTTGAGAAATCGCAACGTCATTTAAAAGGTAATCGTACATGTCGTATGATTGCATCAATAAAGAAAAAGAAAGTTCTTCTACATAATTCATACGTGTACTGACTGAACAAAAAAATAGTAATATACATTTAGCAGTACAAATACACAAAGTATGTTTTTTGCAACTTTTAGAATGTATGCCAAATTGTCTTAAATACTTAAAAATAAATAAGAGCCAATTAATATACTTGGAGACTATTCCTCAAACTTTTACATCGCTTTGAATTGCTGCTGATGAAAAGTTTGTTACGTAACTGTAATTCAAATGTTTTGTCAACATTAGCCTCGATTGTCAGACTCCGATTGTCTTTCAATGATGTAATTAAAAACATGGCGGGTATTACCATTTGAGCAGAAACTTCTGGTAGTCAAAAGCTTCATTGCGGTTTTGTGTTCTGTATTTTGTTTCGTTTTTGTGTTTCGTTAAAAAAAAATCCGGTTGTTTAGGGGTTGATTAATCTTTAATTGTTTAAATGTTTTTTACGGGAATCTTTTTGTCCGTTCGTATTTTTCTTTTGCAATGACGTTGTATATTTATCATTGATGAACAGTTTTTTGTTGCCCTGTTACTATAATCTCACTCTATTTTCTTTACGCCAACATATTTTATTTATCATATATCATATGTAAAATTATGTTTAAATATATTTGTTTTTAATGTCCCTATAGTACCATATATATGTGCACTTTAGTTGAATTGATTTACGATGAATCATGCATTTACATGAGTCGAATGAATTGTATTTATTGTGCGATATGATGCTTGTAGTATGGATGTGAAGTTAGCAGCCGGTTTGTTATTCGATATTCGATATTCAATTTTAAACCGTCTGCTAGCAGTCGGTTGGATGTTCAAATTTATTTGAAAATCATAAAAAAAATGTAATATTTGATAACATTAAAAGCATGATTTTCATAGTTGAAAGTAGGAAAAAGATACGTAGGAAATGACCCCATCAAGTAGTCTTACACTCTCGCTGTCCACAAATATAAACACTTATAAATGTTTAAATATATTGCATATTTGTCTTTATGATATATAGAATTTTATAAAAAAAAAAACGACTTAAAAAATGTTATTTTATAACTTATATTTCTTAAATCAAAAAACAGATGACTTTAGAAACATTTAGAAAAAGAAATAGAAATAAATATGGAAAGCCCCAAAAACAGAAATATATAGTGTTCTCCTAACTTAGACCGCTTAAATGACGATAAGACCCCCCCCCCCCCCTCCCTGTTCTTTCAATATACATAAAATTGGACAAATTCATAGACTCTGTATATATAACGATTGTATCAAAACGAATTTGTTCCGAGAATATTGTCATCTTCGATATCTACGGAGGGCTTATATTGTCACTTTTCAGCTAAAAAATGTCACAATATCAGGACAAAGGGCACAGGGCAATGGAGAGAGCCCCCTGGTGTCTCAATCTTTCTAATATTAAGCAGACAGTCGTTCAATAGGTAGATACAAACGAGACTAAAAGAAATTTGGGTAAACTTTTTGTTTTCTATGTTTACGGATGGCCCAAAGTGCCAGTTGAATATTCAAAATATATAGCAAAAACCTACCTGAGACCACTTAAATGACGATCAAATCCCCCTGTTCTTTCAATAAACATAAAATTGGACGAATGCATAAACTCTGTCTATATAATGATTGTATTAAAAGGATTTTTGAGAATACTGTCATCTTCGATACCTACAGAGGGCTTAGATTGTCACTTTTAGCTTAAAATTGTCAAAATTTTAAGACAAAGGGCACAGGGCAATGGAGAGAGCCCCTGATCTCTCAATCTGTCTAATATTAAGCAGACAGTAAGTTAATAGGTAGATACAAACGAGACTAAAAGACATTTGTGTACACTTCCTGTAGTCTATCTTTGCGTAAGTTTCAAAGTGCCTGTTGGATATTCAAAATCTATAGCGAAAACCGACCTGAGACCGCTTAAATGACGGTCAGACCCCCTGTTCTTTTAAAGTCTTCTGAATATATATCAAGATTGTATCAAAACGATTTTTGAGAATATTGTCATCTTCGATATCTACTGAGGGCTTAGATTGTCACTTTTCAGCTAAAAATTGTCAAAATTTTAAGACAAAGGACACAGGGCAATGGTGAGAGCCAAGTGACAATCTAAGCCCTCCGTAGATATCGAATATGACATTATTCTGGAAAATCCTTCTAATACAACCTTTAAATATATGGAGTCTATGAATTAGTTGAATTTTATGGACATTGAAAGACCAGGGGGGTATCACCTTTATTTAGGTCTCATGTGGGTTTTCACTAGTATATATTTCTTTTTGTGGCTTTTCATAAATATTTCTATTTATATTCCTAACTGTTTCCAGAGTTATCGGTTTTTCTTTATGTTCTAAGAAATATCATGTATAAAAGTACATCTTTGGGTTTTTTCATTGACAAAAATCTATATTACACACAGACAAATGTGCAAGTTAGAAAAGGGTTTATATTCGAGAACAACGAGAATTTACGATAGCTTGACGAGGTCATGGAACCATTTCCTACGTATCTTATCAGTCCTCTTAACTATAAAAATCATGCATTTAATGTTATTAGGTATTTATTTTTTTATGATTTTCAACTAAATTTTGAATATCCAACCGACTGTTAGCAGCCGGTTGGATATTGAATATCGAATATCGAATAACGAACCGGCTGCTAACTTCACATACATGCTTGTAGTGCACATTTTGATTCTCGTACAAGCTCAACAATATGTAAAAGTTGTGTTCCCTGGTATATATAAAAATTCATTTGATCTGTTGAAAATGGAAGATCATTAAAATCCATAATCAAATACAGTTTTGACAGTTCAAACGTATGATGAACTTAAATAGATTTTAATCAATAACGTAAATATACAGAACCAAGCTTTAAATATCTTTACATAATCCATGATACATTCCTTAGAAGATATTGTTATGGTGTTTAGGTAACATGCAATAATACTTTAACAGATCAAACAGTTGTCAATATACAAAATTATAATACGTTAATACCATTTCAAAAGATAAACAACGAAACCCTTCTTCAACTTTCTTTGATTTTTGTGTGTCACTGACCATTGAAGGCAATCTGTTTAAGGTTATTCTTTTCCGATCATCTCTGAAACTTGCAACATACTTTTCAACCAAGATTATGACTAAAAGCACATGAAGGTTCCCCATTCATAAAAAATCTGGGAAGCCACTTTCATGTTATAATCAGCGAATTTAACAGTATAAAAACGTACCCGTCACATACAGGTCGATAACCGTGAAATTATGAACTAAAAAAGGTTATTATAATTGAGAATCACTTTTTGGAACTTAAAATTTCCCGAACTGGATTACCAACACAAATTAATTAGATCTTCCTCAACTGGATAACCAAATTACATAATCGTCCTCATGAAAAACATTGCTGTGTCTATAGATACAGACATGCACGTGTTTTATAGTTAGATACTGTACATGTATGTTGTCCTCTGTATGTCAACGATTATTTGAGTGTTTGGGTGGCTGTTGTACTGAAGTACTTTTATTAATCTGTTAGGAATCGAAAAATAGATGTTACATGGAAATCAAAATATAGCTTAAACTTTTCATAATTATTTTATGCAAAAAGATAAAATCTTTTCTATTGTAATTTGTCAACAGAATCGATGATGTGATTTCTATAATAACTTAATTAATCAAGCAACTCAGTATTTCTTTTTAAAAAATGCTCTTTGTTTGTATTTATTTCATATTTATATAATTATACTTACTCTTAATTTATATATTGAGTAGTGTAAGTAGTTCATCTACTGCGTCAGTAGCCTGTCAACACTGAAATAGTGACTTCAAACCTCACAAGTTGTAGGCGCATTTGACACTGATCTTTATTGACTAGGATTACTTTTTACCTGACGATGGTCATTGGTTCTCTCCCGGCACTCCGGCTTCAACCACCATTGAACAACGGTCATCACGGTATTGCCTACTGTATTTAAATGTGGCGTTAAATACCCAGAGTCAATCAAATTTTCAAACATTGAGACGAAAAAGGGTAAATCTTTGAGTTAACATACAACTAAACCAAATGTTAATTGAAATATCTTCTAAAATTCGTGGAAATGTATGTCCCAGATCAGACCATGCCAGCATACTCGTCATTTTTTCTGATCCTCGACCTGGTGCTTTGGATAGATTTTCATAAATGTTACAACAAATAATTTAATTGGATATATTTCAGAGAATATTGTAAGTTGTTTTGTTTTGTCTTTGGTTTTGGTAATAATGTCCATGATAGCTTGCTGATTAAGCGTACATATTTATGTGAAATACCTCTATATTACTTTAATTGTATCTATCCCCATGAAGAAGCCTGAAAAGGCGTCGCTGTGTTCGTCTGGCGTTTTTTTCTTCAATTTATGTCTTTAGTTGCATTTTTTCGTTAATAATGTTTGAATCGTAACCTTTTGACAAATAGACTACATTGATCTTGAGATGTTTTATTTTTTCACCTTTTAATTCATTTGGTCAAAATGACAATGAGTAGATAATTGTCTTAGTTCAATCATTAAATGTAAACTTATTTTCATATTTTGTTCTTTGGTCATATTGTAATTGCTTAAAGATAGTTTGCTTTGAAATTTGAGTGTTTATTAACATTCTTATGCAATCAACATTCTTCAGATGTCTCGGGCTGGTATTTATCGAAGTTACATTTCACGTCAAATATAAAATATACAAGACAAGCCATACATGTTTTAAGTAAATATATGATACATATATTCCATAAAATCGAGAATGGAAACGAGGAATGTGTCAAAGAGAAAACAATTCAACCAAAAAGCATAACACAGCTCAAGGCTATCAATTGGTCTCAACACAACGAGAAAATGTATACTGTTTCAGAGAAAATTGATGAAACACTAAACTCCAAAACATATCAATGAACCAATTTAAAAAAAACAACATACTAGACTAACATAGGCCAGAGGTTCCTTACTTGGGACAGGCGCAAAAATGAGACGTGGTTAAACATGTTTTGTGATATCTCAACCCTTCCCTATACCTCTATCCAATCTAGAATAAACAAACACTCAGCAATACGCACAGTGAAACTCAGTTTAAATGAAGTCAAAGACCGATTTTAGAATAGGTAACAGAAGAAACTAAGCAGTTACTATCGTGCCAGCTCCAGACCTCAATTAATCTGATTGAAAGATTATATCGTCATCATATGAAAATCAAGCATAATCCCTCCCATTATGGTTTTATTATCATACTATCAAAAAGTATACGAGAAGAGCATAACCCGTATCATGCAAACAACTGGTTTTGGAATGGATGGGTTTACTTCCGATGCAAAGACCATGTGAATCAATATTAATTAAAAAAAAAGTCTTTAATGACCTTACAACAGTATCGTAAATATATCCTTATGAATAAGCCTGTTTAAAGATTTTGTTAGCTTTTGAGGTGAATGACGACATTTGTGTGCTTTGTATAGAATATAACGATAACAAATGATGTGAAATACCTGAACGTATAAGATGTCTGCACGTTGATTAATATGTCCGAATGATGTCTTTGTCCCGATGATAATATTTGGTAAATTATTTGACAAGTTTGTGATATGGAAAACCCTAGTGTAATAATTTTTCAGTAATACAGAGATTGCTTTCGTGAAAACAAATACATGTATGTTGTTACATACACGAGCTAATCGAACAAGTTAAGATATATAAACACGATAAGATAATAACAAGGGATCGTCATCATCACCATTTAAAAATAAATAATTAACAATAGGAAATGAAAAGTCATTTTTTTATCGTGAAGTTTGGTATTAAGCTTCCCGTTAAAGATATAGATATCAAGATTAAGAAAAGGGCAGTGTTCTTTGTTAGTATAAGCTTTATTTTCAGTCAGTTCATCCGGATACTTTTTGTTTTGTTGTAAATCTTTTCAGTGTACATACTGAAGTCATCCTTATATCTAAAAGTGTTGTTAAATTTTTGTATCAGATATTGTTTCTATTGATTTGTGCTGATTTAAGCCAAAAATTGTAACTCGTAACAATACAGGAACAGGTCTGCAATAAGTGGTGCACAGTTATTCCAACATATACATGTACACATTTAAATATTTAAACATAAAATACAACAACAGGATAAAAAGTACTATTCGATAGCATACGACCACAACGAATCATTGTCTACTTTTTCGTACTCGTTACCTTTGAAAAAGAGGCGCAAGAGAGCTAGTCATTTTTTTTATTTGATTTTTTCAGAGTCGAAATGATTTTCTTCTACAGAGTGACGTTATTTTTCAAATAATTCAAAATCAAATTTATACGACGGAATTTCTTTTCAAGCGAAGTCTTAGTCCTTAGACTATTCTACTTTGCCCCTCCAGTCATTTTTTTGGCATATAAACTAACTATAGTTTCTATTAAACTTCCTCTCTGCAGAATTTTTGTGCATAATAGTTGATCATATTCTAAACACTCTAACACTGCAAAATCATTATAACAACCTAGGAAACTGTTTAAGTTTACTAGACGGATGAATGTCTTCATATTTTCTCTTTTTTTCTAATTTTGATGATACTCTACTTGCCGTCATGGTCAATACACCTTCTTTGAATCATACGAGGAGTCAGCGTTAAATAGATGGGTTGGCCCACATCAATTCGAATGAGATCCAAAAGTGGAAAAATCGTACTGCAATGCTATGTACAATTAAAATTGGGAACAAATATATAAATGTTTTTTGTCTTTTGCCACATTATTGTCATTTTTCCTTTGAATTATGAGTTTTGAAGGTCCCCAATTTAATTTGTTCAGGAATGTCCCAATATTACATCAGTCTCTTTTTTAAAAGAAAGAGTGGAGATAACAATCGAAATTAACTTACTGACGTTAATATTGACAGGACTGAAAATACATTACAGTGAAGCATGTTGCATTTTTTTAATATTACCAGCTGACATCAATAGTTTATTCGAGCGTCACTGATGAGTTTTTTGTAGATGAAACGCGCGTCTGGCGTATATACAAAATTTAGTCCTGGTATCTATGATGAGTTTATTATTCTTATCTGTAGAATAATTTAATTATAAATTTTTCGACATAGCTGAGTAATATTTTTGATTTATGTATAAAATTAGAGATGGAACAGAACAAAAGCTTAGTTTTCAGTGGAGTAGGTGAAGACAACTTTTTAAAGAATCAAGTATAAAAAAGAAGTGAAGATTGGATTTTAAAGATACATGTACTTTTAAATTATCGTTGATCATCTCAATGAGATTGATTTTCTCGCTTGAGCCGGAAGGGTGAACGTTATAAAAGCAATCGAGTTGAGATGAGCAATGATAATCTGTTTATCGCTATTTTACCTATGACGACGTTGTCAATTTTAATTGCATTGACAACAGGCACGTATCACACTCTGCTGGGATGAGAAAGAATTTTTTTTAGTCAGAAAGATCAAGAGAAAATTTCGTAAAATAGCGATATGTCATATCAAAATATGACATTGATATTTGAGTGCATCTCAACTACACATGAATAAATCTATCCTCAACTTTTGAATTTAAAAATTTCTGTAATTTTTTAAACTGTTTTGTGCAGAGTAATATACTAAATTAGTATGGAAGAAAAAAATCGGCAATCGAACAATTGGAACAATATTCGTTCCCATTTTTTGGCCGATTTCTTGAAACTCGTGTTGTATACCGAAAAAAAGGTCATCGACTTCTGAAAAGTTATATAAATTTAATCTGAATTACCTCCCATTCCCCAATTAATAAAATACATCTTTATATGATAACGTATTGGGAAGTAAAATTATCGTGTAATTCATGTACAAATTCATGACAAATGAAATTCAAAGTATATATAATAATTTTCACTGATATTTCAAAAGGATGTCAGTGTGGTTGTGTTTGATTCACAAATATGCTGTTATGTCTGGTTTAAATGATGACGTTAACTCAGATGTCCAGTTAGTGTCACGTGTAAAGATTTATCCTGTCCGTTGCTACATCAGAAAATTATTTTTTGGCATATAAGATAACAACAATCACCGGAAATAAATCAATAACATGTTAACCCCCTTTTTCCTGTTTACTAGCACAAAGTCACCTGAAGTTTCTAAAACTATTTAATAAAAACAACAAATGAAAAGGAATGATGCTTTGTTACACCCAAGATATATGTTTCTGACTTAGAATGTTTTTTTCTGCAATGAAATGCAAGGTTAGCTTCAGAATCTTACAACTGTGAATTCAAAGGATCATTTTTTCGATCCTTTTGAAACCGGATGTGACGTAACATATGTCAAAATCAAGGGTACTTTATTCATATGATTTGCACCACGTGCCTTTGTCCTTTTTGATTAGATTACTTCCCTTAGTCTTAGATTAAAAATATAAAATTTCTCAAATTTGCGGATTATCCAGTTCTTTTCCGTCATGGATCTTAAACTAATGTGTCTTTCAAAACTTCCTTTGGCGGGCATTAAAAAAAATGTTGTGTAATTCTAAAGGAAATGCTACAAATTTGACTTTTTGCGAAATGGGAAGGTTGAAATCATCATGCTTTTAAAAGAATTTGGCCGAAAACTTAAGAAAGTTAAAAGTTATTCAACTATTACAACCTACAAGGTGTTTCCTCATATGCGGACAAACCATAAAAAATATCTTCTTGTATCTTGATTTCTGTTTTGAACCTTGCTTTTCTACGATTTTTCGCTATTTTATACAGCAATTATTCTACAGTTACGCTTCCGATTTTCATGCTAAAAAGGCCGAAAGCTTTCAAAGTAGACAATGTTCATTGGTACACGAACAGAACCCTAAAAACATGAACAATTCACCTATATGCGGACAAACTATTGATACAGCAAAGGATTTGGTATATGGCATTTGTATTGAAGGGGCATATATAATCCTATTTTAATGGCTGCAGTCATGGTAAAACAAAATGGCCGCTATGCAAATTAGCAAAGTACCCCAAATTTTGCAATGTGATAAGTTTTTATGGTATAACACCTAGTAGAGTTTTGGCGATACGCCCATTTCTCTCTGTATTTGGAGAACACTTTCAACCATCCTTTAAAAAATCTGGCCTGTAGCCTTAATCAACTCGCTGTGCAAAATCTACATCTTTTCTTAATTGTGAATCTTTGCTCGTTCCAAATATGAATATAATATGGCAACTGTATATAAAATGAGAAACAATCAATCACGTGTAACATTTTTTTTAAAGAATATGACCTGCAAAAAAAGAAAGAAAAAAAGAATGTTTCCGTAAACATGAATTATATACACCTTTCAGTGGTTCATATACTTTGATTAAAAAAAATATTTTTCCATTTTGATACAATATATATTTTGCTCTTTTTGTTGTTTAATAATTATATGATTTTTATATAAATTTTACATGCGTTATGGATGTATCTTATACTGATACTTTTCTTGGTTTTGTTAATATGAAAAAATGTATTACCATGGTTAGTAATTGGTAGTGCACTATAAAAGATTTACAAAATAGTTAAGTTAATGAATGTTCTATATAGCGATTGTAACAACATAAGCGAATGAACATTTAAGATTAAGCTGGGTTTTTTTATTTCTTATGCTTATACAGTTAACAACAGAAGAAGAGTGTTCAAATGAAAACCTTGCCTTGTTTTCTATTGCCATTCACCATGTTCACAGTGTAATAGCTTCCAATTGAATCAGTGATGCTATTGTCTGTCGGTTTTTTTGCCAGAAATAAGAAAGAGACATAAATACATGAAGTTAAGTGATACAAATGTGTGTGTTTATCAGTGTGTAGACTTCTCGGGCTCATCTTAATACACACCTTCAACATAACTCACCTAATATTAAACAATTTAAAACCGACTGTCCAATCCAATTAAATTTGATTTAAGAATTAAAAACTTAATTGTGTTTCTCAACCTGAATTTTGAGTTTTACATGACTCGTACATTGTCGTATGACTGTAAAAAAACTATGATGCTGTATTTCTGTTTTTTTTCACGGTCACTTGAAAGTACCCAATTTTTAATGATTTTTCCATTTTTCATCAATTTTTACTCATTTTCATGAATAAAATTAACTTACAAAAAAAGGTTGATGTAATATAAGAAAGTTAACTTTCATAAAATTTTGTTGCTTTTTCGTGTCAATTTTGTAAATTTGGTATTGTTTGCTTTTTTTAAGAACAAAAAGCATATTGATTCAAGATTTCAAGATTTACAAAATGTATTAGAAAAGGACTCACACACATTAACAATGTGTTACAAGAGGTCATAATATGTAACATATAATTTATTTCATACATTAACTATGACAGAAATGAACATGTGAATAACAAATTAATGCATACAAAATTTAAAGAAAAGAAGACAGATATCTGTTAAACACTGACAATTTCTTACATATAATAGAAAATTCCAAAACAGCTGGACTATTTAACCTTCGACTTCAAGCATTTAAACAATACCGTTGATTCCGAATAACAAGTTCAACGTACCATTTGGTGACTAATCGTATAAATCCTTTTTTGGACTCACCAAAAAGAGCGAGAAAAAGAATCCCGGATCGAACAATATGTAGTTGAAATCAACTTATTACTCCCTCAATCAATGACTGTAAACTACTACAAATTAAATAGTAATTTTTCATGAGAATTGTCGTCTAAATTGAATTCATTTTATTTGTACATGTATGCTGCACACAAATTGGGAGATTTTCTACACTTTTCCCTTTTGGAAGTAACCGCATTAATCATATTGCTATTTCTTTTTCTGACTCGTTTATGACAAAGCTCAATAAATTGCATAATACGACAAAGCATTGCCAGGACATGACAGAATCAAAGTTGTTTGCAAGACAAAATGTGAATTCACGCAGATTATTTGACTTATAGCTAAGTTCTAACACTTAAAATTATAATATAGGTTGATAACGGTTCTGTTATACAACGGGGAAAAAACGCATGTAAGGTTGTACTCAGTGATGGTTATTCGACTGTTAAATCCCCGCCTTTTTTTTTTACCTTTGACTGACATTTTAACAGATTTCAAATATTAATAGACGAAAAGTACATCTGAGAATATTCACTCTCAGGTTATTACGACTAACTATTTAGCGGTAAATTTGTTTCTTTCTATCTATCAATTGTATGCAATTTATTAAAATGTTATCTTCAATCAGTCAAACGACTTCTTTTCAAACTTGATTTTTATACGCAGTATGCGTATTTAAATAACCTTGTACATTACCCACAGGTACAGCATTTGTTATATATAAACAATGTGTGTGTATTTTTAGTGTAAGTGTTTTTCTCTATTGTAAAAATGTCTAAATAAGACAAACAACGTATTCGGAAAAAATGTATTAATAAAATAATATGCATGTTATCGGACAATTATATAGATACATAATGTAAGATCACACATACATATTGTATTTTAAGATAATAAAAGTTTATGTGTACTGTTGTTAGTTGTGTATGAAATCTTTTAAAAACATCAATTTATTTGATATTTTTGTGATTCTGTATTTATGTTAAATGTCATTTTCTAGTAAAATCACAACTAAAAGACAATCTGTTGTTACAGTTTTCTATTTATTTACCAGACTGAGTACATTTAAAAGTCATATTCTGAATATCCAGTTTTTTTTCTCTTTTGACGCCTTACTTGTTATACTTGCAAAGATGAATGTAATATTATATAGAAATAGTTCAAGTTTAATGTGTGTCTATATAGAGCCAGAGGATCATTCTAGACTTATTATAATTTTGTCATATTTTTGTTCGACATCGCGCTCATTAATATTTATGTTACATGTACCAATTAATGCATTTTAGATGAGTTGTAAACAATGTAATTATAAGCCGAATGTGGGTAGAACGGTAAGATATTATAATATTTAATATACTTTTCTACTTTGACTTTTTGAGAAAGTATCGTCTTTATAATACAATACCACTTAAGCCGGTGCTAGGTGTCTTGTTAAACTTGCAGTGAGGTGAGGGTTTATGTTTTGTTAGCAGAGCATTTTATTTACGCAAAACCACGATCACTTTCTTCCTAACAACAAGGCATGAAAAAAATACCTTATCAAATTTCTGAAATTTGCGCTTATAATAATTTTCAAAGGTGATGTGTTGTGCTGTTAAATGGACAAAATCGGTTGTAAATCTTGAATATATTGAAATGACCCTCGATAAGATACGTTTCGGGAACATGAACAAAAAGTAAAGAATTAAAATGAATTAAATGAACAAATACGATAAGCATAAAAAAGAAAACGAAGAATTAAAATGAACCGCATTAACAATTTCGATAGGCACAAAAGACAGAATGAGCACAAATTAAATAGAATGTGTCAAAACAATATCTTAAAGATATAAAAACATATATGCAGTATGATCACAGTTATATAATGGTGTAAAACAAGTACGGGGAATTTTAAAGAATCCGTTATGAAAACTAAAAGAAAAATTCAATTATTACAACATACCAGGTTCTCTCTATGAAAAACAACTCAAGTTTACGATAATTACCTGATCAGTCAGCATGTGAATACACGACAATGCATGAATTTAATTGGAATTACCGAGACGATCATTTGTCGCATACGAACTATCATAAGTTCAACCTAACACTTTCTTTCGAGAAACGCACGTCAATACAAGGTTAGAAAATTTCAATGGTTACACACGAAGACAGATTGAATAGATTTTCACATATCTAGCCAGTATATCAGTATATCAATTTTTAGAATTAACTATCACAGATTATTATTATATATACCGTTTATTTCCTTATATACCATTCACTTCATTTTCTAACAAGATAGAAAAGGTATTGCATATAGTTTAATATGATATAATGTTTGTTCTTGTACTAAGCTGTCAAGTTCTTTGAAGGTATAAGGATATGTTCAATGCAATGCATGCATAATTTTGCCAGTAAAATGAAAGGATTTAAACGACCTATATATGCATTGCTACATTACTATATATGGAGCATATGTTTTAAATTTTAAGGTATTTAATAATAAAAAAAAACGCTTTTATTTAATCTATTTTAGATTCGCCTGAATACAGAATGATAGTTCATGGTTTACCATCTTCTGGTGTTAGTTCCACCGCCAATACGATCTTAGGAGAAAACCGATTTGAAACAGGCATATCCTTTGATGGTACTACTAAAACCTGTCAATCAGGAACTTGCAAACGCTTCGGTAGTATATTGAACATTGTAGATGCTCCAGGTTTGGTTGTGGAAGAAACTGGAACCTCTGCAATTGAACGGTTCTAAGCGATAAGCAAGGGCATAGATCTTTTAAAACCAGGTCCACATGTTATTATTATTGTTTTCCAATTAGATGGAATTAACAAAGAAAGCCGTATTTTCATATGTAATCTCAGATGTTTGGAATCTATATCAAAATATGGGATAGTAGTTTTTACAAAGACTCATATGATAGACAAAGACAGAACTGAAACAAAAAGAAAAATAGAAAGTAGTAAAGAACTCAGTGAATTGTTAAATATATCAAGTCGTCGGTTTATTTTGTTTGACAACAAAATTGACAAGCAAGATCAAGTTGAAGATCTCTTGAAAATTGTCCGAAAACTTGCCGATGATAACGACGAGTCTTGTTTCAATAATGCAATATTTGGCCATGAACTATCAATAAAATTAGCAACAATCAATAACGAAATAACATGGAATGAAATCAAATATTTACAGGACGATATTTTCTAGTGTTTATTTGATTTAAAACGCAATTTAAGAAATACAAGGACGTCGTTTGGTCTCGGTTAGATAGATGTCTGATTGGCAATCATACTGCATCTACGTATTACATATTGATATGTGCTTCCTTAAGTTCTTTTGTATTCCAAATAAAACTACTTTTAATGAATATTCGTATTTTTTTTTATTTTAATTTTTGCTATTGAAATGCATAAGTATACTCTCCTCTGCTTTCTTTGTACATGCGTGTTCTATAATGATAACTATAATAATGATATTCTAAATTTACTGTAAACAACTTATTTTCTAGAGCGATGTATTTTCGCTGGTAGAAGATCAACGTTGATAAGTGAAACTCAGGTCTACTCGCATGGTAACAAAACAGCAATTTATTATTGCCTCAAAATTGATTAGAATGGGTTAAACGCGAAAATAAATATATGCAAAATAATTTTTAACAGTATTTTAATAAAACTACAATTAATTATTATTTTTATCGTTATTCTTCCATCATACAGAAATCACATAACTAAACCATGTCGAACATAAACTAAACCAGAATACTACTGAACCAAATCATGACATCGAATTTTCCGTAATCTGAAATTGTGTGCAAATGTTGCTTTATATATGACTTAACTATAAACTACTGTCATACAAGTAGGGGTTTAACTAACATTAAAACCACGTGTCATCAATCACTTTTGGCAGCAGTACTTTTGTGTCAATTGTGTTTTTCAGGGATATCATTTGCGCCGAATTTTGTTTCCCAAATGTATCAATTGCGCCAATATTCGGAACTCATTTGCGCCAATTTACCTGTACATATATCTATCATAAATATTAACGATCAACATATATTTTTGGCTTAAAAAGTATCATATGTTCGGAGATATTTCACCATGAAGATGATCATCTGAAGAAAAATTACTTAAAATGCATTAGACAGTCAATGTAAAGAGTGAGAATAAAAAAATATTGCTTTGTTAAATATTCAATAAAGATATACTAATCGAAAGAACATAGAAGCTTTTGCTGATTATGTTTTACTAACATATGTTGATGACACAGTGCTTTGTTCTCACAATGCGTATGGCCTTTTTTATTATTAGGAATTATCATGAACTGTTTTAATATGCATTTCAATCTTCAATGTTTGTGTTTTTGGACAATAAAATAAAGTTACAATCTACTTCATACATTAAATTGGGAAGTACACATGCAGCAGCAGTAAGAAGAAGATATGTTTCAAAAAAGGAAACAGTTGCCGTGGTACATGTAACCGCCAGTTGCAAGTCCGAAAAAAGGAGTCGGGAAGTCATTTTTCTTCTTCTTGTATGTTGTTGTTTTTTTGGCGCAAATGATACCATGTAATTTCAAAACATGTGGCGCAAACGTAGCATTTGGGTAAAAAAGGTTGTGGCACAAAAGGATGTATTTTTGGCGCAAACGGATCTCTCCCCTTTAGGAAATGCCTATATCAGGTCAGGAATACACAGTTTGGCATTTTTTCTCTCTTGATTTTTAGTGTTTAATTGTGTCAGTTATTATGGACTTCCTCTTGTTTAAAATTGTCTTGATATTCTGTGTATTTGTCAATTTTTTAAAACACTGTAGGAACATTTAAAAAATATTTCTTGTTCTATCCGTGTTATTGTTATGAATTGCTAAAATATACAGTTCAGAGTTTGAACATGAAATATTCCTCCGTTGCACATGATAAGTTAATAATTCAGAACATGGTTCATCCACATTAGAAATGAGAAATGAAAACTTGGATCTAAGAAATAGTTAGCCGGCATCGGGAAATGTCATGTTGCTGAAAAATGTCAATATAGAACTGAAAACATATCACCTTGGAATAGAGAAATGTTAAGTTAGAAAAGATAAATGTACATGTGATCCTAAAACTGAGAAATTGCAACTTGAAAGGTAAAAATGTTAAGTTTGAAATAAGATATTTATGTTTATCCAAGCCGAAGTTGGATGGCTTTCATACGTTTTTACTTTTCTGAGTGAAATCAATAATTATGGTCTTCATATGTCATGCTTGCACAAATATATAATAAAAACACTTGAGAAGATATTAAACCACCACGGTATATGAGAAAATATAATTTGATTTTATGTACTTAATCTTTTGAACAAAATTTGTATAAAACACCCTTAGTTTAATAGGTGTAATGAGAAAAAGGAATTATCAAGTATTTATATAAACATACACAGAATACGTCACATCAGAACAATTTTGAAAACAGAATATTTATTTCAATACTCGACTTATTAATAATTCATTCAATTTTAAATCATATGAATTGCAAAAAAACAGTTTGAATAAAAATTTAATTACTAGTTACACCCAGCCGAGACATTCGAAATCAACAATTTCGTATCATACCTCGACAAACATACAAAGCATTATACAATATCTCCCTTTGACAATGTTTGATGAATTATTTAGTATAAAAGCTTATTCATATCATTGACGTCAACAGACTGTCTGTCTGCGTTATTTTGCCTATATTTTTTATCTGCACGTTGTGTCTTATATCTTAAACAGATTCAAAAGTCCTTATTTTAGTTCTTTTTACATATGTTAATTGATATAATACAAGTTCAATTCCCCATTAAATCAACCGAAAAAAAGTTTAAAACACCTTCGAGTTGATCATTTTGTTAATTGGTAATTAAAATGGTGTTAGTGTTTCCATTTACATCAACCATTACTTTGAAAACCATGTGTAAAAACTTATCTTAAAGAAGAGACTGTTATAGCAATTTAAAACTGTGGGAAACATTATTTCATTGCTTGACATTTGTCTCAGAATGACAAAGATATAATGTTATGTCATACTAAAAGGACATTTACAAATATTATATGAAAATAAATTGTAGAAATTGTTACATTAATTCATGTAAGTTGCAACATATACTTTTGAGTATAAAACTGGCTACAAAGGCGGTTAAACAAATTTGTTAGCGCAAATAAACATTTTTCGAACAAATCATTGTGTGAAAAAAAAAATATAATTGTCTCATTGGCAATCATAAATGCACCACAATTTCTTTTTTCTTTTATAGCATATAGATTTTTTCGAATATTTTGTAAACATAATTTCTCACTGGAAGTTGCACCAGTAATGCATGGTCTATAAAAAATGTATAATAGACAGTTATTTTTTAGCGCCATCCTGTGAGGAGCTTCATATAACTACCTAAGTACTACTATGTTTCTTAAAAATATTACTATAATCAAAGCAATTTCTGAAGTAACAATGTTTGTTAAATTTCCATCTATTTCAACTACGATAACAAACTTTCAGGACTGTGTATGTCACAATATTACGAAACATGTCTTTTGAAATTCGAATTCCTTTTCACAATTAAATGACTAAAATATATACTAATACCATTAGGACCTGGGGGTAAATGTATGAATGCTTTCTTTATTTCGCACAGTATTTCCTAGTAATTCCCTCCCGTGTATAATTTCAAAAGACATGGAATCGTGGAACTGTTTATCTCCAATGAAGGGAATACTATACAGTTACAAAAAAGGGGATATAATGCGTTGGTAACATAAAATGTCATTTTCACAACGTCAAACTGTAACACACATGTATTGGTGAGAGATAAAATTGTCCACCGGTTTTTATTATTCAACTTGAACACGAGTACACGGTTCCTTCTTTTAAAAAATGGTATTATGTTTGAAAACGTATGAAGATTATTTGTATCAATTTTAACGAAAAGTCAATATTGATCTTTTTTGTAATTAAATAAAGATAGCGCCAAAAAATGCTGTTTTTCTCTAAAATCCTGAAACTTTGTTAAAAATTGTTTTTTTTTTCAAAGAATTGTTGTACATATCAAGTACATATTAATGTAAAGAATATTTTCATAATGTGTTTACAACAATCCGCTTGTATTATCTGCTGAAATAAAATAAAAAGTTAGATGTGTCTATCCAGTGGATAGAAATGTAAAAAAAAAACTTAAATCAAGTAAACGTATAAAATTTGGACCCCTTTATCTCTGAAAGTAGCACATTAAGGTATACATTTTATAACATATTGAATAGCTTTTTATTTTTACTAAAAAAGAACATTACAAAATGTATCAGAAATTTTTATCTGACTCTTATTGCAAACAAAAAAAAAACAAATAAGAGAAATAAAACACTATTCGTGTTTGTTTGTACTTTTCGTAAGGTTTATGTGTTATTCTCTTTTATATTCGACATTAACTCAATAAGCTCGAGAATAACTATGTCGAATAGTACATGCATAGTATGAGTTTATTTGATTTTTTTCAGTTTTTGTGCGTTAAATGTACCATGAGTTGTATTTCTAATTTATTTATGACATTTAAAAAAATCGGTAAACTATTGTTCGCTTAATTTTCATCCCTAAATCATTGCATTTATGTAACGTGTATATTGAAACAGACCGTCTATGTAATACCTGTTCCCATAGTTGGTTCTTTTATATTCTGAATTTGCAAAACTGGTAACAGAATGCCATTTTGATATTTATTTATCTATTTTATTCGTTACATTCGGTTATACAGTAAAATTAAATCAACTTTTAAAGACAAATAGACCGTTGGTTTAATTATTTAAATTGTTTTACATTCTAATATGACGTGCTTCTCTCGCTTTGTGAATTAACTCATGCTCTAAATACAATTAAATTTGTTTGCACATGCGTAAATTGACTACTGCGGAATAATAATTATCAAATTGGCATGCATTTAATATATTTCATTAATTTAACATTCCCAAATTCTTGAAATATGCACATGTTGTTTCTTTTTCATTTAGCATAATTGCCATGTGTTGCAATTCGATTTAACATAGTTGACCTATGTACTACAACCGATTATGTTGGCTGTTCAAAACTGTTCCCTCTGACAAATCACATTGCAAGTCGTTCGCTAGTTTACAAACAAAAAAGGATGGTTTATGAAAGAGCCTACACAAACGCTCCGCATTTATACAATCGAACATAGTAATTACCCTAATTGTCCTAATCAGAATTGAAATAATTGATACAAACTATACTTTATTGTAGTTTGAACATGGGTAGACATTAAATTCGTGCTAATTTAGCCCTCACTATCGCTTGAGCAAGAATTATCAAGAATATAATGTCTAAAAAGTTTACAGTTATAGGTCAAAGTACAGCCTTCAACACGGAGCCTTGCTTCACACCGAATAGCAAGCTATAAAGGGCCAAAAAGCCTATTTAAGAAATAATTGATGCAACCTTTACTTTATTGTAGTTTGAACATGGGTAGGCATTATATTCTTGATTATTTTTGCTCAAGCGATAGTGAGGGCTAAAATAACACGAATATAATACCTAGCAATGTGCAAACTACAATAAAGTATAGCTTGCGTCAATTATTTTGATTCTGATTAGGACAATTAATATACTATCTCTCGGGCAAAATTTTTCACGAATATAACGCCTACCCACTACAATAAAGTATAGCTTGCATCAATTATTTCTTAAATAGGCTGTTAACTTTTTATACATTGTGGCTTTGATAGACAGTTGTCTCATTGGCTCTAATGCCACATCTTCTTATTTATATTCCAATAGAAAAGCTCTGTTATAGGGTCTTTTGACGATTTCTGTCGTGCGGACATATTTGAATATCCTACTGTTCTGGACATTATCACTTTTGAAATTCTCTCTTCGTGTGTTTGAGTCTTCGAGAAAAGATCTGAAAAATAACAAAACGTGCAAGAAATTGTCAATTCTTGGGGCAATTATGAATAACCTTAAAATTGGTTGTCCGAATTTTCTGTAGGAGATATACCTTTTTGCCATTTACTTCGTTGTTACATTTGCTCTTACTGCTTCAGATTTTGAGATGTAACCAAACTCTAGTTTACACCTATTCTAAATGTTAATGTTCATCTTAAAGAATTGAAAAATATTACCGTGTTTCCACCACAAAATGTACTATGAATACGAATAGCTGGACCTAGATATACTAGTCAACAAAAGAAACGACACACGACTTTGGAATAAAATTTATCAAAAAGTATTAATCATGAAACAAAATGAGATACACCATTTTAAAAAGCTTTTATTTGCAATGTATGCACAATCGATAATGAAAATAAAAACCTGTCGGAGAGTAACTAAATTCCGTGTAAACGATCATAGGGTGCAAATTATTTTTGCGGAAAGTCGGATAAAAAATCGACACACAATTTTCTAAGTACTGAATGAATTTTAATTTTTTTTTTTAAATATTCAATATTGTTATGATATTGTAATTATTGTATTTATTTATGTTGGCCTAATTTGTGTTGTATGGCCTGATAGTTGTTTACAGAATAATCTTAGAACTGTGCAGTTTAGAAATCACTGGAACAATTACAGAATGATTGGAACTTTCCAGAATGATCCTAATAAAAGATGCGTTATATAAACTTCTACATTTTACTAGAAACTTCTGTTGTAACTTTCCAGGATGTTCCATTATAGACTGTGCTAGAATCTTCCATGACAACTATATATATATACAGACACTAAAGTTAAACACTCACTCTTACTCTTGGACTTAGACTTAGACATCTATAGACATTAGTATTCACCGCATTTGGATTGACACTTTTATTCTACAAACAACATCATACTGGATTGTGACCGTAATATTCAGATTGGATTCGGAAAGATATCCGGATACAGATAAAGATAACAGATTGGACTCATATTTTGACAGTTAAGTTGACAGTAATATTTGTGTAATACTTCTTGTAAACTTTTGTATAATAAATATTGTTAAATTTTATTATTGATTTGTGTCTTTTGTTGGCTACAATTTAAAGGCGATTTCTGGCCGTAACAGAAATTGGGGGCTCGTCCGGGATAACGAAAATATCTTATTTAAAATTTATTCAATATTTTTATTATAACTAGCCAACAAAATTCTACAAAATGGCATTTGATGCCGGTAAATTTTTGAAAACGCCAGACCTGGAGGGGTTTGATAATTTATAGAAAGAGGAATTAGTGTTGCTTGCTAAACATTTGAAATTAGATTTTAAAGTATCTATGAAAAAACAAATTATAAAAAATTTAGTTATAGACAAATTAGTTGACGCAGAAATTTTAGGTGAAGAGGCTCTTGAACTTAAGGTCGAAAATATTGACGCCTTTAAATTAAAACAGCTTGAATTAGAACATGAACTCAAATTAAAAGAACATGAATTTAAATTAAAACAAGCAGAACTGGAAATGAAGGAAAGGTTGGAAAAAGAGAAAAAAGAAAAAGAACATGAATTTAAATTAAAAGAACTGGAAATGAAGGAGAGGGAGAAAATAAAAGAACTTGAAATGAGAGAAAGGCTAGAGATGGAAAAACTGAAAATTGAAATAATCAAAGAAGAAAGCAACTCTAAAGTCCAGTCGAAATCAGATTATGTTGATGCAGCAAAAAAAAATACGTTTGGTTCCCAGATTTTATGAAAAAACAGTCGATAAATATTTTCCACAGTTTGAGAAAATTGCTCATAATTTGAATTGGCCAAAGCCGTATTGGACTACAATGCTACAAAGTGTTTTTGAGAGTAAAGCCGCTGAAATATACTCCGCACTTCCATCAGAAAAAAGTTCCGATTATGACATAGTAAAACAGGAAATTTTGAAAGCTTATGACCTAGTACCAGAAGCATATAGACAGAAATTTAGATCTTATAAAAAGTTTGATTCACAAACCTATGTGGAATTTGCTCGGGAAAAAGAAGATCTATTTGATAAATGGCTTACTTCAAAGAAAACAGATAACAATTTTGATAACCTAAGACAATTGATGTTATTAGAAGAGTTCAAACAATGTGTTCATTTAGACTTAAAAACACATTTAGACGACAAAACTGTTGGGACAATACATGATGCAGCTGTAATTTCAGATAATTATACCCTTTCACATAAAAGAAGTTTCAAGGGTCAAAATGTTAATACTTCAAGTGGAAATTACAAAAATCAAAGCACTGAGCATACTGATAGTAAGTCTGTTGCACAGAATAAGAGTCAGTCCAGTTTTAATATGTCTAGTCCAAAATTTGATATTTTTGAGAAGAAGTCACTGATTTGTGCTTATTGTAAGAAAAATGGTCACCTGATGGCTGATTGTTTTAGACTCCAGAAGAAGAATGAACGAGATAATAAGCCGAAGTCCAGTGCTTGTACGACACCTTATATTACCAGTACGTTGGAATGTCCTGCGAGTCAGGCTTTTAAGTCCAGTTTTTGTGATTACATGGAGGAATATAAACCCTTTATGTCTGATGGGTTTATTTCTATTGTTGATGATACCACTCTTCAGCCTATTAAGATTTTACGGGACACTGGAGCTTCTCAGTCTTTATTGTTAGAAGGTGTGTTGCCTTTGTCCGAGAAGACTTCTGTTGGTGCCTCCGTTTTGTTACAAGGTGTAGAGTTGGGTTGTATAGATGTTCCTCTTCATCGTATTTATCTGAAGTCAGATTTGATAACTGGACCAGTTATTGTGGGTGTTCGTCCTAACCTCCCTGTTGAGGGTGTTACATTATTGCTAGGAAATGATCTAGCTAGGAACAAAGTGGTTGCTGAACCAATTGTTACCAGTGAACCGGTGGTGGATGTTAAATTACCTGAAGATGATGCTGAATTGTACCCAGCTTGTGTTGTCACTAGGGCGATGGCTAGAAAACAACAAGATGAGGATTTGCAAGAAAATCCGTTTGATTACATGGACCTTTCTGACACTTTCCTAGCCGACATTGAAGGTCCTGGTAGCTCAGAAAAGGCCATAATAAGACCACCTAATGTTAACAAGAATGTAATTATGCCATGGCCAGACGTAAACAGCCATTCATTAAACAGAAAGAACCTTTTGGAAGAACAAAATAAAGACTCCGAGGTTCTTCAGCTCTGCAAGAGGGCTCAACCACAGAAGGAAGCAGAGAAAGTGGCTGAATGCTATTACCATCAGGATGGCATTTTAATGAGGAAGTGTAGGCCTCCTGATGCTACCCCAGAGGAGGAATGGAGAGTGGTATACCAAGTGGTGGTGCCTAAAGTTTATAGGCAGGAAATTATTGGTCTTGCCCATGACACCCCCTTGGCTGGATACTTAGGTATAAGGAAGACTTGCCTTAAGATCTTGCAGCATTTCTACTGGCCCAGACTTCGAAATGATGTCGCAGGATACTGCAAATCATGCCATATATGCCAGGTTGTTGGTAAGCCTAACCAGAAAATACCACCAGCACAACTTCTGCCTATTCCAGCCTTTGACGAACCTTTCAGCAGAGTTCCAATTGACTGCGTTGGACCTTTACCGAAGACCAAAAACTGGAAATGCGTTTTTATTGACGATCATGTGTACATCTACTCGCTTTCCTGAGGCTATTCCGCTAAGAAATATCAAGACACCTACTATTGTCAAAGCTCTTATCAAATTTTTCACATTAGTAGGACTTCCTAAGTCTATACAGTCCGACCAGGGATCAAATTTCATGTCAGGTTTATTTCAGCAAGTCGTGTACCAGTTAGGGATTGCTCAGTATAGATCAAGTGCGTACCATCCAGAATCTCAAGGTGCCTTAGAACGTTTTCATCAAACATTGAAGAACATGATTAGAACTTTTTGTCTTCAATTTGACAGAGACTGGGATGATGGAGTTCACTTTCTACTTTTTGCAGTCCGAGAGGCTGTTCAAGAATCCCTTGGATTTAGTCCCTTTGAGTTGGTATTTGGCCATACTGTAAGGGGACCTTTAAAATTGATTAAGGAAAAGTGGCTTACTGAACATACTGACTTGAATCTTTTAGACTATGTATCTAGATTTAAAGAAAAATTGTATACTGCTTGTCAAATTGCTCAGAAAAACTTAAAAAATGTACAGAACAAGATGAAAATATGGTATGATAAAGATGCCAGTGACAGAGTTTTTGAGCCTGGTGATAGGGTACTTGTATTTTTGCCAGTCCCTGGACATCCTTTACAGGCTAAATACTGTGGTCCTTATACAATAGAGAGTAAAATCAATGATTTGAATTATATTGTAAAAACTCCAGGTCGGCGTAAACAAAACAGAGTGTGTCATATTAATATGTTAAAACCATATTTTGAGCGTACTAATGAATGTGAGAGTAAACCAATTGCCACTTTAGGCATGGTTAAATTTGAGAACAATCATGACAAACCAGATGTAATTGAACCACCTTTTAGTTCTAAAACTATGGAAGAGACAGTTAGATTGAAAAATTCAGAAATTTAGTCAAATTTAGACTCAAAACTTGCACATCTGTCTTTTGAACGTAGAAAAGAAATAAAAGCTTTGGTATTTTCTTTCAAAAATCTTTTCCAGATGTGCCAAACAAAACCACTGCTGTTTGTCATGATGTTGATGTAGGAGATGCTTCTCCCATTAAGCAACATCCTTACCGGCTCAATCCACTCAAACTTGAAGTTATGAGAAAAGAAATTAAATATATGCTTGACAATGATATTATTGAGCCGAGTAACAGTGAATGGAGCTCTCCTTGTCTTCTTGTGCCAAAACCAGATAAAATTTTTCGTTTCGTGACTGATTTCAGAAAAGTAAATTCAGTCTCAAAATCTGATTCCTATCCGATTCCAAGGATAGACGATTGTATTGACAACATTGGTCAAGCAAAATTTGTGAGCAAATTTGATTTGTTGAAAGGTTATTGGCAAGTACCACTGACACAGAGAGCTCGTGAAATATTAGCTTTTGTTACACCAGATGGCTTATTTCAATATACTGTAATGCCGTTTGGCATGAAAAGTGCACCAGCTACATTTCAAAGAATGATCAATAATGTTATAAAAGATTTAAACTGTTGTTATGCTTATATTGATGATCTAATTGTATGTAGTGATAGCTGGGAACAGCATTTAACACATTTGTATGATACTTTTGATAGATTTTCACAATCAAATTTGACTGTTAATCTTGGTAAAAGTGAATTTTGTCAGGCCACTGTTGATTATTTAGGGCATACAGTTGGCCAAGGTCAAGTGAAACCTATTATGGCTAAAGTGGAAGCTATTTCCAAATTCCCCCCTCCTACAAATAGAAAACAACTTATGAGATATTTAGGCATGATTGGATTTTACAGAAAATTTTGTTCAAATTTTGCTACTGTGGTTCAACCATTGACTCAACTTTTACGAAAAGATTCTAAATTTATCTGGAGTGAAAATTGTCAAAACGCTTTTGAAAATAGCAAATCACTTTTAATTAATAGTCCAGTTCTGATTACTCCAGACTTTGAAAAACAATTTAAACTTGCCGTTGATGCAAGCGATGTAGGAATTGGAGCTGTTTTATATCAAGAGACAGATGATAATGTTGAGAAACCTATATCATATTTTTCTAAGAAATTAGATAAACATCAGAAAAATTATTCAACTATTGAAAAAGAAAGTTTTGCAATGTTGTCAGCACTTCAACATTTTGATGTATATTTGAATCCCACTGTATATCCTATTCTTGTTTGTACTGATCATAATCCTCTCACCTTCATACATAAAATGAGAAACAAGAATCAGAGGTTGACTAGGTGGAGTTTATTGTTACAGGAATATGATGTAATTGTAAAACATATTAAGGGTAAAGATAATGTAATAGCAGATGCTTTATCTAGAGCTTATTGAAACACTTTGTATATACTATATATTTGTGTTCATATTATTCATGATAAGTTTTTGTTACACTAAAACTTCTTTTAAGGGGGGAGGTGTTATGATATTGTAATTATTGTATTTATTTATGTTGGCCTAATTTGTGTTGTATGGCCTGATAGTTGTTTACAGAATAATCTTAGAACTGTGCAGTTTAGAAATCACTGGAACAATTACAGAATGATTGGAACTTTCCAGAATGATCCTAATAAAAGATGCGTTATATAAACTTCTACATTTTACTAGAAACTTCTGTTGTAACTTTCCAGGATGTTCCATTATAGACTGTTCTAGAATCTTCCATGACAACTATATATATATACAGACACTAAAGTTAAACACTCACTCTTACTCTTGGACTTAGACTTAGACATCGATAGACATTAGTATTCACCGCATTTGGATTGACACTTTTATTCTACAAACAACATCATACTGGATTGTGACCGTAATATTCAGATTGGATTCCGAAAGATATCCGGATACAGATAAAGATAAAAGATTGGACTCATATTTTGACAGTTAAGTTGACAGTAATATTTGTGTAATAATACTTCTTGTAAACTTTTGTATAATAAATATTGTTAAATTTTATTATTGATTTGTGTCTTTTGTTGGCTACAATTTAAAGGCGATTTCTGGCCGTAACAATATGCTATTCCAATTATGTTCATGTTGCAACAAAAAGGTTTAATTTTTTTTTTAATTTTAGGGAAAAAAAAGTGTTTTTTGAAATCTCAAAAAACGCAAAAAAATAATTTTGTTTTTCGTCTCGAATCATTGCTTTAGATATGAAAACAACACACTGTAAATTTGGAACCCTTCGGATTAGTTTTAAGATTGTAACCGGTTTTTGAATTTCACTTTTCACATACTGTCCATGGTAAATCAATTGATAATGTATACATTTTAACGATTTCTCGTGGAGCCGAACTTTTCCTTACAAATAAACGCCGAAACTGTATGATTTTTTTTTTAAAAGAATTGATGGCAAACATTGTCTTAACCTTTAAATGAGAGGTTGGCATCATTTGTTGGAACTTCTGTTTTTTGAAATTGTCGTTTTATGAAAATTTTGTCAAAAAAATTTAATTTCGCAAAATGACGTCATGAAAGCAAAAAAAAATTTTTTTTTAAACAGATTTGTATTTCCATGGTCATTAAATATTACTACCTTCAATATTGGTCCTATAAAAGGAAAACTTCATCTTTGATTTGAAAAAATCGTGTATTGTTTCTTTTGTTGACTAGTATATAGAAAAGGTATATGTAGTTTATATTTAAGAAAATAAAAAAAATGTGCCTGTATTTTAATGTGCAATTCTTTCCAGTGTGCTGAAGATAGCAAAATAAAACAACACCTGAGTTTCATTTCATATGGTCTACTCAGTTACACAGTTCAAATCACCTATTGTTTTGAGATGTCTATTGTTCATCTTTTTTCTATTTGGATCAATAAAACTCAAAACATGTATTATATGAGGGCATCTTCTTAAACCTCTTTCCCATATTAATTAATTTTTGCAATTTCTGCAGGAAGAAAAATAATGATTCGACTGCATTCAGAATGAAATTTTCAAAAAGGTTATGATGAACACTAAGCAATATGTTTTATGTTTGATGAAGTATTATATATCATGAGGAACATTCTGTTAAAGTTTCGTACCATTGGACTAAGTAGTTTCAAAGGAGAAGATTGTGTGTTGTACGATGAAGAATCGACGCACGCACTGTGAGCTATTTAGGTATTTTTTTATGTTGGCCTACATTTTGACTTTGATTTCGTGATGCAGATATTCAGTCTATTGCTGTATCAATCTAACATGTTTTTGGTTTTTTTTCAGTTACTTGGCGTTTTTATTCCCCATTTTCATTCCAAATTTTATGGTTAAGATTGGAAACAAAAACTGAGTTTGAGCTAAATTATCACGTTAGTCATAAATCCGGTCTAAAACTGAAGTCAGCTACATGGGTAAGTTCAAGAAAAAGATAGGTCTGGGTATGTACGAAGATGTACTTCTAGTTTCAACAGTGTCCATAAATTCCAGTTCGACGGGACAATTTATGTCAAAGTGAAATATACTGGCATATTTGTCATTGTTTTATTAGGTTTGAACGAGTTTTGCAACACACGAGTACAAAAAGAAATAGTTTGTTTGGTGTACAGCCTGAAAAACCTTAGAGATAGTTACGGGACAGCTTTACAAAAAATCTAAATCAACCGTTACAAAAATATAAAAAGCAGTAAAAACAATTTGAAATGTTATAAAGCAGTGTAATTGAATATTTCAACTATAATTTTGTTTTTTTTGAAAGAAAAAAGATTAGTACATGATAATGTTTTTATTATAAAAGTTAAACCTAACTGCCGTGACAACAAACGTGTGGTATATGAAAATTGAGAAGACGCTTTCACAATATCGTTGTCATCGCCTTAAAAGATAAACATTAAGATCAATTAGTATTATTTGTTTCAAAATATTTTGGACTTCTTCAAATTACTGAAGGCACTGTTATGTATCATTAATTCTTATGTATTCTTGTCAACGTTTAATTCAATGGTTACTTTATTCTGTTCATTTTAGAAAGACTGCTAGTATTGTGATACCTTTTCTTTTTCTTTTTGACTGTTTATCTTTAGTTCGCAGATTAACATTATACATTAGTTGCTGCTATGAACAATAATAGTCAATCAAACAGACAGGTAGCTATAATTCAATACAAAAGACAAAGATCGATACGATACAAAAAAAAACCCAACATATTCACTCCAGTGCTAGCAGTAAAAAGGTGTGACAAAATTTAATAAACTTAGGCCGTGTTCACATTGACCTAAACTCGGTGTTGTGTAAGTGTAACTCACACGTAACTATACAAAATTACGTTCCCACTGATAAAATTCAATGTTTACATGTAGTGTAAAACATGTTTTGTCTACATGCAGTCGATACTCGATGTAGGTCTTGTGTAGATTACGTGTACACCAAACTAGGCATTTAAAACATTAGTTTCACCGTGTATATTTCAGGAAGAAACAATTTTTGAATAAAATTGATATTTATAACAATTAGTTATAAAGTTCTTTACAGAAATATTTGTCTAAACTTGATATATTTATTTGTTTATTTTAAACTTAACGTAGCTTTATTAAGCCCTTATCAAGGCTCAAAGCAGCATCATTGCCGAACACATAATTCATTTGAAAATTATGGTTGTTCCGAATATACTTGACTTGCAAAGAAATGTTTACCACTGGTCCTTACTCAGCCTACGTTTTCGAATGCCTAATCGAGACATCTTTATTATTTTTAAACTACTGCAAGTCATCAAAATGGCTTTCATAAAGAAGCAACCACTTAACTTAAAAAGGGGGGGGTGGATATTTTTTAATTTATATGAGCCAGAAATTTCTTCCGAGCAAACGTTTTAATCCTGTTTTTTTATTCGATGCTGGTAATCAATTTTTTTTTCCAACATTTAACAATAAAATGTATGGGGAAACTCTTGATTTAGAATATTTTTGTATCATCTGTAGGACCTTTTTTTAAATCAAATTAGGGTTAGGAATATTTCCATCGCAAAGGAGTTCTTTTGCCAAATTTGGTGGTGGTGTAATACCACTAACATGACTAAGAATAGAAACGGGGAAATTTGAAAAATCAATTTTAAAAGATCGAGTCTGTGATAATTGTATGAATATTTTAGAAGAGCCCATATTATTTTATCGTATCCTTTATATGACGATTTTAGAAAAAAAAGATATTTGACGAAGCAACACATTTTGATAGTGATTTTATATCTTTTGATAATAAATAGAAATTAGTGTTTTTATTTACAGATAATAATATGATTCGTAGCTGTGCCAAAGCCTGTAACATACGTAGAAATTTTTATACTGTGAATAATGTGAAATATTATTACATAGAGACTTTTAAGTTTAATTTATATTCTCAAAACTTGTATCATTCAATTTGAGATCACTGTTATCTATTGTAAATGTTTGAGGCCTGAGTATGTTGGACGTAACGTATAAACGATGCCGCTATGCATTGTAACATCATTTATGCGTTACCTATCGGCATTTAGAGTTTGAATAGAGATACATACATAGATGCCTTCAAAGTTGGGTCTTTTTAGCAATATAGTTGATCGATTTTCCAACTAAACGATAACCCCTTTTAAAAGCAAGACAGCTATTGGTGCAGATTGAGAAATGAATTATTTTTTCTATTCTGTTTTATCATGTTTATAGTACTTACATGTGTCTGGTCCAGGTTAAGTATGAAGTATCTGTTTTTGTACATCCTAAGTACCGGGAATCAGTTCTTTCTTATATGCCATTAAAGGTATGTTGATTTTTTCAGTACAAGACACCGTAAAGTGATGCTTCGACATGCAATGATTTTCACTTTATTTTAACTTAAAACAAAACAATCTGCTTTAAATGATGGACTTTAACACAGAAAGCAATGGGACCATGCACTAGTGGTGTACTTCCTTTAGATACGCGAAAAGATGTATAAAAAAGGCGGTAAAAAGTGCAATATTCATTAATAACGTAATTGATCTAATGACGTCATCCTTTAACACATCCATCTAATTATGGCTGATCTGACTCTGGTTTCGATTGTAATCTACAAAAATAGGGGATTACACAGAATGTAATCAAACTGTTGGATGTAAGTAGCTTGTCTCAGAAAGGGATGAATCCACCTTTGTAAAAAAACTTGATCAAAACAAACAAAAATCTCTGAAACTGACGTCAAGATGTTTGATTTCTTGATTGACAACTTATCTGTTAAGTTTAAAGGACATTTTTCAATACAACATCGGTTTTCCCATTAGAAGTAGAACCATGTGTTCCCCTCTTCTTCTCGAATTTATGAGGCTGTCTAAACACAGTAACCTAAGAGGTAAGCAATATCCTTCCATTTTAAATTCCGCTATATAAATGTTCTTTCACTAAGTGATTCAAATTTGGTGACTATGTTGAACGAATCTTTCCCATCGAACTAGAAATAAAGTATACAGCAAATACAGTTGAGTCTGCTTCGTGTCTATACTTACATTTAGAAATAGACAATGAGGGTCGCTTAAAAACAGAACTTTACTACCAAAGAGATGATTACAGCTTCCCAATTGTGAACTTTCCGTTTCTATGTAGCAACATTCAAGCAGGTACTGCATACAGAGTATACATCTCTCAATTGATACTGTTTTCCCAGGCTCGAGTTCCCAATCATGATTTCCTGGACAGAGGGTTGCTGCTCACAAGGAAAGCTAATACATCAAGAGTTCCAAATGGTGAAGTTGAAATCATCCTTCCCAAGTTTTACGGACGCCATCACGAGTTGGTTGACCGTTATAAAATATCCGTTTCACAGATAATATGGGATATGTTCTAAATGTCGTAACTATAATCCCGTACTCTTTTCATGGATATGACCTTCCAAGTAAGACTATCACTTTATCGGGTTTGTAATAATATGAGCAACACAACGGATGCCACATATTGAACATGATCTCCTTACCCTTCCGGAGCACCTGAGTTTTTGGTGGAGCTTGTTTTGCTTAGTCTTTTGTTTTTCTATGTTGTTCTTGTGTACTATTATTTGTCTGTTTGTCTTTTTTTTTCTTTTTTAGCCATGAGTTTGGTGTGCTTCTGGTATCTTACGCCCCCTTTTTGGAGCTAAAAGAATGCTCCGAGAAATTCCAGACCCATAGCATTTTGTATGCTCATTATCACAATGTATTTGGTCATAAAGTTTGTCTTGCAAACAAATAGGTATGTGTAAGCTCCTGTTATTTTAATTAAAGGCAACAGTAGTATACTGTTGTTCGCAATTCATAAATCGATGGAGAAAAAAACCAAATCAGGGTTATAAACTAAAACTGAGGGAAACGCATATACGAGGAGAACTACGACACAACAGAAACGCAACATTAAAATGTAACACACACAGAAACGAACTATACTATAATGGCTATTTTCCTAACTTGGTAAAGGACATTTTAAGAAAAAACTGGTGGGTTGAACCTGGTTTTGTGGCATGCCAAACCTCCCGCTTTAACATGATTAATGTCAATGTTAAATATAACATTAAAATGACAACTTAACATGACAGGACTACAATACAAATAAATGGGAAAAAATATAGGACAGAAAAACACACGAATAATAGCTAACAAAAGGTACCAGGTTTAAAATTTAATACGCCAACGTGCGTTTCATCCTTACAGGACAAACCAGTGAAGCTCAGATGAACAAAGCCCGAAAGCCAAAACAATAACAAAGTATAAGAGCACAGAGGACCAAAAGTACCCAAAATTTGTGACCTATACGGCTTATTTTTTCTGCCTTGGACAAGAAAACCTTATTATTCAGAATAATTTATACTTTTGCAAACAGTAAATTATATAAAATGACTATATAGTAGATCTAAGTAACAACGACAATATGCAATTCTAATGCACGGAAAAAAATTAAATGCAAAATACTTTACTGTGTCCAATGTTCTAGATCAATGTGGGATACATTAGGAAAGGCCACTCAGTTAAACAGAAATAACATATGACGGGTTGGATACAATAGATACAAAAAGATATCATACAAAAGCAAAACGCGGGGACGGAGCTAGTAGCAATGCACTCGCAGATCAATTGTATCCTGAAATTAATACTGCATTTATTGTGAATAATGGCATTTTCCATTATTGCATCGTTAAATAGATTCTTGAGCATAAATGCCAAATTCACATTCCAGTTCGACAGGCTGAATGTGTATGCAACAGTTTTGTTAGTAAAACATATGTGGGATTTTTTCGATGCATATGTTTTCTAATTCATAAGTTTGTCCCTTTTTATCTCTCCACAGTCTTTCTTGAAAATGAAATCCCGCATACAGTCCTTAGATTTTAGGAAACTTTAAACAACAATTACAATGAATAATTAGTGTACGGTTGTCAAGAATTCAAACAAGTTGCTTTCTTTAAAAAAAAAAAAAGCAATACGTGAACCTAAGACCGCTGACTGGTCATCAAAAGATTGTTGCTGCATTTTTGGTTCTATTTGAATTGAAATAATTGACTGTGAATAGAAGAACATAATGATGAATTCGAAGTTAAATTACCATTATTAAAAATATTTAAAAGTGTGTACATTCTTGCACAGGTCAGTTGAAAGTAATGCTGGAAAGTTGTCAACAGAAATGTGTATAAACAGCTACTATTTGAATAGGCATTTTAAAGATCGACTATGTAATTTGTTACTTTGGATAGTACATATTCATTTCTTGATAGTAACACACCAACTTCATTTGGACCTCTGACTTATTTTGGTCTCATAAAATATCTCTGGTTCTCAAATTTTAAGGATGTCCTGATTTTGCTAAAGTTGTCGCAAAATGCTCGACAAAGGGAGAGTTATCCGGGGGCGGCGGCTACTACGGCGGCGTTAGCTAACTTCTTAAAAGCTTTATATTTTTGAAGGTAGAAGACCTAGATGCTTCATACTTTGTATATAGATGCTTCATGTTACGAAGTTCCCGTCTGTCACATGTCCATTGTCCTTGACCTCATTTTTATTGTTCAGTTGTTGACGGCTACAGTGCAGGCGATTTGGTGTCACGATATCTCAGTAGCATTGGTGCGAATTCCGGCGAGGGAAGAACAAAAATTTGCTAAAGCAAATTTACAGATCTAACATTGTTGAGTTGATGTTTAGACGAGTTGTATATATAAATATATAGCGCCGGTTAAAGTGCAGGCGATTTGGTGTCACGATATCTCATTAGCATGGGTTCGAATCTGGCGAGGGTAGAACGAAAAATTTGCAAAAGTAAATTTAGAGATCTATCATTGTTGGGTTGATGTTTAGACGTTTATACATAATGTACACAACCATGTATCACCATCATTACTGGTGATCCGATGGATAAATCTGTTGTAGAGTTGTCACTTGCTCAGACGTACTTATAAATATAATTATTTTCTGTGACTGTATATTAAATTAATTTGTAGAATCCTTTACTATATATAATTTAGCTGATCTGTAAAAATAACATCTTAATGCCTGATATATCATGTACTGTAGTACGACGCTAGATTAAAACTGACGTGGAAAGGTATCACCCGGCCACCGAAATTTTCATTTTTATGAAGCACAAGTGGTCGTGTAGTCTAGCGCACCGGTTACAGTGTAGGCGATTTGGTGTCACGATATTTCAGTAGCATGGGTTCGAATCCCAGCGAGGGAAGAAACCAAAAATTTACAGATCTAACATTGTTGGGTTGATGTTTAGACGAGTTGTATATATATATACATATACATAATTACGTATATACGGGTCTCTTGATGAATGCAGCTGATGAAAGAGCCTGCGCACGCCTGCAGCGCCCTCTTACGACTGACCTTCCAAGTGAAGAGTTATAGAAGATACAGTATTCAACGCCCGATAAAAAGTTGATTACAGCAATAGAGCCTTAAGTCCTTATACAACATAAGTCCAGGTCGAGTTCTTTCAGGGGATATAGTCTTTCCCAAGACGAACACCACATTATTATATAAACACGTCCAAACCTATGATTGCGTTGGATAATACCGAAATTTATATGCATGTTATACAAATTTCGTTGTAAATGGGTATAAATACAGCACAAACAACATTTTCCAAAAGACCTCAAAAGTAAAATAGTATATTTTAACAAAAAACATTGTACTGACAGGTCGGACATCTGATGTTCTTAAAATATGCTGACTATATATATAACACTTTTACCTTACCAAAAAAACACGACGTAAAAACTGTAATACTTAATTTTTCATATCAAATCAATGTAACTACAAGTATAATTATGTTTTAGATAATAGTGCTTCGTAAGCCTATAAGGCTGTCTGAACATATTAATGATCATATATGTTATGGTATATTATGTCAATTCAGGTTGCACTTTAATAAATGGTTATACGCCATTATTCCGACAGCCCATTAGTCCGACAGCCCATTGGTCCGATAACCCATTAGTCCGACAACCCAATATTTCGACAACCCATTGCTCCGACAGTCCATTAATCCGACAACCCATTAGTCAAACACTTATAAAATATCAGGCTATCAAGGTAAAATACAGTTTGTATGTCGGTCTGTATAATTACGTATATGTTATAACATAATTTAGGAAATAAGTACGTATATATTACATAAAAGTAGTTAGAATACTTTCTATATATTCAATTCGAAATCTGTATATAATACAGAACAGAATAGAATATATCATTTTCAAAATTACAGGGTCTATAAAGCCATATATATGAATAAAGCACAACAAGTGGTGAAAGTGCGAACTACTGCTCACTGATGATACCTCCGCAAAAAATATTTAAGTATTCACAGGAACTTGTTCGAGTAATGAATCTGAAAAAGCACAACACGGTATAGCTGACTTATATAAACCTTGAAACCAAATTTAAGAAATCCTTGTGTGGTAGTTCCTGAGAAAAATGTGACGAAAATTTTCAACTTGGGTATCATTTGAAAAGTGTTCAGTTAATACGAAGTTGATGAGTGATGAATTTGAAAATACATGACTAGGTATAGATGACTTCAATAAACTCTGAAATCAAATGTCAGATATTTTTGTAATGTAGTTCATGAAAAAAATGCAACGAAAATATTCATGGGACGGACGGACGGACAGACGTGTAGATGAAGAACAGTATATCCCCTCATTTTTAGAAGCGACGGTATAGTGATTGTGTCAACATTAAGACATTACAACACAAGTTAAATACATGTGTATAGAGTAATAATTTTCGCACCTTTTCGTATATACATAAATCGTTTAATATATACTTACAGAATGAATGGGATAACACAAATATTTCCGTTTAGATAAACTTCAAATCCAGTGAATAATAAACAGAATCATGACGTAAGAATTATTCGCAAAACTGCCTACGTAAATACACACTATACAGAATTTTGATTACGTGTATATATGCAGAAATCGAATTATGTTATACAGGGAATTATTTGTACAGATTCTCATCAAACTATTTTCAACAAATTTGATGGGGTCAACATATGATTAGCTTTTTTCAAACATAGAATCTATTCTGTGTATTGAATATTGTGTGACTCCAATATGATGAGTCCAATATGGCCAAATCCGACCCGTCACTGTAAGGATTAGGTGGGCGACTCTGCCTTAACCAATGATTGGTACACAAACCAATAGTAATTCCAGGAGAAGGGAATCATTTGACAAAGACACACGTGGGACAATAATGTCACACATGGTCATATATACTAGTACATGACTTTTATTAGTTGTTATTGGCATTGAACCAGCTGTCCATAACTGCGAATAGTCTCAGATCTGTACGTTGCAATTTTGTTGTTGTGATATACCCTGTCACGTAAGGGTTAAAAGTTTGTGTGTTTCGCATCGATCTGATAAGTTAAGACCTTTTCGAATAATTCTTACCCCTGCCACATTCTTAATGTGTCTGTCCAAAGTCAGTAGCTGGTAGTTTAGTGGTTAATTGTCGTTGGTTCGTGTCTGTGATATTTGTTTTATGTAAATAGATTTGTGGTAATTCATCAGCTTCCCCCACTCCAACCATCATAAAAGAGGCCTATTTTTCTAGATTTTAAAATAAGCTCGGGATATAAATCGGTACCCATTCAAATATATTGAATGTCATCTCTCAGACTATATATGTCTGATCGATCGCTATTGGGAGTACTGTGTATTTCTCCGTATTTCGTGGATTCATATGAATTCCAAAACATGATAATCATAAAATCGCACCGGTGGATGTCTTGGTAAAAGATGGAATTACTCGACTTTTCGGGTGCACATATTTCGTCCTACTTGTTATCTTATTTTTTAGGATCTAGTTTTGCATTTGTCTCTTTGTTTTTCTCATTTTGACTGACGCTAATAAGGAGATGGCTAATTTCTGCGACAAAATTAATTCAAATGAAACTGTGTTGCGACCAAAGAGGGCGGGTAGCGTTATCCAATTCTGAAATAGGTAGTGGTGAAACTTCAACCACAATTATCCAGACCCGTAAAACGAATGAGGGACGAGGGTAAGGACTGATCAGTTGTAATAAGTATGACTTTTTTGTATATCAATTGCAATATACTGCGACAAATATACCGCATGAGAAGAATAATCGGAATCAAGACGGACAACCAGAAATATTATAGAGATCGGAGTTGGTCTTTTTAGAGAAAATTTACCCATACACTTAAGATAGATGCATTGTCAGATTAATGAGCTGTCGGAATAATGGGCTGTCTGAATAATGGGCTGTCGGAGTAATAGGCTGACGGAATAGTGGGCTGTCGGAGTAATGGGCTGTCGGATTAATGGGATGTCACCTTTGATATACCTGCAACTGGTTGAAGCCTGTAACTATTTTGATAAGAATAAACATTATAGCTATTATTAGCTCGTAAGTAAAAAAAAAACTAAACAATAAAAACGTGTCTAAATCAGTGTGCAAAATGCAGCTCTAAGAATCGGTCTAGTACAATTCAGAAAGACCGCCACTATTTAGCCAATAATATGGGTTTGCAACGTTTTAACCAAAATGTTAACCATCAACCAAAAACTTACAGCAAAAACAGCATCTTTCATGAACAATTTGAGATTGAACGATAACCAACATTTTGTGAAACAGTACTTTCTTAAGTTGTATGTGTCTTTATATATATATAACGTAGCAGATTTGGATTGATTTCCAATGAGATAACTATGTAATACAGACTAAATAATACCAGAGCGCAAATGCTGAAATGTCTCGTCTCATTTACTTACAAATGTATGATAAGATTGTCAATTGTTCATAAATAGTTATCAAAGGTACCAGGATTATAGTTTAGTACGCCAGACGCGCGTTTCGTCTACACAATACTCACCAGTGAAGCTCAGATAAAAATATTTAAAAAGAGGTCAAGGACAGATGATCAATACCATACAAATCTCTAAACACATCCAGTACACCAACATATATGTGTTCCGATCCTCACAGTACCTTAGAAACTGACAAATGTAAAAGTTATGTTTGGCCAATTAATTCGGAACATAAGGTCGAAAGTATATGAACCCTGACCGACAGTCAGACATAGACATCTTACTATCATTCAATATATCAAATACAATTGACATCATATATGAAACATGCAGACAGACATGTACATCGTACACCAAATACCGTGGCGCTATAGCATACAAGTATATATCCAAAAGGCCAAACAACATAAAACGAACATTGCCAAATGATGCATGATAATGAGATCAATGTTATTTTAAACCTTGCAGAAGTCGAAAATGTACACTTTACAATCATAACAATAGACAGTTATCCCAAAGCTTAACGAATCCGCGATACGGACTTGACCAAAACAATTGCATGCTAACATCAATATAAACAAAAATGCTTAAATTTATTGAGTATCTTAGCCTTTCTAGTTTTTCTCATTACCTATAACAAATATAAATTATCATATAATTGAAGAATAATTTGAACGTCTTCGTAGCATCAGATCTTTCACGATCCTTTTCACGATAATCCAAAAGCGGTACGTGATCTTTCACGATCCGAAAAATCAATTGTTTGTTGACATTTTTTATGTCATTGAAATGTCGAGAAGCAATCTGCCTTTTGTTCTTATGTAAAAACTCTATACTTTTGAATTTTGATTTTCTCACATACTGATCATAATGTGAAACCATTTTGACAGACAGTTTTATTTTGTGTAATTTTGTCTGAGTAATTAATTAAATTACATTATTTAATGACCTTTCACATGTCTTCTCGATTAAATATCTTTCACGATCCGGTACCAGAAATTTCACGATCGTCTCGCAATACTTGACCACCGTTAGATATTCTTTCACGATCATTTCTCTCGTTAAACCGAATGATACCCGTGTTAAAGAAATATTCAATTATTACAACATACCAGGTTCTCTCTATGAAAAACAACTCAAGTTTACGATAATTACCTGATCAGTTAGTTTTGAAATCAGCATGTGAATACACGATAATGCATGAATTTCCGAGACGATCATGTGTCGCATACGAACTATCATAAGTTCAACCTAACACATTCTTTCGAGAAACGCAAGTCAATACAAGATTAGAAAATTTCAATGGTTACACACGAAGACAGATTGAATAGATTTTTACATATCTAGCGAGTATATCAGTATATCAATTTTTAGAATTAACTATCACAGATTATTATTATATACCGTTTATTTCCTTATATAACATTCACTCCATTTTCTGACAAAATAGAAAAGGTATTGCATATTGTATAATATGATATAATTTTTGTTCTTTTGTTATTTGATTTTGCCATGTGATTATGGACTTTCCCAATTGATCATACTCTAAGTTCAGTATTTTTGTGATTTTACTTTTTACTATGCTGTCAAGTTCTTTATAGGTATAAAGATATGTTCAGTGTAATGCATGCCGAATTTTCCAGTAAAATGAAAGGATTTATAAAGGGCTATGTATGTATTGATACATTACTATATATGGAGCATATCGTGGCTGGGCTTCTAAAATGTTGTAAATTACAAATTTTTCAAGAAAAAAATATCTCACAAACAGGCTTTGAAAATTATGGCAAAATGCATGCTTCCAAAATGTCGTATGTGAACAACATTTTTGTAAATAGCAGTGAAATAAAAACTTTCACATTTCTGGATTATCCAAGAACTTAAATTATTTTCACAGAAATGAAGAAATATACAATTATATTTTTCCCAAAGCCATTCTACAACGATTTTCAAGTTTTCATACAGCATTTTGGAAGCAAACATTACAAACAACTGACATTGGCAATTTTGTAATATGTCTTATTTCACACATTTTGATTGGTCTAACTGTATGCCATTTTGTAATACCAAAGATTTCCTCCCGCCCAGACCATTGGTGTCAAAAAGCATTTTTAGCCAAAAAGTCTATACGACATTTTAGAAGCCTAGCGACGATATGTATTAAATTTTAAGGTATTTAATAAAAAAAAAACACGCTTTTATTTAATCAATTTTAGAATCGCCTGAATACAGAATGATAATCTTCTGGTGTTAGTTCCACCGCCAAAACGATCTTAGGAGAGAAACGATTTGAAACAAGCATATCCTTTGATGGTAATACTAAAACCTGTCAATTAGGAACTTGAGAACGCTTCGGTAGTATATTGAAAATTGTAGATATTCCAGGCTTTGTTATGGGAGAAACAGGAAACTCTGCCATTAAACGGTTTAAAGCGATAAGTAAGGGCATACTCTTTTAAAACCTGGTCCACACGTTCTTCTGATTGTTTTTCAATTAGATGGCTTTAAAGAAGAAAGCCGTATTTTTATACGCAATCTCAGATGTTTGGAATCTATATCAAAATATGGGAAAGTAGTTTTTACAAAGACTGATATGATAGACAAAAACAGAACTGAAACAAAAAGAAAAATAGAAAGTAGTAAAGAACTCAGTGAACTGTTAAATATATCAAGTCGTCGGTTTATTTTGTTTGAATACAAAATTGACAACCAAGATCAAGTTGAAGATCTCTTGAAAATTGTCCGAAAACTTGCCGAAGATAACGACGAGTCTTGTTTCAATAATGCAATATTTGGCCATGAACTATCAATAAAAGTAGAAACAATCGATAACGAAATAACATTGAATGAAATCAAATATTTACAGGACGATATTTTCTAGTGTTTATTTGATTTAAAACGCAACTTAAGAAAAAAAAGAACACGAAAACAATTTAATCCTACAATACCGTTTAATGTGTCTGAGGTGTATATTTGATACCACTATTTGTAAAACCTAAAATTGAATAACTATCGAGTTTTTGTATATACCTTCTTTTTGTTTTACTTTTAACTTATTAGAAAATATAAATTATCTGCCCTTGCTTGCATCTAGGTTAAGTTGTGAACATTTCTGTTAATTTGAAAACATATTAAAACTATACGTAGTCTGGTACATGTTAGAGTTGAGTTTCTTAAATACGCATATATACAGGTAATCGGCACAGAAGAAGCAATCGGTAACACAAACACGAGGAATGTTTATTGTTTTGACAAGTAGGTAACTATATTGCTGTTTTATCCTTTTTTACAGTATATTGTTTGTGTGTCAAATATTTTTCCTATTAGAGAGTATGATTTTTATCATATATGAAATAAGGACATTTCTTATGTTTTTGTCATAGTTTGGTTAAGTTGGTTTATTAGGTTACTTCCTAGAACGAAGTCCTCGGTTTGTTTTTTTTTTCTCTCAAAAAAAGCATAAAATATGTTTGAATCTATATCCATTCAGTGTTTATTATAACTCAGTTATCATTTTCTATATAAAATAAGTACACAATATTTTGACTTTTATTTTTCAAATTGCAAGCGTTGAACTACTGGACCGGTCACTAGTTTCCAACTAATGGACCTCGATGGAACTATTGGACCGCCAGCGTAATTATATTTCGCGGAAAATTCAATGCCGCTACGAGATTGGAGGATTTTGAAAATACCGCGGGAGTAACGACGTCGCTTTTTATCTATTGTACCTAGGGTTGACGTCAGTGAAGGACATAACCTAGGCATTTCAGAATATTTATGAAGCAAACATTATGATTGGATTTATGCTTTATATATTACGATAGATGATTTAGCACCGCCATTTATTGTCTGTTGTCTTTTTCGATATAATAAAACACTTACTGACTGGATATTCGCGGAATAGTAATTTTATTGTCCCCTCGGATATAACTATTACCCTCGGCTACGCCTAAGAACAATAGTTGCACCTCTGTGGACAATAAACTTACCATTCCACTCATACCCAGTCAATAATAAGTATACAATATTTCAATATATAAGTCAAACAATCAAAATTGAAATAGTTGGTGTTTTTTTTAAAGAAATTAACACAGGATAACCAACATATCGACATTGGTATGGTTTGGTTTAATATGAATATCCCTACATCGCTAATACATGTAATATGACTGTTATATTATACTTCGTTTCTGTGTGTGTAACATTTTAAAGTTCTGTTTCTGTTGTGTCGTTGTTCTCTTCTTATATTTGATGCGTTTCCCATAGTTTTAGTTTGTAACCCAGATTGGTTTTTTTCTCAATCGATGTATGAGTTTCGAACAACGGTATACTACTGTTGCCTTTATTTAAGCGATTGACATGGTTCGGTTAAGTGCCTAAAAATTCAGCATGGTTTTGATCATTTTTTTCATTTAGTTCCAAATTAAAAATATTTGTTTCGCCTTAGTATTGATAGTTAAAAGTAAAATTAAAAATCATTCAAGACCAACAAAGTCAAGAGGCGCCTGGCTTTGAACAGGTTCAAAACAAACAAGCAGCCTATGTTTAGTGATATCTCAACACCTCCCTTTATTCTAGCCAAATTAAAAATCAAACACACAGTAATACGCACAGTAAAACTCGTGTTAAAAGAAGTCCAAGTCCGATGTATAGGAAATAGGGAAAAGGAAACACCCGATATGTCTTTATATCTTATGATGGTATGAAGATACTTAACCCCAAACAGGAAATGCTTTCTTTTCATATTATAAAGACATACTCTTTCAATAAGTCAAATTAAGGTCTTGAATAAGCATCGTAGTCCTTTGTTATTGTATGTGTCTGTTTCATTTTGCTTAGTTTCTTCGTAAAATTTTTCTTTATTCTACATTGAATATAGGCTTAGGGGGAGAATTGAGATCTCACAAAACATGTTTAAAGTAAGGAGCCTCTGGCCTTTGTTAGTTTTATCTATAGCTTTTATCGGGTGTGTGATATTTTGGTTACGTTCAGGACCCATTGGTGGACTTCTGTTGTTTTCTGTTCTAAATTTTAATTTGACTTGATTATTTTGCTTTGTTTCGATCTAATGAGCCCAGGATTTTTTTTAACATATTCTATAGTTTGTTCTTATTTGTTTTGTTCTCACATCACTGCCCGTTTTAAAGCGAAGAGACGGTTGGGAATCCGTAAACAAGTATAACTCCGCCATATTCCGTTTGTTCCTGTCCCAAGTGAAGAGTCTGTTACAGTAATGTAATGGCTTTTATGTGTTATTGTTTGTCATAATTTTTTTCGCTTATTGTTTCGTAAATAGATCAGGCTCTTGGTTTTCTCATTTAATTGCTTTACATTTAATTTTGTTGAAACCTTTTATTGTTTGCTTATGTATGGTTTCTGTTAATTGTTGAAGGCTGAACGGCGATCTAACAAGCACGTCGTTTGGTCTCGGGTAGACAGTTGACTCATCGGAAATCATACCGCATCTACGTATTATATATTACTATGTGTTTTCTTAAGTTCTTTTGTATTACAAATAAAACTTCTTAAAATGAATATTGTTTTTTTTTATTTTTGCTATTGAAATGCATAAGTATATTTTCCTCTGCTTTCTTTATACATGCGTGTTCTATAATGATAACTATAATGACGATATTCTAAATTTACTGTAGACAACTTATTCACTCGAGCGATGTATTTTCGCGGGTAGAAGATCAACGTTGATATGTGAAACTCAGGTCTGCTTGCATGGTAACAAAACAGCAACATTAGGAAATGGCCACAATGTATTGCATCAAAATTGATTAGAATGGGTTAAACGCGAAAATAAGTGTATGCAAGATAATTTTTAGTATTTTTAGAAGTATAATTAATGTACAATTATTTTGATCGTTAATCTTCCAACATACACAACAGGAATCACATACCTAAACCATGTCGAACATAAACTAAACCATGAGACTACTGAACCAAATCATGACATCGAATTTTCAGTAAACTGAAATTGTGTGCAAGTGTTGCTTTATATATAACTTAACTATAAACTGCTTTCATACAAGTGGGGTTTAGGTAACATTAAAACCACGTGTCCTCAATCACTTAAAGCAGCAGTACTTTTGTGCCAATTATGTTTTTTTCAGGGATATCAATTGCGCCAAATTTTATTTCCCAGATGTATCAAGTGCGCCACTATTCGGAACTCATATTCGCCAATTTACCTGTACATATATCTATCATAAATATTAACGATTAATAGTAATTTTTTTTCTTCTTAATTTTGTTGGCTTAAAAATTATCATATGTTCGGAGTTATTTCACCATGAAGATACTCATTTGAAGAAAAATGACTAAAAATGCATTAGAAAGTCAATGTACAGAGAGAGAATAAAAAAATATTGCTTTGTTGGATATTTAATAAATATATACCAATAGAGAAGAACATAGAAGCTTTTGCTGATTATGTTTAGCCACATATGTTGATAAGACAGTGCTTTAGTCTCACAATGCGTATGGGCTTTATTATTATTAGGAATTATTATGAACTGTTTTATGCATTTCAACCTTCAATGTTTGTGTTTTGGGACAATAAAATGAAGTTACAAGCTACTACATACTTTAAATTGGGAAGTACACATGCAACAGCAGTAAGAAGATTGATTGATTCATTGTTGGTTTCTTTACGCCGCATTAAGAAGAAGATATGTTTCAAAAAAAGAAACATTTGCCGTGTTACATATAACCGCCGGTTGCAAGTCCTAATAAAGGAGTAGGGAAGTAATTTGTCTTCTTATTGGTCCAATCGTATGTTTTTTTGGGGCAAATGATACCATGTAGTTTTAAAATATGTGGCGCAAACGTAGCATTTGGGCAAAAAAATTGTCGCGCAAACGGATCTGTCCCCTTTTGGAAATGCCTACATGTATATCAGGTCGAGGATACAAAGTTTGGCATTTGTTCTTTTTCTTGTTCCGTTAATCTATAGTGTTTTACAGTGTCAGTCATTATGGACTTCTTCTTGTTTAAATTTGTCTTGAAGTTCTGTGTATTTGTCAATTTTGTTTAAAACACTGTAGGAACATTTAAAAAAAGATATTTCTTGTGCTATACTGTTTATTGTTAAGAATTGCTAAAATATACAGTCAGAGTGTGAACATAAAATATTCCTCTGTTGCACATGATAAGTTAATAATTCAGAACATGGTTTATCCACATTAGAAATGAGAAATGAAAACTTGTATCTAAGAAATAGTAAGCCAGCATCGGGAAATGTCATGTTAAACTGAAAAATGTCAATATAGAACTGAAAACATATCACCTTGGAATAGAGAAATGTCAAGTTGGAAAAGATCAATGTACATGTGATCCTAAAACTGAGAAATTGCAACTTGAAAGGTTGAAATGTTAAGTTTGAAATAAGATATTTATGTTTATCCAAGCCGAAGTTGGATGGCTTTCATACGTTTTTACTTTTCTGAGTGAAATCAATAATTATGGTCTTCATATGTCATGCTTGCACAAATATATAATAAAAACACTTGAGAAGATATTAAACCACGACGGTATATGAGAAAATATAATTTGATTGTATGTACTTAATCTTTTTAAACAAAATTTGTATAAAACACCCTTAGTTTAATAGGTGTAATATGAAAAAGGAATTATCAAGTATTTATATAAACCTACACAGAATACGTCACATCAGAACAATTTTGAAAGCAAAATATTTATTTCATTACATGACTTATTACTAATTCATTCAATTTCAAATCATATGAATTGCATAAACAGTTTGAATAAACATTGAATTACTAGCTATTGTTACACCCAGCCAATTCATCAATTTCGTATCATAACTCAATCATTATACAATACCTCCCGTTGATGAATTATTTAGTACAAAAGCTTATTCATATCATTGACGACAACAGAAATGTCTGTCTTCGTTGTTTTGCCTACATTTTTTATCTGCACGTTGTGTCTAACATCTTAAACAAATTCAAAAGTCCTTATTTTAGTTCTTTTTACATATGTTAATTGATATAATACAAGTTTAATTCCCCATTAAAATAACCGAAAAAAGTTTAAAACACATTCGAGTTGATGATTTTGTTAATTGATGATTAAAATGGTGTCAGTGTTTCGATTTACACCAACCATTACTTTGAAAACCACGTGTACCGTGTAAAAAGTTATCTTAAAGAAGAGAATGTAATAGCAATTTAAAACTGTGGGAGCAATTATTTCATTGCTTGACATTGGTCTCAGATTGAAATCATCGAGTGATTATATTTATTTTTTTGATTGGCAATCGTACCACAATTACTTTTTTCTTTTATAGCATTTAGAATGTTTTAACATATCTCACTGAAAGTAGCGCCATCTTGTGAGGGGTTTGATATTACTAAGTATATTTCTTTAAAATATTATCATAAGCAAAGCAAGTACTCAAGGAACAATGTCAGATATGTACACGATCGTTGCGTGCATTTCGAGTTTGGCAATGTACTTGATTGATATTTTCTATAAATTACGCTAAAAATTGATAAAATTGCAGAAAGGGCAATATTGTAAATTATGAGATAAAAAAAACACATACTGACACATTTAATCTAATATAAAAATGTAACTTTCTTATCATATAATATATCTTCCAAATACTTTTTTTTGGTATTTCAAAAACAATGCATTTCTTTTGATATTCTAATGCATCTTAAATTTTCAAATTCGAATGAACCTTCTTTGGATCAATGCCACGTGTCAGTTTTAATATTTTGCCTTTTTGAATAACCTGAATAAATGTTATTAAGAATTGAAAACTCACTGACCAGCAGTGTTTTAAACATGCTCAATACATTCAACTGACCACAATTAACACAATGCAGATTACTTGTACGCCTGGTTATGATGTTCAAGATCACACATCATCTTCTCTGCACCGTTTTTTGTATAAATTATATAGCTAAAATATTAACTTGCTTCAAATAAATAGGCCACGTATGTACCAGTTATTAATCATCTTCATTCAGATGAAAGACTGGAAAACTGAAAGAAGCGCCTTTAATTCATTATTTTACTTTTTACCTTTTATTCAGAATGTACCGACAAATAAAACTTTTCATTGATAATTGTAAAGTAAAGTTCAAGGGTAGCTTTTAAAAATCCTGAGAGAATATCAAAAGAAAAAATTGAGTCACCGTGCATTTTCTGGCTAAAATACAAAATAGCAAAATTCCATATAGATATTCGTGTCAAGGGAATTAGATCAGATTTGTTTTGTGTTATTTTACTTAGAAAATCAAAATACCCCCCCCCCGGCCGTCTTAGAAACTGACGGCCAAAGTCTATTTATCTGCTGGACAGAAATCTTAACTGTGTTCCCCCTGTCATGGATTCCTCAAAAGAATGTTTAAAATAAATTAAACTTAGACAAATCTTATCTAATTCCATTCACACGAATCAACACGAAATAAACGTCAAAGAAAAGTGGTGTCTGCAAAGCCGTCGTTTCTTTATTATCAATACAATTGAGATAGGTAATAACACATGCTGAAAAAGGCATACAACCCATACCGCATTTATATATTAAAGCCTGTAATGAATGAAACATCACACTTAATATACGTTTGTTAGTATCTACAGCTATTAAAAGATGGACGAAAGATACCAGGGGGACAGTCAAACTCATAAATCGACAATAAACTGACAACGCCATGGCTAAAAATGAAAATGACAAACAGACAAACAATAGTACAAATAACACAACATAGAAAACTAAAGACTAAACAACTCGAACCCTACCAGAAACTAGGGATGATCTCAGGTGCTCCAGAAGGGTAAGCAGATCCTCCTCCACATGTGGCACCTATTAGTGATACACTCATTTTGAATTCATAAATTTTATAAATCTGTTTTAACGTCAAACAAATTAAAAAGCTGATAATGCGGTATGGGCTTTACTCATTGTTGAAGGTCCAAAGTGACCTTGTGTTGTTACCTTTTTGTCATTGAAATGAGAATTTAGTTCTATTTTTTGTTTAGGTATGACTTTAAACACTGGCATCTACAACAAGAAGAATAAATCACCAAACTCTTTACAAACATAAAAATATTGTTGCAATTTAAGTTTTTAGAATATGTTTGCTCGTCTTCCAAAAATGTACAATAGAACCAATATTGGTGCACTAAGAACTTCAAGTATGTACATTAATGTTTTGCAAAATCTTGTCCTAGATCGGCCATATTGCAAAGCAGTATTTGTATAGTGATTTCCACCATTTATTCTGATATTCTTGCTTATTTCTTCGATAAGCTGTTTGACCTGATTTTCTTCAGAGGAGGTATTATCAAAAAAAAAATAACGATCTTTACAATTTGATATAAGTGTTTTCATTTCTTGTTGTACTGTGTTCTTAATCAGTGCAACAAGTTGATCATTTGATTTGTCACATAAATCCCTGCATGTAAAAATTACAAAAAAATGAGAAAGCATTTCATTTCCAAGGTATTGCGTAATTAAATTGGCAATGTTACAATCTTCCTCCCCATATCTCGTATCTCCTTTCACAACTAATATAATAGCATGCGGACCTGGGGTCAAAAGTATTAACGCTTGCTTGATTTCGCTCAGTATTGTCTCGTTTGTAACTCCCTCTGTGTTATAAAATCCTGGAGTATCCACAATTATAATCTTTTGATCAAATCTATTGGCTTCTTCAAACTGTATGTGGCATGAATGAGAATCAAAAGACATGGACTCGTGGAAGCGTTTTTCTCCGATTATTGTGTTTCCAGTAGAACTCTTGCCTGACCCAGTATTTCCAATTAATAGAATTCGCAATACATCTGAAATAATATGAAATATCTTAAGAGGTGAGATGAAAATCCGTTGTATTCAGTTTTAACTAAAACGAAAAATTACAAAAAATCTCAGAAACCTTTATCTACCTCCATACGCAAACACATAAACAAACAAGAGAAATAAAGCATTCCTCGTGTATATTGTTTTTCTCGTAAGGTTTGTAAAATGTGTAAGTTTCTTTCATATTCCACATTTACTTAGGACGGATGATTAATATATGTTCACGTAGTTACATGTAGCTATTTAGAAGACTTAATCGTTCACCTGGTAAAATAAAATATCATTTTGATATCTATTTATGTTGTTCATTGCACTCAGTTGTAAATTCAAACCAAACAAGGACAATTACTCCGTTATGTGGTCTTTTGACAATTTCTGTATAGTTGATATATATGTAGATCTTACTGTTCTTGACCTTATTTCTATTCGAATGTTTTCTCTATTTTTTTTTTAGACATGTTAGAGATAAGAACCGAAAAAAAAATGCAAGAAATGATTAATTTCTGTGGCAATAACCCAAAAAAAGTTGTCCGATTTGTCGGCTGGAGATTGTCCTTGCTTATTATTTCTACGTTGTTGGGTTTGCTCTTACGTTTTCATTATTTGAGATATGCCAAAACTGTACCTAACTCTGACTGTTTAGCAACATCAAGATGGATTAAATCAAATTCTTGCAGTAGTTACGTACCATAAGGAACATCCTGTTAAAGTTTGGTACCAAAGTAGTTCCAAAGGAGAAGGTTGTTTATAAAGGTATAATGGCGAATGAACGGTCAGATAAAAGATGATGACGAACGTATGAACGACGACGACGGACGCATGAACATTGATAGTCTACTGTTGCATCCGCAGATTAACCATAAGCATCCAATGTTTATCAATCATCCCAAGTAATGCAATTCACAGTAAAATCATACAATGCAACAACAGGAATAAACGACAATATATAAAAGAGCGGCCAGAGGGACAGTCAAACTTATTAATCGATAATCAACTGAAAACGCAATTGCTAAAAAAAGAAAAGACACACAGGCAAATAATAGTACACAAGATACAACATAGAAACATAAATCCCGCCAAAAAACTGGGGCTATCTCATGTGCTCCGAAAGGGTAGACAGATCCTGCTCAACATTTGGCACCCTTCGTGTTGCTCATGTTATTACAAACCCGGTAAATAGTCTTATTCGTTAGATCACATTAGTGAAAAGGGAAGAAGATTGTAGTTACGACAATAGGAACATATCAGATATCATAGTCAAACGTCTACTTCATAACGGTCAACTAACTCGTGATGGCGTCCGTTAAATTTACGAAGGGATGATGTCAACTTCACAATTTGGAAATTTTTGTTTAATAGCTTCCTTGAAAATTATCTGTTCAGACATTTATTCTTGTATCAGGTTTCAGACTACAAAAACTTGTACTAGTATCTTTTGAGTTCAGTCAACGTATCGCTGAACCATTTAAGGACTGTTAATTTCCAGTCGTTTTTCTCCTGAGCAGTAGATAACTATCACCGTAAAAGATGTGCGTAGCGATTCGATTTATTAGGTTCGAACAGCGGTATACTACTGTTGCCTTAATTTAAGTAATGTATCTCCCTCATGAAAATCTCTTTGCCAGGCTTTGGCTATATACTTTTTTGTCCTTTTTGGTTTAAAGCTCTTTATCTTTAAAATATGCTTCGGTTTTTCAAATATTTTGGCCTCGACCACAACTGAAGAGACATAACTGTTGGAATGCGCAACTAGTGCATTAACATTGGTACCGTTTATGTTATTTCTTCCACTGGGTCCGTGTCTATCGGTGGATTGATAGATCCCTCGGGTGTCACCAGTCAAATAGCCTGTCCTTCCTTTCTTCCGTCCGTCTGCCCATCCCATTATGGGCATATAGTTATTTTGCATAATTTATCCAGCAGTTTGAATAATATGAAGTCTTCACTTTACTTGCCATTTGTACATGTATTGAAGGTGTGCCTGATGTCAGGATTTTTATTTTTAATAATATATGCTCTTTACTGGGAGATAGTCGAACTCTTTAATTTTTTTTAGTATTTACTTACAGAAGAGAAACGTCCCCAGAAAACTTCTTCTACAGTTTAAAGGCTAGGAAGTTTACACGTTGACGGCTGTTTGTACATGTATTGAAGGTGTGCATGTGTTCAGTGTTTTGATTTTTAATGATGTTTGGTTTTTTGGGGGGAAAAGTTGAACTTAGTCATTTTTTTCGATAATTTACTTGCATAAAAGGAGCGTTTCAAGATAACTATTCCTACAGTTTGAAAGATGAGAATTTTACATTTTGCTGGCTGTTTGTACATACAGACTGAGTGCAACCGACAACTTGTGACATCCGACAAAAATATTCGGTCCCGAAAATTGTCTATAACAATCTTTGTTAAAAAAATTGTGTATTCCGAAACCTGTCACTTCCGTAATCCGACACTGTTTTCACGTCCCGATGTTATTAGGTATACCTAATTAGTCCTGTCTCTGCTAATCAATAAATTAAAATACATAATTACCACTTGTTAATATTTATCTCGATCACTGAACCGTCAAATATATTGACATGCTTATGTACATTAAAATTTATAGATCAGAATGTGAGTTGAGGCTCGTTAAGGGTTACAGGTAAGTTTACCTATTTGAAAAATAAACTATTAATGTGAGTTGATTTTAGTTTTTTTGTTAAAATCAGTCACGTATTATACAATATGGGTACAACAACTAAATGTAAAAAAGAGAATTTCGGAAAATGACTCTGCTTCGCCTTCACCAAAACGGGCTAGAAAGGATTTAAGTTTAGTGGAAAAGATAAGTTTGATTGAGGACTCCGATAAAATTATGTTATTACTTCCACTGGATAATTAACACAAAGTTAACACAAAAACAACTTGGCGAGAAGTATGGGATCGGACGTGTAACAGTGTCGGATATTTTAAATAAGAAGGAATGGTATAACCAGCAATATTCCGATAATGCTGCAGAAGGTAACAAATTATTAACGATTTCGTCGAAATGCTGGTCCGTGTCTATCGGTAGATTGATAGACCCCTAGGTTGTCACCATTCCAGTAGCCTGTCCGTCCTTTCTTCCGTCCATTTGTCCTTCCCATTATTGGTATTTAGTTATTCCGCATAACTTATCCAGTAGTTTGATTCCTATGAATTTTCATATCTAATTGTACATATATTAAAGTGTGCATGTGGTCAGGGTTTTTATTTTTATTAATATTTACTCTTGTTGGAGATAGATGAACTTTGTCATTCTAGGGAGTGTTTACTTGCATAAGAGGGGAGTTTCCAGATAACTCCTCCTACAGTTTGAAGACTAGGAAGTTTTTACTTTGCTTTGCTGTACATGTAATGAAGGTGTGCATGTGGTCAGGGTTTTGATTTTTATTAATATTTGCTCTTATGGGAGATAGATGAATTTTGTCATTCTAGGGAGTGTTTACTTGCATAAGAGGAGAGTTTCCAGATAACTCCTCCTACAGTTTGAAGACTAGGAAGTTTTTACTTTGCTTTGCTGTACATGTAATAAAGGTGTGCATGTGGTCAGGGTTTTGATTTTTATTAATATTTGCTCTTATGGGAGATAGATGAACTTTGTCATTCTAGGGAGTGTTTACTTGCATAAGAGGAGAGTTTCCAGATAACTCCTCCTACAGTTTGAAGACTAGGAAGTTTTCACTTTGCTTTGCTGTACATGTAATGAAGGTGTGCATGTGGTCAGGGTTTTGATTTTTATTAATATTTGCTCTTATGGGAGATAGATGAATTTTGTCATTCTAGGGAGTGTTTACTTGCATAACAGGAGAGTTTCCAGATAACCCCTCCTACAGTTTGAAGACTAGGAAGTTTTTACTTTGCTTTGCCGTACATGTAATGAAGGTGTGCATGTGGTCAGGGTTTTGATTTTTATTAATATTTGCTCTTATGGGAGATAGATGAACTTTGTATTGTTTGGGGCATAATTGGTTAAATGTTAAAGTTATTTTAAAATAACACTTTGCATCTACGGGGCATCAAATGTGTCTTCCAGACATAATTATACATAAAAAATATAAATGGAGGAAAATTGGTTATTATTTCAAGGTAGATTGGTTATTACTGCGAGGTAAATTTGTTATCACTTCAAGGTTAATTGGTTATAACTTCAATGTAAATTCGTAATTACTTCAGATTGATACATAATAAAGTCATAAGGTCTTTTACAAAATGTTACGTGATATGTGACCTTGAAAATAAAATTGTATAAACCGGAATTAGCAAAATATATCCATATTACAGGCATTGCTTTATACAAACTATATATTTTTGGCATCAGTGTGAACAAAGCTATCATTTGAGATCAGTAGTGACAAGAAGCCAATCATCTCCCTTCTCAGATGCATAAGTATATAAAAACAATGTATATGTGGAATTATTGTAAATATAGCTATCTTTTGGGACCAAAGATACATTTTCTAAATCGGAAGTCGTCAATTGTCTCCCTTATTTTAGGCAAAAGTATCTAATTACAATATTTGTAATGAATCATTATGAAGAAACCTATGTTTAGACGTAAAAAGTAACCAGAAGTAGCTTCTTAACAATTATTTAGAAAATTGAAATGGAAAAACCTTCGATTAGTCTCTGATTAAATGGTTTTTTATAAGGTCTATTCACTTTTATGTGGAAAGATCTAATGTATTTTGTTCTGATTATTAGGTCTTTCCACTTTTCTGTTAAAGCCTTATAAAGCTAGTTTTGTTATTTGATGTCCTTGGGTCATAACTTAGAAAATGAGGCCAAGATCAAAGGTCATGTTATGAGTTTTGTCCAACTAAAACCTTGTTTTTGCATATTCTCTGATACATTTAAAGTTATCTATAAAGGAACTAGTGCACAATGATTGCGATATTGTGATGAGGATATGATACATTTGGTCTTTACAATCCAATAACATCTTATAGGATTTTATGCTCCTATATTTTTAGTAAAATTGATTATTACTTCAGGTTGGTATATTATAAATTTATAAAGTCTTTGGAAAAAATGTTGGATGACATATCACCTCAAAATTAATCAACCGGAAGTGACTTTGCATGAACCGGAGGTAGTTTATTTTGCACTTTTTTTTAAAGAAACAGTACCTCAAAACCACATATTTTTTTTAAATGAGCATACTTAAACCTATCATTTAGGACCGGAAGTGACATTCTATAATCCAAAATTAAGAAAATTATTACATTATTACAAGTATATAAAAACTTTATATTTTTGAAATCAGTGTGGACAATGCTATCAATTTCATTTTCTAAACCGGAAGTAGCAAATACTCTCCTGTATTACAGGCAAAGGTTTACAAAATTCGTATATTTTCTGGAATCAGTGTAAAAACAGCTTTCATTTGAGACCACAGTTGACATTTTCTTTGGTAGTAGTTGGCAATTATCTCCCTTATTTCAGTTAAAATTATATAGAACCATATATTTATTGAATCGTTAGAGAGAAACATATGAATGGATGTCAAAAGTGACTTTGGGTTAACCAGAAGTAGTTTTTTTTTTTATTAGTTATTTAAAATATTGATGAGTGTGGAACATGTGGAACATCTTTCAACTGTTCTTTAAACAATGTTTTTTTAATTGCGGTCTTTCCACTTCTAAAAATGAAAGGCCTTTCTGTATTTTTTTCTGATAATTAATAATATCAGAATAGTGGAAGACTTATTGTATTTGTTCTGTTTTTTTTTCTTCTTTCGCCAAATTTGTTACGTGCCCTGTGTGGTTGTTTCGCAAGATGTTCGTTAGATTTTTTTGTTTCCAATATCGAACAGTTATTGCGTTTTAAGACTGATCCTATTTAGTCAAGATTTTTTATTATAAGAGTTGTCTCCCCTAACTCTGTTTTCTTTGTGGTGAGATCTCTTCCGTAACCGTACCCGTAAAAGAAAGCGACAAATTTAGTTTACCGAATTGGTTGCTATATCCTCACGATTTTTTGTCCAATTTTGACGGAAGCGATACGAAGACTCCATATCCGATTTATTTTCCCTAATGCATTTGAAATAAGTGATATCCATATGTAACTGGTAAACCGTAATTGATAGAAACCTAGGGTCTGATGATTTGAGGACCTTGGTCAAATAAATAGAAAACTAGGTCAAAGGTCATGGTAAAATTCTAAATTTTGACTTTTCCTTATTTCTTGATCTCCAACTTGAACTTCAAAAGAACTAGTACTAAATGTTTGCCATATTGTGATTAGGATATGATACATTTGGTCTGCAACAATCCAATGACATCTTATAAGAGTCATTGGACCTGAAATGATTTAATTATAGGTTGATTGATTATTATATCTAACCAACTAAGTACATGAAAAAGCTATAGGGTCTTTTGCAAACTGTTGGTTGCAATGTGACTTTGAAAAATTCAACTGGAAGTGACCTGGTGTTACCGGAAGTAGCTATTTTTGCACTTATTTCATGGAAAAGTACGTAGATTCTAAAGGGACACATATATACATAGAAATTTAACCTATGTTATTAGCAATAGTTAATAATATTTATCAAAGGTACCAGGATTATAGTTTAGTTCGCTAGACGCGTAATAAGTTTTAGCACTGTAAAGTATGAAAAGACCAATGTTTGTCTTAATTTGCATGAACAATTATTCGACAGTCTCAAAAAGTAAGATTTGTGTCTTAATTTTTCTTGACAAATTCAGATTTATATTAAAATTGTATGAGATTTACTCTATTTTCTGAATATGGTCTTAACATTTCTTGACACATTCTTGAAATTTGAGTTCTGTCATGAAATTTCTCGACAGATTCTCTTAATTCTTATTTTTTCTCAGTATTGCTTGACCATGTTGACATTTTGTGAACATTTTGAATTGTGTCTTAATTTACTTGACAATTCTGAGTTTTACAAATCATGATTAGTTTACATGGTATCCTTTTGTCTTTATTTTGCTTCCTATAATATGCTGTTACACCTATTACTACAAAAACCAAAGTGCATGTAGATGAAATATAAAATAAATAAAATTTGGGTATATAGTACATATGTTTATAAATACAAATATGGGAATGAAATTTAAAGTATTAATAATACAAATGTGGGTTTGTTGATATAAACCAATTTAAATGTGATTTATAAATAATAACACATGTTGATTCCTAAATCTTATTGATAATTGCTAAATGATCAAAAACAATCATACTGTATAATACATATTTCATTCTACATGCATAATATCCAATGTTAATATAGTAAATAAAAAAATATTGTAACAAAATTTGTTTTCCATAAATAGCAATGTATTATTGTATCCTAATTCTTCCAAGGATTTGTAGTCTTACTAATAAATCTTTGATTGAACCGAAGAAAATTTGTGTGAAGTCATCTGTTGCAATATTTATTTAGTTTTTACATGTGGACAGGATGTTCCCCAGAAAATTAAGGTCTTCCAAATAAGTTATACACACCGCAGGGTACACGCGACTGTCATATGGGAAATTACCGCTTTACTTGTGATCAGCCATGCAACTGTATCAATTGAATGACTAAGCCACTGCATTTTTAAAAGTTTGTCGTTAGATCAAAAAAAATCTTCATTTTAAATCTTAATTAAAATGTTAAGAACTGAATTGGATTTTCTTTATCAAAATTATAAAGAGAAATAATTTGACATAACAACAAATTGGATAATTTCCAAAAGATTAAAAGAAAATTATAATCTACTCCGGGAATAATAGAAGACTGTATTGATAAAGGGTCCCATCTATGATTTATATAGAAGTCGTTGGTATTATGAAATGGATCTCACACAGATATGTATAATAAAGATCTTTGTTGTTTTATGATTTCTTAAGAAAAAGAGGGTGTATAACAAATATTTAGTTTTGAAACAAAATTATGAAATACAACACTCAATTCTGAATAGAATGTGTCTGGTTTTAGAAGAATCAATAAGTTTTTGAATCAAGATGGGAACAAATCATGTGTCCTTAATGAAAACAAAATCATGGTTCCCATTTTTGGGCCACACACACACACACACATAGGGAATGATTGGGTTCAAGAGAGACACACAGTCACATTTTAAAACTGTCTCAAGTCACCCATTTTATTTTTAGTAAACACATTTGAATAGCAGTTTTTCGACTAGCAAAAATCTCAAATGCTCTTTGTTAGTAACTTCGACATATACATATACAAGTGAAAACAATTTAAACGTTAAATAAAATATAAATAAAAATTAAACTACATGAAAAGTTATCCAGGATACCTCCACTCAGGGGCCACCAAAATGTATCTTTCTTTACAAACCCTTGATTATTCTAGGTTTAGTTTAGAGATACTAAAATTGAGTATATAACAGCAAATCTCGACCAGATTACTGTGTAAGTATTGCGAGCGTTATTTTGAAGAGTCCCCTTCAGAGAGAGACGCAGTGTTTTGTTACGCGAGTGTTTTTATAATCCAGAGATGGTAAACAAAGATAAAATGTAATGGCGTATCAAAGTTTGTTGACTAATACAACACACAAGAAGAAGCAGACACTCGAAGGCTGTTACATTCGTTATATGCGAATGATAACTTGTTCTGATATAGAACTTAAGGTCGTATTGTGTAAACAGATCAGACTGAATGTTTAAAAAAAACAATTCAGGCGAAATTTATACTGTTGATATAGTTTCACGACATCTTTAAGACAGTCAAGAGTGTGTCGTGATATGTTCAGACAGCTTTAAGACTATCAAGAATGTGTCAAAACATATTCAGACATTATTTAGAACTAGAAAACACCAGCGAAATCGTGTGTATTTGCAGCTTGTAAATTGTTGTAGGATGAATTTCTGAAAAGATTTTATGTCTGGAGAATTCAGAAAAGTTATCAAAAGCCCTCCCCCTTTTTCCAAAAAAACATTATGTGTTTCCTTTCTGTTTCAATTCATTACTTTCGAGTTCCTGGCCTCGACCACAATTATTCTTCCTCTTTGCTACAATGCATTTGTTGGTAAAAGTCAAATTAAATAATAAAATTGCACGGATTCAACATGAAATAAAGGTAACTGCTTATAGACCAGTATTATTTTAATAAAATATGCTTCTAGGACAATACATCAGTGCTTATTCTTTCGAAAGCCATATTAAAATGCCAATGGTAGGATTTGAATCTTGGATAAATTACTAAGGCTAATTTATACCCTACTTTCATTTTGGCCAAATCACTACTTTCACGTTCAACAATATTTTTTTTCCACATGGATTACCTATTTAAATATATATATGCAACTGATATGACCCCTTAAATAGTAAACATTTCAAAGAAAACAGTAGACAGACAACTTAGGAAGCATGAACCCATATAATAATCGGGAACTATATTCCAAGACCATTAACAAAGGGAATTAATTGTGGTCTGAAGCCTTCTGAATACTCTGAACATACGTATGATTATTATAACTATCAATTCCATTTTTTTTTCTCCACGGCGATCACTACTATAATTATATAGATGGTCTCTATATATTATAGTAGTATAATCATAGTATACATGTTGATAAACGCGAAAATAATTGTTCTATCTGGGAGTACTTATGAAAATCATGAGCAAGTTTAAATCCGAAAGTCTTATATATGACTAATTAGTTATTAAAGGTACCAGGATTATAATTTAGTACGCCAGACGCGCGTTTCGTCAACATAAGACTCATCAGTGACGCCCATATCAAAATATTTATAAAGCCAAACAAGTACATAGTTGAAAAGCATTGAGGATCCAAAATTCCTAAAAGTCGGTCTGATGACGGAAGCAATATCCGGACCCCTTTTTTTCGTCTTTCTACAACCATAACTCAATCTGAATAATCATACGAATTGTAACAAATGCAACTATGCATGTTACCTATAGGACACAGACTCATAATGATTAATTTATTGTGGAAGGAAGAGAAGCGACACACAAAATGAGGTCTTCTCGTTTAATAGTCTAGATGTCAACAATATATCAAGACTTATGCAGACATTTCTAAGAATGTCAAGAATATACCAAGACTGATCGAGACAAGATTAAGACAATCAAGAATTGGTCGAGACTAATCTAAACTCTTATCAAATGATACAAAAAGGGTCGGGAAATTGTTAGACAATGTTAATACTGTCAAGACAATTGTCAAGAAAAATCAAGAAACTTCTTAGACATAATATGTAAGAATTTTTAAAATTGATCCAGACAAAGACAGATTGTCGAGAAAAGTATCATGCAAATTCAGGCAAAAAGTGGTCTTTTCAGACTTTTTGACTTTTGTAGTGTAGCCGCCTATGATCTACACCAATGATCATCAATTAATGTGACCTTGAAAATACCTCACGGTTAAAGATCAAAGCCATGACCTACATTTTGACCTAAGCTTATTATCGGCATTACTCAATAACTTATTGTAACTGTAAAATATGGCTGATAAAATGTGTGTCTTATAAGGATCTACATTTTTTACTTGGGTCCAACCATTATTGAGTAAGGACACCAAAGCTGTTTTTCGGTGTCCAAAACGAAAAAGGTTTGCTAACACCTCAAACGTGGTTACATTTTTTGCCAAAAAAAATCTGTAAAATATGATCAATAAAGTTAGTTCAAGGTCCAATGTCAAAAACCCTAGCAACAACTTAAAAAACCTAGTCAACCATATGTTTCTGAAAAAACATATAAGTCCTTAGCAACCATTATTTCTCTTTTAATTTTAAACTCAAGGCTTTAAACAGTAGACATTTTTGATACTTTTGATTTTTGTCCTCAACAACCACCTGTTATCAACACAAAAATAGGCCAGTAGCACTTACGTCTGTGCCGTATTTAATACTAGAAACATAATCCTTAAGCATATGCCTTAATACTTAATATGTGAGGGGTACATAAATCACTTTACCATGGATTCAGGTGTGATTATATAAGGGCAATAACTCCTATACGGAATCTGCGCCCACGTAAACACTAAAATAGGAAGTAGATTAATCGTGATATTTTGAATACTATTGTTCATTCAGATATGACAATACTTGCAGTTATCGCCTCCCCCTGTTGTTCTATTTTAGCATTCACGACTATTTACTCAGAGAAGTCATCAGACAACATACAAGACTTTATACGTTACATTGTTAATATGTTTGTACCTTGGCTCATGTTCCGATTGTTCAAGTACTTTCACAGGAAAGATTTTATAAAGGTAAATTAATGACGGACGACTGGCCTGTTGGAAAAAAAATTAGGTACATGCAAATGAACAACAGCATTAGAAAGGTAAATCTTGATAACATAGATTACAATGTAAAACAAAATTAATTTCATATACTAAAGAAATATTAGCAAAGAAAATCTATAATCATGATAATCGATAATTAATTGGCCAGACAAAAAACATTGAAAACATAATGGGAGCATGTCGTCGGCATGATGACAGGATACGTAACAAAAGAAACTAAGCAAAATGACAGCGATACACAATTTATCAAATAACAACTAGCAGTTACTGACATGCCAACTCCAGACCTCAATTTAACTGATTGAAAGATTATGTCTTCGTCATATCTTTAGAGGCTCTCAAGAGCCTGTATCGCTCACCTGACTCTTCTTGGGTTTTTAAAATCATATAAAAAAAATATAAAATTTGGCTACAAATTAATAACACTTGGCCAGCACCTGATTAGGAAAGGAGCATTCATGCTATGTTTGATTTCATTCAATTCAGTAGTTCTCTAGAAGAAGACTTTTGTTTGTATTTCCCATAGGGTCCTATGTTAAACTCAGTCCCCCGCTGGCGGCCATCTTGGATGATGGATCTGCTACAAAGTAACAACACTTGGTCAGCACCTCAAAAGGAACATTCAAGCTTTGTTTGATTTCATTCCATTCAGTAGAATACAAACGGACTTCCATAAATGACAGGCCAGGTGAGCTAAAAATTAAACACAATCCCTCCAGTTAAGGGTTTAGTATCAATTAATCATACCATCATAAAATATATGAGAAAAATAAAACCAGTAGTATGCCAACAAGTGGTTTTAGAATACACGTGTTTATTTTCGATCCAAAGACCCTAGGAGTGTATCAATATTAATATCTGGCAAATCATAGTACCTTAAATACAAATGTAGTTATACACCATATCGATACTTTTGAAAACAATAGATCGTCTGTACATACCATATAACGATTGTTTTTCCCTTCCGACGAATAGTTTGCATTTGATGACGTCATGAATAAAAATGAGGATAATGGAGTTATCTCCGCTTGGGGAAAAAAATCCGGGGAAAATGTCAAATAATGCCTAAAAAATCCCGCGTTTTATCCAAAATGTGACATCTTTAATGTCACGGCAACAGTATCGCAACTGTATATTAAAGGTCTGTTTACATATTTAGTTAGCTTTTTTAGTGAATGCCGACATTTTTTTGCTTTGTATAGCATACACCATAAAAGATTGGATGTGAAAGACCTGAACATATAAGATGTCTGCATATTGATTTATATTTACGAATGATTTCCTTGTACCGATAATAGAATTTAAAAATTAAAACATTTTGACTAGTTTGTGGTATCGAAAACCCTGGTGTAATCATTTTTCAGTAATACAGATATTGCTTTCGTTAAAATCGAATACGTTGTATGGCCTAAATATACTGGCAAAGCTTATACAAATTTATTATTCTATTATAAATACAGGTGTTGCATATGATGTTAACCATGTGCATGTGACGAGAGCGTCTTATTGGTTCAGCTGGTGAATACTATTCATAACCTTTTTTTACAAACAAACAAACAAAGTCACAGATTTTTGCTTGTATACGTCCTCTGCTGGGCCGTTCCTGTGACAATCAATTTGGTCTACAGCGATATCTACTTAGAAAGAATGATCAGTTTTAGAAAACATGAATCATTACAGTGCACAGTTTTGGAATATAATACATTCTTGTGGGTCTTTTCTACAAAAAGGTTACACGTTAAAAACGACGTCGTGATTTGCTTACAAGGTTTTAACTTATGTCTTGTAGATAAATATAAGACGGAATTAAAAAATAAATTGTAATTTGTGGTTGCAAAATTGAATAATGTAAACAAAACGTCTAGTTTTGTACAGTAAAGAATACAAATACATGTAAAAGTGAGATGGTGGTATGCAAAGAAAACAATAAATGATAAAATAAAATTTAAAACCCTCTCATATATTCACATAACTGTTATACTTAAGATGTCAGAATATGTTTGCCATTTTTCCGATGGAATATACTGGACCCCATATGGGCAAAGTAAGAAGTTTTAGCAATTTAAAGCTTTTTTGTTGAAAGCCATTTATAATGTCACCAACTTTAATGCCTTCCTTGTCTAGTTCCTTTTCAATATCTCTGAAAATTTTATTTGAGAAATGATTCCCACCCCTAAGGCGGACATTCTCATCGATTTTGTCAATCAGTTTTTTCACTTGATCTTCATCTTTATGCATATTATCAAAACAAAAATAGCGACCATTACAGTTTTCAACAAGTTTTTTTAAATGTTCTTGCTTAGAACGTTTTAACAATCTATCAATGGTTGTGTTTGACTTTTCAATTTGGTCTCTGCCTGTAAAAATTACAAAAAAATAAGAAAGCATTTCCTCTCCAAGCATGTTCGCAAATCTATTGGCTACATCCCGGTCTTCATTTGTATATTTCGCATGCCCTTTAATAACTAAAATAATAGCATGCGGACCTGGAGTTAAATGAATGAACGCTTTTCTGACTTCACACATCGTGTCCTCGAGGGTAACTCCCACTTGTGTGTCATATAGACCAGGAGTATCTACAACTAGTAACTTCTTGTCAAATAGATTAACTTCCTCACAATGCATTTCTCCTGTCTGAGCATCAAATGACAGTAATTCATCAAATCTATTAGCTCCGATAATTGTATTTCCAGTACAACTCTTGCCTGACCCAGTCTTCCCAATAAGTATAATACGCAATTCATCTGAAATAATATGTGGGAATTTATTCAGTAAAAATATATCAGAGCTGCTGTCTTATCAAAATTCCCTTTCTTAGCAGACTTCGAATCTCTGAGGACCTTGATGTGACTCAAATTTCAAACCAAAAGCAATAAAAAAAAATCTGCATAGTTATTTATATTAGCTTTGCCATAGCTACCGTGTTTCTTTCATAAAAGCGTTTATGCATGTACTGATTTGTATATAAATAAGTCTTAATTGTAAACGATGTTCAAATCTATGATTGCGTTGGATAAACACAGCAATTTTTAAACGTGTGCATGCAAAACAAATGTCTTGGTAGAGAGGTCTAAATACAGCACAAACAACATATTCAATAAGACAAAAATGTAAAAAAAATAAAAATATTTTAACAAAGCGCATTGGACAAACAGGTCGGACAACAGATGTTCTTAACCCCTGCTAACTGACATTGGCGATTGCCAAATAAACGGATCACAAGATGTAGCAAGATTGATCTGTATCATTAATTTAATTCCAGATAGTTCAGTCTATGTGGCCGAGCGTTTAATAAGTGCATTCGGTGTTATCTCCATATCCAAATTAAATTAGTTCGAATCCAGGCAGGAAGGACAAAACATTTGCTTCCGGAAATTTGTAAATTTAACATTGTTGTGCTGATTTTTAGAGAAATTATGATTTTAATATGTGTTTTCAGTCGTTTGTCACTTTCTCTAGTTGTCCAAGGGATGGATTTGTTGTAGAGTTGTCGTTGTCACATGTGTAAACGTACTTATATGTTGTGTACAAGTAATCATTTTGTACACACAAAACAAATACAAATTATAAATTGTATTTTGACATAGTACAAAATGTAAGTTAATAAAAATTTTACCAAAATCCACTTTAATATAACGTGTACAATAAGTGATACTACAGATTTTGTTGAAATAAAAGCATTGATACACAATATAGAATTGTTATTCAATGACCATAAAATAAACCTTATTAACAAAATAGAAAATAATTCTGTATCATTTTTTGAGCATGCGAGTGAATTAAACAATCGGGAATTGAACAACATCTTTTGTTTTTAACATTTTACATTAAGAAGTTCTGCACCCTGTCTGCATTTACATGAAAGAAACCCCAAATCAACATGAACGAAAGCCCTGACCGCCATTTTTGACAGCGTTCTAACTGCTTTGCGTAGTGAAAGTTGAAGTTAAGGAACCATTGCTGTGAATAATGATGTGTCTTTAACAGCTTCAATTTGATTTCTCGACAAATGTCTTGCCAAAATCCCTACCACTGTTCCAATGCGGTACCCAAATTCCCTAGATTAAATAATTACAACTACTAGTATTAAGATATGTTGAGGATCAGTTGGGGCACGATCATACTGAGGGATTGCTATAATGAAATTATCCCCCTTTGCAAATTCTGGTAATTATCTTTTCGTTTAATTGGTCTGATATTCGGCTTGAATCTGTTACACAGACAGCGCTTCCTGACAATGAGTATGAAATTTTTTTATAAGTCAGTGTCATCCTGGTTAATCATGGGGCTTATTTCTATTATAATATCAGAATCGTCACTGCAGGGGCCAATGTCTATTTTACAATCACAATTGTAAATGCAGGGGCTAATGTCTTTTATAATATCAGAATTGTCAAATGAGTCAATTTTTATTATACTATCAGATTTGTCAATGCAGGGGCCGATTTCTATTGTATTATTAAAATTAACTGGCACGGCTGTACATTTCCTGACTCCATCTGGGTATTTAATTTGTAAATAAGGTTTATTGTGTGGCCATTAATTAAAATTCTATAGTTTGTATCAATGCCTTTTTTTATAACAAAATCCATACTATAAACTATTGTACAAGTTATAAGTAAATTTTAGACAAATTTTGTACAAATTGCAATTTGTACACAGTCAAAGTACAAATTATTATGATTTTTACACTTTTTTGTACAAATAAGAATTTGTTCAAAATGATCACTAATACACAACATATATTATATACCACTGGTGGCCTTCGGCTGTTTTCTGCTCTATGGTCGGGTTGGTGTCGCTTTGACAAATTTCCCATTTACTTTCTCAATTTTTATATATATAAAAATATAAAAAATCGTCTAAACGTCAACCCAACAATGTTAGATCTGTAAATTTGCTTTCGCAATTTTTTTGTTCTTCCCTCGCCGGGATTCGAACCCATGCTACAGAGATATCGTGACACCAACTCGCCTGCACTGTAGCCGTCCCGCTAGACCACACAACCACATGGGCTTCATAAAAATGAAGTTTTCGGTGGCCGGGTGTTACTTTTACACATCAGTTGTAATCTGGCGTCGTACTACAGTACATGATATATAAGGCATGAAGATATTATTCTTACAGATCAGCTAAATTATCTTTAGTAAAGGATCCTACAAATTAATGTAAGATACAGTCACAGAAAATAATTATGTTTATAAGTACGTCTGAGCCAGTGACAACTCTACAACAGATTTATCCATCGGATCACCAGCAGTGATGGTGATACATGGCTGTGTACATTATGTATATACAACTCGTCTAAACATCAACCCATCAATGTTAGATCTGTAAATTTGCTTTCACAAATGTTTTGTTTTTCCCTCGCCGGGATTCGAACCCATGCTACAGAGATATCGTGACACCAACTCGCCTGCACTGTAGCCGTCCCTCTAGACCACACAACCACATGGGCTTCATAAAAGTGAAGCTTTCGGTGGCCGGGTGTTACCTTTCCACGTCAGTTTTAATCTAGCGTCGTACAATAGTACACGATATATAAGGCATGAAGATGTTATTTTTACAGATCAGCTAAATTATCAATAGTAAAGGATCCTACAAATTAATGTAAGATACAATCACAGAAAATAATTTATAAGTACGTCTGAGCCAGTGACAACTCTACAACAGATTTATCCATCGGATCACCAGCAGTGATGATAATACATGGCTGTGTACATTATGTATATACAACTCGTCTAAACATCAACCCAACAATGTTAGATCTGTAAATTTGCTTTCGCAAATGTTTTGTTCTTCCGTCGCCGGGATTCGAACGCATGCTACTGAGATATCATGACACCAAATCGCCTGCACTGTTGCTGTCCATATAAAGGAGATGGAAGAAAATTCCATTTAACAACCACTAATCTTTCCCAAAGACAACAAGGTCATGGCAAAGTGATAATGGGACCCTATACGGTGCTGGTAAATATTGATCCCATTCTAATTATCCCACAAATTAAATTAAAAAAAATATCTTCAGTCCTGCTCAAAAGGGTAACAACTAAAGATCATTAAAGAAGATACAAACTCCATAATATAACTATTTGTATCACATGTCTCATGAAAAATCTAGTATGAATGTGCTTAAAGAGGGACGAAAGATACCAAAGGGACAGTCAAACTCATAAATCTAAAACAAACTGTCAACGCCATGGCTGAAAATGAAAAAGACAAACAGAAAAACAATAGTACACATGACACAACATAGAAAACTAAAGAATAAACAACACGAACCCCACCAAAAACTAGGCTTAAGTATCATGACTCAAACATGCTAACACAATTACTTTCTACACTGACCTGTGTCCACACTTGCCTTTTCTTTAGATTTCTGACGAAATTATTCACAAAACCAATTGAATATATAATATTATGTAGAGTGCTAAATTCTTATCTTCTGTTTCCAGTGATATACAATTAATTAGCTATATTTTTCTTAAAGTTGTAGACATCCTTACCTTTTTTATTTGAAATTGAACGAGATTATTCAACATCAATCTTTTAAAGTGTCAGAAAATCTTAGCTCTCATATACAACCACTTTAAAGCTTAATGTTTGTAACAAACGTATTAATATTCATTCCATCCTATTCACAGTTTCGAGAATTAACCACACAACAACAAAGGCAATTAATTTCCTATAAAGGACCGGGGTTTACTAATTGAGGTGTCATGTTAATTCTTCTGTTAATCAATATATCTACCAAAAAATGTCCTTCTACCATACAATGTCTAAAATATTGTTTATTCATAGTTTTAGAAATTGAACTTTAAAAAATGTGACCCTGCAATTGTCATTGATGTAAACATCGAGTGCCAACTTTCAGAATGAATTATACTACCAATATATAAACAATGATAAGGACTATAAAACTTTTATTTATACAATTTACAGTTATTGGGTAATGGACTTACTACTAAACCAATAACCTTTTGACTACTTGGTAACATCAAGTAAAGTCACATGTGAATGGAATTTCGTATTCAACTTGTACATGTACATTCATTAAACACAGCTTGCATTACTACTCATAGTTACAAGTAACAGCTGGACTGTAAATTAAGGTTACAATTGTTCGATAATTCTGGTCATACGCTTCTACATGTACTGACTAACGGTAAACTTTGCATACTTAAGTGTATGTCTTATATAAAAGTAAATTCAAAAAGAATTGTGAATGTTAATAGATATAAAAAGATGTGGTATTAGTGCCAATGAGACAACTTTCCATCCAAGTAACAATTTATCAAAGTAAACCATTAAAAATCAAGGTACGGCCTTTAACACGGAGCTTTGGCTCACACCGAAAAGCAAGCTATCAAGAACCCCAAAAATTACAAGCGTAAAACCATTCAAACGGGAAAAACCAACGGTATAATCCATACAAAAACGAAAGACGAGAAACACTTATGAACCACATAAACAGACGACAACCAATGAACATCAGATTCCAGACTTAGGACAGATGCAAACAATTGCAGCGGGAATACACGTTTTAATGATACCAAACCTTCTCCCTTTTCTGAATTTCCTTAATGCCACAACAGAAAATCTATGATAACGTCTGAGTTCTTGCAACTTTCGTCGCAGTTGAGACAAAAAAGGAAAACGCTTTGTATGCCACATTTATGGGAATTATGGTTTCTGGTTTGTGAGTCCGTTCGTTCGTCAATCTGTCCCGCTTCAGGTTAAAGTTTTTGGTCGAGGTAGTTGAAGTCCAATCAACTTGCAACTTAGTACACATGTTCCCTATGACATGATCTTTCTAACTTAATGCCAAATTAGAGTTATTATCCCATTTTTACGGTCCACTAAACATAGTTAATGATAGAGCAGATGGGGCGTCCGTGTTCTAGGGACACATTCTTGTTTTTTTTTTTTTTTACTTACAGATTCCAAAACGTATTTCCACAACTGTATCAATGTTCTGTAGCCATTCATTAGTAATCGCCCTATATTTAATTAGAATAGCAACTGCTCTAAACGATTGTCATATCCGCGTGTTAAGATTTATTTTATGTATGGAATGCAAAAGAGAATGAAAACGGGGATTGTCAAAGAGAGAACAACCCGACCAAAAGAGCAGAAAACAGCCACGGGCCACCAATGGGTTTTAACACAGCGAGAAAATCCCAGGCATGTATTACTGTAGCCGTATTTGGCACAACTTTTGGGAATTTGCCGTCCTCAATGCTTGTCAACTTTATTTTTGTTTGGCATTTTCGTTTAGAGGACAGCTGAAGCTTGCCTCTGATATAAGACTTACTTCAGAATGTTTAAAAATAAAGCCTTTTGGTTGTTGTCTCTTTGACACATCCCCCATTTCCATTCTCAATTTTAACTTTTATGTTATGAATGGAAATGCACATACATACATGTAGTATAATTATGTGCAGCCACCAGACATATTGCAATTGTGTGAATTCATTTATATATTTTCAGGCGATGAGCAAACTTTGACACCCCATGCTTTTGAATGTCTATTGAACCCAATGTTACAGGTGGGCGTACAGCATAACCGTTTACTTGATCCGACCAATCCAATTGGTGGTCTAAACGGGTAAATAGATGGCCATATCCAAGCTGGTGTGGGTTTACTATTATATTCAGCTTATTTTGATTCATTTATGTTAAAAGGCGAGATCAATTGAGTAATTATATAAATACATTGTAGATAAAGAACAATTTAAGTATCTATGATGAGTTTATTAGCATTAACTAAAGACAAGTTCTGCCGAGGCGCATGCCCTGTGAAAGGCAGTTTTGTCGCAGTTTATTTTTTTTTAACTGTTTTATATTAATTTTCCTTCCACTTTCTCTTTCTTTCAATTCTCGACAAGTGGAATATCAAACGGTTTGGAAAATCTAAAGCTTGCAATGATGTGAGAGTTTTTCCCACTGTGTTGAAGGCCTACATGTATATGATCAGCAATAAAAACGCCTTTTTGTGTTGTTTTTAATTGGCTGTGCATATATACTGATTTATTTGTCATGGATGGATACCCCATAGCCTTTGTTTTCTAGAATACAATTTACAATCAAAACAAATAATTCATAAAATCAAAAGGTATTTTAGCAGGTAACAAATACAATTTGAACGAGCAAACCAATATTGGCATTAATGAGCAACACCGTTTCAAGGATGCTTTGAAGATCTTCGAACGCAAGATAAAAAAAATGTAATACATATATAACCGATTAATAGAAACATTTTACAATCTTACGCTCTATCATCGGTGGTTGTAATTCCGAGTAAAAAAACTCTGAAGAAAGCACAATCATGTTTCAAACTATAATTTTTTATAAAAAAACTATAATAATAATGAATATTATGTAACTAGTAAAGTCGCTACAGTTACTACGTTCTCACATACCACATACCGAATGTACCACTACGGATTTTTTGTAAACTTTGTAGTGTTAGAGAAAGTAAACAACTAACCTGGTGTACTAGAAATGGAGGCCATGGTACAGTCTGAAACGATATTTAAAAAGAATTTTACTATTTAAAACAAGACGTTGAAAAACAATTTTTCATTTGATAATGTTGAGCTTAATGATAAAAATTACTAAATTTAGAATATGACTTACTTTGCCGTTTTTGCAGATTATCAATTAAAAATTGTTGCACAGACTGCTTAGTAGATTATTCTTTTGCATTTAACATGTACAAAGTTTATTCAAACTTATATACCACGTGTTTTTTTATTCCTGCTTATAAATCAACCAATAGAAAATAGCTTGAACATGTGAACAAGATTAAATGTCATTGAAAGAAATTCACTGGTCGAAAAATGATAATCGTGAAATGTCCACTCGATTATCATTTCACTTACACAGTTATATGGCAAGAAGCTAGCAAAATAAGTACTAAATGCCAAATGCCAATTTTACTGACATGATATTGCAATGATTTTTTCTAATTTTTTTCTTCTGTTATCAAAACATTATTAACATGGAAAAGATAGGTCTAAAAGCATTTCGTTTCTAGCGTAAAAAGCAGTTTTAAGCTAGCTGCAAAATACCACGATATAATTTTGTAATATCATAATGTACTTCACAGGTAGTTTATTCAATTGAGAATGTTAGATAAAAAATGTATCTTCATGTGTACAAGGTATTGAGTGGTATACATAATGGCATCTTCGCTAGCCAAGGGTTACGATCCACTCCCGTGAAGAGAACGGGAGTGGATTGTAACCCTTGGCTAGCGAAAATGAAATTATTGAAATGGTGTATCAATTCCTTATAAACATCCAATACATACTTGTTTATAACAAAGTACTTTTTACTGTTTTCCTGATCAAATCTACTGACACGCCTTCAATGTGGCAGATATTCTTATGTTTCACGGCAATCAACTTTGCATGTACCCATCAGCTATCTAAATATAACAATAATTTGCTCAGTATCAACATGGATTTTTTGCCAGAAAAAGCTGTTATGTTCAATCCTTTGCCTTTATTTCACAACTTTTATTAGTTTAAAATGAAAATTTGATCCACAAATAAATTGAAAAGGCCTATTATGAATCCTGTAACTACCGATCTGCTTATAACCGGATTGGTATCGTTGCTTGTATAGGAGACGGAAGTAAATTTATATTGATAGAAATGGAAATACACCTTGTATACAATGTACCTGATTAAAAAATTTTCAAGATACGACCATAAAACGCTTGCTCATATTTCTCTTAATCAAATTTATAAATGAAATGGAGGTTGATAAATAAACAATATCAATTGTTTAGGTGGTGGAACTTTTTCTACGGTTGTGTCAAATTCGAAGTGCACGTTCAATAGACAACTTTCGAGTTCGATGCATTTCCGTCAAAAACTCTGGTTTTAGTGAACGTCATTTGTGCGTTTAGGGGCGTCGTCACTTCCTTTCCAATGTTGAGCGAGTGGTTGGAAAACTATAATTCTATATTGTACGAATAATTCGGCAAATTGCTGTCATTAGGGAATTGTCATTACGTACCTACAGAACAACCATTATTTCTAGTTTATCCTGCACAATGACGATCACTGAGACGCTTGATGAACGTAAATAGTGCAGGGATACAGGCGACCCTCTCTATCTGGTAAATGACGTCATAAAGGCGCGTATAATTGACGAGTTTTTTCCGGTGACGGATGAACTCGAAAGTGGTCTATTCTTATTGATAAAAGAGAGATAATCACAACTGAATATTTCAAAATGTACCTTTCGAATTATATTTGATTGTAAATTATGAAATCAGAAGTTACAAACTAACTAGTTAATGCAAGGTTTTCAGTTTTTGATGTCTTTATCGTCGTCATCGTGTAATCTTCTCAGTTTCCTACAGTAGGTTAACACCAAAGTACCCAAATTGTACCTATTTAGCAAAAAATAGCAGCGGAAATCTTACAAGTTTTCTTGGCTACCAAACAAGTTATTTTTTAAGGATTTTACATTATGCATGTCTTTCAACATAATGATTAACAAATAAACACAAAACGCAATTTTTTGTCTGAATCATAAATAAACGTAGGTGAAAAAACTGTAAAAATAGGTACAATTTCGGTACCATCACGTTAGACGTATTATATAACTGAATTTTTTCGGCAATTCAAACAAAATCGACCTCGATTTCAGATACATAATTATGTTATCAAATTAATAGAAGCAAGTATATGAGAACACCGTGCCGCTTTATAATATTTCTGTCTCTATTTAACCGTACTATCGGGGCTAAAATCGTAGTTTGGCATATATCTTCAAAACATTCAACTGATAATTAACATTTGTACTAATTTTTAAGATAATGCGTTGATGTAACAAAAAACGTCATGGCAAACTAGCTTAACCAATGGACCTACGGTCGTATTGACGGACAGGCACACAGACCAAAAACATTATGACCCATTACAAAGGTGGTAATCTACAAGTGTGAAAGCTAATTTTACCTTTCTAATATAGTCGTTGTACCTTTATATATGTACAAATGTAGCAAAAATAAATAAATATAGTACGTTTTGCTGGTATTCTGTTTCACATAGGTGCATTTTGTTCTTCTTTCGTCACATTGTTTTATCAGACAGCATCCTATCAACTCAAAAACCTAAACGATATCAAATGGTCAACATACGGGTTTCGCCTATGCAATATGTTAAGTTCTCTACGATTTAAAAAGCAATCAATAGAATTAGAACAGTATTCCCTATTAATTAGAAATTAAATGAAATCTGACAGTTACAATCCTGATTCTCAAATCAGAAAATTTTAAAATCAATTCGGGAGTTTTCATTAATCAATCCTAACAGCAGTGTTAAGTTTTAAGAATATCAATTTTAGTTTTTAATCTTTAACTAGATAATGTGCAACATGTGAAAATTTGATGACTGGAAAACTTGAATTATGAATCCTCTTCTTCTGACCAGCAGTTTATTAACCCTTGTGAAAATGGCGCGTCCGTTAAACTGGGAGGATGTACGCATTAGCCACGTCAAGTCATAATGAGGAATTAGGCATTTAGCTTAAATCCTAGGCAATAAGCTAACGCCTAGGCATTAAGTTATTGCCTGAAATTTTTATAGGATACGTAGTTATTTCATATGTTTTGGTTTTATACAGTTTAAACGTACAATTATTATACAATAATTATTATTACCTTTAATGTTAATTAGTTTCTAATTCACCATATTTAAAAAAAAAAATTATAGATAAAATATGATATCATATTCCTAAGATAGCTTCGATGTGCATGCGGAGACGTGTCGTAAGTCGGTCATAACTTTATCCTAAATTATGTCCTAAGAGAAATTCTTAGGACAGAACTAAGGACTGTTTCGATAAACAGGCCCCGGACACATATATGAATTTGGTTACGTTATTTGATCCTATCTTATGTCAAGGGGTGCGTTTAGTTTAACAGGAAGTCTAATTAACGTTTTCACAAATGACACGCTATGTTACGGAAGCGTATTAGCGCTACACGTTTTTTTTTCTTCCTATCTTTGCGTTATTACGCAAACCTTTGCGTTATAACGCAACCATTTGCGAAATAACGCAAACTTTGCGTTAAACGCAAACATTTGCGATATAACCATGATAACGCAAACCTTTGCGTTGTAACGCAAACATTTGCGAAATACCGCAAAAGGTTTGCGTTATAACGCAAATTTCTTGATATCAATTATTTATTAAGTTTTGTATATGTGTCCGTCTGTAATTCATTTCGGTTGTGATTTAATAGTAGATAAAAATAAACATACATACAAGGCTAAATCATTATCATATATATGCATAGGAATAATTGAATACTTGAAGTGCAATTATACATAAAGTAAGACTGATTTGTGCATCAGAAAAATGTATATAATTTAAAAAGAAAATATAGTATAGTACAGAAAGCCACAGTGACCCCCCCCCCCCCCCCCCATATTATTTTTCCTTAAAAAATACATGGATACAAATAAATCTTCGGTTTTTACTATATGGAAAGCCACAGATCCATGTAATAAAATATTCGGGGGTTCCCTGTGGCTTTCCATAGGAATTTGAAGGCCGCCGAATAATTTTTTTAAATGCATTTCTTATTGGAAAAATCAAAAAAATCTGGGGGTTCACTGCGGTTTTCCATATTAATGATGCCATTTCTTGTTGTACATAATCATCCAGGAATCATCAACTGTCGCGTAATTTTGTCATCGTAAAGTGGGAAATTAAAGTCAATTTGAAACGAAGAAGAACGTTCCGTGGAGTTTGTCAAACATGAAAGGTTTAAATAGGGATACAGCAGTCAACATTGTGTTATAATCAAAAACACTATATATACAAATGACTATATCAATAACTAAAAACAAAATGGCATATAGAAAATGCACATAGGCTAAAATGACAGAATGTATGAGAAGCGAACAACGTCCAAAGATGGACTAAGCAGTAAAGTTTGATAATTTACTATCAATAAGGTCTTGGGTCTTCAGATGAACTTTGTTTTAGAAAAAGGAAGATTGAGACGTTCTAAAACATAAACATACAACTTTCTGCTCTTACACTGGTGACTTTATGAAGTTTAAGTAGCAGCTGCAACTTTTGAAAACCGAATGAGTTGAGAAATGAATATCCCATATGCAGGCACTGTTGACATATTACTACTAAGGTGGTGAAATTTATGATTTCCAAATTAAGATCGTCTCGTTTGTCATGAATTCTGGTATGGAGATGACTGCTCATGTCAAATTTGAGGTATAAGTCTAACATTGAGGCGGGAAAAGCCGTGTCTGTTAGTTTCTTTAACTTAAAGTTTAGGATGATATGTTATTGAAACCCAATCCGAAATTTTGGATTGTAAATTGAAAAATCAACATCAATATATTTAAATGTAAGATTGAATGATCATGCTTTAAAAAATCTGCCATGCATGATGATCAATACTAAATTTGAATACATGCAACAACGAAATAAAAAAAAATCATCGATTTCTCCATTATTTTGCTAATTAAATTAAATTGGATAGTATACACCTATTGACTGGGTGTGAGGGTAATAGCAAGTGTGTTGTCCCTGAGATACAAACTATTGCTCGAGGCAAAGCCAAGAGCAATAGTTGGTATGCGAAGGGACAACACACTTGCTATTACCAGCACAACCAGTCATTAGATGTTTTATTATACTGAACAACACAGTCATTAAGTGTTTTTATATACCAAATTAACTAATTTTCTAAAAGTGTACATTATATATCATATGAAAGAAAAGAAAAAAAATGTCACATAACTTGACATGCACAAGATGAATTATCCGTATTTTTTTTTATAGTTCTTCTTGTAATTGTAAATATTTCATTAATTGTAATCAAGACTAGAAATACATATGTACATGCATAAGCTAATTTAAGCTTAAGTACACCAAACGCAAATTCACTTTATAAATACGACGACCGAACCCATATTACGAATAAGGTACTATATTTTAGATCTTTAAAAATGCGCACGAAGATTTTCTCTCTTTTATATTAATTTTTTGCTTCTTGTAGGTGAAATAACAATCGACACGAACAGATTATACCGTTAACAATATCAGAGTTTGACGTTGTCACGCAAAGTAGTCAATGACATCATTATTGTCCAATAAAAAATAAGCATGAAAAATTACGGAAAGCTAGATGATTATGAAACTATTAACGGGGGTAATAGTCTTTGAAACTATTGACTGGCAAGTAGTCTGTGGGATGAAATAGCACAACAATTTCATTATTTTTTATATAGAAAAAAACATACTGAGGTATAATAATTTATTCTATTGTCTGTCTACTGCCATGTTTGCTTGATTGCAGAAAATAAGTCAAATCATAAAATATTCCGTATTTTCAAAATTTAATCTTGGTCTGTGACTTCAGACCTTTCATTATTATTAATGCATTCATTGTTTGTAATACTCTCTACAGAAACACAGAACAAAAAACAAAACATATATTGATTAACTATAACATTTTAACTCTGAAATAAAAAGAATCAACTTAATACATGATATTTTACCATTATGCGGTTCAACGCAACAACTTTTAAAATAACCATACATTGACATGCATATAAGAATAATAAGCAGTGGTGGGATTGCCAATGAGACAACTCTTCACAAGAGACCAAAATGACATAAAAAATAACAACTATACATGTAATAGGTCACCGTACTGCTTCAACAAAGAGTTAAACCTATACCGAATAGTCAGATATAGAAGGCCACATAAGTGTAAAGTATAAAACAATTTCAACGAGAAAACAAACTGTCTGGTTTAAGCACATAGTACAAAATACTGAACATAAGGAATCGAAAAAGAAGTTTAATTTTTCAATCAGTTTAATTGAGGTTTGGATCTGGCATGTCTTCTGTAAATTTATGCATCCTTTATTTTGGTTTAGTTAATTTTGTTAGCATTTCATACATCGGACTCGGACTTTTTAAAACAGAGATTTACTATGCGTATTACTGTGTGTTTGTTGTTTTTCTACATTTGCTAGAGGTATAGGGAAGGGTGGAAATATCAAAAGACATGTTTAACCCCGCCGCATTTGTTGTGCCTGTCTCAAGTCAGGAGCCTCTGGCCTTTGTATATGTTTTTTTTTTTTATTTTAGTTCATTTAAATATATTTAGAGTTGAGTATGAAGTCCATTATCACGGAAAGAGTACACATATTTGTTAAAAGGCCATCTGAAGAACGCCTCCGGGTGCGATATTTTCTCGCTGTATTGAAGACTCATTGGTGGCCTTCGGCTGTTTCCGCTCTTTGGTCGGGTTGTTGTCTGTTTGACACATTACACATTTCAATTCTAAATTTTATTAATGTTAAAAATAACTCTAACGAAAAATCACAGCTTCTTTATTATTATATAGGTTTGTTTTTGAGATGTTCAACTCAAAAATAAATTACTGAACCTGTATTTGACAAATTAAACCTTTCGGAATTTTAAGTCCTCAATTCTCTCCAATTTCGTACTTTATTTGGTCTTTTTATCTTATTTAGTCTATCTTCACTGGTTTGTCTTTGTTTTCCATTGTTTTTTAAATATTGAATATTGTAAACATGTAAACATGACTGATTATAAATTTTTGACAAATAAACTTTCCATTCTCACTTTTATTTATTTCCTTATAATCTTAACTTATTGAAAGTTTATATTTCAAATATTTGTCACTACCCAATCATGTAAATTGTTGCAAAATGCATATCCTCGATGATGCTCAGGATTCTGTCACCACAAGATAGGCATATATACAGTATCACGTGGAAACAGCCAGTACCAAAGCTGTTTAGTGCTTTAATAGTATAAATGTTACCCTCAACTGTAGTTTTCGAACTACAATTAGCGAATTATTTAGGGTCTTTCTATCCGTACTACCAACATCCCAAATATGTGTCTTTCGAGAATATTAATAATAAAAATAATCCTTGTTTGGGTCCATAGCAGCAACAGATACTATATATCCTCTCTTTGCTTGATCTATAATTTCAATTTCATCCTCAGCTTTTGGAAGGAAAACGGCAGTTTTGGAATTGCTAATTATATTTAAAACTAAAAAGTGACCTACAGACCTTGAAATAGAATAAGTATTTTTAATATGCGTCTGTTTGTCGGATGTGTGGAAATGACTGTTAGTGTATACAACTAACATTATTACTAGCAGAAACATATATATATGTTAATAGGTTCCAAAGTCAAAAGGTTCGGTATTATAGAAAACTTATTATTTAGTAAAAACTTCGACGCCTTTAAGATCAGTACATGCTTTACAAAACTTTTATATAGATTTTGAATGGTTCATAAAAAAAAAGTCAAGGTCAGATAAACCATGCCATACAGATCTGTACAAACAACCCGTACACCAAATATCATAGATGTTCCGACTTTTACAGTACTAGTACCTTAGAAACACAAATATAAATGTTATGTTTGGCCAATTAATTCGGAACACTAGGTCGAATGAATATGAATCCTGACCGATTGCCAGACATAGACATCTTACTATCATTCAATATGTTAAATACAATTGACGTTATATATGAAACATGCAGCCAGACATGTACACCATACACCAAATACCGTGGCGCTATAGCATATAGGTACAATGTATTCAAGCATAAGGCCAAACAACATAAAACGAACATTGCTAAATGATGCATGATTATGAGGTCAATGTTATTTGAAACCTTGCAGAAGTCAAAAATGTAAACATTACAATCATAACAACAGATAATTTTCCTAAAGCTTAACGAATTCACGATACGGATTAGACCACAAAAGTAAATCTTCATCCATGAAATGAGTCAAAGTCGAGGTCAAGCAAATCTTGCCTGACGGACATGTAGATTATAGGATCTAATATATAATGTAGTTATTCTATAACTCGTGATAAGTTAGTACTTCATATGACAAAAAAACTTTCATCCTACAATCAGCCAACTATTATACAAATACAATACAATACAATACAAATATGTTTATTATAGTGACATTGTGTATAACAAATTATGTACAATATTGAAATATTTCAATTAAATTACACCCGGCCCAATGGACCTATAAGTCACTTCAAATAGATACTATAGTATTAATTCAGATTGTCATCAGGAATTATATATACATGTTAAAATTATTTAAATATAAGTGTTGTCTGCGTTTTGTTAATGAATGTTCTAAGTATTGAGCTGTTTTTCGAGGATATTCTGACAATAAAAAATTTAACTTTTCACTGTTATTCAAATTTAATACGGTTTCACTAAGTCCAGAGAATAATTTATTACGTAGTCCATTGTAAAATTGGCATTCAATCAGAAAGTGTAGTTCATTTTCAACATGTCCGGAATCGCACATTCTACATATCCGTTGGTATTCTGGCTCACCAACAAAACGTCCTGTTTCTAATCTTAGCGGAAGAATGCCACATCTAAACTGGGCCAGTACCGATCTTTCTCTACGTTTTAAATTTTGTTTAACATATGTTTCTGTTGAATGTGTAGATTTAAAAGTTCTATATGTACGAAGTTTCGGAAAGTTAGATAAGTTCGTATGCCATTTTCTTGCACATATATCCATAAGATTGTTTCTGACGCTAGTAACATCACATTTTAGCATTTTTTGAAAGTTATCATCCATACCAACTAAAAACATTATAAAGTTAGATAAGTTCGTATGCCATTTTGTTGCACATATATCCATAAGATTGTTTCTGACGCTAGTAACATCACATTTTAGCATTTGTTGAAAGTTATCATCCATACCAACTAAAGACATTATTGTTCTTACACTAGTTGACCAATTGTTCGTAGATAATTCGTAGTTCCATAGGACACCCTTTTACAAAGTCTACTATTGTCCATATCCATCAATCGGTTCCAATATCTAACCATATTACACCAGCGACGTTCTTTTGAAGGTAACCATCCAACATCTCCGTTGATAGCCAGCTTTGGAGCAAACTTGTGAACTCCAAAAAAGTATCTTATGGCCTTGTTTTGAACAGTGTCGACACAATTTTTAAGTCTTTAAAACCCCACACTGAAGAACAGTAGTCGAGTATAGGTACAATACAAGAGACATACAGTTTTTCATAAGTCTTTATACCGAATTCTTTTAAACTGTGTATCTTCGATATAATAGCTCCGAGTGCTCTTCCACCAGCTGCAGAAAGATTTTCAGTATTCGATGTATAATCTTTTTTCTCGTTAAAAATAACTCCAAGGTATTTATATTTGTCTGTAATTTGCAAGATGTTCTCTCCGATTCTGAACTGAAATTCGCTCCGTTTTTTGCGAGATGCTCTAAAGTAAACGACTGTTGACTTGTCTGTATTAATTAAGACTCTCCATTTTTTACACCAATCATGTAATTTATCTAGCATCTTTTGCATATCACATTCATTCTCGGCCATCAAAACAATATCGTCCGCATATAAAAGTAAAGACAATTTCGATTCTCCAATATTAATACCAAGTCCAAGTTGGTTGATTTCATCTACAAAATCATCAATAAAAACAGAAAATAATGTCGGAGATAAATTATCACCTTGTTTTACACCAGAGTTACATAAAAACCAATCGGACAAATAACATGTTCACGAATGCACAAATAATAATTTGTTTCTGAAAATATTGATACTTTGAAATGCTTAAATTTAATGAGGATCTTGTCCAATCTCGTTTTTCTCAAAACCAATGACAAATCTTAATTATCATATAACTAAAGAATAATTTGAACGTCTTCGTATCATCAGACCTTTCACGATCCCTTTCACGATCTTCCAAAAAGCGGTACGTGGTCTTTCACGATTCGAAAAATCAATTTTGTGTAAACATTTCTTTCCAAAGTTTCAGTTTATGTTTGTACAAAATAACAATGAGAACCATTTGATTCATACAAATAAAATGCCCTTATTCGGATGAAAGTAGTTTATTTTATTCGAATGTGTGAAAAAATATCATGTTTGTTTACATACTTTATGTCATTGAAATGTCGACAAAGAATCTGTTGTTTTTGTTGTTTTGTAAAAACTGTGTACTTTTAAAACTGGATTTTCGCATATACTGATCATAATGTTGAACCATTTTGACAGACAGTTTTACTTTGTTGTAAATTGTCTGTGTAATTAATTAAATTAGATTATTTATAGACCTTTCATATGTTTTCTCGATTAAATTTCTTTCACGATCCGTTACGAGAGCTTTCACGATCGTCTCGCAATACTTGACCCCCGTTAGATATTCTTTCACGATCATTTCCCACGTTAAACCGAATGACACCCGTGAATTACATTACTTGAACATCTTTCGTGCCCTATTATTTACATTTTATGAAAGTACTTATATAAAATACAGATACTAGTAGGAAAAAAACTGTTAAGAGGGATCACGGAATTGCTACTTAATTTAGCTAGAAATCGTATTAATTGTTTAATACAATGTACCGATTTTTAATGACATCATGCAATTGTTTAATCAGCTATGTAAGGTTATTCAAGCAAAGCGTTACTTATACAAGAGAGCTGTTGCAAGGTTTCTGTCAGTAAAGAGCGTTGTACTATTCACATGACGCAACGGATTCAACCCCCCTGTCAACCGGAAAGACATTGAATTTATAAAAAAAAGGCTGAGAATTGTCGTTTTAAAGAATATATGATAGCATATTTCTATATCCGAGCCAATCTGTGCTTTTTAATACATTGAAGGCAACAGGACCATTTGCAGAACCAATTTCATAATAAGTGCACAAAAACACAAATTTAAACCTCAACCACTCGTCAAAAGTAGGAAAAAATTAAAATGACAAAATTACGGAACTCCGATGAAAATTCATAAAGGAAAGTCCGTAATCCAATGGCAAAATCAAAATCTCAAACACATCAAGCAAATTGATAACATCTGTCATATTCCCATTTTCTTTTAGAATTGTGTTAAACTGGTATAATAGTTAACAGATAAATTGTATGAACAATTACATTGAACCACTTTTAGTCTGCTAGTGTCAACAAATCTCATCTCCAGTATTTCGATGTATTTACACTACGTTCAAAAGTTTTGGTTGAAGCCTGTAATGAATAAGTGTAGTCCTATTTGAAATTTGAATAAAGAAATTCCGATTGATTCGTATTTTTACGTAATAACTGTATTCTTTAAACTTTGGATTGGCAATCGATTTGTTCTGGTGAAACTCGAAAGTCGCATGCTTATCTGAAATTGGTGCCATGGATTCACTTAAGGTTATTGGACAGTCTTTATAAAATAGTTTTACAGTTGTATCGTTTATAGGGGCTTTTTATCCAACATCGATAATACACTGATACGATACAAATGTAAGCTTGATCGACTAAAGATTAGCAGATTCCGAAATCTTGTTCAGAAGTATGAATGATACTGGTGAACAAATTTCTTTTAGATAGAAATAAAAAAGATGTGATATAAATGCCAATGAAACAAACTCTCCATCCAAGTCACAATGTGTAAAATTTAAACAACAAATATAGGTCAAAGTACGGCCTTCACACGGAACAGCAAGCTATATGGTGAAAGGTCTTCGCATTATGCCTTTAATCAAAGTAAAAGGTTATCACTTTTCATCTGGAGAAACAAACTGAAGATTTTTTTCAAAATCTATACTCCATTCAGTAAATCATACATATGAATTATCAATGATAACGTATTATTTAGCTTTTTCGACATCTCTATTCACTCCTTTAACTATTTCTATAATACTTTTAATGTTATCGAACGATATTTTTTTATAACTTTCAACTAAGAAAATTTGTATATCGAACCAACTGCTTGCAGCCGGTTGGATATTAAATATCGAATAACGAATAACGAACCGGCTGCTAACATCGATTACATCTTTGATGAAGAAAAAAAATATTTATCAAACATCAAGGAAAGAGGAACAAGAAAAAAATGGTTAACAGCGATTAGCAGAGATTGTTCATCATCATAACAGAATTACGGGTCGGGGTTCACATTTAAAGACATCATGTGTTCATCCACAGTCTTGGAAAAAGAGAGATTCAAATGGTATCTGTGACCTTAAAAGTTAACTATTCACGTCATTATATTAGGATCTCTAGCAAATTGTGGCTTACTTAGTTTTGCTATTTCAACATGCTTACCTTTAAAGAATTCGATAAATGGTACAATTGGAGGATCAATAACATAATTACTTTCCCAAAACATTCACCATTGAATTTCATCAAAGGAGTGGTGGAAGATACAAAAGGGACATTCAATCTTACAAGTCAAAAATTAACTGAAAACCGTGGCAAAATAAAAAATGAAAAGACAAACAAAGTACACAAAACACAGCATAGAAAACTAAAGACTGAATAACTCGAACCTTACAAAAAACTGAAGTGATACAGGAGGCCATGGTGTCCCCAACTCTACAACCAGAAATGTTTATTTCAGTACATATTTTTATCTAGTGCCTTCTTTTGATTTTCTAGTTATAATGAATATAAAAAACGATGTAATGCTTTATTGTCTTCCTGTATTATGCAGGTGTTCTGGGATATTTCCATTACATATATTTTTATGTATAAATGTTCATGTGAAATGTTACTATCTATGTAAAAGTGAACAAAATTTACAATTCTGTGAAAATTATATAACTACTGAAATTAAATAACGTTTAAGGAAAGTAATGCTCTAACTCAAAATACTCTTACTAGTGACTACCCTTTTTTTTTTTCATTTCACGACTTGTTGCAATTGATTAATGGTAAAACAAAAACAATAATAAAAAATTTATATTTTGATAGGGAAATGAATTTATAGAGCCGATGGTTTAATTATATTTATCTCTTAAATCAAATCTACAGAATCTTGAAACCTCCTCTTTTTTCTGCCTATAGGAGTTTTTGCTCTCAAATTCAACATTTTACAAATTATAGCGTTTGTGTATATTGCAATGAATGATCTACATAAAAACAATTTTAATCAACAATATCAGATCAGCTAAAATACAAAAAAAAATTATAACTAAATGAAACATTGACCAAGTTCTTCAACTAGACTTACATTAATTGCAATGTGCTGGCAATAATAATATGATGTATATTGAAATAATGTAAATAATGTTTTTTTTAATGAAAACAAAGGTAAGTTTAGAGTAAGAATAATGAATATCGATCGGTATCATTTGTTTTTGATAATCATGCTATAAGTTTTGGCAATTAAAAACAAACAGTAATCATAATATTTATTGGGTTATTCTTTTAAAATTGAGAATGTAAATGGGGAATGTGTCAAAGAGACAACGAATCGACCATAGAACAGACAAAAGCAGCAGGTCACCAACAGGTCTTCAATGCAGCGAAAAATTCCCGCACCCGGAGGTGTCCTTCATCTGGTCCCTTCACAAATATATATATACAAGTTCAGTGATAATGAAAGCCATACTCTAAATTGTACACAAGAAACTAAAATTAGAAATAATACAAGACTAACAAAGTCTAGTGGCTCCTGACTTGGGACAGGCGCAAAAATGCGGCGGGGTTAAACATGTTTATGAGATCTCAACCCTCCCCTTTACCTCTAGCCAATCTATACCATACGTACATTAAAATTCAGTCCAAGAGAAGTCCGAGTCTGATGTCAGAAGATGTAACCAAAGAAAAATAAACAAAATGACAACAATACATAAATAACAACAGACTACTAGCAGTTAACTGACATGCCAGCTTCAGACTTCAATTAAACAGATTGAAAGATTATGTCTTCATCATATGCATATTAGGCACAATCCATCCCGTTAGGAGTTTAGTATCATACCATCATAACATATATGAGAAGAACATAACCCGTGTCATGCCAACAACTGGTTTTTAAATAAATGTGAATAGTTCCTATGCAAAACCTCTATAAGTGAATCAATATCAACACCAAAATATGTAATCTTTAATGACCTGACAACGGTATCGTAACAATATCCCTTCTTGATAAGTCTATGTAAAGGTTTTGTTAGCTTCTGAGGTGAATACTGACATTTTTGTGCTTTATAAAGAATATTTCCATAAAATATTGGATGTGAAATACCTGCACGTATAAGAAGTCTGCATTTTGAGTGAGCTATATTTACGAAAGATGTCCTTATACCGATGAAAAATTAAGTAAATGTTGTGACTAGTTTGTGTTATCGAAAACCCTGGTGTAATAATTTTTCGGTTATACATAAATTTCTCTCGTTAAAATCTAAAAATGTGTTACATACACGAGCGAATCGTACAAGTTTAATAAATACCGTAAGATGGTGACAAGGGAACGTCAGCATCTAAAAATGAATAATTACAGTTGAGCATAATAGGAATAGTATATTCTGTGGAGCTGTATGATCATATAAGGCTCAATCATCTTTAAATGGTGAATATACTGGGTGTTCTAAGAGTTTCCACTTTTAAGACAAATGAATATGTCTTCCACAGGTTTTGGTCAATGCACTATCAGTGTAAACATACTAGTCATCTTTAAAATGTATGATATAAAATAATTTGTAATGTAGCACAATAAAAGTTGAACAAAATGTCATTCAAATTTTATTATCAACTTATTTTGTTACTTCTTGATATTCCAACTTTCATGGTTCTATAAAAAAAATCCAATCCTGCCTCTAACTGTATGCATATTTGTGAATAACAATTCACAATATCTGACGCAAATGGTCAGTTTAGAAATCTTGTCACAACAGTATAATATCTAACCATATATCTAATGGTTGCTTACATCTGATTTTTGCATAACTTCCAAGCACATAACTTCCAAGCACAGTTATTGTTTTCTGTACAAAAGACCTTTAGTATTATAAAATTATAGAATTTAAAGTTTAAATTATTTGTCTAATGATCAAGAGGGGTAGGCATTTTTGTCTGTTTTTGTTTTGCCCTAGGCCTAAAATTTCAAAATTATTCTGCGTTTGTTTCCTGGCAATATGGAATATTTAGTACATTTTTAGGATTGAACACACTAATGAAAGTTTTATGGGTTTTTTTGTTATGTCCTACGGCTTATTTTGTTGTTTTCAACGAGACAAAAACATATTACCAATAATTATATAGTATTCAGAAAGGATTTAAGAGTTTCAATGATAGCGAAGCTTAAATATGAGCACCTCTAAACAATTTGAATTACAAATATTTATATATGTGAATAACTGTGAATTTATGCTGAGTCACCATAGTTACGGCACAGGATTTTCTCTTACTTCATTTAATATTTATAAAACTTCATATTTGAGTTACTTTCATTAAAACTCTGAGAAAAACAAGATTTCAAATTGGTGAAATTCTGTAAGTTCTCTTTTTTATCCAGTATACGTCATTGTACCAAATTAGTTCGGAAATTACAAATCCAATACCGTACCTCGCGATCGATTGTGCATGATGCTCAGCTTTAACTGTAACTTATTTTAGTCGATTAGTTTCTATTCTCAATCTGAAATGTTAAAATGAAAACTGTCGACGAACAGACAAACGGACGGATATTTCTATATATTATAAGATGATTAGATCCAATATTCCTGATTGTTTCTCAAAAGAAAAGAAGAAGAAACGAAATAAGTCATGCAAAGCCAATATTTGATATACCAAATAAAAATATGAATTATCATATAATTAAATAATCATGATTTGATTTTTTAGAAGCATCAGTTCTTTCACGATCTTTTACACGATTTTGCAAAATGTCTGATTATACTTGCACAAAATAACTGTAAAAACCATTATGGAATGATCTTTTTCCAAGAAAAAATGTTAAGTCAATCGAATTATGCAAACGATCTTGTTTGTTAAAGGGACAGTAGATGCCAACTTAATGTTCATCGATTTGACTCAAATTCTCATATTTAATTGATATCAATGTACAACATTTTTCCAAACTACCAAAAATATAAAATAAAGCATTTACAGGTCATGGTCTCAATAAGATGTAGCTTCGTTTCGTGTGAAATTTAGTGAAGATGCCATCTAAATAACTATCGAGTTGACCTTCTATGACCATATACGCGATGTAAACATAAACACAGATATAAATAGATTAAGCTACTCGTGCAATTTGATTTTTATGGGTCTGTTAAATTTTGTATTATAGATTAAAAATGTATGTGTATCGTAGTTTTTACCTTTATAAGAATGATTTTTGTGGATCGAATCGGTCAATAAAGTTATTTACCTTTGTTTCACCTTTAGATAACTGTACACAGACAATGCATGCGTTATTCTATCTCTTTCTACAGGGTTAAATTGGAGTTCACATGAATATGGATTAAATGAGGTCGAATTATTCACTTGCAAGTGAAAAATTCATTATCAAATTAGCTTAATTTGAAAAAAATGAACCATTTTAGCTAATAACAGCAAATTATTATTTCACTATTTCACTTTCATTTATGATTGAACATAACAAATCATACTTTAGATTTGTTATATATCTCGTAGCTAGTGCCTCTTTAGCATATTTAATTTCATTGAAGTGTCGAGGAGTAATCTTCTCTTTGTAGTTTTATAATCCTCAATTTTTGTCAAATACTGATCATAATTATGACAGTCGGTTTTATTTTTTTGAAAATGTGTTCGTCTAATTCCTTAAATGGAATAGTTATTGTCCTTGCACATGTCTTATCGATAATATTTCATTTCCGATCCTATACGAGAGCTTTCCAATCACAATACTTCACCACCGTAATTCTTTCAAGATTATTTCTCTCGATATACCCAATGGAACCCGTGTATTTTATTTTTGACTCTTTTTTTTTATATCAAATCTGTCACCAGAAATTATCATTGGTTTGTTTCAGCAAAAGAAAATAACTATTGAATCATATCAATGTTTAGTTATAAATGGTACGATAAAAAAATATTGCATTATAGAAAATATTGTATACATAATATCAAGAATTTCAGATGAAAGTGACACCGGTTAATCTTTGAATGACAAGAATGAGAATATTTTGTTTAAAGGCAAGCTGAATCCGGATAGGGGATTTTTCCCTGCGTTGAATACCCATTGGTGGCATTCAGTTGTTTCCTGCTTTATGGTCGGGTTGAGGCCTCTTTTGACACATTCGTTGCCTCTATTCTCTATCAAATACCTGTATGGGTATTCTTAATGTTAGTGGCCATACTGTTGCCTTTAATTGCTAACATATCTATTTTTTACTCATTTGAACTTTGGTTTATAGTTGTCTCATTGGCGTTCATACCACATCTCTTTATTTTATTATGTTGACATGTTTGAACTTTTATCTTCACGTTTTGTTTTAAACTACCTGATCAGTCAGGATTCTACTTCAGTCTTTAAAATTATCTCCCCATTACTCCAGTTCATTTTCACAATCGTAGAAATGGAAGCCATTGTAGAGATGACGCGCTGCCAATTTTGCTCTTTGAAACCGATAAATTTATCCACATTGCACCATTACGATCCTTATATGTCAGTTGTATTTTAAAAAACAAATGTATCAACTATCTAATGAGCATCAGTTAATGATCTTGTCTGCATAATTTGATTCAACTTAAAACTATTGTCTGATCGGTTGTCAGGGGGAATTTTTAAAAAGGTTCTAATTAACTGTTTGTTGGAAGGGCAGACTAGATTTTTTTAGTGGTTGAAGACTATAAACCCTAGTTATCACACTGAAATATTCTTGCTTTGTACGATATCAAGACAAAATATTCAACTCAAACACGCCTTTACATAAAAAGGTGCACTCCATTTTTTCTTTTCGATACAATTGTTACCCATTTTTGGGAATTTTTTCTTGAGTCACATAATGGAAGGGAAGCCACAAAAATTACTGAACTAATAGATTGATATGTTTTCCGTCCGTGGTAATTTATTTTTTAAATCGGAGGTTATGCATTTTCTACATCCAACTTGAAAGATACCCATGTCGCCGACTTGATATATTATTGTTCTGTTTAACTATGTACTACATAAAATGAAAACTTATGACGTTACGCACGGTATTGGTGCCACTTAGCGTTACACGACGTGGCTAATAAAACGACGATTTTGACGTTGTTCCACGGAAAGTTTCAAACGTTGACCTTATATTCTACTCATGTGAAATGCAGCGATGTGAGGTACAGAGATTTTCGAAGTTGCTTCTTTATATGGTTTTATTTTTTAAAGGCGGTGCAAATACAAAATTCCATTAAATTTGAACAAAAATACATGAACAAATTTTTAATTTTTGCGAAGAATTATAGATGCAACAATAACACAAAATAACAATTTAATGTCTTGTTAAATGATGAAATATATAAAAAGAAGATGTGTTATGATTGCAAATGAGACAACTCTCTACAAGAGACCAAAATGACACAGAAATTAACAACTATAGGCCACTGTACGGCATTCAAAAGCAAAGCCCATACCGCATAGTCTGCCATAAAAGGCCCCGAAATGACAACGTAAAACAATTAAGACGAGAAAACTAATTCCCTATTTTTTGTAAAAGAAATGAACGAAAGAGTCTGTTTTGTACATATTTTTTGGCGCTTTTTTGTCTTCAATGTTTTAAAACATTCAAACTTAGTTTGATACTATGAGTGAAACAAATGCAGGACAAATCTGAGGCGAATCTCTTTACTCTTAGGACGAGCGTGCTTACAACATATCACATTGGCTGTCTTTGCTTATAACCTTAAGCAGTGACTTATACTTACATTATAATGCATATTATTTATTTTAACGTTTAAGTAAGACCACAATCTTAACATCAACCACGATTTCATGGAAAACGTTAAAAATAGAATATTTTTGACAAAAATCTCTATTAAACGAAAAGCTTTATAAAAAAAATGTTCATCAAGTTTGAAAAAGAAATACGTGCTCTTATGCTGCCGTTGCCAACTTTCAATAATTTAAAGATGGTCGGGGTCAAAACTATTTTTTTAAAAAGAAAATATTTAATGTTTTCATTGATTACAATTTTTAAATCAGGGTTGTTTTACCAAATGATTAAGAAAATTATGTTATGTAGGAATTTACACATTTTGTACATTAGGCCGTTAGTTTTCTCGTTTGAATTGTTTTACATTTGTCATTTAAGGGTCTTTTATAGCTGACTATACGGTACGGGTTTTGCTCATATTTGATTGCAATAGAGAAACCTATAGAAATTGTTAATTGGTCTTTAATGGAAGTTTGTCTCGTCATACGGCCGCATCTTCTTTTTAATACTTTATTATGAGAACGGTGATTCTGTATTGTTGTATCCTTTCAACTGATATTTTTTCACAAATTCAAGCTTCAAAAAAGGGTCGGCGATCAATATTTTTTTTAATAATATTTGAAATTATAGAATTTGGCAAAGTATAAAAAATTCTTACATAGACCAATACCTACCTCACAGATTACCAGCAGGTTAAAATCCGATTTTAAATGATACAATTATTTTCATTTTATTAGATGTGTATTTTTAAGTATTTGCTATATGTGCATGCATGTTCACATGGATAAATGTTGTTTTTCTCAAGCGAACAACTATGGACCAGGAATGCATTCCATGCACTTTTTATATACTATTGGTTATTTTTGGTTCAGCGCTTCCATTTTCAACATATACCAGAGTATATCGGTTTACACTAAATCTTCTTTGACTTTTGAAAAAAAAAACGTTTCGAAACGATTATTTTTATGTTTTCGGTTTTAATCTTTTTTGGTTTGAGTTTACATTGTTTTACAAGTATAATCAAAGTACTGAAGTACTGAACATCGGATGACCGCAAGTTCTTGTGCGTGGTCACAAGCACTTGTCTCAGAAAAAAATCACATTTCTATACCTGAAACTGAGATTTATGTATTTTTTTCTGAGAAAAGTTCCTGCGTGGATGACGAATAAATGACAGGGAATTCAACTTCACTGCTTTCATGTCTATTATATTGTGGTGATACAAATCAGTATACTCTGATGTGTTGTTATATATAATATTAATATTTGTATATAGCAGTTACATGTAGGTATAATTTTCATCCAATTGTATATCATTCTATTCTACGATTCTAATAAAAGTGCAGTACACGTGCATGGTGGACACTCTTCAATCACAATTCGATTTTTTCAATAGATTGGATTTGAGTAGACATTCATAATTTCCTACAAAACTTTCTTGTGATATTCTTCCGCATGCGTTAACACATTTCTTTTGTACGTGTGCATAGATTTTAATGCATATAAATATTTCAAACGACACAATATCTTTGTATTATTAAATTCCGTTTTTATGAGTATTCATTGCAGAAATGAATTTATAACAAGCGATAAGATATGTTATTTTGCACTCGATGATATCCGCGTATTTATACGATCGGTTACCAGTCAAAAACGAAAGTCAAATCTCTATGACAACAATACATCGGAATTAATCCCCTCACGGTCATCGCGATGTAAGAATCAATATTCAAGCTATGTTTTGTGGCGTTTTGTGAAGATAAAAAAGATCTACTTTACACAACAACAAAAAACATTTGCACACAAAAGATTGATTTGTTATTTTTTTCTTTCTCGAATGAGTTCGGAGTGTCTGTAAATGAATACCTTAGAGCTAGCTGCTACATGTTTGTGTGCCATCCATCATTTATATCGGACAACTACTCTCTCTCTCTCTCTCTCTCTCTCTCTCTCTCTCTCTCTCTCTCTCTCTCTCTCTCTCTCTCTCTCTCTCTCTCTCTCTCTCTCTCTCTCTCTCTCTCTCTCTCTCTCTCTCTCTCTCTCTCTCTCTCTCTCTCTCTCTCTCTTTCGTTCTTTCTCAAATAATGGTAAAACGGAAAAGTTTTAATTTTCATATACATGCCTATTTACCAGGCAGTTCTGTTGGAGATTCGAGAAAATAAACTTCATTCCGTCACACTACTTCTACAGTAATAACCGTATTGTTCATACACATTGCTAGGTAGATGTACTCACAGTATAGCTATACTGTAATTTTATGGCATACGAGTATTTCTCTGATAAAACTTTTTGTTAAATGAGTCGATGCAACAAAAACAAAAAATGATTGCACGTTTTACTGAAATGTTCATGACTTATGAGTACTTTTTCTCATAAGATTTATTGTGAGAATTTTCATTCATGTGTATAGCTTCGAATTTTTTAATAGCAATGCTAGAAATTACAAATACTATCTGGCTGAGGAGGATAATTATAATTTCAGTTTTGTTTGCATTTCCTTTTTCAATGTATCTTGCTTTTATAATGTGGGGGTGTGGTCATAAGTAAGTTTTCTCTTTGCTATACTTATACATGTAGCTCAGGGGCCTTGTCCTTATGGAGTATCCCAGTTAAATATTTAAACATCTTATATCCTTGAAACAATGCAGATCTACATTTTAATGCATATTAAATGAGAACTTTATTTTATATAGATCAGACCATTTCATTAAATTATGTTATGCCAAATATGCAAGAAAAGTCGTATAACAGTTTAAATAACGTTATTAAAACACGTACGTCAAATAACGGTTACGGGGACATTTCATTGGACATCTTAGATCGTTTCGGATTTTCTACCTGCAACTCAAACACAAGTACATATAATATCATTTTAAAGGAAAATAAATGTATTTTCCATTCATATCAGTTAAAAGGTGATAAAAATTTGAGATATAGTAGAATTTCGTTTGATAAAAAGCCTCTGAATTATTCTTTGTGTTATTTTGTCCATCGGGACATTTTATTGGACACGGGAAAAATGACGATGTTTTTAAAATAAGACCGCAGTTACATAATGATGACTTCAGATAGCTTCTTCGGAACATGTATAATTTTTCTGATATTATTAAAATCCATTTTCGTATGTTATATATTATGAAATTGAAGACAGAAAGTTTTTTTACGGGTTGAGCAGCAAATTGGGACATTTTTTCTCTTTTTTGTTTAAACTTTTCTGACGATCTTCCTTATCTTATAGTTAAAAACGTCTATTACTTCATTTAACGTTAAATGTATACAATATAGTTGTAAAATTTTAAACCATTCTACTTACTAATGAATCCGCACTGGGATTTCAAAGACGCACATAAAACAAAATTGTAACGGCGGGACACCCTTAAAATGACGTTATAGGCATCGAAATGAGCAAATTTTTTCATTAAGAAATAGACAAAGCACAAATTCATCTATGTTATTGATTTCTATGGTTTATTTCCTTTCGAATGATATGCATAACATGGCTATTTATTGTATAGGATAAGAGCTTGAATTTGAATAACCCGCCATCTAACCCATATTTCCAAAGTGACACCAATATCGTGCGCAACGTCTATGCAAATGGTGTTTTTAAAATAAAACACATCGTAATTAAGAAGAAAATTGTAATTTTGTTTGTTTCTCTTAACTTTTAAAATTGTTGTCACTATAGTAAACATTGCAGTAAGCATTTATAGCCTTCTCTTGCAAAGAGCTTCGATTCTTTTGTTTTATTTCAACCGGGTTTCCGACTGTAATAACATCTTGGTGTTTCTTTTGGTTGTCTATGTCATTGGGTTCATCGGTGGCTTCTTACAATGTGCACAACATCAAGTTTAAATGACCCTATTCAAGTAAAACATACATTTTTTATGATTTACATTTGATCAAAGGATATATATCGGACCTGTCCCAAATGTTACATGTAAATGTTCGAGCTTCTCCTTATGCTAGAACATTGGGTGTATGTACAACATTGCATCTGATAATGAGATAGTTTTTTTTTACACACTTTCTTCTTCTTATGCTTCTAGATTGCGTTTCTTTCCTTTGCAGGGGAACATAGAATATCTCCACGGTTCTTTTTTACATATATCATTATATGTATAAAGTTAAAGATACTACACATAAATCCAAAAATGTATTTATAGCAGGTACGACTGCTCGAGTGGTGCTTTACGCCGCCTAGCGTAAAAAGGCTATATCGCGGCAATTAAAAACAGAGTTTGTCATTTAATTGTAGGTATTAACTCGTTTGCAATGCACGAACATTCTGTAAAAATCAACCTACTTATAATATTCTATGTAACATTTTGTATTTTTATACAATCCTATCAATGTTGTCTGTGCTATTATTTTTCTTTTCGGCCATGGAAGACTGGTGTTTTTCGTGACTTGTATGCGTCGCCAATTTAAAACAAAAACGACGTCATTAGACCAGTCCTGTTTATTTAACAACTACAATAGGAACACTCGGTCTATTCGTATAAGTTATTATCCATTTAAACAAGTTAAAAAAAAGACCGATACTATTCCAATTGTCAAAACGAGCTGGATCGACGATCGAGACACTGGTCTAAGTGTAATCCAAGGTAAAGATGTAGTTTTCGCAAATGTTTAATTATATCGTGTTTCGTTTTATTCAGATCGTCAGTGATCTGTCCTATTCGGAATTTGGTAGACTAGATGAAAAGGATTTATAAAATATATCAGGTAATTATTTTTAATTTGTCGATTGAACATCCAACTTATATATGTTGTCATTAGCTAATGCTTCAGCTAAAGTTACTTTGATATTAACTACTTTCCTTGCAAAAGTACAGTCATGTTTGAAATTGTATTACATACTAAATTGTAAAAATGAAATAGAAAATATTTAAAAATAGTTCATTATCGGTTAACAGCTTAAAATTAATGAATGAGTGTGGTAATTTTATCATAATTAATTTGTGAAATAATATTACTTCAAATATACATATAATACAATATATATCAACAGAGAGATTGTTGAAAGACGCCATTTGAACTGTCCTCCATTGACGCACGCAATAATATAAGTTTTGTCGACATGCTGATCAATAATCATTTTATAGATCTTTTGTGAGATAAAAATGTATCAACAAATAAAGTAGGGATATTATTCTTACTCCCAAGTTATAGTCCTGCAAAATATGTCATAAACAAGAGTTTAAGGCTTGAATATAGTCTAGAATTTTTTACTTTCCATATTTGATCATTAAAAACGTGTCGTTAACAAGGGTGTTTGGCGTGAATGAAGGTGACATGCTATATTTTTCCCAATTTATCTTTCAAAACATGTCTTAAATAGGATTTTCCATGTAGGATTGAATAAGGTTGAAAACAAAATCATTCCCGACAGTTTTAAAAAATCTTACATTTGCAAGTGACTAAATCATAAATAAATTTAAATAGTTGACACGATTCTCACACAATTACACCCCAGCTCTTTTGTTATACTTCATAGTTTCTTTTTCTAAAACAAGTCTAAATTAAATAGATCTATTGTTAGGAATAACAATGGATTTTTTCCAAAGGGTGTAAATTACATTTTATGATTACCTTTATTAAACAGACATAAAATGTGTCGCCCGTCTTATACCCAACCATATTGACTGCATACAAAGAGCATGATTTATTTCGTTCTGTAATATTATATCCCGGCTCCTTTGTTCTAACAGGGGTGATCTGAATCGGATCACCCCTACCAGATCACCCCAGTTTGAGTTTCTTTATTGTGCATGCTTTCCTTTGTTCTGTAACATTTTGGCGGGTGTCAAATTCACTCTCAGAGAATTCACTATAAACTTATAATTAATTATACGAAAAAGACTATCCATCAAAATTCATGTAGAAAAAATCCAGTGTATTTGCTGGGATTCGAACTCAAGACCTTTAGCATATCAAGACACGACACATACCGCTATACTAGGACGAATGGATACGAACTATCATTAATTTTACATAGGGTAGAGCAAAATATTTGTATAAGGAGGCGAGTTGGCAGACCTTTATTCAGTGGGGTTTAAACCCTTTTCGTTTATAAATGAGTTCTCAGACTGATTGTTCAATTTAATTTTACACTTTTTCAAGGGTATGGAAAGTCGGTAATCAAGAATGAGGCGATTTTTATTATAAAATGGCAATATAGTGTGGGCCGATTGGCAAGTGGGGAGAGTTGACATTGTTGGACATCTATAGCTACTCATGGTGTTCGGGGTCATACAGGGTATACATCATATAGTAATATATAAAGTATATTATAATGGTTGTGTGGCGTTCTAAACTAGATTTTATGAATTGTAAATGATTTTTCGTTTAATCTAAACAGCTGGGATGTAAACTAATTATCCCATTCGGACTTGGTGTATTAGGATTCCGGCCATCGGGGTGATCCTTGACCTGTTGATCCATATTAGCACATGGATCAAACTGGAATATACAATCAGCAACCTTGACATTTGTAAAATCTACTCACTTGTCAAAGTATGAACGCAGACAAAGTAGGTTACAAGTGGGGTTTCATGTAAAAAAAACAAAATACAAAATCTCAAAAATCATGGTTTAGTGTTGTATTTCAAAAGTGCACGAAATACAAATTTACAATAGAAATACTTGGATTTGGAAACAATATAAATTTATATAAATCCGTCTCCCTTTACAATGACAATATAAGGAACAAAGTATAAGAAACTCGAATAATATAATTTTCAATTCACATAACATGTTAATTCTGTGGTTTGCCCGTTAAGGTTCATGTGGACCCTATGGCTAAAATGAGCGTATTTTCACCTCAAAATTTACTCTGAGTACAGACAAACCTGCGCCTCTATTAAAAATTTCAGGCATAGCATGCCCTAGATAAATAAATTTCAAATATGTTTTATGTTTTAGAAAAATAAAAACTTACCAGGATTTTGCCGTGCACTTTTTTTCATTCCTCCAGAAGGTGCCAAAATAAACTAAGTTGGGAAACAGGTTTGAGAACTTCCCCACAGGTAATAATTGAAGTGAGCTATATTGCTTGACATGGACATGAGATGGACAATAGATACCTGACAATAATTGGTTATTTAAACTGTGTACCTGAGTGGACCATATCAAGATAAACTCAACTGTTTGTTAATTTTATCATCTTCTGCAGGGACGAAAAAAAGTGTACGACAAAATCCAGTTAAATCATACAATGCATTTGAATTCTATTTATCTAGGGCATGCTATGCCTTAAAACTTTTCCAGATGCACAGGTTTGCCTGTACTCAGAGTAAATTTTGAGGTGAAAATACGGCCATTTTAGCCATAGGGTCCACATGAACCTTACCCATGTTACCCATGTTACTCAGAAGTCAGTTTTTTTTAAAATAATTACGGTCTCACATGTAGCTGAGAAATATACCAATGTTCTGAAAATAAGGTTATATTTAATTAAAGTTTTAACATGTAAATCATTATATAATAATTGTTTATGGACCAAATCTCTCTGTTTCTAAAATAAATCATTGTACAACTTTAAAATATTTTCGTTTTCCTTATCCCTGATGAGTTCACTACCTGATAATAATGTTTGTATATTATATCTAGGTAGTGTAGAAATAGTGTGTGTCCTGGTGAGTCTAAAATTATGACAGTCTAGCAGATAGTGTTTGCTGCTCTCAACTTTCCCACATATACAGAGGCTGGAAAGAACAATATTTTTTTAGAAAATGTTTTCATTTAAGCCACTGCAGTTCAACCGGAGTCTGGTGTGAATTATTGGCTCTTTCTAAAACCATTATCTCGATTTATATAATTTTTAAGTGTAAATTTTGATGGTTTACATCTAACATCTTTTGGAAGGCTGTTCTATTCACGAATAACAGATGGTAGGAAGGAATTTTGATAAAAAGTATTTCTACAGTTCATATTTTAAACATTAAATGGCCTTCCAAAATTATAGTTATAGACTTGATAAAGTTGATGAGGTACGAGACTGCAAAGATAATTAGAAGTTTGATCATGAAATATTTCGTGAAATTTAATCACTTTATGTCTGGATCCTCATTCACTCACAGATACCCAAATAATATCATTATAAATTTTAGATTTAGAGAAAAGTTTAGTGACATATGTAATTACGAACCGTTTCTATTTGAATGATCTCTAGTTTGTCCTTTAAATAAATTGGTATGTTATCCCACACAGTTCCCGCATATTCGAGAATAGGCCTGATGAAGCTGATATATATGACTTGTAGATTATAACGAGATAACTTAAATTTTAAACTCCTCATTAAATTTAAGCGCGGCGTAGCTTTATCGGTAGTATAGTTAACATGACCTTGCCAACAGCCGTTTTCCTGAAAAATTAACCGTAAATGTTTATGTTTTTCAACCTCTTGTATCAATGTATCATTCATATATATTGGTGGATTATAGCGTTTTGCTCTTTTTCTAGATATGGTCATGGTTTCGGTTTCTCTTGGATTGAAATGAACAAGCCATTGTAGAGGCCATAAGTGATTTTTTCTATATCAGTCGTAGCATACTCGTCCTCAACAACTATATAGAATGATATATCGTCAGCAAAAAATTTGATGTTGCATGATATGTCACATATAATATCATTTATGAATAATTCAAATAATACAGGTCCAAAGATCTAGCCCTGGGGAACACCTATTTTAATAATATACACATCAGCGGTCTGCCCATCCTATGACAACTTTTTTTCTTCTCTCAGATAAATAACTTTAAATCCATTTTAGTAAGTTCCTTCTTATTCCATATTTTTTTCTAATTAATGAAGGAATACAATTTACAATGGAAATGGGGAATGTTTCAAAGCGACAACAACCCGACCATAGAGCAGACAACAGCCGAAGGCCACAAATTGGTCTTCAATGTAGCGTGAAACTCCTGCATCCGGAGGCGTACATCACCTGGCCCCTAAACAAATATGCAGACTGTGACAGTATGGCCATCGGTATGATCTTACACTGACACACCGCGTCCTTATGGGATAACTATTAAATAAAGTTGGCATTACTTACCTTAAGGCTAAATACATGTACCTTGACAGGTATGTTTATACAATGAACATGTAATCAACAATCGCTAATTACTTGGTCAATTTCTTTGATGTTAAGGGACGGCATCAAAAGTTTAATGAAGGATAAAAAAAACTTTTAAATTCAAATAGTTTTTTCACTGACACCCGGCCACACCCCCCCCCCCCCTCTTAACTTAATTTGGGAAAAAATGATTGACCAATAGGGATATATGTAAAATCGATTTCAGATTAACAAAACTTGCAGCAATGTTGACCCCCCCCCCCCCCAAAAAAAAAAACTATTTGATTTAAGTTTTTTATCCTACATCGATCTTTTGATGTCGTCCCTAAGGTGTAAAAATGAAGAGACAGTCCTCAATCTTAGATGTTTTTAGCAGGTAATTTATACTTTTTTTACATTACGTCACTAACTTTTTTGAAGTTTGTATAACTTTTCTCGACCTATAATATTTTTTACTGTGATGCCAAAATTCAAAAATAATTTTAAAGTTTTAAAGTCACATACATATTCTATATTGAATAAATACTCCCGTTCCATCATCTGTTTGTCTAAAAGTTTCGTTCATTCCAATTTTTTAGTAACTTATACCCTCTTTCCTTCAGGAAACGCCACAAATCAGCCCCCTCTGAAGTACCAACGACTTGTAATGGACCTAGCATTGATACAAATAAAAGTGATCAGATTAAAGAAACAACCCCCGACTTACATATAAGTACAAACGACATTGGTTTTGTAAAACAATTAACAAACGAAGAGAAACTTAATTTGATAAGAAATCATATCCAACCTGGAATAAACTATAACTTTCCTATAAAAAAATATGCAGGAAAGAACAGACTGTTTCAGCTGAATTGGCTAAATCGCTATGAATGGTTGGTGTACTCACCTTCACAAGAAGGAGCTTACTGCATATACTGTGCTCTGTTTGGGGTTGATAGTTTGTGAACATTATCATGCAAACCACTAACAGATATGGCACATGCAAGTACAAGACGTAACGATCATTTCGGCCGTGATGAGAAATCATGTAAAAAAAGTCATACTGAAGCTAGAGCAAAAGCTCAACTTTTTCTTGAAAACATTGAGCAAAGGACTACTGATATTCAAATATTTATTGATAAAGCAATGAATGAACGTATAAAAGCAAACAGAACTGTTTTGAAATCTATATGCAAGTGTGTTTTGCTTTGTGGCAAACAGAATCTTCCTATAAGGGGCCATAAAAAAATTGAATTTTAATTTAAGATTTCAAAAGGTGACCACCCCCTAATAAATTCCTGGATCCGCCCCTGACACCTATCCCTCGGTATATAATTATTACAGAACATATTTTGTAATTTGATGCATGATTAACTCAAGTTATGTATTTTATATACAGCGCAACGATCCGTGTTGAAGGCCATACTTTATCCTATAACTGTTTACATTTTATACATTGTGCATGTTGTGACCTGGATAGAGAGTTGTCTCATTGGCACTCACACCATGCATACCACATCTTCTTTTGTATACTGTGTTGTGTTGGGCATACAAATTTAGAAACAAAAGTCTGAATGCAAATTTCATCTGTTTCAGCACTTTGGTATTGAATATTAATTGTATGGTTATTTTTATGAATTAACTGTTTGCAAAAGTATATTTTTTTCGAAATACTTAGGATACTTTTTTCTTATCCCATGCATAGATTACCTAAGCTGCATTTGGCACAACTTTTGGAATTTTGTGTCCTCAATGGTCTTCAACTTTGTTCTTGGTTTGTTTCCAAACTTATCTAAACGTCACTAATGAGTCTGATATCGGCGTCACACATCAACGTATAGCACCATTTAGTCCAGTCAATCTAGCATAATTTTTACCCTATCCTGAAAGTAATTGCAACAGAAGATTTTCAAGTTTTAATCTTTAGCATTATACCCCAAATGTGCACAGAAAAAAATCCCATAAAATCTTATTTGAGAAATGAAAAAACACTTTAAAATTTCTATGGAGATTTGCATTGAAAAGGGAGATAACTCTTGCAAAAAAAGGCAGAAATATCAATAAAAATTGATACAAAATTATGACTTTACCACTTCTATTCATTAGAATGTATTGATTCTTGATATTTTAGCAGTCTTTATGGTATAACAAACAACTCTAAAGGTATTTTCATACCTTTATGAAGAGCTCTATAATCTAGATTTTGTAATTCATTAGTTGACCATTTATTGAATATTTCAACATAAAAAGGTAAAAAATCTCAAATTCAATAAAAATAATTAAGCATATATTCTTCTTTTTGTGGTTTAAAGTTTCATTAGACAAGTAAGATGCTGAAAAAAAATATAATATACGAATATAAACAATACAAAATTTTCACATTTTTCACATTTTTCAAAATGGTCACAAAGCTTCAAATTTGCAATTTCTTTAATGAAAATGCACAAACAAAAATAAAACTACCATAACACTTCGGTTTCGTACATTTTATGAGCAGAAGAGTATATAATTTAGTCAAATATCAACTTATAACCCCACCAAAGTATCATACCTTACATAAATTTCAAGAAAATCAACCAAAAACTGACCAAAAAAGACATTTTTGCGGAGTTATTTCCACTTCCAATGTAAATTTCCATAAGAAAATAAAAATGCTGAATTTGAGTTTTTCTCAAGTTAGATTTTATGGGACTTTTTTCTGGGTATATTAAGGGCATAATGCTTTAGATTAGAACTCAAAATTCTTCTGTTGCAATTAGTTTGAGGTTAAATCTTAGTTTGATTGGACTAATTGTACGCCGGATGTGGTCAAAAATCATGTATGCTGCCACTACGGTATTAGTTTTGGACGCATTCATCTTGTCAATCATATCTGTATCGTGTGCATAACAGGTTTGAGACGTACTAGAAGTGTACATACGCTTTTATCTGGCGTCAAAATAGCGTATGTTGGAGCATGTCTGGTGTTTGTCTAACGTATATGAAATGCACTCTAAAAAGAAGAAAAAATTCCCTTGAACCTATCTGAGACGCGTTCCAGTCGTACCTGGGACGAATATCCATACTTTTGGTTTTTCTGGGAGATGTACATGTAATAAGATCTAATAAGGGGTGTTTCAGTAAACTAGTTCACATGTTTATGTAGGGGCAGGCGAAGTCCCACATCCGGGTACGGGAATTTTCTCGCTGCATTGAAGAAGTAGCCTTTTGCTGTTATCTGCTCTTTGTTCGGTTGTTGTCTCTTTGACATATTCCTCATTTCTTGATTTTTATTGTTTGTACTACTTCTGGATACGCATGGTATTTCAAATTCATTGACATATGCCAATATATATATATATGAATATCAGAGCAAGTTTCGTTGAAAGTCAGAATACAATTTCCATACGCCACGGGTGTGTTTTATACGTTCACAGAGCGCTGAAACGACGCCAGGCGTATGTTACAAACACGCTCCACATACGTCCAAGTAAACGTGGAACCATATTGATGAGTATTCAACGTGCCCTAAACTTGTCTTTATAAACTTATCTGTAGCGTATCTAACGGGCGTGTAACGTGTAGCGAACAGGTATACGCTTTTAAAAAAGCTGGAGCTAGATGCTAATTTTTAAGCTGCATAAAAATTTCCTGGATTGCAGGCGTTCACCAAGCGTATACCTTTGCATTTCGACGGATTTTAAACTTATGCAACGTGCGTCTGTGAAAATGTAATATAATGTAGATATGAATTTTTATGACATTGGGTGGTATGGTATCCTCGGTTTCGGTTTCGGAAAATCAAGGCGACTATATTTTGGGGAAGTATTCTCAGTTGATAAAGTATTGTGTATTAAAATAGGCTCCAACATCACAAATGAAAAACAAAACAAACGAGAATACTAACGGCCCAACTAAGGTACTTCAAATTTACGATAAACAAATATATCACACACCAACAAACGACAACCACTGTCAGACTCACAGGCTCTTGACTAAAGATATATATATACAAACAGAATGTAGTTAGGTTAAATGTTAGCGGGATCCCAACCCTCCTCCTAACCTCGACGAGTGGTGTAGCAGTACAATGTTAGAACAAACTATACATATCAGTTGAATTGGTAAAGGCTTAACTCATTAGATGGATATGTTCCAGACCGTAAGAGTATTTGGACCGTACACGTACGGTCGCGTGCGGTCTGACTTTTAAGAAGTTGGTCAATTTTATTAGATACAAATGTATATAACAGATCAACATAACTTATATATCTCAAATTAATATAAAAAGTTTAGCAGTAATTGAAATAAAAACTTAATATTTCAACTATTTAAACAAATAACTCTTATTTAATCTCCTGTATTTATCATGTCAGAAATTCATTAACTGCAGCCTAGTTAACTCATTGAGAGTGAAGTTATAGAAATTAAACATAATGTGGGAGGACAATTGTTTTAGAATATTTAGGAACTTTACAGATCAAATGCATACGCAAAGGAACACGTATGAATAAACAATGAAGACCTGTTAGTGACCTTCTGCTGGTGTCTGCTCTATGGTCGGGTTGTTTCCTCTTTGACACATTCACCATTTCCATTCTCAATTTTAAATGTAAAAAATATGACGTTCTTTGTAGAAGCAAGTGTCACCTTGGGCCAGAGTAACAAAATAGAATTTAAGGATATACAACTAAACAAATATTTAATTTCAATTGTTCGCTTATTCACTTTATCCAAATAATTGTAATAATAACAATCTATAATACTAAAATTACGAGGTCCAATTTGTCAGCCGTCATCACTTAAAAACGACGAATCAAAGAATTCAACTTTATATATAACTAATATAGTACAAAGGTGTAGATTAAAAATTACACCACTCCAGGCCCTTTTGTTTTCCACGTAATTAATATTGCCAATAATTAAGAAGTTCCGGGTTGAGTCCGATACCGATACCAATAGTATATTCACCTGTTACATATTACCTTATTTGTACGTTCCGCATCTGACAGGCGCACCACCAAACGGTGTATTCAGGATTCATATTCACAGGGTTAACACTACTAGATTGTGAAATTGTTACCTATTGTATCATTTTAATCAGTAAAACTTTCTAAGATAACAATACGAATACTAAAAATCTGGACTAAAATAAGGCGGATATAGGTACAGTTTTCAATTTGTTAGCGGGCATGACGTAAAACAGCGAATCAAAGAATTCAACTTTATAACTAATATAGGACAATGCTGTTGATTAAAAAATATTCCATTCCAGGACCTTTTGTTTTCCAACTAATTAATACTACCATTAATTGATAAGTTCCAGTTCGACGGATTCAAACAGAAAGATTTGAAAGCAGAGAAAACTGCGGATCTTATAATCGGCATGACTAATGACTTTATCAGATGACAATACTAATATCAAAATAAGGCTTGCGCATAGTTATATACTTTAATTCAGTCACGGACCCGCGATATCACGGGTGTGTTCTAGTTTGTATATATATATATTAACTAAAAATAAAGATTTTGATAAATGTTTGTTTAATTTTAACCCACATGATCCCAAAACATGAATGGTCCGCTGGACCGTAAGCTTATACTCATACGGTCCGACCGTACGCGTATGGTCGGACCAATACATACCTATACGGTCCGGACCGTACGCGTACGGTCCAAATACTCATATGGTCTGCATGGAACAGATACAAATAGAAATACATATAACAGAAACAGTGGATGTATTCGGGCAATTGTACATACTATGACCCGACAATTGTTCGTTCAAAGTTCATATATAGTCGCCGTCAGCTGAAATTCGTAGCGGTTTTCGGTAAAAATAATCTAAACTATCAATCGCGTTCACTCGAGATATAGTTTTTCACATTCCATTCAAAGTCACATGGTTTAACCGACTAACTAACATGTTTAACCCCACCATATTATTTATGTATGTGCCTGTCCCAAGTCAGGAGCCTGTAATTCAGTGGTTGTCGTTTGTTTATGTGTTACATATTTGTTTCGTTCATTTTTTTATATAAATAAGGCCGTTAGTTTTCTCGTTTGAATTGTTTAACATTGTCTTATTGGTGCCTTTTATAGCTGACTATGTTGTATGGGCTTTGCTGATTGTTGAAGGCCGTACGGTGATCTATATTTGTTAATGTCTGTGTTATTTTGGCGTCTTGTGGACATTTGTCTCATTGGCATTCATAACACATCTTCTTTTTTATAATTCTATTTGAAGTGATGATGCAATGGCGAAATTAAAATGCGGTTGCAAATACGTTTACCGACCTATTAGATTATAATATACTGGTCACACTGCTATAGCGTATCCACATATCGAAATAGACAAAAAATATCATTACTTAAAAGAAACATTCATTCAAACAATCAAATCCAATACAGCTCCAAATTACAATGAATTTTCAAATGGTAGAATAAATAATCTAAACAAATTAAAATGTACAAATGCTGATGTCCCGCACTTTGAAGATACCAACTGAGTAGCCTCAGGCTATACATTTGACAACTTTAGATACAACGAAAATAAAAAATCTTGTCAAACAGAAAATGTATTTATTATTAACATAGAAAAAGGAAAACAGTTCTTTTTGGATATCAGAGACTTTTCCCGTTGGTAACCGATATCTCTATGAACATAATCAGCTCGCCGCGTGGACGCTCTTTCATATCGCGATGACCGTGAGGGCATTCCGATGTATTGTTGCCACTGAGATTTGACTTTCGTTTTTTACTAGTAACCGATCGTATGAATACGCGAACATTTCTAGTGCAAAATAACAAACCGTATCGCTTGTTATAAATTCATTTCTTCAATGAGTACTAAACGAATGTTTAGAACACAAATAAATAAGATGTAAATGTCTTTGGACGTTAGAAATGTGTATATATCTTTTCTATATTTAAAAATTTAGATCGTTCAGTTTGAGGACTGGAATGCAGTTATTTAAAAGGACAAATTTTAAAGATTGATAGATATAAGAAGAAGGTGCATGAGTTCGAATGAGACAACTTTCCATCAAAGTAATAATTTGTTTAAAGTAAACCATTATAAATCAAAGTAGGGCCTTAAACACGGAGCCTTGGCTAACAGCGAACACTACGCTATACAGGTACAAAGACATTACTAGTGTTAAACCATTCAAACAGGAAAACCAACGGTCTAATTTGTATAAAAAAGGAGATTCAAAAGTACAGGTCAGATTTTGTCGAATCAATCTGAACGAGGACAGTATGATTCATCTTTGTCACAAGTTAGTTTCATTGTTATCAATAAAGAAAGTCTTCCATGTGTGCGTTGCGAGCATATCGGATATATATTATTTCGGTGCGTTCATTATGAAATTTGCTAAATGTTATATATGTGAACAATCATTTTGATACTTAACTATTTGATTACGGCATTGTTTATTAACCCCTTATTTGATTAGTTTTGCTTCCAAAACCGATTGCAAAGTCTGTAAGATGTTACTAAAAACAATTTGAATTTAAGCAATGGTCTTAAAACTGCTTATTTACATACAATACTACTAAGAAATATAATCACAAAAATACTGAACTCCGAGCAAAATTCAAAACAGAAAGTCCCTTATCAAATGGTAAAATCAAATGATAAAACACACGAAACGAATGGATAACAACTGTCATATTTCTGACTTGGTACTGGCATTTTCAAATTTTGAAAATAGGGATTGAACCTGATTTTATAGCGCTTAACCTCTCACGTGTATGACAGTCTCATCAAATTCTGTCATATTTACAACGATGAGTGATCAAAACAGACATAATAGGTAAAATGTCAAAATATGGGTACAAAGTACTAATATTGATATAACAAAAGTACCGCTATGATATTTTAAAAGTATCGCATTGATATTAGAAATGTTTTTGTATATTTATGTATATAAGAAAAACACAGCACTTCAAATTTTACACGGGCATAAACTTTTGCTTCTAACTAACTTCTGACTGTATATTTAGACTCCATTGTGTTCTTATTTGAACAATAAGTTTTAAAGTTAGTAATTTCTTAATTTTTCGTTGCCAAAAACAACATTTTCCGCATGGAATGTCTGCATATTTACAATTGATATTAGACAATATCGCTATGTGATATAAGAAAAGTTTTTATCGATACGCTTCTGCCATAGACTGAAGATGGGGAACAGGACCTAATCATGACAGACTAATGAAAACGAAATTTTCCATGATTAATTTTCAATTAATGAAAGATGTGTAACAACATTATTAATTAACTGTAATTGTAAATATGTCACTCGAAAGTGACCAGTTATTTTGACATACCTTATCGTTTGATATTTAAGGTCAGTGTATCCAGGATACGATAACAATCTGCGTTAACGCCCGTTTACTACAAACAGTAAACATGGGTTGGCTATGGACGAAAATAAAACACGCGTCCATTTTCACGTTAACGCGGAAGTATACGCAAAAGTAAATGCCCATTTACTTTTTACAAAATTAGAAGTACATGCTACAGTAAACGCCCGTTCACTTTTTATTTCTACTGAAATTTGGAGTTAACGCACATTTAACGCGACGTTTACATAAGTGCACTTTTTCGGTTCGTCTACATATAATGCTTGGTCTGCACCCAACTGTAAGTCGATATAATATAAAATGTACATTGGTACCATATTTTACCGAGTTGTTTTGTTTATTTTTTCTTTCGCTGATGAAAATGAAAAAAACTTCAACATTGATTCTTGTAAATGAAGAGTGAACCGTGAACGTTTTAAACATATTGCTTTTTACTTTTCATACAAAATTATATGGAGAAATTGGGATTTATAATGAACATGATAAATTGTGAGATAATGATGAGAACATTTTCTAAAACAACTCTCTGTTTCTTTAAGCTTTATACAATGCAGCAACATTATTATTCGGCATTTGTTTTAAACATGTCATGTACTTAATAAATAGTTCTTTTGATTTGAATCATTTGAATGACTCATGTGATAATAACACATACCAAAACGAACAATATTCCATTCTCGCTACATTGTAGACCTGTTGGTGACCTGATGCTGTTCTTTTTTCTATGGTCGGGTTGTTGTCTCTTTGACACATTCCCCATTGCCATTCTCAATTTTATTTCTTAAATAAACATCTTTATCCCCGGCTCTAGGATCTAGGATTGCATCATTTTTTTTTAGAAAACTGAACTGGAAGTAATTTCCTCTTTGCATAATGTAAAGGTTCCGATCTTACTGGTTTGAAAAAAAACAACAGAAAATAGCTACATCTCAATTGACTAACAAATCTGTATATTGGAGAAAAAAATTGTACGCATTCCTTATCATGTGCATAATCTCATAAACCTTTTAGAGATTATCGATGTTTACAAATTGTAAACTCTTTGAAATATCAACAAAAAATACATATATATATATTAAAAAACAAAATGTCCACATAACAATACTTATTTATCATTAGCGGTGTGATATTTATCATAAACATGATAAATGTTATTATCAAATGTGTATTCAGCTATTTATAATGATATCAGTTTGTCTAGTAGGAAATGCCATTGTTATACGTGTATCACTGTTATTGTTTGTGTGAAAGTAATGCGTGCATAAGGTCATCCGCGGGAGGAGTCCGAGATGCCAGGTTTTGCAGCGTTGATACGTTTGTTTTAAAATGGTTACTAGAGTGTGAGAGATTAACTTTATTCGTGTAAACTTTCAATTTTGGAAATGATTATAAATTGTATTTTTTTAACACATAAACATATTGACCATTGTAAAAATTTAGTAAATATTTGTTTTGTGGGCGGGATGTTATATTTCAGTAGGTATGGTCAGATTATGTTTATATGTGTAGGAGAGAGTTGTATCCCTTTTGTCAGTATTTTGTATTTATGTTTGTGACGTCATATTTGTCTGATTAAAATGTAGAAATAAAAGCTGACGTGTTTTTATGTGTCCGTATGTAATCGCCTCCATCCATGCTACCAGAGCTATTCCCCTAGTCTGTAATAAACGTCAAATTTACCTATGACCTTGAGCTCAAATTCAAGGTTATAAAACAAGGACCTCAGATCAAAAGACCCTTTCCTGTATTGTACAATATTGTATATTGTTAAGGAACTATACTCACACCGCATCTTCCTATATCTATATATCATCGTCCGCGTAATATTAAATATAAGAGGAGAAAAGACTCGTTTTAAATCTTGTTGTATGTGTTACAACTAACAATTTTAATTTAGTAAAATTATGTTGTCAGTACATAATAAGGTTTTAGAATGTTAGAAAAGAAAAGAAAATAAGCCGAAATAAAAATTTAAAACATGCCATTATCTTCGATTGTGTGGACCAAGGATCTCAAATCAAAAGATCCCAGATCTCTATATAACTTATGGTATTTCAGTTATTAATGCATATCACACATATCAAATGCATAAGGGAAATAACTCTAATATGAAATCTTTATACCGCTGTGGTCAAACTTAATAAAAAAATCGTGATGATATAACTTGCAAAATAACTTTTGGTTAAATGAATTTTGTCGGGTTTTTTTTATACTGTTGCAAAGTGGTAGAAATAACAAGAACAAAAATAGAACATGACCTTGACCGTTGACCCTATTTTCTGTACTTGGACCAATGACCTCAAATCAAAAGACCCTAGATTTCTATCACTTATGGTTTACCAGTTACAATTACATTTTGTTTTTGATTAAAAATACTAAAACGGAAATAACTTTTATTTGGAGATTTCGGAACGCTTCGGTAAAAATTATTCCTAAGATTCTGGGGATCTAACGATCAAATTGGTTAAATAATTTTGTCGTAATAAGCTTGCGAAGGAAATGCTCACACAAAGAACAGTGTATTGGGAGATTACTCTTACAAGGAAAACTATTGTATTAAGGAGTGTCAGTTTCAAAAGTGTATTAACTGTTCGATACTTTTTTTTAAAACTAAGCGACATATTGCACAGTAACCTAACAGCGACGAAAATTAAAAAAAAGTAAAATCACAAAAATACTGAACTCAGAGGAAAATCAAATCGGAAAGTCCCTAATAACATGGCAAAATCAAATGACAAAACACATCAAGCGAAGTTAAAAAAAAATATAATCAGAACACAATGAACATAGTAATAGGTCTTTACACGGAAAAGGTGATAGACCGAATAATGATCAGAACAAAGCAAAAGGTCTTTCCACGTACATAATAAGTTGAACCAGATGTTGACACGGGAGGTGACTACCATGTATACCTCGATTCTTTCAAAATTGTCATGCTAGAGAATAATAGTGATATATACCCACATCTTGTATATCTCGATAGTATCGATCAAATCATTAATGATTTCTATATTAGTTATTTAGGAATATCATAATTCATCTTGATATTATAATCTTGCTTTAATATTTATTTGAAAGAGAGCAAACGATCGAATAATGTTGCACCCAGCGCAAAACTGAAGTAGTATTATTTTTTCTATATTTTTACAGTTTGAAGCCAAATTTGTTTGACACACGTGTACTTGTTTTATCTGTAAAATATACGGCATAATTACGTCCTATTCACTATTTTGGCATTTTATATGAATGTGGATTTACTTGGCGGGTTCTGCACGTACAGCATCCTTTTGTTGAACCCGGACTTGCTCCTTTGTGAGTTCAAGCGATTCCGACAGTTTTTATCTGTTAAGTGTATTCGACTTCTCAATCGATTTATTAGACTTGTAAAATACTATTGACTGAAGAATTGAACAATTCAACAAACGATTGGGATCTTAAATTTTGAAACCTAATAATGTAGGGCAAATTTTTTTAACAACTCAGCAATATAATTTTGAATACAATGTCTGGTTTGTTTTGTAGATATTAAAGACATATAACAAAAATGTGAGTTGATATCTACTACACGAGTTCAGCGAATTTAAGTCTGCCGGCACATTAATTGTACTTCTATATCTACTATGACAACGGCAAATAGTTTATCTTACGTGAGTACAACGTCTGATATCACAAATTTTGCACGATTGGGTATAGCTTCTCAAAATGAGCTTCCAAACATATTTCGAGATCTCCTTTTCATTAAGGAGCCACCACATCTTTTAGAATCACATCTTACCAATAACAGTTTCTTATCACAAAATCTGAAGGCTCATGAATGGAATATTATCAGTACTGTACGCATAAACCAGTATCGTGATTTTGATATCTCACTTATGTACAAGATCATAAGGAACCTTAATTTGGTGCCAAATCCAACACAAGGATGGGATAGTCAAACACCACCATTATCAACTGAGATAACAGTAGGAGATGATATAGAAAGAATCAGGCGTGTACGGAATGAAATTGTACATAGAGGAAACACAAATGTCACAGACGCAGAATTAGCGCATTACTTCTCTATGTTTAAGGATATAGCACACCGACTTGAGATATTCCTTATGATGTTAAAAAGAGAATTTGTTTCAAAAATAGAGAATGCAGAAACTTGTTGCATAGACAAAGACACAGAACATAGATACATTTGTCGATTAAAAGATTTAGATGAACAAGAGAAACTGTCAGCTTTAAGCGTAAAAGAAATGCAAAAGAGTCTTACAAATAGTAAGTTGAAAAAATATTGATACTTATTTTTCAATTTCAGAAATCTAGATGGTTTAAATAATATGAACAACTGATTATAATAATGAAGTTTTGTTTTATATGAGTGTTCTGTGAACCGCTTATGAATAACTATTGACGCAAATACGTGTCAAAGATTACTTGATGACCCCTTTATCAATGATTAGAGAAATACTTATACCCCTTCATTCTCTCAAGTAATACTACACGACATCTTAAAATTGAATAAGTGTATACCCTGCCCACTTAATGTTGATTTGCAAACATATTGTCTGTTTGATTATGACATTCATATATTTAAATTCACTTTACAGGTTCTTTCAAAAGCAAATGCCTTCATGTGACATGCGAACAATAAGCATACAAAATTAGATCAAATACAAAACAAATGTCATGTGTTAGTGTTTGGAACGTCTTTTAGAGCATTATTTAAATTGATATAAATTAATTAGAAAGGAGATGTATTTGTATCATTATAGTGACTGAAAAGATTTCGAAACTTGAGATAGACATGCAAAAACATAGAGAAAAAGAGGAAGCAATTCCACAAAATACGCCAGGTAAATATATATGGAAAAACAATAAAATGCCAACCAAATGAATTAAGGTGTTTGAGAAAAACTAATTTTAGCTTTTGTTTTAGATTAATCTTGACTTTTAATTTTAATGACAATGAGCAATTTATCATTTTTATTGCTGTTTTCGTCTGTCTGTTCGAAAAAAATAGCAACCGGGGTCATAACTAAAATTCACATTGCACGTAGATTTTTTTACTTTGTTACACTATTACATAACAGTTCATGTTGATCACATCGCAATTGTCTTTCCCGAGTAACTCATTGAATCCTTATATTTCATTTATGTTTAAAGGTTCTCAAATGATACTTAAACTTGATTTGGGATAGAACATTGACCATTATAAGTAATATAAACTATTATAATTACATTCTTATCGGATGTGGAAAAAGAGGGACAAAAGATATCAGAGTGACAGACAGAAATGGGTCAACACCATGATTTGTATAAATTGTTTAAATTTTTTAAAGCAATTTAATTTCAATTGGGTTTAATGAAAGAGTTTGGAATTATTGGGGTCTGTTATATACTGAATCTTATTAAGTACTGAAATGAAAACGTATGCTAAGTGGCATTTCTTGCCCCCTTTTAAAATGACTCTTTTTTCGATCCATTATAAGTCTATACATAGGGATTTAAACAAATGTTGAACATATGTGTTGATGTGAACATTTGGTTGCCAAGTAACGGGTTTTATAAAAATAACATTGTCTGCTTAAAACTTCTGAAGTTAACATGAAAAGCAGTTAACAAGTCTGGTCCGAGTTATCTTTTGTACAGGAAAGAACTATATCCATCTATATGACAGTCGCTTTAAATTCCATCATATTGACAACGATGTGTGAACAAAACAAACATACATAATAATTAAAAATGTCAGAAATAGTCAATATCATCTTATAATATTAATCAATATGAAAACAAACACACATGTAACAAAGAAGCACAAAAGACATATAGACAAAGCACATTTACAAAAATGAACGATACGAATACACATATTTACAATAGCCCAATAACATAATGACAAGACGAGCTATGTCATGTGTATCATAGAAACAGAAAAAAAGTATATAGACAAAGCACATTAGCAAAATAGAAAGACAAGCATATAAAAATTATAATAGGACAATAACACAAGAAAGGTATATACAAGTACAGAGACACATCAAATGATCAAAGAACACAAAAAGGCATACACTGTTGCGCTTGGTAATAACTGTTGTGTAGTTTAATTCATGTGAGACCTGTGGGCAGCGTTCGATGTTCTCGACCATCCCATTTTACGACAGCGACTTGAATACTCTTTCGGAATATCTGGAGCTGCGCTAAATCGGTTGTTATCACATCTCACTGATAGAATTCAGCGTATCACAATCGGTGAAATATGGAAACGTCATAATATGAGTTACCACTGCTATGCGGATGATACTCAGAAGTATCTCGTTATTAAACCGCTTGACAACTGCAACAATATAACTGCTCGACTCGAAACCTGTATGGTGGACATAAGCTCTTGGATGTGTTCAAATAAGCTTAAATTGAATGAAGATAAAAATGAGCTGATAATTTGCTCACCGAAACACCGAGTAAAACAGTTCTCAGACTGTCACCTCACTTTTGGAAAACAACTTTAGTAATTCAGCATGCGTCAAGAACCTTGGAGTTTACTTTGACAAAACAATGGCGATGGACCAACAGATTAGTGCGACCTAAAAATCTTGTTTCGACCAGATCAGAAATATCGGTCGGATCCTTCCGTTCATTACATTACAGAGAATGCAGAGAAGACACTTGTTTGCTCTTTAGTGACGTGATGTTGGATTATGGAAATGCATTGTTATATGGACTTCCAACAAATGAAATCTAACTATTACAGCGTGTTCAAAACACCGCCGCAAAATTGATAACAAGAAAAAAGAAAACCAACACGTTAGTCCAATTTTAATATTTCTTCATTGGCTGCCAATAACATTTCGACGCAAATTCAAAGTTTTGCTTTATGTGTTTAAAGCTCTGAAACAGGAGACACCCGTGCACCTTCAAAAACTAGTAAACATTTACAAGCCAACAATAACTCGTATATCAGAAAACAACATGCTTCTAGTCAAACCAATAGTTAAAACAAAAACATACGGAGAGAGACGGTTTGATAGAGCGGCCGCCGTTTAATGGAATGACTTGCCGAAAGAACTGCGAAACACTTCATCTGCTAATGCTTTCAAGAAAAACCTTAAAACTTACCTATTTAGACAGGCTTTACCACAAAGTTAATAATCGGACAGTATTAGACTTTTTTTCGATCTCAGTATATATTTTAATGTATTATACTAGCTGTTAATTGCATTTTTATTACCTTTACACTTTTTGTTTTAGACATTTCTCATACTTTATTTTATTTTATCGCATTTTTAATTCCTTTGCTCTTAATATTATTAGACATAAAGCTATTAGTCCAAATTTTAAATTGAAGCACTTCTGTTGATTTTCTTTCAACTTTTTTCTTCAAAATTTGTTTATATTTTAAAATTTTTTTGGATGAATAATTTTAGATTTTCATACATTGAGTTGTATCTTTTTTTTACGGTTTCTATTTTGATTCTGTTTTTATATGTATTTGTATCATTGTTTTTTATGCATTGTAAAGCGCTATATAAGCACTGTAAATAATAATAATAATAATAATAATAATACATGTAGACAGAGCACATTAGGTAAAATGAAAGACTACTAAAACGATTATAGATCAATAACACAATGACGGGATGTAGAAGTAAAGACTGAGTCACAATATGGCTATCACAAAAACACATAAAACAGTCTAAACAGTAAAAGTATTATTTTAAAGACAAATAAAAAAATAAAATTATAACATTAATGATTTTTGATGAGGTTGATACAATGATCTATCCACTTAGAGCTATGACATTCACCTAGGTCTGGCGTTAATAAAGAATTATAACAACTGAAATCAAAAGTCAACAATCGTGTTAATATATGAATTTTTATCCTTCTTTAATTTTCTAGTATTTGCTCGAACTACTGCATATTTTATATTAAATATGGTATGTGCTTTTATAGTTACTAATATTCATAAGTCGAAATTATTATAAAAAGTATACTTATTCAAACATATTCATCAAAAAAAGAAAATAAGAAAAACTGATTCACAGAAAACAAGAAGAAAAAAGAAAAACGGGAATTTACTTTACGTCATAAACCTACGTAATTGAAGTTGCCTTGGAAAATCTATAGTTGGGTAAACCGACGCTGTTTCAAATCTTATATTAACCACTCATGATTTTTGTCGCGATGAATATAACTTTTATCAAAAAGGATTTCCTATGCTTGGACATGTTGTAGCCAATTAGAAAACAAAAAAATTATAGTCATATAGTATAATAAAACACTTATTAAGATGATTAAAAACGTCAATACTAATTATCTATATTTCTAGGCACCGTTGATACGGAATATGTATTAACAAGGTCGTGGTACCTTCTTATATTATGATATTCTTTAGGAAATGGACGAAACCTTCTTTGACATACATCTGGTTTATCCACTTTCTGCACAGACAATAGTTACGTTTTACAAAGTCTAAGTAGGAGCTGCAAACTGTTGAATACCGAATAAGTTAGGAAATGTATATCCCACATGCAAGGGGTATATTGCTAATTAAATGGGGGACATTGATATTTCTAAATTAAAATCATCTCGTCTATCATAGATTATGATGAATATGTATACCGAATTCGAGGTATAAGTCTAAAAGTGAGGCGGCGTGCATTGTGTCTGTTATTTCTTTTATTCTTGGTTATGGTAGATATACTATGGAATCCAATCAGCAAAGTTCTCGTTATTAGCGGAAAGACTTCAACTTCAATATATCTGAATGTGGAATTAAGTAACCCATTACTCTGATCTTCTTGTTCTGACAAGTGTCTGATAAACTCCGATTCATATGAATATACAAAGAGGTCGGTAAAAAGAGTCACAGTTCGTTCTCACAGAAATGTCGAGACACAATCACATCATATCGATCAACCAATTCGTAATGATGACCGTAAAAGTGTCAATGTTAAATGAGTCATCAGATTGATGCATAAATTAATAACAAATATTTTGTCTCTCTATTTTAAGCCACTCTCATATCAACATTTCTAGGATTCTTTTATAGTACTGTACATAATTTGCCTAATATATGGGGATCACCTAAATTCAACGAAGCATATACATCCTAGAGACACGAGTAGTATAGCTTCGCCGCGACATACCTCTATGAAACCCTTGGATCCTTGCTAAATGCCAAAATACTGGTTATGTTGACCTAGCTACCTAGCTCAGTATGTATTCACAATTTTCCGGCAGAATACATGATAAGCAGTAAGAAACATAACGTCATACGCTGACAGAAAAAACATATGCTTATTCTTACAAATTAGTGTACATGCACCAATCTAAATATTACAACATAATAAAATTGAGAAAGGAAATGGGGAATGTGTCAAAGCGACAACAACCCGACCATAGAGCAGACAACAGCCGAAGCCACCATTGGGTCTTCAATGGAGTGAGAACCTCCCGCACCCGTAGGTGTCCTTCAGCTGATCCCTTAAAAAATATGTATACTAGTACAGTGATAATGGACGTCATACTAAACTCAGAATTATACATAAGAAACTAAAATTAAAAATCATACAAGACTAACAAAGGCCAAAGGCTCATGACTTGGGACAGGCGCAAAATTGCGGCTGGGTTAAACATGTTTATGAGATCTCAACCCTCCCCCTATACCTCTAGCCAATGTAGAAAAGTAAACACATAACAATACGCACATTAAAATTCAGTTCAAGAGAAGTCTGAGTTCGATGTCAGAAGATGTAACAAAAGAAAATAAATAAAATGACTATAATACATAAATAACAATAGACTACTAGCAGTTAACTGACATGCCAGCTCCAGACCTCAAATAAACTGATTGAAAGATTATGTCTTCATCATATGAATATCAGGTACAATCCTTCCCGTTAGGGGTTTAGTATCATACTATCATAAAATATATGAGAAGACAATAACCCGTGTCATGCCAACAACTATTTTTCAAATAAATGTTAGTTCCGATGCAAAGATAACTCTTTTTGTCATTTTTTCATGACTGGTTTACATTTGAGGAAAACCTGAATATATTGTTGTACAAAAATGAAACTAATTAGTTCAATTGACTGTACGATATGCTTATAATTTCTGATTAACCAATTTTATTGTGTGTGTTTTTTTTTTTCAGCTGAGTTACGTATAGCTTTAATTGGAAACAACGGATGTGGAAAAAGTTCTACGGCGAATACAATAATGGGGGAAAATAAATTCGACACCCATCTGTCTTTTGATTCACATACTAGTGTGATGCAGTCTGGGGTAGCATGCCGTTTTGGAAGAAATATAAATGTGGTTGAGTTTCCTAGTCTATTTGATAGACTCCAGTCTCTCAGAAGTGATGCAATGTTGAAAGAAATAAAGAAAGCCTTTATTGTTCTGACACCTGGACCGCATGCTATTATACTTGTCGTAGGATCAGAGAGATACCGCATTAAAGATCATCGGGATACTATGAACATATTCGTCCAATTATTCCAAAAAGAAATGTTTTCTCATTTCTTTGTCATTTTTACAGGTGCCGATAAACTAAATGGTGAAGATATCCATTCCCTTATTAAGAATTCAAGACAATCAGATCTTAATACGCTTATCAAAAATTGTAGTGGTAGATATATAGCGTTCGATAACTGGAATTCGAATATAAGACAAGTTGAGGAACTTATAGAAATGATTAAAGAAAACCTGCTTAACCATGGTGGAAAGGCTTATTCTAATGCAATGTTTGATTTCATAGAAAAACAATTGTGTTCGGAAAAAATCACACATCAGCAACTTACACGGGACCTGAAAGACGAAACACCTCTCTGTTTAAAAGTTATGACAAATTTAAAGTTTAAAACAACGTCAATTTGGGAACCATTCAATTTCTTGATTAGAGCTTTTCAAACGATTTTCTAATAATCAGATTGCCTTTCAGTGTGTTGCACCTACATGGACAGTGTGAAGAAAAGAAAAAATAAATATGCAAACGTATGTATTATTTCCAATTTCATTTGCCAATCAATAGGTATATCCTATTGATAAGATAAAAGGAATGTTAGATTAATTGATACTATGTGTGATTTGTATTTTCAGTATATTTTGTGTCTACATTATATTATAAGCTGTAAGTGCAATAGTTCAAACATGTCAAAAGCATCTAACGAATGGGCAAACAACTGTCATTTTCTTACTAGGAATCAGCAATTCTTACGGTAGAGAAATGTGGATTTATCCTGGTTTTATTCCTAAACATAAAACACACAGATACTGGTACGTTAGATGACTGCTCAAGTTATAAGTAAAACATGATGTAAGTCTATGAACAACTGTAAATTATCAGAATTCAATGTGAATGTTTAAAAGTACCCCTTCATGATATGGTTGCAAACTTGTGTTTACACAAACTTCCAATGACTGTTGCGTCTGCGAATTAAAAAAAAAACAGAAAATATATAAAATATCAAACCGACTATGGAAAGTTCAATAGAAAAACAAAGTGTATTATAGATATCAGAAGATTTGGTACGACTGCTGTGAGACAACTCTTCGTCAAAGCCACAATTTATAAAAGTAAACCATTTTAGGGTCAAACTACGGTCTGCAGGATGGAGCTCACACCGAACAGAAAGCTAAATGTATCAAAGGTTCCAAAAATTACTAGTGTAACACCATTCAAACGTGAAAACCAACGGTCTAATCTGTATAAAAACGAGAAACACTTATGAACAAACGAAAACTACTGAGCATCCGATTTCTGAATAAGGATAGGTGCAAATAATTGCAGCGAGTTTACACATCTTAATGGCACCAAACCTTCACTCATATCTGAAACAATACTAGTGTTACATCACAGCATATGAAACCACACTATTAAATATCAATCTAAATTGGTTAACTCAATCAAAAGACATATTAACACAAGTTAACATACACTGAAAGAATAAATTTGATCCATGATACAATGTAAAAACAAAATCAATAAAACAAGGGATGAATAATTAAAGTAAAAGTATTACATCGCTGTGAAAGGTTTAACGATTTCCGGAAACCAATACTAGTAACCTTGAACAAAAAGCCGCTACTTACAATAGTACTATACACAGGTAAATGAAATAATTGTGTTGTTAGGTATACAGTGGGGTAAGAAAAATATTTTTACAAATTAAATAAGTTTGATGTTCACAGTACGAATTAGTTAAAATTTATAGTAATACTCATCACTTAAGAAAGCTGGTATATAGATCAGTATTACCCCGAATAAGTTAAAATTGAATAATTAAAAAGCATTATAGTAGTATCAACTCGTCAAATGAACAAGTAAGTACGATTTGGGAGTACATGCAGTTATTGACAAAAACAATTAATGATAGAAATTCATGCAGCAGAGACTAAAATCAACTATTTTAACAGCATGGACTGACAAAGGAGACATGACTCCTGCAGTTTAAAATATGAATGTAATGACAGGGATATGCATAGTTAGGAGTTAACATCTTAATAGATAAAAGTGAACGTAGGTGTGTCTTTATATTTCCCGTTTGAAAACATACAAATTTAGTTATGATATAATTTGCTGATGACAAAACCGATATATGTGCCAACGTAAAGCCCCAGTAATACTAGACCACGATCGCACCACGCTCACCGCGATCTCAAATAAATTTAGATCGTGGTGAAGTCGCAGTATGAGCGGCATGAAAATGTAAATTTTCGTTGCTTTCACGATGCTACTACGTCCTCTCTACGCTTATACCACGTTCTCACCGCGCTTATTCTGCCACCTCACTACGCTTATCGAGATCTTTCTACGCTCTTCACGTTCTCACAACGACCATACAACGAGTTGTCCGATTGCAACACGATCTTACTGCGATTATAACACGTTCTTACCACGATTATACTACGTTCATAGCGCGATCTTACTAGGTTCTCAGCAATAACGTCAACATCGTGTTCCATATCAATACAGTTCAATTCCTTCTATTTCTGATTAAATCGTAGATTTTTCGGAAACAATACAGTCATGCCACCAAAATCTACCAGAACACGTAGGCATGGTGGTAGGAGTTGATGTAGAGGTAGAAGGAGCAAAGAGTAACGAATCCTGATCAAGCAGAGATGTCGGACCGACCAATCCAACCTAAATTACAACCTATTGCTGGTCCATAAAGCTCAATGACGATATTTTAGTGAACGATAGTAGAGATGACATAGATGTATCAATATATATAGGAAGATGTGGTATGAGTGCCAATGAGACAACTCTCCATCCAAGTAACAATTTATAAAAGTAAACAATTATAGGCCAAGGTACGGCCTTCAACACGGAGTCTTGGCTCACATCAATCAGTACGCTATAAAGGACCCAAAATATTACTAGTGTTAAACCATTTAAACGGGAAAACCAACCGTTAGTAATCTATATAAAAACGGAAAGCATAGTTGAGCCGTTAGAGTAAATGGATAATTACATTCAACCAAACAAAATCTAGGGAGCTTTTTTATATATTTTATGTGAAAATGACAATGAGAATGATGGTCGTAGTGTGAACGTAGTCAGGTCGTAAGAGCGTGATGAGGACGGCAAGGGCGTGATAGAATCGTACTATGGTCGTGAACAGCGTGGTATAGTCGTAGTGGAAGCGTAGTTGGGTCGCAGTGAGAACGTGATGGTCGTAGTGAGGTCGTGATTACGTCGCTCTGTGATCGTAGCGCAGTCTCTCCGAATAGAATCACGCTTTCGCTACGCTCTCGCTACGATTGTACAGCGACCTATGCGATCTTAATACGATCTTAGTGCGCTCTAACTACGCTTCTACTACGACCTGATTTCGCCACGACCGCACCACGATTGTTTTGAACATGTTCAAAGTTGGCCACGCTCTTCACGATCTTGAAGACCTCATCACGACCGTGATACGACCTTACTGCGATCTACAAGATCGCACTACGATCATCAAAATTTGCCTTTTTTTTACAGATCGTAGTGCGATCGTGGCCTAGTGGGACTGGGGTATTACTTAACAGAATTAGCTCCGCCTTTTAACGTGTGATTCGCGTTTTAACATCTTTAGCTAAGTCGAGCTCATTGATCATCGTAAATCTATACCGAATATAACTAACAGATTTAACAGCTAAATATTTAGCGTAAGTTTATTTTTTTCCAACTGTATGAAAATGTATGACAAAGTTATGGGTTAAACTACAATTTGAAATGTAATATCGCAATCTACCAATCTGCTTCTTTTTTTAAGTATTACATAAAGTATACAAATTACCTTGATTACCCCCTGGAACCTCATTTGATTTACCCAATTTGTGTGTGTTTTTGATGAACGTGTGTTTCTCAATTGTAATGTTATTGTCCAAAAAATGTTTACAGAAAAGGTGCTGTACAATTATTGATCTATGATTTCGAACAACAGATGAATGGTTGTATTAAATAATGGGAACACAGTTTTGTTATTTCGATAAGTTAGAGTTAATTTATACGGTTTTTAGTTATATATAAATACTTTTTTATTAATCGTGTTTTAAATAAATTTTTATGTTCTAGTAAATTCTTGACTAAAAAGAATCCTGTTAATACCGTTTTCTATTTAATCATAGGTATATTTAAAAGTTTTATTCTGATACGTCTTACCATGTTATGTTTTTACATTTTTATAATTTTTAGTCATGCTTATGCAAAAACTAAAGGTAAAAACCCGGGGCCTGTTTATCGAAGCAGTTTTAGGAGTAGGACGCGTCATATGACCAACTTAGAACATATCTTAGTCCTAAGTGAGCTTATCAAACATGTCCCAACTTAAGCTAATCATAGGAATTGTCCCAACTTAAGCTAATCATAGGAATTGTCCCAACTTAAGCTAATCATAGGAATTGTCCCAACTTAAGCTAATCATATGAATTGTACCAACTTAAGCTAATCATAGGAATTGTCCCAAACTAAGCTAATCAAAGGAATTGTCCCAACTTAAGCTAATCATAGGAATTGTCCCAACTTAAGCTAATCATAGGAATTGTCCCAAATTTAATATACCAATTAAGATGTCTTAAGATGGTCTTAGGATGGTCTTAACTTTAGATATATTTAGGATGGTTAATTTATAAACAAATATTGTCGCCGCATATATACGTTTAAGAAGAATGGCGAATAATATTCGTAGATATAGACTTCTTATTATTGCAAATTGTTGTTTATTATTCCAATAACTATATCATGCAAGGGAGTCTGATCTTTATAGGGGATGGTCCACCTTCAGCCTTTCTAGATTCCTGTAAGACATTATTTTTCTACATTTTGTATTTTGAGGTTTTGGCTATAGAAACGTGTTAGAAAAGATATCAAACTGAGTTTCATAAATCATAAATACAATAACAAATTGAAGTATAAAAAAGATATATAACAGGCTTAGAGCTAAAGGATGTGCACAATTAAGCAGGATAAGAAACAAGATTGGAATCCTGTATCTGAAACAATAAATAAATGAAAAGTGTATATACACGTAAATTAAGTCTTAAAAAGAGAAAAATTGCCTAATACATCTTTAAGAACGGGATGTATCAAAAAAACTTGTAAACATAGAGACGGACGTAGGGTGGTATATAAGAAAACGTTGCAGCCAGGTTTAACACTTCTGGTGTGCAATAAAACTATATATCATTCTAGTCTCGTGTCTATTTTTACAGGTACGTGTTGTCTTCCTAATTTATTGCATTTTAATTTTTCACAATTTTATCAAAGGTAACAACTTATTTGAAACAAATAATTGATCACAAAAGATAACTATTTACTATCGTATTTTTGACAACTATGTTTATGCTTACTGAAAATATTAGAAATATGCTTTAATACGAATTACAAGTTAAACCATATAGTTTATGGTCAGTCATCAGACTTTATAATCAGATTAACTATGCCAAATTATAACAGAAAATATTAGGTCAGTATGTAAACGGAACAAATTGTAATTGTGTTTGTTTATTTATATATTTGTGTTTGTTTGTATATTCAAATGAGGTTTTTGACTTCTGGTGTGCAATAAAACTATATATCATTCTAGTCTCGTGTCTATTTTTACAGTGAACCATTCCCACCCAAAATCGCTGTGGTCAATTGTTGGTATCGACAATTTTGGTGGAGACTCACTTTATCAAGCAGCACAGAGCTAGATTCCCCAACGTTATTGAACATTAATTACAAAATCTTGATTGACCCAAAAGAGCTGCATGATATTTGTCTAAATGTAGTTTCCTTTTTTTAATGCTTTTTTTTTAAATGTTCTATCCAAGACGGTAACTTAATCATTTGAATAATGATTAATGTCTTTGATACATAATTTTGTTTTAATTTCTTTTTGTGTAATTGTTTGTCATAGGTACGTGTATGCATCTAGTTAACGTTTGTCTACCCTCCCCATTCCTCTACAAATATATATATATATATATATATATATATATATATATATATATATATATATATATATATATATATATATATATATGCGTATTTTTCTTACTGGATTTATATCCTTTACAAACGCACAGGGACTTTATATTTATAACGTTCAAAGTTCAACATTTAAAAAACGATCCGAGAAATCTTTTGAAAAACAGCCTTTTGCAATGACCAAATGTATAAAATTTCATAAAATCGATTTTTTGTTAAACTTGAACATATAGTTATGAAGAACACTTCGTAAATGTGAAATGATTTGCTATAAAGTCAAGTGACATCAGCTACGACCGAGATCAGTCTGATAATTTGTAAAGACATCGTTATAAGTGACTAGTCCCGTTAGTATAGAAAGTCCCTGAAACGCAATATAAGCACACATTTTCTAATGATAAATAATCAATTACCATGTGACCATACCAATTTTACAATAAAAACATCATAAACATGATAAAATACAATGAAAGTGCTAAATATTTGACCTTTTTCATGATAAAAATTGTTGCTAAATGTCTTCCCCATGTAACATATGTGAAGGCTTTTTAATCGTTTATAAACAAGTCTTTCGTTCTTTTTGTAATTTAATTTTAATTTACGATAAACAAACTAAACAAATGTTTTACATTTTTTGTTCTAATAAAATAATGCTCCAAAATATAATAAAAATCTTCAAAACTATCTATTACTCTTATTTATGTCTAATTTTTATTAAGACTTGTCGATGACTTACACTGTCAAAAATGAAAACAACACGTTATAAATGTCATGCATCCAAAGCACTGTTCTGGACTTACAGTCAAAAGGAAGGCTTAACGCCGAATTATTTTATATCCAAGGATATAGTCAAAATATCTCATCACCAAAAGAAAAAAATGTCTTTTACTATGTGAGTTGAAGTTCTGTTTCTTCAACTGACGATGAGAACTAGGGACTTATTTCTTATGAGATTGTAAGACTCCAAGGTAAAATGTTCACCAATACCAAAACTAGTTACTTTCAAATTTTTGCGCTAATACGCAGTTATCCGGTCCTGTAAACGTTTAAATAATGTGACAAAAAGTCTAGGTGTCTGCTTTATATATATACTTTTTTTAACTTATTTAAATCGCGTATATGCTCAATATATGGTTCATCATTAATGATCACAACTTGCTCCATGAAGATCGCCATTTTCATTTTTCTCATTAAGTTAATCTTTTTGATTCCTTACATCATTCCTCATTTTCACTATCATGTAACCTCGTTTAAAAATTATATATAATCTGGTAGCAAAATTGTCAAATATCTTGCACAAATTACTCCATTTTGATTTTTTGTTTCTAGATTTTTAAGTTCACTCAGTCCTTTGTTTATACAGCAGATTGATTGTATTGACATAAATGTCACCTGCTACACCGGCCTGTAAGTTTGAATATAAGGGGGTTGGGGGGGGGGGGTAACCTGTGTCATGGTGGAGTAAAATCCTACTATCATATTTGTTGAACCTTGAAAATGCATTTAATTGTTTTTCAATTAATACTGAAAGATATACGGAATGCATCCATCAGAAAACTATTCTGTAGGGAGGATGGCGAGTACAAAAATATAATACAGATTTGCTATGCAAAAAACAGGAAACTTTAGATCGATAAAAACTCATCAAAGCATAAGCTTAAAGTTTTGTACACAAGCCGAATAAAGACTCATCATTGAAGATAAAAAAAAAAAACATGTTCAAGATCAAATAAAGTACAACGTTTTAGAGCGTTTGAGGACCTAACATTCGGAAAAGAAAATCCTTAGTATTTCGAAAATGCAAAGTTTTGAATGCCTACGCCAATAATGTCTCTGATACAAAACCTGGAATTGTTTTAACCTTTCAAATATATCTCATTAAAAGTTTGTTTACCATCAGCAATTTGCCTACCTAGTAAATGCATTTTATACACTTATGACAATAGTATTATACATTTTTCTTATTAAAAGCAGCGTATGGGCTAATTCGAACAGTCAACACAGTAAACCCGTAGAAAAAAGGGTTCGTTAGATTCAGTTACCAGGCTCAAGCTAGCAGCCACTCGCTAGCAGTCACTACGCTAGCAGCCAGTTTTCGGATATGTCTGTGAACCCAAAAGTTGCATAAGAGTCAAATGTACTCAAAATGTTTTTATTGATATGTAACCAATATATTATCAGTGTTTAATATATAATAAAGCAGTCGGAGAACTATTCGATGATTTAAAACATATCTAGTCCTGTTCATTAATTTAAGACAATAGTAATTGATGTCAATACATGTATCTTATCTTGTACAATTTAATTACACGTTTATCGATTGATTTCGGCTATTGTGTATATTTTAGCAGGTGTTTGATTCCCGGATGTGTACTTTAATGCAAGTGCAGAATGTCACTAAATATGTACTCTTAGTGTTTCTCCCTCTCTCGGTGGCGATTTTCTCTTCAAAGCACTATTTTTGTATTGAATAGAAGCACGTTATTTTTTTTTGTCTTGTAGCATATTCTAGAAGATGTTAGCAGTACTGATTTGTATTTTATCGTATAAACATACTCTTGATTACAGAATTTTGCCTCAAATTTACGAGGTGTTTTTAAATATGTTTTTTTTTTTTGCTGTTTTCATGTCAATGATGGCAATTGAAAAATTTAAAGAAAGATGACCTATTAATACCATTTAATCGGGATTGAGCTTAAAATTTGTAAGAAAATGGTACTTTGACGTTTTATCCCATATGGGTGAATAAGCCTCATCTCCATGGTAACAGCAGCAATTTTAAAAATTCCAACGGCAATCAATTCTACAGTGCATACTATTGTTACGGCGGGTGGTTTAGGGGTCGTATCTGTAACGGTTGATTAACCTTAAAAATTAATTAAGGATTTATTTTATTTTTTCACATTTTGACTGTTTCCATGGCAACGGTAGCCATTTTTGAAGTTTTAGACAAGAATTATAGTGTTTGACTTGAAATAGGAACATAAAGGATACTGCTTAGAAATGAGGAACGTGCTCGGCGCTGCAAAGCGTTTAAATTTCTGTTCGAAGCCGAATCTTTATGTCGGTTTTTCAAGTCAATGCATTATTGTTGTCTTTATCCTGCTAATTGAAAAAACATGTACATCATTTGTGTTTCATCTTGCTTTTTAAAGATGTTTTTAAAACATACTAGTAAAGTTCCATTGTAACGTTTTTAAATATGTGTTGTCTAAGTTGGTCGTAACGAATACAGCCGATATCAACTGTACGCAAAGACCGTAATAACTTATAAAATAAAATTCACAAAATATAACAAAAAGAACGCAAAATGTCGTTGGTCGCCTCACGAAAATGTGTGCATTTACATGCATAACATAGGCGCGCATTACCATTACACTTGAGCTAAAAATTCATTTCTTTGCAAAGATTTTTATTAAAACGCCCCTTCATATTACATTTATTTTATGCATGTAAATAAAGTTCTTTATCTATATTTTAAGCAATTCAGAACGAATAATCGGCTCTCATGTTTTCTAGAATCGGACTCATGTGAATGTTCACATTTATTATTTAGTTGGTTTTCTGAATATTGATCAGTTTTTATCCTGCTTTCGCAATTCGTTACGGTGCATCGTCATGATATACTCCTGACTTAAGTGTTCTATCGATACGGAAGATGAACCGGGCCCATCATTCACTAAAGATATTTTCCCCCGATTTGTTTCTGACAAGCGATGAAACTCCATGTTTGTGCGTTGATGTAAATTTATATCCACGGGGGGTCTCTTCCTATATAAAGGTATATACATATGTGCCGCTGGAATGGGTCCCTTTTTTGATCCGTCAAATATATCAATGGGGTGCAATTTTACCGAGGAAATATATCAATAGGTAGTAATTGACCGATTGTGATATATCAATGGGTGATAAATATATGAATGGGTTATGATTTCGCTGTGAAATATATGTATAGGTAGGGATTTCACAATTATTCAATATATGAATGGGGGGTGTTTTTAAAATCCCAGCTGCACACCTGTACCCAAAATCCCATGTTGAGACCCCCCCCCCCCCCCCCCCGTGTTTATATCGTGTCTTAACTTATTTACTATTACTATTCAGTAAATTGAGGAAACAGATTCTATGCACTCTTCAATATTCGTAGTATAATTTTAATACGAGAAAAATATAAAGTTATAGATATTTTCAAATTATAATTATGATATATTCATTATGAATCATCCTTTTATCTGTGTTACCTGTAATATGAATACGTGCAATCGTAAAAAAAAATAATCCCCAAAACCTTGCAAATGCAGTGTAAGTTTTAGAGTGTTAGACTAGGCTTCATGTATTATATAGTAATTGACCGTCTATCACACACAATTAAACAGTTAACACAATTTTTACTGCTGAAAAGAAGGAATGCAAACGATGAGTATATATTGATACATATACACATCTTAATATAAACATAGAAAGATGTGGTATGATTGTCAATGGGACAACTCTCCACCAGAGACCAATTAGCATAGAAGTTTACAACTATAGGTCACCGTAAGGCCATCAACAATGAGCAAAACCCATACCGCATAATCAGCTATAAAAGTCCCCAAATAACAAATGTAAAACAATTCAAACGAGAAAAACTAACGACCTGATTAATGTACAAAACAATGAAAAAAATCGGTCCTACTAAAAAGCGCCCGGGAGTGCCCGGGAAAAGAAAAAGCGCCCGGAGAAGGAAAATTAGCGCCCGGGAGAAGAAAATAATAATATTTTATAACAATATTTTTTTTCCTTAAACTATAACTAATCATTGCTTGTTTTGTCCTTAATATAAATGGGGATATGTACGATGCTACATCTAAAGTGTTTTTGTACTTTTACATTTTAGATTTCAAAATTGTATATTAAAGTAAGTAAATAGATATAAATAAGAGTATATAGAAGAATGATGAAAGACATTGTCCTCGATCAAAATGTACATTTTGTTACTAAAAATAATCGGTGCCTGAGGTCTAATATTTTCGCAACGGCATGGTGATCACTTTTTTATACAGATGCTGAGATAGATTTATTATATCTTTTTATAAAACTAAAACTGTTTCAATTGCTATGGTTATCAGGGTTTTAATGCTTAGAGTTAAATTTAAACCAAACTTCTGCTTTTTACCCCCTTGTTTTATCTACGGTACATATCGTTTTTGAAAAACATGTCTTTTGATGTCTTACATGTTATAAATCTTCCGCATAAACTGTGATCCATTATTATCAGTCTTTCGAAATAGTATTCATATATTATTGTTAAAATTGAAATATTCATACTTGTTTTTGTGCTTAATTACAAACGTATATATTATCTGAATTGGCAAATTACTTGTCTAAAATAAAAAATAAAAAATTCATAACTGAACAAAGGTGTCTCATGCCAATAAAATATAAATATATTTTCCCCGAGAGCTTTTTCTGTTCCCCGGGCGCTATATTTTCTTATCCGGCCGCTTTTTCTTCACCCGGGCGCTCCCGGGCGCATTTTAGTAGAACCCCAAAAAAATATGTTATACAAAAACAAACGACAACCACTGAATTACAGATTCCTGACTTGGGACATTTTGTAACAGCACAACATAAGAACAAACTATAAAAATCAGTTGAAAAGAGCTTAACTAAATGGATCTATTATTCAGCGTAGAAAAACATCTTACAAAAACACAGACCGGATGTGGCAGGGTTTTTATACATCCCAACAACAAAAAATACAAAACTAATATAGATCTGATAGTACTTGCAGTTACTGACAGCTAGTTCAAAGCCAATAACAATTAATAAAAAAAAATCATGCAAAAAATATCTGTCCTAAGTATAATGGTTTACTTTTTACAAATTGTTACTTGGATGGAGAGTTGTCTCATTGGAACTCATACCACATTTTCGTATATATATATGTATATACAAGTCTAAATTGAAAACTACGTTCAAACATATGATTGCGTTGGGTGTAAAACAAATTTCGTTGTAGAAGGGTCTAAATACAGCACAAACAACATTTTCCAAAAGACCAAAAAGGTGAAAAAGTATATTTTAACCAAACGCATTTGACTAACAGGTCGAACAACTGATGTTCTTAAACCCTGCTGACTGCCATTGGCGATTGCCAAATAAATTAATCACAAGATCTAACAAAATGGATCTTAATTATAAATTTAATACCAAACACAAAACAATAAACTTGCGTAGAAGATGGTATACCGCAAACATGAGGTGCAAAAGTTTGTACACCAGATCCGGATTTCGACAATTAATGTCTCTTCAGTTATGTTAGGGATCGAAACGGTATTTGTAAGGCCATACAATTTACCTCAATTTAGGATAGACTCTTGGATTTAAAGAGTCAAAATAGGATGAACGGATCATATTAACCGGAGGGAAAATATGATGCAAGCCCAAACGAAAAAATATAAACAAGTCTAAATTGAAAACTATGTTTATATATATAAGTGCCTATAAATAGCAGCACATGACATACAAATCTATGGGAGTGTGGATTAATTAGTACAGAGACTAATTCAATTACACAAATAAAATTATAGATTGCCTAACAATGTAATTTTAACACACTATTTAGTATGTAAATATAAGAATGTTTAAAATATTTACAAAATGATGAAAATAAACGCAATATTTCGCTAGACCAACTAGCTTTATCAATTAAGCGTGCATCTATCAAGGTGAAATCGGATGTAGATGATAAGAAACTTTTGCAGCTCAATGTATATGTTGCACTTAGCTGCCTTGAAAATAAGAAAATTTTGCAGCTCAATGTCTATGTTGCACTTGGATTTAGCTGCCTTTAAAATACATATTTGGTAGTTGAAGTTAGCAACGTCCATTGGCCAATATTACGGGATAAAAAGGACGATGCTTTGTTTTAAATTATTCTTTATCTTTCCTGTATCTTTTCTCGTCTTTTTCGTTAAGACCATCCGGTTCTAAAGTGTGGAGTTGGTGGATCCAAAAGTTTTCTCTTTTCCTTCTCGCCGTGGTGTCCCACTCGGTGTTGACTTCTATAATTTGGAAAGTAACATTATCAAAAGGATGTTTCGTTGAACGAAGATGTCTTGTGAGAGGACAGTTTTTGTTGGTTTTGTACGATGAACGATGGTCATTGAGCCAAATATTAAATTTGTCCATTGTTTCTCCAACATACTAAATGCCACAAGTGTCACATGTTAATATATAAATTGAGTTCTCCGTTTTATGACGGGGACATTTTAATGCCCATATGCCAACATATTTATGGGCCAACTTGAAAAACGCCTCTTGGCTAGTGCTCCATATCAGCCCTTATCATGGTTCCGATTCATTGACGATATTGATTTCAAATGGACAGATTCACAAGAACATCTTAATGAATTTCTAGAACACTATACTCTTTCCACCATTCAATAAAATTTACATATGAATTATCTATGGAGAAAATAAACTTCCTCGATACTACGAGTTACATCAAGAACGGGACCATTATAACGGACCTTCATACCAAACAAACGGACAAACACCAATTCCTTTCTCCTAAAAGTTGTCATCCTAAACACTGCTTCCGTGGTATCCCACTCAGCCAGGCATTGCGAAACAAGAGAATATGCTCTACTGAAAATACGAAAAATGCTAGGTTTGGACAACTTCGTAAACATCTAGTTGTTTGAGGATACAATAACAACATCATTGATAGCGCTTTCGAAAGAGCAAACAGAACTAGTCGCCAAGAACTTCTTGAGTACAAAGATAAGAATAAAGCAGCTAACAGAACACCCCTTGTACTCACTTACCATCCTGATTTTAAAAATGTGTCATCCATTGTTCAGAAGCATTGGAAAATTATAGAAAATGATTTAAATCTAAAAAAAAGTATTTTCATCACCACCAGTCATGGCCTTCAGAAGACCTAAAAACATCCGTGACAAATTAGTGACATCTGTATTAGCAAAGCAGCTAGCCTACTCCATCGCCCCGTTGCAATAAACAATGTGGTCGAAGGAATTGTTTGTGTTGTAAAGCTGCCAATACAAGCAGTTCTTTCATCAGCTCCGGTACCAAACAAAATTATACCATCTACTCTAATTCCAACTGTAAAACGGAGAACTCAATTTATATATTAACATGTGACACTTGTGGCATTTAGTATGTGGGAGAAACAATGGACAAATTAATATTCGGCTCAATAACCATCGTTCATCGTACAAAACCAACAAAAACTGTCCTCTCACAAGACATCTTCTTTCAACGAAACATCCTTTTGATAATGTTACTTTCCAAATTATAGAAGTCAACACCGAGTGGGACACCACGTCGAGAAGGAAAACTTTTGGATCCACCAACTCCACACTTAAGAACCTGATGGTCTTAACGAAAAAGACGAGAAAAGATACAGGAAAGATAAAGAATAATTTAAAACAAAGCATCGTCCTTTTTATCCCGTAATATTGACCAAAGGACGTTGCTTCAACTGCCAAATATGTATTTTCAAGGCAGCTAAATCCAAGTGCAACATATACAATGAGCTGCAAAATTTTGTTATTTTCAAGGCAGCTAAATTCAAGTGCAACATTGACATTGAGCTGCAAAATTTTCTTATTTTCAAGGCATCTAAGTGCAACATATACATTGAGCTGCAAAAGTTTCTTATCATCTACACCCGATTTCACCTGGATAGATGCACGCTTGATAAAGCTAGTTGGTCTAGCGAAATATTGCGTTTATTTTCCTCATTTTGTAAATATTTTAACCTTCTTATATTTACATACTAAATAGTGTGTTAAAATTACATTGTTAGGCAATCAATATATATATATATATATATATATATATATATATATATATATATATATATACATATACGAGTCTAAATTGAAAACTACGTTCAAACCTATGATTGCGTTGGATAATAACCGCAAGTTTTATACGTGTGCATGTAAAACAAATGTCGTTGTAGAAGGGTCTAAAATTTACAGCACAAACAATATTTTCCAAAAGACCAAAAAAGTGAAGAAGTATATTTTAATTAAACAAAACGCATTTGACTAACAGGTCGAACAACTGATGTTCGTATCCCTGCTGACTGCAATTGGCGATTGCCAAATAAAATTGATCACAAGATGTAACAAAATGGATCTTAATATAAATTTGATAATTATAAACAGAAAACAATTAACTTGTGGTCACGATGTTATGCCACAAACATAAGGTGTTAATTTTTGTTTGTACACCAGATCCAGATTTCGACAAAATTCTCTTCAGTGATGTTAGGGATCGAAACGGTATTTGGAAGGCCATATAAAATGTACCCTCATTTTTAGATAGACTCTTGAATTTTAAGAGTCAATATAGGATGAACGGATCATATAAACCGGAGAGAAAATATGATACAAGCGGGGTAACAAGCCCAAACGAAAAAATATAAACGAGTATAAATTGAAAACTACGTTCAAACCTATGATTGCGTTGGATAAAAACCGCAATTTGTATACGTGTGCATGTAAAACAAATTTCGTTGTATAAGGGTCTAAATACAGCACAAACCACATTTTCCAAAAGACCGAAAAAGTGAAGAAGTATATTTAATTTAAACAAAACGCATTTGACTAACAGGTCGAACAAACTGATGTTCTTTAACCCTGCTGACTGCAATTGGCGATTGCCAAATAAAATTGATCACAAGATGTAACAAAATGGATCTTAATATAAATTTAATAATAAACCGAAAACAATTAACTTGTGGCCACGATGTTATGCCACAAGCATAAGGAAGGTGTTAATATTTTTTTGTACACTAGATACGAATTTCGACAATAAATGTCTCTTCAGTGATGTTAGGGTTCGAAACGGTATTTGGAAGGCTATATAAAATGTACCCTCATTTTTAGATAGACTCTTGAATTTTAAGAGTCAATATAGAATGAACGGATCATATAAACCGGAGGAAAAATATGATACAAGCCCAAACGAAAAAATATAAACGAGTCTAAATTGAAAACTACGTTCAAACCTATGTTTAGACGAGTTGTATATATGTCGTGTACATGTTATTATTTTGTACAGGTTATTACTTGTACAAAATTTTCATACAAGTAATTACTTGTATGATGCCATCATACAGGTTATTACTTTATAAATATAATTGTACAAGTAATAACCTGTACAAATTTTGTGGGGAAAAAGATAATAACTTGTACAAATCATTATTTTACCATGGCCTATTTGAAGTTCACAACAAATCAGTGTATGTAAAGTGCGGATCCTAAAATATCATTTTTACTGTATTTGCCATAAATGTCTAATGTAGAATGATAAATAAACAGGCGAACTTTTTTTAATTTTTGAAGAAAATGAAGAAAAATAGTTAAAATGTATATGTTCAGAAATACATAATACTAATAAAACAAAGTAAGAGATGCGAGCGGGATTTATCGTGCCTAAAGCCATCCAACTGTGAAATATATACCAAAATAGGTGAATTTTTAGGACATTTCACGAACAGATCGTGCAGGTGCTTTATAACTAACAGGTGAGATGTTGTTGCAGTAAAAAATATTCATTTTAATACAATTATTAAAGTTGTATAACGTAGAATATGTTTTGTCATTCAGTTTCTTCATATTTAACTAAATTCCACTATGATGATTTCGTAATGCTAGTCATGTTTACTGTCGAATAATGATACTATTCTTTCATTTTAACTGTGGAGCGAATCATTAGTATTGTATATGCGGTGCATTTTCACTGTATAATTATTATTTTTTTTATCTATTACAGCTCATTTCTTTAAGCATGTAGAGCAAGACTTTAGTTGATTTGCTTGCTTTTTTTATTGGATAATCATTATGATAACACCCAATTTAATTCAAATATTAAAAATGCAGGTTAAACTATGCCTATTCATATTGTTTAAAAATGTCAATCTTATTTACAAAGTTTGCATAAACAATTATACAAACAAAGCAAGCAAGCCAACCAAAGTTTTGCTTTACATGCATTAGGAAATTAGCTGTAAAGCCTTAATTTAGCCGACTTGCTCAAATAATAGATAAAGTAAGAGAAAGATTTGATAAAATTTAACTTACGGATAAAAGTTTGGTTTTAAAACACTCTACTAAATTCAATAGAAATAACATTTATTTCAAATGTATTCCATTTAGTTTCTTATAAAGCGTATAGAGATCTTTATCCTTATTTTTTTTATCCATTTCCATGACACTTCACCACTAATTACGTACATCTTGATATAGATTGCACCTTTGTTTTCCCGTTTAAAAGGTTTTACACTGGAGCCCTTTATAACTTGCTGTTCGGTGTGAGCCAAGACTCCATGTTGAAGACCGTATTTTGACGTATAATGGTCTACTTTTATAAATTGTGACTCGGATCATTGTCACATACGACATCTATATGGCTCAAAAACGAAACGAGACGGGATGAAAAAATCTACGCTACTTTTTTAATATATATATAATGGGCTTTATATGAGTCAAAATAGAGTAAAATAGTGGGTCGCATTTGGGTATAAGCGTCACGCCGGATTGCCGATTTTTTGCAAGCGTGACAGGTGAAAGTCAAATGATTGTGTAGAGAAAAACGGGAAATGAAGTCTAGCGGGACACGGATAATTACACAAAAATTAGAACTGCATAGTATAAGCGGGATACGGGAATCTGACAAAACAATAAGCGGAATACGGGAATCTGCCAAAACAGTAAGCTGGATCCGGGATCAGAACCCCCCAATGAGACCCCAGAAAAAGATATTTTTGTATATTCATCCTATTGTTACAGTCATGCCTTCAATAACAAAAGTATCCGATGCATGCATTTTTTCATATTTTTGGTCCCTTTTTCAATTTTGTGGGGTCCAAATTTATAGACAAAAGTCCTTTAATATAGATATTTGGAATTCGTTGACATGCTGAATCTGACCATGTATCAAGTTTGGGGATTTTTTGCCTAGTTGCTGAAATAGCCCACATAGAGTTCCAAAGGGTCTAAAATCAACAAAAATGAATTGTAGCATGCATTTCGTGTACAATAACCCAAATGTGCATGGTTTTAACTCTGTGGTAGTATCCATTCGCGGATCTAGAATTTTTCATAAGTAGGGGCCCACTGACTGCTTAAGAGGGGCCGCTGCTGTCACGCTCCAGTGATTCACTATATAAGTTAAAATCAAGGAGAAACGTAATCTGAAGAATACAATATGACATTTTGAGAATCGCTTTTGTTACAAGTTTGAAAAGCTATATATTTGATGAAGAATGAATGAGGAGTTTGTATTTCAATTGGAAAATACATGTATCATAAATCCTAAAGTCATCAACTAAGTTTTTTTTCATTTGTTGCAAGTGCATTTATCACATAATTCTACAATAAAAATTCCTCGCATCTTTGAAAATTCTACATTAATAATGACTGCACTAACAGTGATAATTCATCGCATCTATAGTTAAAATGGATCGCTTTCAATAATCGATATGCTATATTATGATGCTTTTATAACACTTATTTGAAGTGTAATGATATGTTTGTATATTATAAAGACATATCACAATGAAAATATGTTAAAACTTAACTTAAAATCCTTTAACTTGATATTTTCAAAACGTAAACAAATACAGTTTTCCCATGATCCTTTATTCTACAATAGACATACCCGCATATAACAGTAAAAATGAACTAGCTGGATTCGCACTTTATATACACTGACAAATTGTTTCCCTTTTAACATATAATTCATTACTTTGCCTTAAGGTATAAACTCTCAATATGTGAGTACATTTCAGTCGGAAACCAGGTTGAAATAGAACAAAAGAATCGAAGCTCTTTGTTAGAGAAGGCGATAAATGCTTACTGTATTGTTTACTATAGTGACAAAATTTTTAAAAGTTAATAGAAACAAACAAATTTGCAATTTTCTTCTCAATTACGAGGCGTTTTATTTTAAAAACACCATTTGCATAAGTTTTCAATTTATCTAGTTCATAGTTAAGCAGAACAATTAGATATCAACTCGACGACATGGGTATCTTTCAAGTTGGATGACAAAAATGCATAACCTCCGATTTTTTTGATAAAATTACCACGGACGGAAACCATATAAATCTATTACTTCAGTAATTTTCGTGTCTGCCCTTCCATTTTGTGACTGAAGAAAAAATTACAAAAATGGGTAACAATTGTATCGAAAAGAGAAAATCGAGTGCACCGTTTTATGTTAGGGCGTGTTTGAGTTGAGTATTTTGTCTTGATATCGTACTAAGCAAGAATATTTCATACATCGTCTCGCTTCAAATTCTATCATTTTTATACATTAAAGCTACAGGTTGACGTTATAACACAAAAAAAATCACAGTACTAAAAGATGAAATATATAGGTCAAGTGAAATACCTATTTAATGAGTCACAAAAACAGAGAAGGTGTATTCGATTAGCTATTTTTTTACTGAAAGTACTTGACGACAGTCTTTCAAGTTGGATGATGAAAATGCATATCTTCGAAAAATTCCAATTTTTTGTGTGTGATAACTAGAGTTTATAGTCTACACTAAAAAAATCTAGTCTGCCCTTCCACGAAATATTTATTTAGAATTTTTTTAAATGTTTATGAATTTTCGAAAATTCCACCTGACAACCGATCAGACAATAGTTTTAAGTTGAATCAATGCAGACAAGATTATTAACTGATGATTATTAGCTAGTTGATACATTTGTCTTTAAAAATACAACTGACATATAAGGATCGTAATGGTGCAATATGGATACATTTATCGGTTTCCAAGAGCAAAATTGGTAGCGCGTCATCCCTACAATGGCTTCCGTTTCTACGATTTTGAAAATGAACTGGCGTAATGGGGAGATAATTTTGACGAAGTAGGATCCTGACTGATTTAATATATCAAATATATGAACAAAACTGTTCATTTAAGTAGTCAAAACTAAAGTGTTAAGATGGAATACAGTATAGAAAAGAAATTTCATGATGAAATAATTAAATTGTGTGATGACACTAAATCTTCTAATAATTCAATATTTACATGTGAAAGATACAGAGAGACTATTGGGAATGTAAAGGAAGCAAAATTAAGTTCAAAAACGACTGCTCTTCAAAGACATTTCTTAAGGCAAAATGATGTTTTGAGTGTAACAGGCATTAAAAAACTCATTCGCAAAGGTGACGAAATTTTTACTATTGTACAGTAGATGAACTTTATCTGTTGATTAGAACTGCACATTCTGGAGTTGGCCATGGGGGCATCCACATGACATATAAGGAGTTAAAAAACAATTTGCCAATATCAGCAGAGAAAAGTCGTACTGAAACCACAAAATAAGTTGTTCGTCCTATCACTTCTACAGACTTTAATTCCCGTTGTCAAGTAGACCTTGTTGACTATCAGTCATGTCCAGATGGAGAATACAAGTGGATCATGCACTATCAGGACCACTTAACCAAATTCAGTGTACTGTGCCCTTTAAAGACAAAAAGAGCAGCTGAAGTGGCTTACTATCTCACTGGTATTTTTCTGCTTTTGGGAGCTCCACATATACTGGGCCGATGGACTGTAAAAACATCAAAGGTGTTGTGCTTTATATTGCAGAAAATGGATATAAAATCTGTTTCATGAGTCGAAATCAAATTGAAAAGATTCAGAGAAAGGAATTGACAATATTGGACATACAAGAGAACACAGAGGTTAACGTCATAAACACTTGAAAATAAGAACAGAAAAACAAACACAATTATATAAATTTTTAAAAATACGAAAGATAGTGAGTTGTACAAGTTATTATCTTTTTCTCCACAAAATTTGTACAGGTTATTACTTGTACATTTATATTTATACAAGTAATAACCTGTATGATGGCATCATACAAGTAATTACTTGTATGAACATTTTGTACAAGTAATAACCTGTACAAAATAATAAAATGTACACGACATATATATATATATATACAACTCGTCTAAACATCAACCCAACAATGTTAGATCTGTAAATTTGCTCTCGCATTTTTTTTTTTCTTCCCTCGCCGGTGATATATAAGACATGGAAATATTATTGTTATCTTAGACTAAATTATTAATCAGTACACATCCAACATCCAAAGGATTTAGTGTAAAGACGTCATTAACAGTCAGAGAAAAATATAACCTTGTGCAATGCCAAGATGCAGGTACAGACAGATTGTAGAGCAATGGATGTGCATAATTATGTATTTAAAAATAATATTTCTCATACGGTTGTGGTCTGTTATCTATTTCTTGCATGAAGAGATATTTCTCGTGTGATACGAAATAGTGATACGAGAACTGCGTTAATTTTATTGGCTTATCCAGCATCATGAGACGAATCTACATGTACGACATTTCCATTGACTATTCGTTAGGTCATTGACGACATTTAAAGGTAAAGACGATGTGCATTTCATCCATGGCAACGGACAATTGTGATTTCTTCAATAATATACAAAACACTCACACTTTTCATCTGAAAATCTTCTTATTGTCAAATTTTATTAAATTCTGAAGCGTACAAAATGTTTTGAAATGATGATACAGTTTAACTCCGGAATAGGACATATGACGTCATACGGGTATGTGCGAAAGACTAGACCAACGATTTGTGGAATTTTTAATTTAACACAATGAGAGTTTTGACCATAAGAGAAATAGAAAAACTCTTGAGAATTGGATATCTCTTGAAATAAACTCGCGTAATTTAATGCCGAGGCTCGTTTATTATTATATTGAAATTAAATAACTGGAGTTGATATCAAGCGATATACAATTCTTACTATGAAACCTATAATTAGTTTGATTTTAATTAAATGATAACAAAATCTTAAGTATAAAGATAAGAAGATGTAGTCTGATTGCCAATGAGACAACTCTCCACCGAATGTCTACTATAGGTCACCATACGGCCTTCAACAATGAACAAACATCGCAAAGTCTGTTATAAAAAGCCCCAAAGTAACAAATGTTTAAAATATCCATTTCATTATCGTCCAACGCGATGTCACTTTAACAAAGTCTGGCATCAACTACACATTCGATGTATTAGGATTTAAAAGATCAATTTCAGATCTTAAGCAATGACAAAGTCTTTTTTCTGACAGTTTTAAGCTTCGAAAATATAGTTTGAAAATATTTTAACAAAGTAGAAAGTTTATCTTCAAGTCAGTACCTCAAAATATCAGACCAAAGCGAAGATAAAAAAATATTGAAAAACTTACTGAAGATTAAAATTTAATCGTTTTATATTTGAACGACTGCATATTTAACTTAAATATATATATATATATATATATATATATATATATATATATATATATATATATATATATATATATATATATATATATATATAACTGCTTGATCAATGGGGATTTACATGCCAGAACTAACCTTCGTTGTAAGTAGATATTCGTTGTAAGGTTTATATGTATTGTAAATCTTTACGTTGATGATAACCGACTATCAAAATTTAAAAAATATTAAAATGAAAAATTTATAATGGACGTACATCAGCGTTGTGCAATCTACGCAATACAATCACATCTTTATATTTTTTTTATTTTGAAATATAAACTAAACCAACGAAACCCTTTCTACCTTTGTGTAAATCTATCTGACTTTGTCAGTATGGCATGACTCGAAGTCGCGATTTCTTCAATTTTTGTAAGAATTTCGGTGCCAAAAATATGTCACACTATTTGTGTTAGAAAGCCAATCAAATGAGACTTGTGACAGGTGATATTATTTATCAACAAGAGTTAACTTACACAAAACCGATGCAGCTTGTTGCGTACAGATCTTGAGACATTCGAAAATATATTCAGCACGCGAACTTACAATTATACTGTAATATCTCAATCTGATTCAGTTGAAGTAAAATGATTCACCTTGCATGTTTATTAAGCTTCTGTAGTTTTGTACTTGGATTTCTGTTGGACTCCGAACAAACTGTTAGTCATAATACAAATAAACCATGCCTTTTAGTTGATGACTTTTTAGCCGTAAAGAAGGAATTGAAGCATCAAATAGGCCAGCTAGAACATGACAGCGAGCAAACAGTTAATGCGTTAACAAGACAGATACAGCGCAAGTTTTCTATTCTCAATGAGAAAATAAATGCAAGTCTCAGTCTTAATGATACTTTAGATCTAATAAAAACATGGGAAGTAAGATATCTTGCAATTGAGGAAAATAATGTTCAACTGAGTAAAACATACGCTACACTACAAAAAAGTTACAACAAACAGGAGTCCGCTCTTTCGTCGCTATGGAACAAGTCTATTGAGATGGAGAAAAAAATCTCCAAATTTGAACACTTAAAAAGTATTAATCAATCCTTGATTTTAGAAAACGTTCAGAATCAGCTAAAAACTGTTCTGGAAAAAACCAGCACACTTTCAAATAATCAGTATGCAAGAGATCAAGATTTCCTTGCCCTGTATAATGTTACATTGCAGTCAGAAAAAAGCATAACGACCTTGGACGGGCGAATGTCAAATTTATACAGTGAAATTACGATAATGGAGGAAAAGGTGTCGAGGAATAGTAAAAAAGGTATGGTATATACACTCTTTCATCTCGTGAATTCAATTTTACCAATATTATAAATTCGTCAAATACATCTTCCAGATGCTCTCAAGACATACTTATAGTTGTCATATATCAGGTAATATCAATAATAATTTATTATAATATGATTTCTTACACGTTTGCTTTTATATCAATACTAAGTCTGCAAGAACCGTCAAAACGACCTCATTTTGTAATGGTCCCGTCATGTTGATGTGAAATGAATTAAAAGGAAACTTTGTAAAAAGACTAACACGCTGAACCGGAAAACTTACGCGATAATTCACATTGCAATGGTCTGCAAGAACACATGTCACCTTATCCTGACTCCAAGCCAACCAGTTTTTCTCTCACTCTTAAATGTCGCTTGCTGGAATTTCAACCGAACGGTCATCCAAGTGAGAGGTTTAGCTAGCTATAAAATCAGGTTTAATCCACCATTTGCTACATAAGGAAATGCCGGTACCAAGTCAGGAATGTGACAGTTGTTTTACAATAGTTTGGTATGTTTGAGCTTTTGATTTTGCCAGCTGTTAAGAAACTTTCTATTTTGAATTTACTTGGAGATTAGTGTTTTTGATTTTTTGTATTTTGCTAAGCGGAGAAGCAGCAAACACCTTTTTTCAAGTAAGTGGGTTAACGGGATCATAACCACGACATCCCGCACTCGAAGTGGAAATCTCCACAATAATTACAATTATACAGATTGTTTCCTTAAGAAATGTTTTACTTGTATTATTTTATCACAAAAAAAGGGCTTAAGAAGAATGCCTTTGGTCGTTAGGAAAATTTCTTAAAACGGATGAACGAACAGTTTATTTAAAGTGGAATAAAAATGAATTGGTTTTCAAAGCTTTTTATGTCATATATCTATTTCTGTTATCTGTTTTATTATCTGTGTGTGTAAAAGTTTATGCTTAAAATATTGCACTGATATTTCAGTATTTTATTTTCAGTTGCGATGACAGCTTGTGGTCAAGCGGATAAAACTTACATCAATGATGAGTCGGTCCAATTCCCTTTGTTACACAGCATTGTGGGAATAAATAAAACATCTTCCTTTAAGTCAACTGGAAAGTTTATTTGTGAAATTGCTGGCTTATATCAAGTATCTGCTTTTCTCAGATCACCAACCTCTGGAGAAACTTTCTACTTGAAAAAAAATAATGATGTGTTGTCTACTTCTGGAACACAATGGCACAGTACTCCTGGTCACTTTACTAGCGGTGTTGCAGGCGTAGCAACGTTACAGCAAAATGACACGATTCATATCCAAGTGTCCGGTTCAGTCTTCGTTTATGGTGTTTATTCGTGTGTTACCATTATAAAAATTAAATAAATTGTTAACTTGACCCGAATTTGTAAAACGCAATTGTTCATTTCTCTCATCTACCAGTCCACAAGGGTGACCAGGGAATAGAAATATGGTAATTTCAGATCGTTTCATGACTGACAGTAAAATCCTGCCAATTTCGGCTGTGAGGGATGTATGAGGATGCAGCCACATCCGGTCCGAATGGAACGTTAGATCCGATGCCTAGTGTATAGATTACAAAACAGACATAAAGTTTTCTTTAACATTTATGAATATATTTTTTTTTAAGTTTTAAGGATAAATACACTGTCTGCAGTTCTATGATTAACTCTAAATCCAAACAGAGCATTAATTAATTTTTATTCCATAGTTTTAATCATTATTTGATTTAAGATACTGCTAAATAATTTGAATATACAGTTAAAGAAATTCCTCTGTAATTGCTTGGCTTACATTTGTCACCAGATTTATGTACTAAAGTTATGTATGCAGGATTCCATGAAGTTGGATAGTATCCTGTTTTCAACATGATTTAAAATTATAAATAGTTTAGCATATGCTTTGGTAGTTACTAGACTACAAAATTTAATTACCTCGTTCAACACACTATCTGGACCGCTTTTCCATTTTTAAAGTTTTTTACAATACATTTAATTTCAGAGCATGCAAGTAATAGGTCTGTCTGTCTCCGAGTTAAAAGAAATAGTATCTTCAATATTTTTCAGCTTTTGCTCAATTTTGGTTTAAAAATCATTATTTATTTGTGAAAACTTTCCTTGATTTTGGAAATGTTTAATTGTGCTTTCACTGTCCTTTAACATTTCTTTTAAATCATCATCTCCATCTATAATTTTTTTTCTAGTGATTTTAGTATTTTGCAGTATTCTTGATGATTTTTATTCATCGAATCTGAAAGTTGACCAAAGATTTTCTTTTTATATTCGTTTTTGTTTTGTTTCGTTAACTTTCTAAAAGATTTGAGTATACAGAAATATTTATGTTTCAGTGAACAGTTAAAGGGATTTTGTCTTAATTCTTTTCCGATATGCATGCAGGATTCTTTTAAACCATTTTGAGTTGTGGACATATATTATTGTATTGAATGCGAGTTCTCTCTGGTGTGTACTTAGTGCCTTAGTGTCCTTTTTACTTAAGATTGGAGGGGCAATGAATATTTTTGATATTTATCTAGGCTCAGATCAAAGGAAAAGAGTTCTGAAAAAGACATAAAAAAAGAAAAAAATCGGTTTTTAATTTTTAAAAAAACCTTGGGTCCGAGATAACTTTTTTGCCTTAAATTTCTAAAATTCAAATGGTCATTGATTCACCTTATATAACTATTATTGAACTATTTTCTACCTAAATTAGCAAGAAGGAAAAAAATAAGAGAAATACTGCAAAAGATATTTGAGAGAAAAAAAAGTTCACTTGAAAAGATATTCTGTAATGTATTGTTGATTTTTGTTTTATTTTTAAAGCCTTTCTTATATATCCTTTTTGTCTAGTATGTTTTTATTATCGTACACATATAAAAATGTAAGTTTATTAGTATAATTTATTTTTTTAATGTACATTTTAATAACTATATTACAATCATTCTGTTGGTGCTGTAGCACTCATACTTTCCATTAGAATACACACAACTCTATTATTTACTGTTTCCCCCCAAAAAAACATTCAAAAGCATGAATTAATAGCGGTTTTAACGACATGAAAGATGCATACAAAATGCCGCCTTTTCTTGCTTTTAGGAGTGGATCCTAATATTTATTATTGAATACTATCGAATAAATGTGGAGATAAATGAAAAAATAAAACTGTCTTAAATGACATTTTATCTCTTTATCCGTTTTTATTCAATATGTATATCGAAGTTGCTTTACACTTATACATGAATAAACATTAATCAGAATATATGAAAAATGGGTTATGATTACATGTAACGCGTTCTTGTGTTAGACCTTTCTTGCCAACTTTGATTTGTTTATGAAGTGACCAAATTTCCTTTTCTCTGTGACTTTCAAAATTCAATCTGTATTATTTGTCCACAAATAAGTATAGACAAAGATTAGTCTATTGTGTTTGAACTATAAGAACTAGCTAAGGCCATATGCACTGCTGATATATTAGTATGTGTGGCCTATAAATCAACGCATAACATCTCTATAATACAATGATCTGCTGGTCTCTGCAGATATAGAGTTGTGGTTTTTACAGACCAGCGCTGTATTTCTAAAGTCGAGCGCTAGAGACGTTTATTCCACAGTTGGAAATTTAAATATTAAAGCTGTGTCCTCTTAATCACTTTTCAATCCTTTATAAAATGTTAATATCGTCGCATGGAATACGCGCCACTGAACGTTTTGTTAAAAAAAAAACATCTCCAACAATCACTCAGTCAAATGCTAACCAAATGCGCAGATTTTTTTTTTAACAGACTACCAAAACCATTTAATGGATAAGGGAGATAAATCGAACGCATATGTGACATGTAAATAAACGTAACTGTACATGCAAAATGAATATTTAATTTTTTACTGTTGTCTCTAAAGACGCTGCAATATCGGTAGAAATTTTTACTACATAAAATTACAGCACCCTAACGATACGTTCGTCGAGCTTCGTCCGTTCGTAAGATGTTGAGAAACCTCTATTAAGATATAATTATTGATTCCTGAATGGTTCAAAATAACCAAAATAGCATGTCCCTAGACCTCCTGTTCAACATTCATACTCTAAAATATTGTTAAAAAAATGGTAGAAATAAATGTTATTATTACTTAATATAAGTTCTTTAATTATTCAAAAGTATGTTTAGAGCCAACATATTTTAATAAACAGTTTTTAATTTTAGAACGTGTGTCACTGACATTTCTGACAAAATGTCCACTACGAAACGAAGTCATTAAATTTTGCTAATAAGCAGTTTTATAAAATTCAATGTTTGCAAGAGATATAAACATAAGGGTCTCTTACAAAAGAAGTGATGCCTTTATATCGGCAGTTAAATTGTTGGCAAAAAAAATAGAATTATGAAAAAAAAAATCAGTGTACAGCTTAGTATGTGCTTTGATGAATAGAATAATTCTTGTTACTATTGCAATATAGGGATCGGGGGGGTGGGGTAAAACATGTGAATATGTCCAAGTAACCGCGGTCAACTAAGAAATAAGTATGGGAGAAAAACGTTTCGTACCACTACCATGCAGTCGTTTTTACTCTTTTTTCAATTATATTCGTACAAAACAAATAACAAGGATTAGTTTCATGTAATTTTCAGTATGTTTTATCAACATAGAATAGAGTTCATGTCAACTACGAAACTGTTTCGTCCACTACGAAACTCATAAAAATGTCCACTTCGTAACATGAGTTGTACCTTCATATTTGAAGCACTGTCTAATCTTTATCGATAAAAATGGTACTCCAATTCAGAAAAAAATGAGATCTTTCTAGTATATAAAGTTAAACAAACTGGAATGTCAATAATAAGATCGATTAGACCGTTTACGCTATAGTCAAGCGGCAAATATTACATGTATATAAGGTCGAGAACAAATGAATCATGCATGTAATATGTAAGCTATCCAATTATGATCGACCAGTAGAAAAGGTAAATTAAGTCGTACACTGGAAAGATTAGGAAAATTTTAGTTTAAATGAAATTACTGGTTCCTTTGATGGGCCAAAATACGAAACAATCCTGAAACATTTTTTGCCAAAAGTACTAAAATTCCTTCATTTATCATCAGCGGAGTTCTAAAAATTCGTGTTTAGAATGATGCGGTTTTTGCAAGAATTTTTTTTAAAATGAAGGCCGTACGGTGACCTATAGTAATGTTGTCATTTTGGTCTCTTGTGGAGAGTTGTCTCATTTGCAATCATACCACATCTTCTTCTTTTATATCAAAAGTATATTTTCATGTTTTAACTATTTACAAGAGAAAGATATCAAAATGCGACGACCGAAGTACATAATTCAGTTGAGGTGCAATTTTCAATTAAAAGTTACATAAACTTAACCGAATTACCTCCCATTGTCCATGTAGATAAAATACGTCGAGCGAGAGTCCAATTTTGGAGTGTAAATAGTTTGTAAAATACGAATATTTGAACATGTTAACACTGTGAATAAAAGTTGGTTTTGCGTTTATGCTAGTGAGACAGCAATCCAACGACATTAAACAATTGCGTCAAGAGCGAATGATTCATCCGTTGCATATTGAAATTGTGTATCATTCACCAATCCCAACACCAGTATAAGATGTCGTAAATTGACTATAGCATTAGCACCTAAAATCTGCATGTTGAATTTCAATTACTCTGAAAAACAAATTCACCGAAAGGTACATTACTGTTACAATACTAGTATTCAAAAATTTCAAGTAAATATATCGTAGCGTAATCAAGTTAGTGTACTATACACACATGATACACGATAGCAAGTTCTGATTATCTGAAACGACAAAGCGGAAACAAAATCTAAATCAAAGTGAAAGTGTTTGTGTAAGTATCTAAGTCTATTCTAGTTACATGTAAATATTGCATTATAAGAAAAATTGGCTTGATTTTGATAGGTAAGTTCTAGTTGCTCTGGAGCGACACATACAATTTAAAAAATTCAAAATTGAAAAGAACTTTTTGAACAATCAAAACACCAGTGTACAGTACATGTTACTCTGGAAAGACGGACTAAAAAAATCGAAAGGGAGTTTTCTTCCGACAATTAAAATATTGTGTTGAAATTTCAAGAAAATTGTTTGTAGCAAATTTGTGAAATTGTACAAAATATTAACGTACGGATGGTCGGGCGAAGAAACATCATACGTCACTTTTGGACGTATATAGAAGCTGCAGCTTGAGAGCAATAAACAATCTGTATTGTTAGTATCAGAATCTTCATCGTCCCGTGGATATAATAGTTCTTAGTAAATTGAACCCTGCCATCAGCACCAAATTCCCCACATAACAGGAAAATCCATTAAGAAAAGATTGATTGATTGTTGGTTGCTTAACATCCATGGCAAATATGACATTCATGTGCAGGACGATATTAAGATAAGACAAAACGCAGATTACAGGGTGGGGATTTCACAAAAAAGCTAAAACCAAGGAAAATATCGGAGCATAAGTCGCATGCACGGATAAAAATATATAAAAATATACGAAAAATATTCATGTATAATTTGAGATAAGTTAAATGCAAAACAAATATTGGTATATCATTTCTCTAAGTTAATACATGTATACAGTATTTTTGTGTTGCAAGTACAGTGCATGAAACAACAATCTTATGTAAACAAGTGGGATAGTAGCGAGTTAAAAACAATTTAACCTAGTAAATTAATACAATCATAAGATTATAAGATAACAAAGTGGGTATCATATGTAGTTTGTTTTTAGAATTTCCGTTGACCTGAATCTAAACTAAGTGCACCTTTTAGGTAAACAACAATAGACAATAAACAACATAACGTTCATTAAAATGATTAGTTTTCTTTTTGTTTAAAGATTGACAGCTAGTGATAACGTTTCTTCAAATACCTTGCTTTGTGGTACTCTTTACAATTTTTTTTTATTAAAGTTATAGTGCTATATAAAAAAAAAATGATTATTTAGAGCGAGCTATAAGTGTCCGTTTTTTGTTCTGTATTATATGTCGCTAAACCTATTTTGGTTTTTTTAAAGGACAAGTTGGACCAATTTGATATTTTCTTTTATATAATTTGTTAAGTAAATTACGGACAGCAAAGCACAATAAATATAGTAACTAAAATCACGAACTCCAAGGTAAATTCAAAGTGGCGAAGTCCGTAAAAGCAAGACTGTTACTACTATAAATTGTAATTTTTAGTTATCGGATAGATGAATAAAAACATCTTCTTTACAAAAAAATGTTATCAAAGGTACCAGGGGCCTGGTTTTCGAAAGTATCTTATGACTAAGACATGTCTTATGATGGTTTTATGACATGTCATAGTCGTAAGATATGTTTTCGAAAATGTCCCAAGTTACGATATATCATAACTTCTGTCGTAAATAGTTATGAAGGTACCAGGATTATAATTGTATACGCCAGCCGCGCGTTTCGTTGTGCCAAATGAGGCTAAGGTATTCAAATTAAGACCCCTCGCGACATGACTTATGATGGTTTTATGATTATCAACTAAAATTGTAATTACTTTTCATGTATAGTTTCATGTTCATTACAATAAAAATAATAGTTGTTGTGCTCAGTCGGCTAAAAGGTAAAGCTTTCTTGTTTCTCCTCCACTCAGTCAGGAATCTACTTCGTCAAAATGATCTCCCCATTACGCCAGTTAATTTTCACAATAGTAGTCTAATCGGTTGTCAGGTGGAATTTTTAAAAATTCATAAACATTTAAAAAAAATTCTATTTAAATATTTCTTGGAAGGGCAGACTAGACTTGTTTAGTGGTTGAAGACTATAAACCTTAGTTATCACACACAAAAAATTGATTTTCAGTGGCGGATCCAGAACTTTTCCTAAGGGGGCCCGCTGACTGACCTAAGGGGGGGGGGGGGCCGCTGAAGTCATGCTTCAGTGATTCCCTATATAATCAACCAAATATTTCCCACGAAAGGGGGGGCGGGCCCCCCAGGCCCCAGGCCCCCTGGATCCGCCTATGATTTTTTTCGAAGATATGCATTTTCATAATCCAACTTGAAAAACTGTCGTCAAGTACTTTTAGAAAAAAATAGCTATTCGAACACGCCTACTCTGTTTTTATAATTCATTAGATAGGTATTTCATCTTTTAGTACTGTGATTTTTTTTATGTTATAAAGTCAACCTGTAGCTTTAATATATAATATATAAAAATAGAATCTGAAGCGAGATGACGTATCAAATATTCTTGCTTTGTACGTTTTCAAGACAAAATGTTCAACTCAAACACACCGTAACATAAAAAGGTGCACTCGATTTTCTCTTTTCGATACAATTGTTACCCATTTTTTAGAATTTTTTCTTGAGTCACATAATGGAAGGGCAGACACGAAAATTACTGAACTAATAGATTAATATGTTCATCGTCCGTGGTAATTTTTTCAAAAAAATCGGAGGTTATGAATTTTCTACATTCAACTTGATAGATACCCATGTCGTTGACTTGATATCTAATTATTCTGCTTAACTATGTAATAGATAAATTGAAACCTTATTCAAATGATGTTTTTAAAATAGAACACTTCGTAATTGAGAAGAAAATTGTCATTTTATTTGTTTCAAATAACTTTTAAATTTTTTGTTACTATAGTAAACATTACAGTAAGCATTTATCGCCTTCTCTAACAAAGAGCTTCGATTCTTTTGTTCTGTTTCAACCGGGTTTCCGCCTGCACTTCGCAATTAAAACTTGATACTCCTGCGAAGTAAAATTGACACCATTTCTTACTCATGATTTTGTATAGTAACTATACTTATTTTGTTTTTCCTTATATAGTACTTTATTTACGTATTTACACGGGCATTTCGTTAAGCGGGAACTCGATGTACCAAATCTTAAAAGTATTCACTATCAAATATTTTTTTAAGTATAATCAATTAACAATGAACACAGACGATGTTCAAGATTTTAATTATATACTATATACACACTAAATTTAAAACAAATTATCAACTAAGATTTTAATTCCTGTTCGTAAATAATTTCATGTTCATTATACCGGTAAAGGGGGGGGGGGGATTTGTAAATAATAAGATTGGTTATAATCATTATGTTCGACATTCTTAATATTTTTTATATTTCATTTTATCATTTATTAATATTTTTTTTAAATAGTAAGCAACATGTTCACTTAATATGATAGTCCATAAATATAAAGATTTGGTTTTGAAGTTTGGTTGTACCTGTAGAAAACTTATTTCAAACGGGATAGCACATCCTCATTTTTACGGAAATGCTGTTAACCGTGCCCGGAAGTTTAGAAATGATCCATGTAAACTTGTCGCTCCTTTAAATAAACTTATTTTAAAAGGTCACCTATTCAACACTGTAATAAGATCATTGAATATTGTTTTTATTGGTATAAATATTGATTTTGTTATCAGTAAACTAAAACCCAAATAAATATTACTAGTATGTTATATACATATACATATTCATGGATCTACAATATGTCGATACCTGTAACTTGGCATTGAACAAGGTCATGTTTTTCTCTTGCTGTTTATGACGTCTTTACACTAAATCCATTGGATGTTGGATGTGTACGGATTGATAGCTTAGTCTTAGATGCATGATTTTTTTATTAGTTGCTAGTGGCTTTGAACTAGCTGTCAGATAACTGCGAGTACTCTCAGATCTGTTCATTGTGTCTTTTTGTGTCGGGATGTATAAGCACCTGGCCACGTCCACTTGTATGTTTGTCCATCTGATGAGTCAAGCCTTTTTCAACTGATTTTTATAGTTCGTTCTTATATTGTACTGTTATACCACTGTCCCAGGTTAGGGGAGGGTTGGGATCCTCCTTACATGTTTAACCCCGCCACATTATTTATGTATGTGCCTGTCCCAAGTCAGGAGCCTGTAATTCACTGGGTATCGTTTGTTTATGTGTTACATACTTGTTTTTCGTTCATTTTTTTTTACATAAATAAGGCCGTTAGTTTTCTCGTTTGAATTGTTTTACATTGTCTTATCGAGGCCTTTTATAGCTGACTATGCGGTATGGGCTTTACTCATTGTTGAAGGCCGTACGGTGACCTATAGTTGTTAATGTCTGTGTCATTGGTCTTTTGTGGATAGTTGTCTCATTGGCAATCATACCACATCTTCTTTTTTATATAAGAGCATCACAGTTATGACTATCTTAAGACAGTTTTGATTTACAGTCTATGATATATCATATGATAGTCATAACACAATCATAAGATTTGTCATAATATATAATTTATGACATATCTTACGATACTTCGAAAGCCAGGCCCCAGGATTATAATTTAGTAAACCAGACGCGCGTTTCGTCTACATAAGACTCATCAGTGGCGCTCATATCAAAATAGTTATAAAGCCAAACAAGTAAAAAGTTGAAGAGCATTGAGGATCAAAAATTCCAAAAAGTTGTGCCAAATACGGCTAAGGTTATCTATTCCAGGGATAAGAAAATCCTTAGTTTTTCGAAAAATTCAAAGTTTTGTAAACAGAAAATTTATAAAAACGACCACATAATTGATATTCATGTCAACATCGAAGTACTGACTACTGGGCTGGTGATACACTTATAATATATCATCGCTGACTTTCAGTGCATGATTATGAGATTGTTTCAAGTTTACCTATTATGTACATATTATACCGTTATTTATTATTTGTAAAGGGCTTTGTTTCCTGTAATGATTTTTTTTTGCTTCTGATTTCTGTACGCTTTGATAAAATTGAGAATGGAAATGAGGAATGTGGCAAAGAGACAACAACCCGACCAAAAGAGCAAACAACAGCCGAAAGCCACCACTGGGTGTTCAATGCAGCGAGAAACACCAGCACCCGGAGGCGTTCTTCAGCTGCCCCCCCCCCCCCCCCCCCCCCCAAAAAATTACTATTTCAATGACCACGGACGTCACATCAAACTCCGAAATATACACAAGAAACTAAAATTAAAAATCATACAACGTTAACATAGGCCATAAAAATGCGACGGGGTTAAACATGTTTTAAAGATCTCTCCCTATACCTCTAGCTAATGTAGAAAAAAAAAACTCACAACAATACAGACATTAAAACTCAGTTCAACAGACGTCAGAATAGGTAACAAGAGAAACTAAACAAAATGACAATGATACATAAATTAACAAAGGACTACTAGCAGTTACTGACATGCCAGCTCAAACCTCAAGTAAACTGATTGAAAGAGTATGTCTTCATCATAGGAATATCAAGGACAATCCTTCCTGTTAGGATTTAGTATTATACCATCATGAAATATATGAAAAGAACATAACCCTTATCATGCATGTCCGTATTGAAATTCTGTTTGTGACCGAGGAAGCAGATTTGAGATGTTAAAAAAAAGTTATATCTGGTCACATGCTTTTCATACCCGTCTTTAGTCAGCATTTGTCGTTTATCATATCTTAAAAATTATCTTTTTTGTAGAATTGGCTTTTAATCTTTTAATGCTAGTTTCTCTATAATTCATATATGATCACAACTTTCATAGACGAGAAGAGATTTACAACTTGATGTTTTATTTGAATCCTGTCATTTTTATAATACTGTATGTTATTTCTTAGACTTTATTGTGTTAAATTTGGTTACCGTCTCATTGGTGTTAATCCCGCTTTCATTTTCTAGTTTTTTTTTAACCATAGTGAAGCAACAATAAAGAAAAACAATAAACAAGTATTGTCGAACTTCTATCTTTTAATAAGTTTGCTTGTACTATTAAAAGATTGTGGTCACAAACTTGATGAAACAGACAGTGACCCGTGTTTCTTCTTGTATTTGTGTTATATTGCATACATCGTTCCTTATACTCCTGTTTTTATTTGTAATATTTATTTTCTAAAGAATTTGAAGTATTTACACTTCAAGTGAATTCCTTAGCTTTCTTGCAATTTTATTTTAATGCTAACTTTTTCCGTTGCATTCTTTACATGATATTTTTGTTTATACTTACGAAATGAACTTTTTATAATAAGAATGTACATTGAAGGCAAGGCTGAGAAATGAGTTGTCAAAATAATATAAGTCAGTGCATGTCATAACTTGTGTTTCTTGATTGTAAAACCATTATATATTTTTAGATCATTCTAAAGAAACAAGTGCATAGCATAATTATGATAATTTCTATATTTTTATTTGTTGGTAAGGTTATTTTTCATAAAAAGAATGCGTTGGTGTGTTTCGCGAATAATGTTTTTACGGAAAATATCATTTCGATTGAACTTGTCAGCAAAAAAAAGTATGCAAATTAGTTGAATTTAATTGGTTCTCGCTTGAAAATACACAGCTATCAGGTAATATGATTGACATTTTGATAATGCTATAGGATGCTTTCTTACAGTTTTTAGTAAAATAAAACGTCAAATTATAGTTTTAACATTCGTTTCTTTCCTTTGTAGCTGCAACAACTTAGAGTGTCGAACCCTTTGCTAAAGGTAATGTAAAATATATAAAATTACTCTGACTTGCATATAGATTTCAATTCATTGAAATACGCACTTTTATTATAGCTTGATGTTTATTTTCAACAAAGTTTATTTCATTGATGTGAATTTTAGAAAATGAACCAAACATATATAATTGACGAGATATTATCAATAAAATTATGTGTCAGAGGCTGTCTTTTATGACACCAGTATCCCTTTAAATAAAACCTGAATTATTGGGTCTTAAAACATTTAAAAGAAAAAACATAATTCCATGGAATCGTATTAACCAGTCTCAGATTTTGTTTGCGTGGTAAGAAAAAAATCATGCAGTTATTTCTAAAATTATAATACTTGACTCTTTTGACTTTTCTTTTGTATTTCATGTGTACCAGGTACCACTACCGGCTGGCATAAACAGGGTTTATTACTATACGGGTCTTATAGAAAAATATATTATTTTGAATATTCCTTCAAATTTTTAAAAGTTACACGATTAAACGTGAATATAACCACTACATACTTAGAATATTGCTCATCAATACGGCAAAAACTACCTTTTATTTGAAATTATATCTTTAATTTACAGATAATTATGGCAGGACAAAGCGAAGGTAAGTTTCTTATTTTGTATCTCAGTCGAAGTTTTGAAACTAATAGATTTGCCCAATTTCTGATTGTGACATTTTGATTTATGCATTTACTACCACACGGACCTGTTTATCGAAGCTGTCATATGATCTGTTCTAAGACATAATTATCTCCAAACGGCTGTACTGTTGTGTCATAAAAGTAAACAAACTTGGAAATTAAAAATATAAAAAAATGTATTGAATATATTATAAACCTATGATGATAATTGTATGATAGATAGTTAAATTATTAGAATTATATATATAAAAGATAACAACAATGTATAAGTTTGTGATTAGGTCTAGTTTATGGTGAACCACAAGTGGTAGGTTAATTATATATAATATGCAGTTGTATAAGCAATGGCACATCTTATTTCCATGGTCTATGGACTATAAAATTTTGCTAATTTTACATGACTTTTTTTTTTTGTATTAGTTTATGATTAGGTTGGTTTATGGGGAATCACTAGTGATTGGCCAATGCTAATTGGTATTCAGTTGTATAAGCATTAGCACATCTCATTTCCGTAAGGAATATTCTACCCCGCCCCCTCAGTTATGGTCTAATGACTTTGAACTTTTTCTTAATTTACGTTGTATCTTGATTATTATTTTTTTGTATTTTTTTTACATAGTGTTCCTGTCTTATTAACACGGCGTTCACATCTCTGTATAATTGGAGACGGATTTTTAAGTAACTTGTTTGCGATTATGTTTGTGCATGTACATGTATCAAATCAATCCCAAACCTTAAAGAATAAAACTATCACAAAGTACGTACGTCGGCCGTGATAATTATTTGGGTATACTATTGATAACATTACCTTTTTCATTTCATACGAAATATTTATACGAATTTAGATTAGATATTTTCTTTTCTTCATCCTAAGATGCCCCAATCACATAAATGCCTTCTCATTTAATCACAACTTTTCTCCTATGAATACACTTCACAGAAATACATAAATTTAATGATTATCATGAATATCCATGTATAAGCAGTTACAGACCTAGATCTAGTCATATGGAAAGAAGCGAAAGGGTTCGTATCCCCCGGAACACCATGAAAACGTTCACATATTTTTTTAAATAACCCCCAAATCCTCGATCCGCGAATGTATGCGTAGTTTGTGGAAATCTTTTGTTGTCGATACCACGAAAACTGTTAGTTCGCCTCCTTTTTATTTTTTTTTAATTAACGAAGATAAAGAATAACTTAACACAAATTAAAAAAAAATTGGGAAAAATTGATCGAAGGTCTTTCCACATAAAGTTTCTAGATGATTGACATGAAGGAGTCTGCAGTTTAGACAATATTTCTATTGATGTCAAATCATGTGTTTCTTCTGATCCAAATATACAATGTATATTGTTCCTATATACTTTTGTCTGAAATAAAGGAGATAGTTTGCTACTTTCGGTTAAGAAAATGTTACTACAGTCTTATATGATAGGCTAAGTATACTGATTAAAAAATTATAAGATTCATATACACCTTTGTTCAAAACAAGTGAGATAAATTGCAATTTCCGGTTTTAAAAAATCCGACATTATCTAAAACGTTTCTTCACACTGATTTAAAAGAAATATATGGTTCTACGCAATATAAGATAACATTGGTATAGGAAATGGCTACTATCAGTTTACAAAAGGTCACTTTCAAATGACATGTCATGAATAACGATTTAGTAAAAAAATATTTGGTTGTTTTCTTATACCATTTCTGAGAAGCCACGACCTTATTTTCTTTTCGTTGACTTATGAGCTCAGTTCAAAAGCCCTTAGTTGTCTATCACTGAATATGTACTAGCTCAAATACACAATTAAGATCAATTAAGGCTTATATATCAAATACCTAAGGCTCATATGGAGTCCCAATATCGCTACTGTCAAAACTTTTGTCGATCTCCTGAAGATGTTACGTGCAATTTCGCACTTTATGTTGGTCGTTTTATTATACAGTTGCAAAGGAGTAGAGATAACCAGTATACACGAGTTTGGGGGAGTACCTCTTACAAGGAAAAGTGTTTGGTGAAACGGTACCAGTTTCAAATTCGTATAAACTGTTCAATTTTATATACGAAATAACTAAGCAATATCTTGCGAAACACAGCTTTCTCGCATTAGAATAATAAAAAAGAAAAATATAATAATAAAGAATGTGTTTCCACCATCTAATTCATTGATGAAAACATATAACGGTTTACTCTAGCAATTACAAGCGTCAAACCAAAGGTATTTTTCCATGTCTTTTATTTACCCAGATTTATATTTTAGGTATTAAGCTTAAAGCTGCACACATTTTTCAGGATTTAAGCTCAAATCCTAATGTCTAACATCATTTAGGCAACAGTCTTACTGCCTAGGCGTTAGCTTATTGCCTAGGATTTAAGCTTAATGCCTAATTTCACTTATTGCCGCTAAGATATATATATATATAACAAGCCCAGGTGGTCGTGTGGTCTAGCAGAACGGCTACAGTGCAGGCGATTTGGTGACACGATATCTTATTGCTGGTGATCCGATGGATAAATCTGTTGTAGAGTTATCACTGACTCAGACGTACTTATAAATATAATTATTTTCTGTGACTGTATCTTGCATTAATTTATAGGATCCTTCACTATAGATAATTGAGCTGATCTGTAACAATAACATCTCCATACCTTATATATCATGTACTGTAGTGCGACGCTAGATTAAAACTGACGAGGATAGGTAACACACGGCCACCGAAAGCTTTATTATTGTGAAGCCCATGTGGTCGTTTGGTCTAGCGGGACGGCTACAGTGTAGGCGATCGGTGTCACGATATCTCAGTAGCATGGGTTCGAATCCCGGCGAGGGAAGAACAAAAAATTTGCGAAAGAAAATTTACAGATCTAACATTGTTGGGTTGATGTTTAGACCAGTTGTATATACATAATGTACACAGCCATGTATCACCATGCCTTATATATCATGTACTGAAGTACGACGCAGGCGATTTGGTGTCACGATATCTCAGTAGCATGGGTTCGAATCCCGGCGAGGGAAGAACAAAAAATTTGCGGAAGAAAATTTACAGATCTAACATTGTTGTGTTGATGTTTAGACGAGTTGTATATACATATTATATATGTATAAGTACGTCTGAGTCAGTGACAATTCTACAACAGATTTATCCATCATCAATGATGGTGATACATGGCTGTGTACATTATGTATATACAACTCGTCATAACATCAACCCTAAAAAGAGTACACAACAACACCAATAAGATAAAAAGGAACTATAAATGTTAATTATTTATAAATATTTCGGATAACAGATATCCTTCATATGATTGTGATGTTGAATGAATCATTTATCAAGTCTACTTAGATTAAGCTGGTTACAATCATGAATTTTTTACAATAAAAATGACAAACCGAACATCAGGTAAGACGCTTACACAATTCTAAAAAATTGTTAAACACGACATAGGTTATATGACTAATTACCACAGAGTTCAAATATATGCTTTAAATAAAAAATAATAATGTGCGATATGAACTAGCACAATTCTAAAGCTTTAACGGTGTCGACAATTATGATGTTACAAGAAAGATTGCGTCAATAAGAATTCCAAATTAACAGCACTGAACGGTCTACATTTGTAAATATTTCAGATTTGACAACGGTAGAGTAGTAACATCAGAGTCTGCGATGTTTAAAACAAACGGCCGTTAAACTATAATAATAAATTTTGACTCAGGTAAACTAGTTGAACGTGGCTTGGTACTTATACATCCCTCAAAAAATTAAGCAATTTAAATTGTTATATTCAACAGATTTATTTTAGAGATGAGTAAGGTAAAGAAATAGAAACAGAGACTGTAATAATAAGTAATATAACCCAGATGTGAAACACTGCATGGAGTCGAACTACATCTTTTCATTTATCCCATTTGGTTTCAAATATATATATAATTCCCCTCTGCTATATGTATTGAATCGTCTTCATCTTAATTTTTCAAATGATTGATATGTGAGATACTGTATTCTGTTTTCTACAATTTTAAACAAAATCTGTTTTAAGATCATATCCGTAACAGTCATTGAACGGTAAAGAGACCAGAAATGCTTTTATTGCAAACATATATAGATTTCCTTATCTTTAGGTTTGTGTCATAAGGTTTTCGTGAAACCTAACATGTGGCACCTAAATTGTCGTAGATTCTAACAGTTATCATCAAACGTTGTTAACACTTCATTAAAACAAACTGTGATTTAAAATGTAGACTTCAAAGCAATGGTGTACCATTCTGCTCTCTACGTTATAAAAGATATAGAATGATATAGTATATTCGGAAGGGTTGATAAATGATTCAAATTTTCTACGAATATTTTAATCTGACAACGCCGTGGCTTAAAAATATTATAAACAACAAACAAGTAATAGTACACAAAAAACAACTTAGAAAACTAAAGAATGAGTAACACGAACCCCACAAAAAAGCGGTTGGATCTCAGGTGATCCGACAGGGTTTACAGATCTTGTTCCACATGTGGTACCCGTCGTGTGGTACATGTAAGTACACACTCGGTTATAAGTTAATTTCGGGGAAAAAAAGAAAGGATTGTAGGACATAAGAAACATATAACTGAAGTTCTTTTAGAAAATTGCACTTTCTCAAAGTATTTGTGAAGATTTTAATCTGGGAATTATTGTGGGAATAAAAAATACTTTCATATTAAAATGAAGTTAGCCTCTATTCATCATATTGCTATTTCTGAGACTACAAATGAAAACTACAAAAATAAGTCCAGATTCAAGCATAAGTTTTATTTGTAAAATGTATATAACTAGTTAATACTACGGCAATCTGTTATCGTTTTTTTCATGATAATCGTTTATATGACTAACCAAATTGATTGCTACATGTATATGTATACAGTTGGTTGCAGACCAAGCATTACATATAGACTGGTGGAAAAAGTTAATGCGGCGTTTACTCGCGAGCACGTGAACTCTGCGTTGACTCCAACATTTCGTTAGATATAATTATAAAAAGTAAACGGGCGTTCACTTTCGCGCTTACCTCCCTGTAAGACAAAAATGGCGCGTCTTCTAATTTTGTAAAGAGTTAACGGGCGTTTACTGTCGCGTTTACTTGCGCGTCAATATAAAACAGATGCGTCTACTATGTTTGTAAAGAATAAACGCACGTTTACACTGACCTAACATATCACATGATAAGGTACATCAAACTTTCCATTTTCAATTGACATATTTACGATTACAGTAAAAGATATTACACCTTTTTCATTAATTGAAAGTTAAGTACAAAACGGATATGTATCCTTGAACTGTAAAACTTACAAGACTTTCAGTTTACATTCGTGAGAATATAGTTTAAGATGATCTGGCAAAAACATTACTGAAGTTAGAGATGAGTTGTTTTAGGTTTTATTTTTAAACATATTTGTTTCTAGTAAGAGTTTAAATGCATTTTTATGACGTTTCCGTCAGAGTGGAACCATTTTTGTGAGTCGATATGTGTACATGTAACTTTACGAAAGAAAATATACAAAATTCTCTATTTAAAATTATTAGAACTGATTCTTTATATTTAATAAAAGTAAATATTTCGAAAGAAAAGTGGTTATTAATTTGTAACGGTTTTAAAACACATATACGTAAAATATTAAGATTTAATTCGTTTTAACAGAAATAAAAAAAATTGTACACGTATTTTATTTTATTATTTAAACAATCGGTTAACGCGCGTTTACTTTCAAGTGCACGTAAAAATACTCTTGCGAAATCTGTAGTAAACGATATTCGCACAAGTACTGAGCTCCGAGGAAAATTCAAAAAATAAAGTACCTAATCAAATGTCAAAATCAAAAACTCAAACACATTAAACATGTTAAACGAATGTCATATTTCTGGTTTGGTACATGCATTTTCTTATGTAGAAAATGGTGGATTAAACCTGTTTTAAAGCTAGCCAAACTTCTCACTTGACAGTCGAATCAAATTCATCTGTATGTTGACAATTTGTAAACGCGCGTCTTTAATTACGTTAACGCGGTCAAATTGGACATGTCAAATATTTACCCGAGTAAACGAGCGTTTACTCTATGTTTTAAGTGCACGTAAAAATAAACTTGTATAATCTGAAGTAAACGCCCATTTACTACTGACTAAATGGACGCAGAGTAAATGCGTGTTTACTCAGGTAGACATTTGACATTTCCATTTGACTGCGTTAAGTTTTCATGTTTTGCGTTTACTTTATGTAATGCATGGTCTGCACCTAACTGTATATGAAAACGCATCATAAAAATTTAACAATTGATATAAAGTTTTTTTTTTTTTAGCTACCTTGCAACTAAGATTCTTCCAGTTGTATGATTTTGAAAATATACTGCAGGCAATAATTCAAAGCAATAGATTTTATTAACGTAAAATCAAAAATTATGTTGTCTTTAAAAAGTCTCTGTCAAGTCCTTAGTTAAATAAGTTCTTAAACCATTATACGTTTTTGAAAGAAATGGTTCTGCCCTATAACCGTTATGAAATTTCTAACCTAAAAAAGTTATAGTCAGTTATACTCTAAACGAATTTTGGACGGTTCTACACTAGACCTGATTTTGACAGTTTACTATAGAGCAGAATGTTATTCTATTCCGAAATATTTTTTTTATTTTCTTTTAAATCTATTTATAAAGGCATTTATAGATTTTATTATATTCATATCATTTATCTTTTTTTAAATATATATTCCTTAATTAAAAAACTACAATAAACATTTGGGGTCTCTGGTTTAAAAACAAAGATGTGTGATGACTCTGTCGAGCAACCACCATGGCTATCATTGCTAACACTTAAAACAGAGATGTGAAATGAAAGTTTGGTTTATCGTCTTCGAAACTATTTTTATATAGAATCTCTGACAGGGTTTTAATGTCCAAACGGATTAGATCTACTCATTGCCTTTTTCACATCAAACTGTCAGACGATATTTAAACGGAGTTGTTTTCCCTCAATGACAGTTTTGCTAATCATTTGTGCTTTTTTGCAATTAACATCTTAGAAACTGTTATTGAAAAAAAGACTGTTTAAAGGCAAAAATGATCATCGTACAGCGGATATAGGTACTAAGCAAGCGGACGTGAGCGATTGATCTTACACGGTAACGAAAAATCTTCGTTTTGTTCACATAATATCAATGTGTACTTCAATCTAAACATAATTGATGTTTTAAGAAATGATTTGGTCGTAGGTTGATGATTAGAGATGTCTCATTATTTTCTCAAAACAAGAGGGATTACTAAACGCATGTGCAAATACTTGTAAAAGAAGTTGGCTCTCGTCTCATCCGATATAATTCTATATTCATTGCAACTCTCTTTCTGATGGAAGGTCAATGTGTGTGTGTAATAAGTATAGCTGTTTCAATAGTTGGCATTGAAATCTTTCATACATATGTTATTATTCGATATTTTATCCCTAAAGAAGCGTTGTGTACGGTGTTTAGCTGACCACATAAATCCTTATGTACGGTGCAAAGTTAAGTTGTTGTACACCGTACACAAAAACTTTATTTTCATACTCGTTTATTACCCAAACAGTTTCAAGGAATGAGTAATCACAGGTAGGTTTATGATTGGTAACTATTACTGTTGCCCTGTATTAGGTTTCTTTCAGATAAAACATGCCAATGTCTCAAGAACTGTATCGAAATTGAAAGTGGTTGTTGATTTTCACAACTATTTGCGCATGAACAAGTTAATTGTTCTTATTTGAATATCAAATTTGTTTTATGAATAGGAAAAAATCGATGCAAAAATTATTTGGGAGCAGGAATTTCAAATGTTGAGAAATGTACATTGAATATTGAAAAAGCAAAACAAAGATCTTCGTTACCTTGTAAGGTCAAAATCGATCATGCCCGCTTGGTTAGTACCTATATCCGGTGTACTGATGATACACGGTGATGATCAGCAAGATAAAAAAAAATCGGTGTTGACATGAATATCAATAATGTGGTCATTTTTATAAATTTCCTGTTTACAAAACTTTGTATTTTTCGAAAAATTAAGGATGTTCTCATCCCAGGCATAGATTACCTTAGCCGTATTTGGCACAACTTTTTGGAATTTTGGATCCTCAATGCTCTTCCACTTTCTAATTGTTTGGCTTTAAAAATATTTTGATATTGAGCGTCACTGATGAGTCTTATGTAGACGAAACGCGCGTCTGGCGTACTTATTTTGGGGCCCTTTATAGCTTGTTGTTTGGAGTGAGCCAGAGCTTCGTGTTGAAGGCCGTACCATGACCTATAATCGTTTTTAATTTATAAATTGTTATTTGGATGGAGAGTTGTCTCATTGGCACTCATACCACATCTTCCTATATCTATTGCCCAATGAATGACTGTGTTTACCTTTTTGTGTTTTGGGCTTAAACTATAGGGAAAACGGTTCCTATTTATTTTGCCATAGGCGACAATATTAACATTTTCTATATTTACCACTATTTATGATAAAAACCTGGATAAAACAGTTATATGTTGTGTTAGTACTTTACTATTCTGTTTTAAAAATTGAAGACAAATAGAATCATGACCAACTTCCAACGGAGCTTGTTTATGTTATCCCTGTCCACCGTCATTTTGCACCAAATTTTTGAAATTTTGGAAGTCTTTTCGAATAATTCTCTAGAAAATATTTCAATAGGTATCAAAATTTATCATCGTAAATATACACACTGCAGTTATTCATAGATAAATAAAAAATATATTTTCCCCTTAAATCCAATCACAGCGCTCCTAATATGACTTCCTTCACCTGCCTTGGGTACACAAAAGGCCAACCTAATGCTGGGAAAATGTAATACTACCGTTTTCCCTATAGAAGAAAGGGAGAAAATGTAAAATGAAATCAGTATAAGCGATACATGTTTACAGAATTGATAATGAAGTCATAAGTTATAGTCTACGTTGCTGTAGAGTGTCTAGTTTTGAAGACGCATTTGGACATAGGTTAACGACACAGACTTTTAAAATAGGGGTTATCATTAATTTATTAAATGTTATAAATATTACAATTACCGTGTGCCAAATAAAGGCAACAGTAGTATACCGCTGTTCGAAATCTTCATAATAATACTAAACCCATGTGTTTCATTCAAATGTATGGACATATATTAGATAGAATAATCAACTAATATAAATTAATACATCCAAGAGCTCTGCGACTTGTAAAGTTAATTGTCCTTCTCAAGAAAATATATTACTAGCATTTCTAAAATAGTTACAGAATCATACAAAAATCGTCATTTTTATTTTAAAATTCTGCTGACTTGTCAACTTATTGTCCCTTTTTCAATGAAGATTAGAAACCTGCTCTACATTAAGTCATTTCTAACTTTGTTTTATTGTAGAACAAATACTGATAGTTCTAATCTTAATTAAACATCTAAAGACAATTCAACCCTTACTTAGACTGATCCTGTCAGCAATGCCATAGAACTGATTGTGACCGTTCTACTCCAGAACTGATTCTGACAATTATACAAGGGAACTAATTGTGATAGTTCTACACGGTAACGGATTATGATAATAAAACAGCAGAACTGTTTTAGAACTGATTAAAACAGTTCTATACTGACTGACTTTAACCACGCAACACACATTTTGTAGATTTTTTTTTTACCAAATCATAGTTGATCATCATACAACTAATGTTAATGCTTATCATACTTATTTTTCTTTCGAAAAAATCAACATCTGACTTACCTGTCGTTATTGAACATACCGATTTATTGAGATAGCACGAATTTCAGAAAGCGGAATTACAAACCAATAAAAGATATTTTTCTTCTTTTTTTTTTGTGAAACAGTTCTTTCAATCCTTGTCCACACTCAAAATCAGTTTTAAAATGTTGCATCTCCATATTGCCAAGAATTAGGAGTAAAAACCTGAATCAACCCATTAGAATACTGCAAACAGGAAAACGTGAACGTGCTGCAACCTGCCGATTTGACGTCAAAAACCTCGTCTTGGTGTCCTTTCAACAATGATACCGGTAGACGGGATTTGATGAAGACTATCAATGACCAGATCAATATGTAGTGACAATGCAACGTCAATAGAATTTGATTACGCAACGTAATATGCGAGACAGGTCTATGGACGCAACGTCAACTGCTAATCAAATTGCTGAGTGCCATTTTGTACAGATTTATGCCATAAATGTTTCGCATTAACTGAACTGGCTAGGAATCGACTGCAGAAAAACGTTTAAAGCCTTAAAGTTTCAACCGCATAATTGCCAAAACCCATTGAAATGGATGGAACAACAGCAAAATCAGAATGTGAAAAACAGAACTCGCAACGGGCCAAACAAAATTGGTTGACCTTTCTAACAATCATTTTGGCGTTTGTTACAGGCAGTCATTGCTTTTGACGGTGACACGTTCATTAGTAAGGGGAACACCAGGGTTTCAGTGTATACTACAATATTTGAACATTGAAAATGACGAATTCATTTCAACTTTTGAACTGGCATTTTTGTTAAGCATTTAAGTAATGAAAGAACAATCCGTTCCTATGTTTGTTTACAAAGAAATGCATATTTGAAAATGGGAATTAAAAAGAATAATCTAGTGCTGCGCTTCTAAAGTCGGTCAGTATATTACAAATTATTTTGAAAGTTCTAGAAAGAGTCTTTATAGGTTAGTACTAAATCGTGTCTTGTGTACTATTACTTGTCTGTTTTGTCTTTTTATTTTCTAGCCATGGTGTTTGAGTTTGAATGTCCCTCTGGTATCTTTTTTTTTGAAAGAGGTTAGGACTTACCTGTATCTATACTATGAAATGAGAAGACCTCATTTTGTGTGTCGCTTCTCTTCCTTCCACAATAAATAAATCATTATGCCTATGTGCCTATATGTACCATGCATAGTTGCATTTGTCATCCATTCTTACATGCTTATTCAGATTGGGTTATTTTGGGAGGAAAACGAAAAAAAAGGCGTCCGGATATTGTTTCCGTCATCAGACCGACTTTTAAGTCATAGATAAAACATCTGGTTTTAAACTTGTACATGATTTTCATAAGAACTCGGAGAGAGGACAATTATTTTCGCGTTTATCTACATGTATACTATATGATTATACTACTATAACATATAGACACTGTCTTAGATATAATTATAGCAGTGATCGCCGTGGAGAAAAAAACTTGAAATTGGTAGTTTAATAATAGCACTTTATTTATAATATGTACGCATGTTGAAAAACCCTATATCCATAGTATATAGAAGGCTTCAGGCCGCAATTAATTCCTTGGAATATAGTTACCAATTATTATATGGGGTAATGCTGCCTAAGTATTTTGTCTACTGTTTTCTTTGAAATGTTTACTATTTAAGGGGTCATATCAGTTGCATATATATTGAAATAAGTAAAACATGTTGAAAAATTTATTGTTTAAAGTGAAAGTAGTGATTTGGTAAAAATGAAAGTAGTGACGAAATAAGCCTTAGTCATTTATTCAAGATTTAAATTCTACCATTGGCATGTTAATAAGGCTCTCAAAAGAAAATTACTGATGAATTGTCCTAGAAGCATATTTTATTAGCATAATAATAGTCTTTATAAAGCAGGTACATTTATTTCATGTTTGAAGGGATGCACATTTTCTAATTTAATTTGACTTTTACCAAAAAATGCATTGTAGCAAAAGGGAGAATAGTTGTGGTCAGAAAGTCGAAAATATTGCCATTTAACAGAAAGGAAACAAATAACGGACTTTAGAAAAAGGGAGAGGGCTTTTGAAACCTTTTCTAAAATTCTCCAGACATAAAATCTTTTACAAAAAATCATTCTAAAGCAGTTTACATACTTTAAACCAAGCTCTAAATGTCCGCGATTTCCCGGGTGTATTCTTGTATTTATAATACAGAGAAACATGTCATAACATTTTTATCCGAATACTTGATTTGAATTTTAATCTGCGACACGGATACCTCGGGAGTGTTAAATAGAGCACTGGAAATGTCTGCTTCTTTGCAAAACAGTATTTGGTGCTATTAATTTTTTGAAAAGAAAATGTGATACCTTTTTATTATCTACTTACATGTACCTTATGAGTTTTGACTTAGATTCCAAGTAGCAAAATCTTGTCAAATAAACTCATCATAGATACCAGGATTTAAATTCTATATTTACGTCAGACGCACGTTTAGCCACATCCTGCCTTTTTAGCTTTACTTAGTAACGTTTAAACAAATTAATATTTTCTTAATGATTTCTACCGGATATACTGCATGAGACAGAGATCTGTTAAAGAAACGTCCAGAGGAATTTCTTTGTAATTTCACCAACGATAAAAAAAAAGCATATGTATTCTGAAAAATTGTCTCAAGCATCGAATATCGTTTGTGCACTTATTTTTTACAACTTAAGATGTAGAATTATTTTCGTTTTAAATAACGTTATGTATATATAATTGGAGAACTGAACAGGTTTTTTTTTCATCGTATTCGTGTAATTTTCGTGTAATATGCAGTCTATAGAAAATGTCAGTTTTACTACAGAATCTATTGTCAAGACAGGTGGTCTGGATGTAAATCTTGCATAGAACATGTAGAATATAACCATCTATCATTACAGGTGAGATATAACGTAAATCATATATAAATTATAAATGGGATTTTCATGTTTTTTTTCTCGTCTTTTTCTGTGAAAAAAAAAGTAAATGAAATCAATATTGTGTAGAAAAGTCTGAATCGGGACAAGTGCCTTCAAATTGCAAATCAAGTATTTATATGTTGAATCTTTTATTGCATGATTTCGAAATTTGAACTAGTGATATATGTACTTCAAAATTTGTAACACCCTTTGGCTCGTCCGACGTCCTAAACTTGCCCATAACGCTCATTGGTAAATATTTCACAAAGTGATCTAAGACAAGTACCAGACTTTCATCTAGAAAACACTAATAGTGAAACCCGAATAAGTACTAAGCTATAAATAATTATATCAAAGAAAAATTCTAAGATTTACTGGATTTAAAATATGTTTCTAGATTTGATTTTATGTATCCTGCTTAGACTTAAAAATAGAAAAAAAATCAATAGAACAATTGACTTATTTTAGTATTTAGGAATGGAAAACAATTTATCAATTAACTTGTTGCCTATGTATGTTCCTAATTTTTGTAAACATGGCAGATGGTACAGCTGTGTTTTTAGGCCTTTGAAAAACGACAATACAGTGCTTAAAAAGTAATTTAAGACTTTAAACTAAATAATTGAATAGCAACAATGAATTAACACCAGCGGGGAAAATTTCCGTAACGAAGCTAGATAATAACCTTAATAAAAACCAAAGGCCTTTGCAAGTTCACAAAAATATGAATCTATCCTCAGATAATGATGCCTAACTTTTGTCCGCTTCCCAAAATACTCTTCTTTTTGTGTTTTGAAAGACATATCAAGATTGGAGTCCAACTCTGGTTCAAGCCAATCAATTTCAGGAATAAATGAGATGCCAGAAATTGTCCATGACAATTTTAAAGGAATGCACATGTTTTCGGGAACCATCACAGGAAATGTGACAATATTTTTTTCAAACTAAGAACATGATATTTGTTGCGATATGGCACATGCTAATGCTTGTAATATATATAAAAAAAATTATGGTGAAGAATTTTGTATTTTGTTGTCTGTAAATTATTATCAAAAACTCAAATAAAGACAATATTTCAATTGTTCTGTAGTTGTACTGCTGAAGAATATGATAAAAAGATCACTACATGTCATCGTTGATATCTGATCTTTGATCGGCTATTATTCTAATATTACCTACGGCCGATAAATGGTCTGATGAGAAAACTGCCATGTAATGATTTAGACCTAATATTTCGAAATGTTCTAATCAGTCATTTGAAAATTAGATATTGAGTCGATCTGTGAAAGCCTTTTTTAAAGAATCTTATACCTGTAAGGATAGCTTATGAATATTGTTTATCAATTAATGATAAAAAAAAATATCACTGCACGCAAATGAAAATAAATTAAAGGAGGCAGTGTAGTTTTTCTTGACTGTTCTTATCTTTGGGCTTTCAAAAATGCAGCAAAACCTATAACATCACTTCAACCTCAATTTCAGCATATTTGTTGTGTCCAAATCTTGATCAAGCTATCTGCCTTAACAGATTCGTTATATGCTGTATTATAAATTTCGATTACTTTATTGCGCGATGTTAAGAAAGAGTGCTAACAGAAAAAAATTAATAAAGTTGTTTCAATGACACTTAGTATCTAAAAGTCTACATGTGTCCCTTTTTATGAATCGAAAACGATTGTTTTAAGGAGTCACTATATCTTAGTAAATTATGTATTGGTCCTTTAAACATATATACGAAAATACCTGTACCAATTTTAATAATATGGTAACTATTTTCCATTTGTTTGATGTGTTGTGATTTTAATTTTGACATTTGATGAAGGACTTTTCGTTTTGAATTTTTCTTTAACTACAGTGTTCTTTTAATTTAAAATTTTTACATAATATTATCCAAAACATCTTAGGGATAAACTAATATAATAATTTGTTTTTCGTTTGAACGATTTTTGTTTGACCATATATGAAATGCATTCTGCAACCTCCAGTATTTGAATTTTATAACAAGGAAATCGAGTTGCATTTGTTATTAAAAAGATATGAAACTTTTTCAAAATGCAAAGAGTTATTGATTGGCAGATAGTCAACTTTTGGGGAAGTAACCACTCTACAAATGATGTATGATCTAAGGAAAAAGACAATAAAATTTGTAAAATATTGACATACAAGAGGGACGAAAGATACCAGAGGGACAGTCAAACTCATAAATCGAAAATTAACTAACAACGTCATTGCTAAAAATTAAAAAGACAAACAGACAAAAAATAGAACATATGACACAACATAGAAAACTAAGGAATAAGCAACACGAACCCAACCAAAAACAAGGGATGATCTCAGGTGGTCCTGAAGGATAAGCAGATCCTGCTTCACCTGTGGCACCCGTCGTGTTGCTTATGTGATAACAAATCCGGTAAATATTCTTATCCGGTAGGTCACATTCATTCATAAGTTGTATTTTGGATGAATGCGGAATTCTATTTATATCGACTTTTTCAGAGACTGATATCCTTTGCAAATATTGAGAAAAAAACATTGTAATTATAAAAAGTAATAATAAAGTTGTGATATGATTGCCAATTAGACACCCCTCCCCAAGAGAACAAATTGTAAACTATCTTAAACGTTCATTTGTATAGAATGTATGTCAAAGTTCAGCATAAACAATACTCCGATGAGTTAAGATCAGCTCTGCTTGAATATTTCTGGAATAGTTACGTCGTTTTGTAGTATATACATGATATGGAAAATGCTAATTTATGGAAATTAGATATTTGTTCTAAAGGCTACTACCATCAAATATGTCAAATAAGTATGATCAGTATAGTTTGCCTATTTGAATGTCTTCAAAAAATTGTTGACGGGAGTCATCGACTGCTCTGACCAATCTGTGAACTGTAGTAACATGTCTATAGCCAGTCATCCAAATTAATGAAAAATACCCCACTAACATTAAGCTCAGTTTATATATTAGTATTCATCATTCTATTGTTAGGGTAACAATTAGCTATTGACGTTGTTAATTCAACCTTTGAAAGAGAGATAGATGTAAAGATTTCATAACTAGTCGGTATTGGGTATCGCATGATATAAAATACAGTTATCTTATTTCAATTACTATCTAAATTAATTACGAGAGATTATAAAGTTAGAAATCTACTAGTATTACGTCATATATCCTGTTTCATAATTAATATTGAGCATCATATATATTTTAAAACATTTTGTTTGCTCAGAATGTAACAACATTTGACAAAATGACTGATTTTAAGTCAAATAGTGTAAGTCTGTTGTATATTTATGAAGAATGCGTATATGTCCTTTGCCATAGAGGCAAATGTACATCGTCTGAATCTTCTTCTCTTCCCTTCCCTTTGAGTCTTCCGCAGAATTATAGACGGCCGCTATTTATACATGTTATATCTATTTATTCAGGTATACCAAGATATGTCTCTATGAGATAAAACATAGAGATCATACCTTGGAAATAGTAGGCAAAAAACAAATTATCTATGATTATTATATGTCTCAAAGAAATGCGTAGTTCTTAAAACAGCTGTATTAACAAAGTGCAACAAATCAACAATAACAGCTATATGACTATCAGGACTGAAAAAAGAAGTTTCCAAAATACATCAAATTATACTTGTCAGATATTGGCTGCTGACAGTATTAACACCATGTATTTCATATTTTTCGTTGATTTTATCATAGATTAGTGCGAAAGTTAGGTTCAATTACATTATTTAAATTCGACCGAATATCGATTCAAGAAATCCAAAAAATCCAGATGGATGCAACAAGTTGTCAATTATTTGCATACGGATTTTAAGGACCTGAAAAAAATCCCATAAAATAAAATTTAAACAATTAAACGAACGTGAAATTAATCTTTAATACGAGTTCAAACAAACTACGTTCATTTAGCAATAGGTTTAATGATTCAATCATGTAGATAAAGTCATCATAGATACCAGGATTGAAATTTTATATTAACGCTAGACACGCATTTCGTCTTCAGTAACGCTGGAATAAAAAAAAATGTGAAAAAGGCCAAATAAAATACGAAGTTGAAGAGCATTAGGGATCAAATATTCCTTTTTTTTTTTGCCAAATACAGTTAAGGTGATCTATTCCTGTGGTAAAAAGCCTTAGTATTTCAAAGTTCAATGTTTTGTTAACAGTTAATTTACAATTATAAACATATCAATGATAATTCAGTCGTAGTAGGTAACTTATGACCTCCCCCTTTTCCTTGCTGCTGTTTTATAAACAAGTCTTTTTTTAATGTAACACTTATACAGACAACATTAAAATAGGAATAACATAAATATCAACTGAATAACTTAATCACGCACGACCTCACCGGCCAGTAAACATGGTAAAACAGAACAATCTCTAAAATTGCAAAAAATTAGAAACTTGGGACAAAATCCATGCGACAGTCGTCTCAAGACATATACCTACATGTTTAGTTTTAAAAAAAAATCAGTTGTTGTAGAAATATACATGATATATATGCAAATACCAAATTTAACATAAATTTTGCTCTTTCTAGATCTGCTACACCCTGGGATGCAATACTCAATAGACTGTGAATAGAATTAAATGTCGATTAATAATTATGAAGTAAAGGGGACAGTGTCTTAACAGAAAAACCGATAAACGAGTATCATTTTGGTATACAGTACTCGATACTACCGAGCGATACTCAAGTATTCAAGTGACTTGTTGCAATCCCAAGTGAATTTGATATTAAGTTAATATATTCATCATTTATAATTAATTAAGTCGCCAAAGCGGAGTTTTGTAGACTTTATGTTTTTGTCCCATTTCTTATTATTATTCTTATTTTTCTTTTTATCCCCCCTTAAACTGTCCTACCATTTTCTTGGAAGAATTAGAGGATGGAAACTTTATATATTTCTAAGTATGGGTCTGCAGCATTGGGGTTGCTAAACCCAATGTCCATGATACCAGGGTGTCATTTTGGCATAATTAGGGGGGCTCAAAGATGGGTGGGGTCAATTTATTTTTACATTTCTTAAATTTACTACTGTATGTAGAGTAGATGGAATAATGCTTACTTCTATGAATATTAAGAGACACACGTCTGCTTCAACATGGAACTTTTTTTTATTTCAGTAGGGCTCCTTGGCAAACTTTAAGGGGGTGAACTTTAATGGAACATTCCAGAACATCAATGTTAAATTTATTCTAGAGACATTTAATGTCATATGATGGTATATAATTATGGAGAGAACAAATTGCCGCAGCAGTTTGACTTTGGAATTTTCAAAATGGCCGCCGTTACCATAGAAACAGCAACAATATGAAAAACTTCAAAATGCTTCAGAATTGATGAAACTTATAACAAATATTGCCTAGCATATCTGGACTAAACTTTTGAATTTGGAATTCCCAAATGGCCGCCGTTACCATGGAAATGGCTCGAATGTAAAAACAATCAAAATTCTTCAAATTTAACGAAACTTTACACACACGTTATCTTGAATCGTGGATACCGCAGGACAATGATTTGGGGTCCGTTTTAGTGACTTTCGTGTTAGCATCCTAACACAGGATTACTTGTAATAATTTTGCATTTATTTTCAGACTCATTGCAATTGTGTAGGAATTCTATATTTTTGTATTATCTTCCAGATGAAATACGAATTGTATTGATTGGGAAGACAGGATCTGGTAAAAGTTCTACAGCAAATACCATTCTTGGGGAAAAGAAGTTCTCTGCATTAATGTCTTTTGATTCACAGACTAAAAAGATGCAGTCTGCAGATGTGGAGCGTTTCGGAAAGCAAATCAAAGTAGTCGACACCCCTGGCCTATTTGATACTAAAAAGGACATCACAAATGAAATAATTCTGAAAGAAATTATGAAGGCATTTGTCGTGTTGGCGCCTGGGCCGCATGCTATTATAATGGTAATACGATTAGGAAGATATGGCAAGGAAGATCGAGATACCGCAAATACATTCGCAAAATTCTTTGGACAAGAAATGCTTTCTCATTTCTTTGTCATTTTTACAGGAGCCGATGAACTAGGCGGTCAAAATATACACACTTTACTGAAAACAACAACTCAAGAAGATCTACAAAGGCTTGTTCGAAATTGCAAATGCAGAATCGTTGCCTTTGACAATCAAAGGTCCGATTCAAGCCAGGTTCAAGAACTTATAGCAATGATTGAGAAAAACATACAGAAAAAAGGTGGCATGCATTATTCAAATGATACTTTCAAAGGCATCGAACAGAAAATGCTTGCAGCAAAAATGCCACCTCAGCAAATTGCAGAAGAAGTTCAGCAAGAGACATCTTTCGGTGTGGATTTTTTGAAAGTTATAACAGCTCCACTTTGGGGACCTTTCTACCTTATAGGAAAAGCTATTGATGCCATTTTCTAACTGTGATTCGTTGTATTTCTATGTAGCAGCTGCTTATTTTTTGCGTTGAAAAAATGGTTCACTGATAAGAAAATAAAGTATGATAATGAATAACTGAACACATTAGCTCGTTATCCTGTTTGTTACATGTATATTTCTTTTCAACTATATTAGCAATTTTTAATAAATACACAAAAAGTGTGGTTTAAACATTAGTTGTATTTTTGTCTTGACTTGTATCAGTTTTAAAACCTACAGGAGTTTTATTTCTTATCACTGGTGAATAGTTTCAATTTGTCATAGCAAAAATAACTGCACAATATCGCTTCTAGGGTACCTTGGTACACCCCAGTCTTCACATGTGTATGTATCTAATCGGTAATGTATATGCTCTCTCTCTCTCTCTCTCCCTCTCTCTCTCTCTCTCTCTCTCTCGTGGATTTCATGGGTTCAGGTTAACCATGAATTTAAGTGATCAACGAATTGTGAAATTTCATTTGGCTAGTATGCAGACTTTGGCAACAATTCAAAATGTGCGAGAGTGTCAGTAATCCCCAATCCACAAAAATTGGTATTTACGAAAATAAACCAATCCGCGGTATAGCAGATTAATTTGGATATTTTTTATAATAGTGTGGAGTCATTTACATGTTACTTTGTAGATACATTTGTTCACGTACTAGTTTCCAAATATGATCTCTATGTTTCATTTCATAAAGACATAACTTGGGAATGTTACTAGTATAAAAACATATTGTTGAGATGGGAATTCTAAAGTAGGCACAAAATGGAGTGAGGGCTAGTACAGAATTTTAGAATAAGTTTAGTGCAGGGCATATAAATGTTGAAAATATGCCGTACAGCCCTTTGTTTAACCAATTTTACCATTTTTACAGCTTTCTAAATATTTTACCTTTAGTTTATGAAAAACAGGTATATCCTGAATCATACATGTTTCATCTTTAAACATGTGAATTTACATCCTACTTGAAAGTCTTATAAAGAAACATATGATTATTGGACACAGGTACTACCAAAATAACCCCTGGGTTTCTGGAAATCTTAAATAAGTTATCTAAGGAGGTTATTAGTTCTGAATTTTTTATTTAAACTCATAGACAAATAAATTTATACTCAAAATACTCTAAATAAATGTTTCGTTCACCAAAAATGTCTTTAATGCAAATTTATTGGTTAGTTTAAGTATACAATGACATCTAAGCAGTATTTTGTGTCAAAGTAGGGCTACTTTTACATACGTTATAAATTGGAGGGAGTAATTGGTGGTCTGCTTTCGTGTATATGATATTGACCATAACTAGAACCACTTTTGATACAGTGCCACATATTTTTTATTAACATTTGATAACTTCAGAAATACCTATATAAACATCGTTATATATATCCGGGACCTATTTTTCCACTATCATTCCATAATTCTGCTAGCGGTCGAAACCGTAAATAATCAAGGCGATCTAGTACTAGTAACTTATAATTTGAGTTTTCAATATTGGTTTCATAAGAAGCACATTATTGTAACCTGTATACCAAGCGGACGTTAATAGGATCTATTGATTTTATAGCCATGGTCTAATCAAAAGATTGATATGTCAATTTTACAAGCATGACAAGTAAACGCAAGTTTTAAGTTTTCTAAAAACAAAACACCTGATATCGATAAAAGTTTTTTTTCTTCATTAAAACCAACTATTAACTAAGAAAATAAAAGGCAAATGCAAGAATACCTTAATACACTTAATTCCAATCAGACATTGAAAAAGAAAATGTTATAATGTATAATTTTTTAAAATAGACTTATTTTCAAAACTGAAGAGGAAAAGTATGGAATACAGTACTATTACTTTGCCAACAAATACTACTTTCTTTTTATTAAATTTCTGTTGTTTCTTAGGTTTATTTTTCAAAAAAATATTTGTTATATGAAAACGAAACGGAACCTGCTTTATTTGAAATCTGAAAATTTGCAAAAATTGGATATTTGTTGTTTTCTATCTAAAGTGTTGTTTTTGTCACCCAAAACACAGGCGTATGTGTTTCATTTACTTAGTAGTATACATCGGTGCCCTTTGATTTTAGCGAGTACATTAATCAACGTTTAGTGTATCTCAGTTATTTTGATTTCGATAAATGAGAATAATGTTATGTGAGTAAAACTATAAAGTATCTATATGCTATATTTTCAAAACAAACAGTGGAATTTGAATGCAGTTGTTGTCTCGCCTGCGACACGATTATAGTAATTATTATTTGGCGGTCGCGGCGTTGTGAACTATTTGTTATTTTTCATTGTTCAATAACCGCTTTAGACAAATGTGTTTTTATATCTTGTGATTTACAGCTTTTAAATAGTAATATGATAACAATAGTCGGTATACATGTTCCTTGCAAATGTACCTTGCAAAGTCTGCATCTCTGTCAAACAGGGCCTACCTGACCTTGACCTAATTTCATGGATCAGTGAACGCAATTTTACAGCAAAAAAACTGCATCGTTTGAAAACCCGATGAAAGAGCTAAAATGATAGCATAACTTTTAGCCGATCATCATCTAGGCAAAACTTTAAATTTGTCACAGAAAAAAAAACAATTCTCAACCTCAGGCATAGATTATATAAGCTATTTTCGGGGAAACTTTCGAAATTTGTGTTCTCAAATCTCTTCAAATTCAAACTCTGTTTCACCTTTTGAACTTTTTTAGTTTGAGTGTCATTGGTGAGTCTTTTGAAAACAAAGGCGCGTCTTGGTATAAAATATTAATTTTAATATCTTTGATTTCATTTACCATAATATGTTTTCCAATACACTGCAATATGAAACATAAAGATAACATAGGTGCAACTGTTTTCCCCATTTCAGAGACCCTGAACTTTCACTGGTTTGGTGCCGTTTGTATAGCCAAGTCTTATGTTTTCTGCGAAATGTATACTGATTTTATAATATTTCTATGTTAAAACTCGTTGCTAAGGGTGTTTGTCCTTCCGAGGAAGCTGAGTTCAGACCGAGTTTTCAGATAGAGTAGTGTTTGCTAAATCTTCGATTGTTGTGTTTCGTAAAATGCAACACACATAAACTATAATATAACAATGGTTTATGAATGACAGAGAGCCTTAATCTATAAATTAGAAGCAATGTACCAGGCAATGGACTTTAAGCGAAAACTAGATATTGAATATTTCTTTTTAATAGGGTTTAGGCTTGTGTTTGGGTTAACACTATCAAAAATGAATGAGTGTTGTAATACTTAGGCTAGCTACAAACACCACAATGATGCTTAAAACACACAAATAAAATATTGGGTTTGTTTTGAATCACATCACATACACTTATTGATAACGGAATTAGATATTTACAATTTACTTGGAAACTTAACATATCCGACAAAGAAACTTATCTAAGAGAAACTCATATACAAACATTGGTATGTTTTACGTTCTTTTTGTATTTTAACCAACCTTTACAACTATATTTTAATTCCTTTGATGTCCGGGATTCACAAATTATCAAAAGTTTTCTAAAACAATGCTAAATAGGTCTGCCACGTGTGCAACGAAATTTATTATTCAACTTCTGACCTTGAACATGTTGAATGACCCTTTTGGTATCTTTCGTCATTGTTTTTAGCTCCAAGGTTTGTAAAATTTCCATGTATCATCAGCCAGCTGTGCCTGCATTTGAAGTAAATAGCTCCCAGTTGATATCTCAGTACTTTTCTTTTTCAATAACGATTCCCTATTTATTGGGTTTTTGCCTATTGTGAAGCTTTTAAAGCAAAGGTTCAAAGTGAAGCTGTTTTGGAATATCTGCTCCAATGATTACAAGGGGTATCTTCCAGTCATCGAATGAAACGTATCAGCGGATAAGTATTTTTATGAACAAAATTATTGGAGTAACATATAGAGTGGGAACTGTATACTCTTCCGGCCGGGATACATGAGTTTACCACCTTTCTATGATTGGATTCGTTTAGCTCGTTTATTGAATTATTTTCTGTTATTTGCCATGCCGTTGTCCGTTTTTTCCTCGAGTAATGAGTTTTGAATGTTCCCTTGGTATAACTGACTCTTTTTTTGCAGTACCATTATTAACAAATTCTAGCATAACACAATGGAACCATTAGAAGCAAACAACAGATAACCGTGTGGCAAATATTTCCCAGAAAGTTTTCCGTAGTCTGTCATATGCTGAGATGTAGTGCATCGGAAATTATTATTCCACTGACTACTTTAAAACTATTTTTATGTCAGACCTGAAAAAATCTAATTGCATGTGCCCGATATATAATTATATTTCTGGTTATATCGGGTTATGTGACCGTCGGCAGTTTTTAAAGGTAATCTTTAATTGTTAATTAAGTAGCGTCTTGACTAAAGACTAAAAACCTGCTGATATATATTATCGAGTTCATGTTTTGTTGATTGTTCAAATGTTTGAATTTATGTAATTTGAATAAACATGTACGTTTTAGAAATATGAGAATTTGAGTCAAATATGTTGACATGAAATTGACAGCTAAATCCCCTTACGTACATCATACATGTAAATAAAATGTGTTCGTTCATTTGTTCGTACCTTTATTCGATACATCAAAATTTAATTTAAAAAGAGGCAAACATTAGCATACTCGTTTTACTCGTTTAATTCAGCAGTTTGTTCCAATTTTACATGGTGTGCTGATTACTAATGACATTGTTAAACAGTGTGTTATAAACAACGAGCGTTAGTTTGAAATTTCTTATTTTTCTTCCTGCCATTTCAAACTCTTGTTTTTCATAACAAAGTTTTATAATACGGCAGATTGAGGACAACTGTATTTGGATGAGAAAAAAAAACATTACGGCTATTAAACAAGGACAATGAAACAAATGTTTCATATTATATTGTATTTACCAATACAAGAATTTGTAAAAAAATCCTTATAGAAGTAAATACCTTTTTCCAAAGATCAAGACTGCATGACTACTAGGAAGTACTATTTCAAAACTTGATATTTTGGTGTATTATTATGGTCATGTAAAGCAAAAGATCAAGACTAAATGCTTTCCATGTACTTCGAAAACAATTAAAACACCTAATGCTAAAGCCCAAATCGGGTCATGTCATCTGGTCACATGTTGACCGTATAATGTCGAAATGTAAACCGTAACATGTCAAAATGTTTACCGTAACATATCAAAATGTTTACTTTAACATGTACATTAGCTAAATAAAGATTGCTGTAATCATCGTACATCCCACTGGGATTTTTCACTGACAGGATAATTTTTCCTGTTTAGATATCACCGGTTATCTACGAATCGCCGGTTTACTGAACAGCCGGTTAACTATGAACCACCGGTTAACTGAACAGCCGGTTAACTCTGAACCGCCGGTTAACAGAACAGCCGGGTAACTGAGCAGCCGGTTAACTAAACCGCCGGTTACCATATCTATATAAAGAGAGTGCAAACATTAATCCACCATTCTGCCTCTAATGAAGGTCCTTTTTGGTCAGGCTATGAAACATCACCAGGCGTTGTTAATTATGTGTATTAACATGTATATACTATAGTCTTATGCTTTCATATTTCCCCCCGCTGATAAATATGGATTCTACTAACAAAAGATCTATTTGAAGCTAATGTGTTAAGAGACGTCTTTAGTCAGTACACTTTTTCTAAAAACCTTTTTTAGTCCTTTAGATCTGTTATCGTTTAAAAATCTGAAGTTTTGATATTTCACATAGCATGAGAAGATGCCAGACAAAATAAATAAAAGTTTCCCAGAGATAGCCGATCGATTTAACATGATAGGAATTTAAAAATAAAAACCCTCTTAAAGCTTTTTTATCAGCATTTACTAAGCCGTCAACATGTGCGTAATCCTTGTTTGATTTTGTTTAACAAACTTTTAGATTATATTTATAAATCATTTATAAAGTTATAAATTCCCGTATGAACAAATTTGTTGACAACTGTGTGAACACAATTCGGCCAATCTATTTTTCACTGTTTATTATGTATAGATTATAATGGGATTGCATATCGACATCATGATGCAATCTGACATTTTGAACACGCGTTTAGCTGCAAGAGTTCATGAATGGAGTGCTATATATCATTAACATCAATTAAAAATAAACCAGGAAACAGACAATGTCCATCAGTAGTTTATTGATAAAAATGTAGAATATGTCGATCTGAATACCCGATCTAAAATATCACCGAACTCGCATTTCTGTATTTTTCATTTGATAAGCCATTTTCAATTTTCAATTTCCTAGGAGCTCGGTATTTTGTCATTATACTGTTGGTTAGTGAATCAAATGGAAAATAAATTGAAGTGGGATAATTTGTTTGGTATGAAAACTGGTTTTGATTTTTAATTACAGAATTAATTAAATAGTGCAACTATAGCCGGGTGAAATGGCGTTCCGGCTAAATGTAAATCAAGAAGGAAGATTTCGCTCCTTAAACTTTTATTTCAGCAGTCCGGCAAGACCGAACAACAAACTCCAAACTAAATGTAAAGTAACATACAAACAATAACAATATATATAAGCACAAGCAATTGAAGGGTTAAGAAGATTAACAGATGACAAATTAGAAATAACAATAGATTAAAAGAGTAATTAGTATCCGACACGTATTTGTAAATTATAGTCTAAACTGTCACAAAGAATAAATAATGAAATAAATAGAGTAAATGCATTTAAGACCTTTGTCCAAGATTATGACACATAATCCGTGTAAAACACTTATGCATAAATTTACGACAAAGTCTAGAATAATAAAATAAATGCAAAACCTAAATATACATTAAAACAATTGAATTGCTAAAATGTTGTTCAAAAACTTATTTCATTTCACTGTCCAAATTGTCCGGTCATACAACTACCGAATAAAAAGGGTTTTTTTCCTTCATAAGATGTTTTTGTCAAAGAAAAACTATTAATAAGTGAGGAAGATAAAAACAATTCGAAACTGCCATGGTAAGTAATCTATTAATCAATTACATTATTATAATTTCAGAGAGTTCTGATTTAAGAATCATAGTATTTGGTATCAGTGGATCTGGAGTAAGTTCTACAGGAAATACTATTATCGGGCACCACAAATTCGGCACAGGTACATCCTTTTCTACGGTTACAACTTCTTGTAAAATTGAGACAACAAAACGATTTGGCAAACGTATAACTATTGTGGATACTCCAGGGTTTCCAGTTGATGTAGACGAAAACAAACTGGACGAAACATTTTTTAACCTTAAAAATGCAGTCAGGATGTTGGAACCTGGTCCTAATATTTTCCTCCTCGTCGTTCCAGTAGAGAGATTCACGGAAGACCAGAATTTCATGGTTAGATTTCTGCAGCAGCTACAGGATATTTCAAAATTCACCATAGTTGTGTTCGATCGCGTTGATTGCCTCCAAGAAGCAAAGTCTACTATAATGAAACATATAAATGATAGTAACAATTTAGAAGAATTATTGCAGCTTTCTTCTCGCCGTTTCGTCCTTTTAGATAATACAAGCACTGATGAAATGCAGGTCAAAAATTTGTTTGAAATGGCAAATGATTTAATTCGAAAAAATCATTACAGCTTTTTAACTGAAGGCACTTTTGGCGGAAACGCATTTTATCAAGTTAATGCCATCGTTAACAAACGACAAAAGGAATGGAAAAATGCGATGAATGTTTATGGTGTCAAACCCAATCTGCTACAAAGAATATGCCGCATGTGTAACATTTTATGATTTCTATCATTTTTGTAATTACAATTCATGTTATATGTTCATATACGTTTGTATCGTTTAAAAAAAATGTAAAAAAAGTAAGACTTCTTTATGTAAGTAGAATGTTTAAGACGTTATTAATATTTGTAGCACTTTCAGAAAAATGGTGGAATATAAATCATAAATTTGTTTGAATAAAGTTGTAAATATATTTTTTTTAATTGAAACGTGCAAAAAAGACAAGTATACTCAAGGCAAGGTGGGGATACCTTCTTTGCTCGAATTTTAACCGACCAGGATTGTTGGTACACAGTTTAGTGATAAGGAAATATTTCGTATGTTATCTCAGCTCAAGTAATTAATGATTTTTCATTTTTAGCTCATCTGGCCCGAAGGGCCAAGTGAGCTTTTCTCATCACTTTGCATCCGGCCGGCGTCCGTCGTAGTCGTCGTCCGGCGTCGCTAGCTTTTACAAAAATCTTCTTCCCTGAAACTACTGGGCCAAATTAAACCAAACTTGGCCACAATCATCATTGGGGTATCTAGTTTAAAAAAATGTGTAGCGTGACCCGGCCAACCAACCAAGATGGCCGCCATGGCAAAAAATAGAACATAGGGGTAAAATGTAGTTTTTGGCTTATAACTCTGAAACCAAAGCATTTAGAGCAAATCTGACATGGGGTAAAATTGTTTATTAGGTCAAGATCTATCTGCCCTGATATTTTAAGACGAATCGGACAACCCGTTGTTGGGTTGCTGCCCTGGAATTGGCAATTTTAAGGAAATTATACCGTTTTTTTGCTATTATCTTGAATATTATTATAGATAGAGATGAACTGTAAACAGCAATAATGTTCAACAAAGTAAGATTTACAAATAAGTCAACATGACCGAAATATATATATATTACTCTTTATAGTCAATTTTTAACCTTTTTTGAAATTCGTAAATCTTAGTAATCTATTACAAAAATCTTCTCCTCTGAAACTACTGGGCCAAATTAATCCAAACTTGGCCACAATCATTTTTAGGGTATCTAGTTTAAAAAATGTGTGGCGTGACCCGGCCAACCAACCAAGATGGCCGCAATGGCTAAAAATAGAACATAGGGGTGAAATGTAGATTTTGGCTTATATCTCTGAAACCAAAGCATTTAGAGCAAATCAGACATGGGGGTAAAATTGTTCATCAAGTGAAAATCTATCTGCCCTGAAACTTTCAAATGAATCGGACAACCGGTTGTTGGGTTGCTGCCCCGAAATAAGTTATTTGAAGGAAATTTTGCAGATTTTGGTTATTATCTTGAATATTATTATAGAAAGAGATAAACTGTAAACAGCAATAATGTTCAGCAAAGTAAGATCTACAAATAAGTTAACATGACCAAAATTATCAGTTGACCCCTTAAGGAGTTATTGCCCTTTATAGTCAATTTTGACCAATTTTCATAAATTTTTGTTAATTTTTGTAAATTTTTAAGAAATATTTTCCACTGTAATTACTGGGCCAAGTTCATTATAGATAAAGATAATTGTAGCAACAAGAATTTTCAGTAAAGAAAGATCTACAAACACATTACCATCAATAAAACACCATTTTGTCATGAATTTATCTGTGTCCATTGTTTATATATATGCACATAGACCAAGGTGAGCGACACAGGCTCTTGAAAGCCTCTAGTTTAATTTGGGAAAGTTGTACCGCTATTATGGTGAGGGTACATGTGTAGTATGCGGAAGTTCTGTTAGTTTTGATAGATGACGTAAAGTAAATATCAGGAGTTGGCTTCCTTAATTTGGTCCCCTGGACGAAAATGACTAAGAATTAAAGATTGAGCGACAAAACTGACGTATACCACTTTTGTTTTTTCATGTTTTATGGAATTGATATTGAATTTAAGAGGGCAAAAGATGTTCAATTTAAAATTAAAATACAAATCTTACTTTTATTCTTTTTCTAGATAAAAAATAAATTATTTGTGGACTGACATACAACTTGCCCCTATATAACCGTGTACTTGGACACTGTACAGGCTTGTAAAAGTGGTCACTTTAACTTACTATCCTAGTGGAAACAGATATTGGCTTCAATATTTCCCCACAAACTCGCCGACTTTCGAAAAAAATTCTTTAAAGGTGTATTTCATAGATGTTGAGATCTGAGTGTTTATAAAGCCCATTTGTAGAAATAAGTCGCTTAAAGAGACATATTAACATGATTAAAATTGTTGGTCTGAAATGAGGATTGAAATTTTATTTTCAACCCGGATGTAAAACAACAAATTGCGTTAGTTGATACATCAAAGTACGATATTTGAATGTTTACAACCATAAATGTATACCCTTTACATAGTTCACAAAATAATCGTCAATGTGTAACAACTGTTAGACTTTATTATCTTACATGAAGCAAATGAAATGAGAGTATACTGCAGATAGATTGAAAGCGCGGTTATGTGTGTGTTGAACTGAAAAATCATAAAGTTAGTCACCAAAAAACTACCGAGGATAGATTTTTTTTAAACACGTTCATTGTAATCATGCACACCTATATTTGGAGCCCTCCAGTAATAAGACAACGCAAGTATATTGAATGGAGGGACTGTCGACACTATTCAAGCTTTGTTCTCGGTAAACAGTTAATTAGCTATGATACAACAAATCAGTTATAACTGTAGTTTTATTATAGCGACTAGAATACCTATAACTTCATCACATAACACAAGGTCAAAACGACCTCGTAATTGTTTGCTGATAAAAGCAGGAAAGTTGGAGTTTACGGTTAGATTTAATTCTCTCATGAATCAAAACGGCATACAATTTTATAGTCCAAACAGTTCCCCTTTTAAAAAAATCTCGAGGACCACATATCGCACTCGACACGAATACGCTACCAAGATACAATACTCGATTTCTAAATTACTTCACAACAAAAAATAAAAATAGTAGACATCATAATTATATACCACTGTTGATCCAAGCTATATGTAAAATTATGATTTATTTAGTTCAAGTAGGAACAGAAGTCGATATTGGTTGAAATAAATCAGAGTCGAATAACTAGTAATAAAAACTAAGTGCGTTAAAAGGACAATGTGCGTGTTAAAATAAGAATTAAAAAAACCCATTAATAATCAAATGTTAAAAAATATGTCGGTAATGTTCAACGAGACAACAAATAAACGCAAAATATCAAACGATAAATAGTATCTTAGTCTAAAACATGTGTAAAGGATAGACATCGGGTTTAGAAAAATATTATCGAATATATCATGAACAGTACCATTTAGCGATAGTCATAATTGCTAATGGTGCGATTTTGAAAAACTATTACTCCCTCGTGACCTCATTGAATACTACATTTAACAACAAAGCTGGTGACCTTGCTTGAAAACCTAAACTTCAATAAGCCCCAAACAATAGTACATTGCCGACTGAACGCCAAGTTCTGTAAAGGATTTATCCATTAGACTAACACCAACAAATATGTTAATCAGCGAAAGAGGGACTATAGAAGACTTACTGTCACCGTGCCACTTTTTACTTTTAGTAGCATTTTTAAAACTTGATAGAACCTCTTGAAATGTTTTAATTGTGGGAATTCTCTGAATTTAATGCTATCAAAATCATTAGACGTTTTACACACCTATTCCACATGGAAAAATTAGAAAATACTTCACAGTGCTGTCTTCAATAAAATAGTACCATGTGCTATAAGTTTATTTTCTTGATGCAATTCGGCATTTTTTTGTTAAAAATTAGCAAAAAACAAAACATATTACACTGAAGAACAAACCATCAGTATGCTGTAGTTTCTCAATGATAACATATTTGTTGAATTTGAAGGTACAGTTTTCCAGCAGATTCCTGCATTTCTGTGATCATCTACTGGCCGACCTTTCTTTATTTTCATGTAAAACAGACACTTATTAAATAACAAAACAAAAATTACCAAAAAGATGTTCTTCCTATTAACAATCCAAACTTTTCTGATAGGATCCCATTTATATCTCGTTCTAAACTACGTTTAAATAAACCACAGATAAAGGTTCATCTGCCTTTATGTAGACAATTAACTCGTATTTGACAACAGCTGTCATCTCAGAACAAGAATGTGTGACAAACGAGAAGATTTCAGATTGCAAATTATAAAGTTCCCTCAGCTTTGTTCAAATATGCGACCTTTTAATGCGTATGACGTAGACATTTATAAACTCATACGATATTCAAAAGCTTGCAGCTGCTACTCAGACTTTGTAAAACGTCATCAGTTTGTGAGCGAAAACTTATTGAGCCAGGTTTTTGTAAAAGAAAGGGTCGTCCTTTTAGGAAAATGTTCATCGGAAAGTCAACAGGACCAAGGCTCCGTGTTAAAGACTGCACTTTGACAATCTTTTTGTTGAAGTAGAGAGCAGTACGATGACCTGTTTTTGCTTTTATCTTTTTTATTTGATTTCTTTTGAAGAAATAATAACTTTAAAGAGATAATATGTATTAACAATTAAATCATTTTTTAAGTAGAAATATAGCCTGTTTCAAAGCAACTACAAACAGTCGTAGATAGTTGTAACATTTAAAGTCTAGTAAATCTTTGGATTGTTTCATCTTTAACAATAGTAATAAACACTTCTTTTATCTCATTAAACTGGGTTTGTAACCATGAATCAACTTTCACATAATAATTGGGGACAACTTAGGAAAATAATACACCCATTAAATCAGAAATTTGTCATGTTCTTGAAAATTCACGAAAATTCACGAACATGGATCGAGTTTCATGTTTTTTAGACAAGCCAAAACATGATTAACAACAATTTATCATAAATCATTCATGATTAAGCAGTTTTCTATTTTGTTCTGAATTGGTACAAGTCAAGACCAAACACGCCAAACAGATACATGCAGTACGATTTTTGTCAACAGATGCACTCGAGACTCTAGTAGCGATAGATGTACCACAACATCAGGCAAATAAACCCTGACGTCACACGGAATTGAGAACAGAAAATAATTATAAAGTGTATACGTAGAAATCCAAGAGTGTACAGAATTGTATACTAGAATCTTAAAATTAAAAAGCAAGACAAGTTTTGAAATTGGTGTGTTGTCTAGTGTTTTCATTTATCTTGAAACTTTTTAAAGACTATTGCTTGTAATGGATAAGTTGGTAAATAGGGGGATGTATTGTTTATCTAGCAAAATCAGGATTTCAATATTTCTGATTTTCGCAAATTTTTGTTTCAATCTTCAAGTATTTTTTATCAGAAAGGGACAGTGAAATATATATTCGCAAACATTGGTCGAAATTGGATAATCTGCATAATTCTGTTTTATTTACACGATAATTACTCTGTTATTTTTCAAACTTGGTTGATGTCAGTTATACAAAAGGGAGTAATACTTGATAAACTTGAAGCACTCCTTGAATTTCCTGTGTTATGATCTTTCTTTCGTTCTTCTCTTTCCAATTAAAAAATAAATGTCTTGTTGGTGATATGAATTGTAAAAGTTTCAATCTATATATATTTATTGTATTCTCTTCTAAATAATGAAACTTAAAGTGCATTCTTTGTAATCAAGTTTCCGTGGAACGTATTATTTTTTCATCTTAGTCATATTTAGAAACCCTATAAACATGTGGATCAGTTCTGACAACCAATGTCACTTTTGGCGAGCAGATGTTTATGGATGTTCAAATTTCATAAATTAAATAAATCCAAGAAACAGATTAGATTATTTCAGTTATAATTGTTCTAATTTGAAATTAAACCATACAATAATTTCTTATTTCTTTTACTATATGAGGAACCTTTGGTAGTTATTACGGGTTAACTTCTTTAAATTTATTATATTTTATTAGAATTTATTAAAAATGTGCAATTTTGTAATAGTTGCATACGTATATATTCTTGTTATGCTTTACACTTATATATTATTGTTGATTTTATTTATTGATTTGTTGTTGGTTACTTAACGTCCAGTGTCAAATATTTTATACTTGTTCAGGACAATTCTTGATATTCAGCGTAATTTTTACTAGTTTTTCAGCACTATATTTTTTTTTGGCTATAACTTTTGCAGTCATTTTTATGACGTGGAGGAAGCCGGGATCGGTGTGACCTAAGAGAACCGTCAAGTTTCGATAGTAAAAACAGTTTCTTTAATAGACATTTAGAACAAACCCTAATGTATCTGCATAACAGATAGCCGGTAGGGTGTGTTACTATTGAAGTTGATATTTGATACATACTACAAGTTGAGACGGTGCTATGGCGTTCAGTAGGTTTAATTTGGGTATATACTGTGTTATGAAAAGAACTTGTTGAACTATGACAATTTTATACGAACCAAAGTTTTGTTTATAATTAAAAGTTTTAAAAGTTCATTATAAATTTTCTCTCTGAAAAAAAATCTGTCATACATTCTGTATATTCACATTCGTTTGAATTTTTTATAGTGTTATAACTATTTAGTTTACAGTAATGAGCGATGTATTTTTTTTCGTAAACGGACTCACACGCTCCGATTCATGTAAACACGTTTTACCTAAAAAAAAAAAAGATTGAATTGCAGAAATCTGTTTTATTTTTGTACTATTTTTAGATATGTCGTGTAGGTAGAAGTTAAAATTTCCACGCATGCATGCGTCTTTTACTGATTAAATTCACGGTTTCAAATGAATGAAAACAGATCTAATAGACCCTACAAGTTTATATGCGGGTAAATGACTACTAAAATCATCTGAATCGACAATTTATTGTAAGTCAATATAAAACAGTCCATAACAAAAACAAAAAAAGTAAATTGTACTTCTTTTTTAACATAACTATCAAATAAGATTGTGGCATAAGTTCGCTAGTGTAGACTTCAAATTTTGTGATAATGTGTATTGTATATATTTCTTCACTACAGTACTATGACAAATGTGCAGCAATAATTACTCAGTTACAAACTGCCATTCTATCCGTTTCACAAGTATGACTTATAGTGGTTATTTTTTTAATAATGTCGATTTTCGTAAAAAATTATACCATCATTTTTATAAAGTAACACTTTTGACGGAAAATAATTTCCGTACTCATAAAAGCATATGCTTGTCGCTTGATTCGCCAGACGCTCATTTTGTGGCTATATAAGACTTGCTAATGTTAGAAAACATTACTGTCTAATAATTATTATGAAATCAATTTTATAAACGGTACACTTGTCGAATATTTATACAAGAGCTGACAACTAGGCAGGTGAAATGCAAGAATCAATTGATAAGATACCAGGTATGAAGCTGTATCATTCTTTACAATTGAATGTATAAGTTTTCAAAAGTTGTGCATAAGATTTTATTGAAATGCTTCAAAATATCAGTTTCTCAAATCATGTCTGATAAGGCAATTTAACTGATGTTATTATTTATTTAGTATTTACAAGTATTATCGTTTGCATAAATATACAAAGTTGATGTCCGTTGCTTTGTGGATCTTATATGATTGATTTCATTTTTGTTAGATAATTTCCTCAAATAACCAGGTCCAATCTAAAAGGTAAATTAAATTCAAATAAACCAGAAACAGATTTTTACTCTAATTTTATTACTTTTTTTATATTTAGAAAGGAAAATAGTCAACAATATATGCAAGTTTGTCCATATTGTCTAGGAATATTAGTTTAATGATTTTTTTAAGTTAATGAAGAACAGATTCTTAAATTAAGAATGGAAATGGGGAATGTGTCATAGAGACAACAACCCGACCATATAACAGACAACATCCGAAGGCCACCTGTCTTTTTCAACTTTAATGTTAAATATTTGGAAAACTACATTTGTTTATGTATTTGTATGGATTTCCAAAAAGACTGCATTTAAAAAAAATATATCAATAGGCACAATGTTTATAATTTTGCGTGTCTCACGCGCTTTTCGTCTTGAAATTACTCAAATCAAAATGTTAATATGCCAAATAAATTACCATGCTGAAAAGCAGTGAGGACCCGTAATTCGGAAAGGTTTTGTTAAATACAGCCACGGTAAACTACTATTGCACTCTAGTGACAATGTTTCTTTGAGAATACACATCCGAACACACCAGAACATTAAATATGTAGAGGAATATCCTAGGAGCACCATCTGGATTTTATTGTGCGATCTAGTTTTGAGACTGTATGTTTTAGTATTGGTTTATGTTACCGCGCTGAGGTACGTCAATTATTCATTTTTCATTATTCAAAATTCAATAATGAATAATGAAATAATTCCTGATTCATTTAGTATTTATTTTCATGTTAATTTCTGTTAAAAAGAACATACGGCAAAACTTGTCTGGTGTATTTTTTTTTCATTTTAAGAATATTTTAATACTTTTTTTACATAGGAAACAAATACGAGGACGCCAATTATCTTTTGATTAACTGTTAGAACGTTCTCATTTTTTATAAAATATTTTCCTAGACTAAAATTATTTTATGAATTATGACCTTAAGTTAAGTTGTTTTTTCATATATCATTATTTGTTTTTTAATGTTAATTGCTAAGTTAAGTCGTTTGTTTATATAAATTTGTAAGCCATAGTTGACGAATATATATATATATATATCTTCATGTTTTTCAGAGAGAATAAAACGATAAAAAGTTCTATTTGTTTTTGTATATGTAAAAAGTAAAATCACAAAAATACTGAACTTAGAGGAAAATCAATTCGGAAAGTCCATAATCACATGGCAAAATCAAATAACAAAACGCCTCAAAAACGAATGATCAAAAACTGTCATATTCCTGACTTGGTACTTGGTAACACGCATAATTATGGCTCTACTTCTATATTTAGAATAAGTTAAATCGTCCTGGTTGTCTTGTTGCAATACCACAGAGGATGATTATTTTTCTCACTTTTTCTGTTATTTGAATAGCTATATTATTTTATGAAGGGGTATTTGTAAAAACTACTAGTCAAACGATTTCGAAACTATTTTGATACTAGTAAATAAACTCATCATAGATACCAGGATTAAATTTTGTATTTACGCCAGATGCGCGTTTCGTCTACAAAAGACTCATCAGTGACGCTCGCATCAAACGTTAAAAAACCTTAATAAAGTACGAAATTGAAGATCATTGAGCACCAAAATTCCTAAAAATATTGCAAAATATAGCTAAGGCAATCTATTTCTGAGGAAGAAATGTCTTAGTATTTCAAAAATTCAAAAGTTTTGTAAACAGTTAATTTATAAATATGACTATATCGATAACAATTCATGTCAGAAGTGCTGACTACTGGGCTGGTGATACCCTCGGGGAATTAAAACTCAACCAGCAGAGGCATCGACCCAGTGGTTGCAAATAAACTCATTGTAAGCTGTACTTCTGAAACATGTGAATGCACAATTTTAACTGTTAAAAACTTTCTTTTAATTCATTTAAAAAATTGTCCAGTTCCTGATATTGCATCATAAAGTTTATTTACCCACAAAACGTAGTTTAGAGGATTTTTTTTTCTATTTACCAGTATCATTCTGTTTATTCTGTGGATATGAAAACATGATTAATGAAAGTTATCTTTTAACCTACATACAGCATTTATAATTTTTATATATATATTTGTATATATTGATTTTTCTTTAAAACAATTTTTAGTTACGCTTTATTGGTTAATAAAAAAAAGAACATAACCCGAAATCAGTATCTAGTTTAAACATATTTATTTATATTGGATTGGGAAAGAAGTTATTAGTATAACAACTTATTTTAGTCCCTTTCCACTTTGCGGCAGCGAGTGATGCATTGTAGAGGTAGCATGCACCCGCACCCACAAAAGACAAAGGAATTTATATAAATTTTTATCTACACAGGACCGTGCATGAAATGAGGATTAAGGGCATACGATACAGTTTTGAACCTGTATTTACAAGTTGATGAAAATTTGCATATAGGCTATTTTTTACCTGATTAAATCAAATATGTTATAAAAAATATACCTTCATGTGCTACTTTTTGAGTAAAATGAGGTCGAAATTTTGTATATTTGCTCAAAATTCAGATTTGTGTCCGTATTTTCTTTTTCGAAAGAAAGACATAACTTTTTTGTTTTAAAAGATAAACACAAAATGGTTTTTGTTAAATAATCGGTAATTTCTGCATTTTATAAGTATCATTAGAAATTATGCAATTTTTATTCCGAAATAACTCTATATTTATCAAATGATCATGAATAGAGGAAAAAACGTCATTTTTTGCTGCATATTTATCAAAATTAAAAAAATTGCGCTATTTACAGTTTTATAAAATTTGGGTCACATAATCTCCTTGCAAAATGAAACAAATTGCTGTTTTAAAAAATTGGGGTCCATGCACTCGTTTTCAAATTAAATCAGTTTGAATGATAAAAAACAGTCGAAAAATGCATCTTTTCCCGATATGTCAGAGTTTGACGTCGCGAAAATAACATTTTACGTTAGCAAGGTCATTACCTTCACTGTAACTGTATCGTATGCCCTTAAGGCAAATATATAATTTGTTTGAAGGCAATTGAGTTATTCACAACTATCATCTTTCATATATATGTACCAACCATTTAAGGCGGGAAAGGGTCACTTAAGTGCCAATAAGACATATTTCGGCAATTAATCTGTTTGATCATTGTTTGCAAAGGTATGTTTGCATGTCGTTTCTGCAAATTGATTTGAATAGGTGTAACAAAATTAAAGTAAAATTGAACTGGTAACAAGTAATCGCTGTTATTAATGTACTGTGAAAGTACTTGTATTCGTGGGATACCAATTTTAGTGGTGTTCGTGTATTTAAATATCCAATGAACGATAACAACCATGTCCAAATCAAGCCATGGAAAGATAAAAAAAATTAACATTCACGAATTAAAGAACCTACGAACACAGAAATTTTCCTAAAACCACGAAAATTGGTACCCATCAATAAAATAACTGTCACAAATTCTAGGTTTTTTTACAACTCAAACAGAAAAAAATTCAGATTTGTCCTATATAGTACAAAAATAACCAAATCATAGCAAACGATAAATTACAAAAAGATATGTAACAATCAACAAATAAAAGCCGCCAAAAACTAAATATTGAGCAACAAAAACTGATGTGAGTGTTACTAATTCAACTTATGTAAAACGTTTCCATGATGTATGCATCTTATACGACTATACCCTGTCCACTTGGAAAAGAACTTTTTCTTAATTATGCAAATGTTTGAATATATATATGAGAGCTTGAAAATGAAAATACGTTTTAGCTATATTGATGGATAAAATTATCATATATTGTAAACCAGACAAGTGTTTGTCTACAAAAGAACCATGAATGACGCTCGAATCAAAAAAGTTAAAATGGTCCAATAAAGTACGGAGTTGTTGGGTATTGAAGACCATAAATTCAAGCTATGGCAATTGATTCCTGTGGACGAAAATCCTAAGTATTTCTAAACATTCAAAGTTATATAAACAGTTAATTTATAAATATGATAAAATTGAGAAATGAAATATAGAAGGGGTCAAAGTGACAACAACCCGACCATATGAGCATATCAATGATAATTCATGTAAACACAGAGGCACTGATCATGACTACCTCTTCGGCTTGTGATCGTTTCAGTTTTGTAAAATGATAAACTAGTATTCAAAATGAGTGAAAAAAAAAACGTGTATGCAATTACAAGACACAAAAATAAGACATAGCGTAGCAAATCTATAACTATAAATGAAATGTAAAATGCCTCTTTGTCTACTAGATTTAAAACAATTTGTAAGAAAACACAAGTTGGAGTTAACTGATTTCAATACATATCTACCAAATACATGTGTCTATGCGTTGTTCAATTATAAAAAGTTATTGCACAAATTAAAAAAAAGTCAAGTATTTCAGAAATTGTAAGATCTTTAACTACTGTCCGAACATGACATTACAGCAATTGTATCATGACACTCAAAAGATAGTGCAGTGTTCTCTTTTAAACGTTTTATTTATATCTTTAAATTAGGAAAAAAATGGAAAACAACACGTTTAATAATTTATTCCGTCCAACGCGCTTTTCTGGATTTAACTTCATCAGGAACGCTCAAAGCCAAACATTTGAAATCCGAAAATTGATAAGTATCGAAAATCGTTGAAGAGAAAATATACATAAAATAAATAGCATATGACTTGCAAAAAGTAGAAGCTTCTCAACCCATGCGATATTCAAGAGCTTGCAAATGATACTTAGACTATATAAAAAGTCATCAGTGTCCGGGCAAAAATCAAAGAGCAAGGATTTCATTCACAAATGCCTCGTCTTTCCTACTAAGTATTTTTTTTTTTCGGAAAGTACCAAAACCTTATAAAGAATTATTCATTAATCATTGTTAATAATTCAAGATAGTTTTGAATTTTTGATTTTAGGTGCTGATGTTGCGTATCTATTTATTTACATCACTGCTTTTCTTGTATTTGTCTTTGACTATATTATTCTTGTATTAATGTTATTAACACTTTAGCTTATATCATAACTTTTTTTTCAATAAAAACTATTTATCTTCAAGTCAGCCTTTAAAAAGAAATGGATTTCATTATCTATTATAAAAACATTGGACACATATTTGGATCTTTTTGATAGATATATCCGCTACCTTTTTTTAAAAAGGGTGATGTGTGTTGTTCTGAATTTGTCAACAATTATTGTATTTAGTGTTCAATATCAGAATGTGATAGATTATTCTTAGATCTTACTTTGCTGAACATTATTGCTGTTTACAGTTTATCTCTATCTATAATAGTATTCAAGATAATAACCAAAAACGGCAAAATTTCTTTAAAAAATATCAATTGGGGGCAGCAACCCAACAACCAGTTGTCCAATTCATCTAAAACTTTCAGGGCAGATAGATTTTGACCTGATAAACGATTTTACCCATTGTCAGATTTGCTCTAAATGCTTCGGTTTCAGAGTTATAAGCCAAAATCTACATTTCACCCTATGTTCTTTTTTTAGCCATGGCAGCCATCTTGGTTAATTGGCCGGGTCACCGGACACATTTTTAAAACAAGATACCCTAATAATGATTGTGGCTTAATTTGATTAAATATGACCCAGTAGTTTCAGAGGAGAAGATTTTTGCAAAAGATAACAAAAACTTGCGAAAAATTGAAAAAATAATTACTATAAAGGACAATAACTCCTTAAGGGGTCAACTGACCATTTTGGTCATGCTCACTTATTTTTAGATCTTACTTTGCTGAACATTATCGCTGTTTACAGTTTATCTCTATCTATAATAGTATTCAAGATAATAACCAAAAACGGTAATTTAAAAAAAAACAATTGGGGGAGGGGGCAGCAACCCAACAACCGGTTGTCCGACTCATCTGAAAATTTCCGGGAAGATAGATCTGGACCTTATAAACACATTTACCCCCGTGTCATATTTGCCCTAAATGCTTCGGTTTCAAAGTTATAAGCCAAAATCTACATTTTACCCCTATGTTCTATTTTGAGCCATGGCGGCCATCTTGGTTGGTTGGCCGGGTCACCGGACACATTTTTTAAACTAGATACCCTAAATGATAATTGTGGCCATGTTTAGTTAAATTTGGCACAGTAGTTTCAGAGGAGAAGATTTTTGTAAAAGATTACAAAAACTTACGAAAAATTGGTAAATCAAAGTGCTGGATAGCACCTCTGGAAAGTTTGCAACTGTAGCTGTGTATTATTCCCAAAAGGTTATAGACGTGTATTATTTCAAAAATGTATTTCATCACAACTTGGATGTTTTAAACTAAACCATTGTCTCGTCAGTAATTATCAAAAATCACTTTTTTATGTTTGTCATAAAAAGTTTTGATATTTTCTATTGCAACCTAAAACTGTAGATCTAAAATATTGAAATATACAGAAATCTGTTAAAGGCTTTTATCAAAAATAGGGAACGTTCCATTGGACACATATGATGCCCCCGCTAGCATTAATGTTATAAAGGGTCACAACTCAAGAACTGTAAATGTGAGGCTACCAAAATGTGTACTTGATCTGAGTTATGGGGTAATAAGCATTGTGTATACATTCTAATTACACAGTTTTGCGCAATAGATTTGTAAGATCTTGACATTTGTTTTGTGTCAGAAACCTATATATTATGTCAAAAATTTGATCGCAATCCAAATTCAGAGCTATATCAAGCTTGAATGTTGTGTCCATACTTGCCCCAACTGTTCAGGGTTTAGACCTCTGTGGTCGTATAAAGATGTGCCCAGCGGAGCATCTGGTTCCATTTGTAACGAGGCACAACCCTAGAGCAGCAAAAATTACTCCACCACAATTCAATCTTGGTCTTTGTTTTATTGTTAAAAGTATTACGATGTATAAGTTTTATAACATTTGGTTGAGCGAACTAAAGTTAGATAACTGAAACGAAAATATTCAGCAATTTTTTTACATATGTAAAGGGGCATAACTCTAAAATGGTATAACTATCGCCACCAAAATTCAAAATTGATCAGTGTTTGTGGTAATGAGCAGTGTGTATAAGATTCATAGCATTTGGTTAAGACAAACTAAAGTTAGAGTTCAGAAACTAAAATTTCCAGAAACTTTCCTATTTGTAAAGTAGCATAAAACGCTAGAATGGTAAAAGTGACGCAACTAAAATTCAAACTTGACTGGTGAATTGTGGTTACAATGTATAAGCATTGCGTATAAGTTTCATACAATTTGGTTCAGGCAAACTAAAGTAAGAGAACAGAAACGAATTTTGGGATGTACGGAGGTACATGTACGTACAAGTAAGGAAAGGACGTACATACTTACAGCAGAACAAGGAGTAAAACTCAATACGGTGGGAGCATAACAACAGCAGTATGACCACAGGAATAAAAAAAAATATATACACTAGATTCATAGAGGTACTTATAACCTGTAACACATTTTAGTTGCTGTTGTGAAATTTAAGCATTGTCTTATGAGTAAATAACATTTGAGAATTTTGTTTTAAGCCATTTGATTTGATATATTACGGTAATCATTGCCTCTGTGTTTGGATGACAACGCATTTGAAATCTATTTATATAGGGCATGGTATGCCTTAAAACTTTTCCAGATGCACAGGTTTGTATGTAATCTATCTAAAGTTTGAGGTGAAAATGCAGCCATTTGAGCCAAAGGGCACACATCATTAATCATTTCTACAGAACTTGTCTTGAAACCCTGAGCTAAAATATTCAAAGAAGTAGATGCTGACTCGGTTGCTTTTAATACGGGTGCTATATGATACGAATTTACAATAATACACCAGTGGTACGATGTAAATTATTGGAAGAAGACTGAAGAAGAACTGACGTTGGGTCAATGTTTTTCTGCTGTCAGTTTGATCCACTTGAGCATGCTGAACGAGTAAAGTTCCTTATATCCACATTGGAATGTGAAACAATTAGTATTTAAATAACGGAACTAAGTTTTCAAATGATTCTTAGCATCAAAATCCTCCGATCGATGTTTAGATAAAAACAATGCATTTTTTAATTTTTTTTTTTTTTTTTTTTATCAAATCCGGTATTTACCTTTACTCGTCCTTGGCGTGAGACGTTAGACATATAATTTAATTTTAATTATCGAGTATTTTATATTCTTTCACCTATGTTTTGTTTATATCACTTATCACTTTTCAATTGTCCGACGGCTTGGTCAAAATGTCAACTTGTTCTCGCATTTTAATCAGTCATTACCGATTCTTTCGATACTCTCGGGATTTTACCACGTTTACGTACGTACATATAGTAAATAGGTGAAAGTAGAGCGGGAAAATGTTCATTCATGAAATATTCATGAATGAATGAAAACGCAATCTCGCGTAGATTTCTTGTGATTTTCTCTTCAGCGCATGGCAGATCCGCGAAGTAGTGTTTGTGTTACTCATTTTTAAAATGAAGTTAAATTCATCTGAATCGTCGGTGAACATTCATTTCTTTTTTATTCAAGCTGTAATCTTTTCAGTCAAAAGAGTAGTAACTTAAAATTTTAATAGAATCTTCCAAGTATCAAAACTCAGACACTAGTACTACACTATCTCGGAGCAGAATATATTGCGATAATCTGTCAACCGGAAGTTTGAGGCCGACGCCGAAGGAAAGTAGCAATAGCAAGCTATAGCAAACTTTCCAAAAATGACTATAAAGGGCAATAACTTCTTAATGGGTCAACTGACCATTTTGGTCACGTTGACTTAATAGTAGTTCTTACTTTGTTGAACATTATTGCTGTTTACGGTTTATCTCTATCTATAATAATATTCAAGATAATAACCAAAAACAGCAAAATTTCCTTAAAATTACCAATTCATGGGCAGCAACCCAACAACCGGTTGTCCGACTCATCTGAAAATTTCCGGGAAGATAGATCTGGACCTTATAAACACATTTACCCCCGTGTCATATTTGCCCTAAATGCTTCGGTTTCAAAGTTATAAGCCAAAATCTACATTTTACCCCTATGTTCTATTTTGAGCCATGGCGGCCATCTTGGTTGGTTGGCCGGGTCACCGGACACATTTTTTTAAACTAGATACCCTAAATAATAATTGTTGCCATGTTTGGTTAAATTTGGCACAGTAGTTTCAGAGGAGAAGATTTTTGTAAAAGATTACAAAAACTTACGAAAAATTGGTAAAAAATGACTATAAAGGGCAATAACTCCTTAATGGGTCAACTGACCATTTTGGTCACGTTGACTTATTAGTAGTTCTTACTTTGTTGAACATTATTGCTGTTTACGGTTTATCTCTATCTATAATAATATTCAAGATAATAACCAAAAACAGCAAAACTTCCTTAAAATTACCAATTCATGGGCAGCAACCCAACAACCGGTTGTCCGACTCATCTGAAAATTTCAGGGCAGATAGATCTTGACCTGATAAACGATTTTACACATTGTCAGATTTGCTTTAAATGCTTCGGTTTCAGAGTTATAAGCCAAAATCTACATTTTACCCCTATGTTCTATTTCTAGCCATTGCGGCCATCTTGGTTGGTTGGCCGGGTCACCGGACACATTTTTAAAACAAGATACCCTAATAATGATTGTGGCTTAATTTGGTTAAATATGACCCAGTAGTTTCAGAGGAGAAGATTTTTGCAAAAGATAACAAAAACTTGCGAAAAATTAAAAAAATAATTACTATAAAGGGCAATAACTCCTTAAGGGGTCAACTGACCATTTTGGTCATGTCGACTTATTTTTAGATCTTACTTTGCTGAACATTATCGCTGTTTACAGTTTATCTCTATCTATAATGGTATTCAAGATAATAACCAAAAACGGCAATTTAAAAAAAAAAACAATTGGGGGAGGGGGCAGCAACCCAACAACCGGTTGTCCGACTCATCTGAAAATTTCCGGGAAGATAGATCTGGACCTTATAAACACATTTACCCCCATGTCATATTTGCCCTAAATGCTTCGGTTTCAAAGTTATAAGCCAAAATCTACATTTTACCCCTATGTTCTATTTTGAGCCATGGCGGCCATCTTGGTTGGTTGGCCGGGTCACCGGACACATTTTTTAAACTAGATACCCTAAATGATAATTGTGACCATGTTTGGTTAAATTTGGCACAGTAGTTTCAGAGGAGAAGATTTTTGTAAAAGATTACAAAAACTTACGAAAAATTGGTAAAAAATTACTATAAAGGGCAATAACTCCTTAATGGGTCAACTGACCATTTTGGTCACTTGACTTATTAGTAGTTCTTACTTTGTTGAACATTATTGCTTTTTACGGTTTATCTCTATCTATAATAATATTCAAGATAATAACCAAAAACGGCAAAATTTCCTTAAAATTACCAATTCATGGGCAGCAACCCAACAACCGGTTGTCCGACTCATCTGAAAATTTCAGGGCAGATAGATCTTGACCTGATAAACGATTTTACACATTGTCAGATTTGCTTTAAATGCTTCGGTTTCAGAGTTATAAGCCAAAATCTACATTTTACCCCTATGTTCTATTTCTAGCCATTGCGGCCATCTTGGTTGGTTGGCCGGGTCACCGGACACATTTTTTAAACTAGATACCCAAATGATGATTGTGGCCAAGTTTGATTAAATTTGGCCCAGTGGTTTCAGAGGAGAAGATTTTTGTAAAAGTTAACGACGACGGACGACGGACGCCAAGTGATGAGAAAAGCTCACTTGGCCTTTTAGGCCAGGTGAGCTAAAAATGTAACGTTGGACATAACGTTTTATGTAAAAATTGGATAATTAAGTGCTACAAATTTTGGTATTTTAAATTTGGGTTCCTTTTTCCCCTTTACTTTCAAGTCTATTGTAATGAATTAAACCAGAAATCACTATATTTTAATCGAATTAACCAATCTACGTATTAATTTTTATGATATTCTATAGTAAAAATAGAATGTGTACCAACATCGTGCCCAACATCTAGCTTATACATTATTAAGAAACTAGCATATATGTGCCGCCAGGAGGTATACGAGATAATAGATACAGTCGGAGAAGTACATACAATAGCATGGCAAAAAAGAAAAACCATCAAAAGACCAATAAAACAGTCTGCAAAAAACTGTATCGAAATACTACTGACAATAACGAACACTATCAAAACTTTTATTTAAAGATTTATAAAGAGATCATTATCAGACCTTCTTAACTTATGGCACCCGTCGTGTTGTGTATGGCAAGTTGAAATTTATCCAAAAAAAGTACAAAAACTCAATAAATTGTGTTTTACTTGCAGATGCTACATTTAAAATTAAATATTGTGTAAAAAAGATTCTTAAACATATGTTTTAAACATCTAATCATCCAAAATGCTGTTCAACATCTTATGCCTTATCCTATATCAATTTAAGATGTTAGCAGATATGAACAATATCAGAAATCCATGCGTGTCTGCATAATATCTTTTCTTTCATTTTCGCATTGTGCAACTACTCTATGCAGTTTCTCTTCGTAACCGGTACAGAAGATAGAGTTATCGAAGTATTTTTTTTCGTTGGAATCTGTTATTTGATTTACCATATCCATTAAAGCTCGCACTTGTTGGCCATCTTTGTTTGTGTTATTAAAAAGTTGAAACCTTCCTTCTGACAAAGCTAGAATATCTTGCAAATTTTCACTCATAGATATCTTTTCTCTTGTAATTGAGTTTTCGGTCTTATCCACTTTTGTGAAAACAATAATGGTATACTTTGCAATTCCTTCTAAGCATTGGAGACAACTAACTAAGAAGTGGGTTTCTGCATTATATCGATCGACTGGAGTAACAAGGATGAGTACGTTCGGTCCTGGGGTTAGTAGTTCTATACCATTCTTTAAACCCCAAAATCTGCCAATTTCTGGATTGCTGCTTGTTTCTGCATTAAATCCCGGAACATCTACGACCTTTAATTGATAACCCTGGCGTTCACATTTTTGGAGACAACATGTCTTGGTTATTGGATCAAAGGATAATTTTGTTTCCATTTGTTCTGTACCAAGAAGTGTGTTGACAGTTGAACTCACGCCAGAACCAGTCAAACCATAAACTATCAGTTTGTATTCTTCTAAACCTATATTAAAAATAGCAGATACTAGTATAGTTTGTATATTTTTCATAAACAACAAACAGGAGGTTGTGCTCTGAAATATATGACAAGACGTTTTACTTTTTATTCTAATAAGTATATGAAACATTTTATAAAGTTCATAGAATATCAAATAAAATCTAGATATAATATTTCTTGTATATTATGTGAGATATTTTATATAGTCTATAAAATATATCATGTCGTGTATAAGTTATCTCATATAATTGATTCGATATCTTATAATCAACGAGCTGATTGCTTTGATGTGGAAGAAGTTAGATAAAAGGTAACTTGAATTACAATAAAAGCAGTCCCAACAAACACAGCCTGCTATGTCCGGCAGTATAGGACTTCAGAAGACTTGGACTTCCTCTTCCACCACAAACTATGTATATAATATAGCTTATATGCTTTTTAACATATTTCGTATATTTTATAAGATATCTTATAGGGTTTTTATGATCTTTCATATAGTTTATATAAGATATCTTATAAAGAAAATTATATGAAAATATCTTATAAAGAAATTATATGAAAATATCTAATAAAAAAAATTATATGAAAATATCTTATAAAGAAAATTATATGAAAATATCTTATAAAGAAATTATATGAAAATATCTTATAAAAAAATTTATATGAAAATAACTTATAAAGAAAATTATATGAAAATATCTTATAAAGAAAATTATATGAAAATATCTTATAAAGAAATTATATGAAAATATCTTATAAAAAAATTATATGAAAATATCTTATAAAGAAAATTATATGAAAATATCTTATAAAGAAAATTATATGAAAATATCTTATAAAGAAAATTATATGAAAATATCTTATAAAATTATATCATGAGTCTTATAAATCAAATAAGATATCTTATAAATCAAATAAGATATCTTATGAATCAAATAAGATATCTTATAAATCAAATAAGATATCTTATTAAGTTTATAAGATATCTTGAAAATTGAATAAATTGACATAAAAAAAATTCTAGCCTGCTTCCCTTTTCATAATTAGATTTTTTGTTGAGTTTGATGGAAATGAGATAAGAACCTTCAAAATATATACAGATTATCAGAGTCTCAATTCTAACTATTCTTTTTATTAACTGTGTACAGCTAAAATGTAAACATTCCAATATACTGGAGATATTCAGCTATAATGTACACAATAATATTTCTTTTTTTTATGATTACAGTCCAACATTTTATATTATTAGGTAAAAGGTTTTTTAATCTCATTATACCATCAGAATTAAGATTCAGTAAAGGTTGACTGGGACGAAGGCGCGAACATTTAAACTGCATTCCGCAATTTGGAGATATGTTATAAAGAGCCATCAATTTCAACTACGTAATGGTGTTTCGGCACCCAAGTTGTCTAAAACGTCAAAATTTTAAGGGGAGTAAATGGACCAAATAGTACCTTATCATTGAAAGCCCAATGACGTCGTAAGAAATGCTTACCCCCTCAGTTAATCTTTTTATCATTTTCAGCTGCTGGAAAACTACTTAACCCCGTAAAAAACAATCAACAAACAAACAAACGAAACAATCCCTATGCAAATCACTCTTACCAAGAGCTGAATTTAAATCAGGTTCCTTGTGGTCTTTGGACAATTCTGCAATGTAATTGATTTCATTGTAACCGAAATTGCATAGCTTAAAACATAAATGTTTATAAATTTAAATCATAGGAAAGTTCACATTTGTTCAATATACAGCTTTCGTAGAAATTAAGCAAAAACTTACAAATTCAAGGAAGCTACATGTAGTTATCCCGTATACCTCATCGCCTCCATTCAAAATATTGAAAGTAAGAAAGGATGGGGAAAAAATAAGATTTACGACACTATCTATTTCGTCAAATTTCCTATCTTCGGCTATGGGAGTAAATTTTTCCAACGTAAATCTTTAAATAATTTACAGTAATAAGTAAATAAAACATATTTTTTTGTGATTTTTTCCCTAAAAATTTCATGTATAAGCTAAAAAGTTCAAACATAAACGGGAGTAAATGAACCAAATAGTACACTAATGACGTCGTTAGAAATGTTTACCCTCTCAGTTAAGCTTTTTATCATTTGCAACTGTTGGAAAACTACTTTACCCCCGAAAAAAACAAACAATCAACAAACAAACAAACAAACAAAAAAAAAATCCATATGTAAATCACTCAAACTTACCAACTGCTGAACTTAAATCAGGTTCCGTGTGGTCTTTGGACAATTCTGCAATGTAATTGATTTCATTGTAACCGAAATTGCATAGCTCAAAACATAAATGTTTTTCAATTCAAATCATATGAAAGTTAACATTTATTCAGTATACAGCTTTCGTAGTAATTAAGCAAAACTTACAAATTCAGGGAAGCTAGTTATCCCTTATCCCTCATCATGCTCATCGCCTCCATTCAAAAAATTGAAAGTAAAAATGATAATAAAACTAGAGGCTCTCAAGAGAGTATTTACTGGTGCTATGGAAATCATGTAAAATAAGGTTAAAACAAAATTAATAGTACTAGATATTAGATATTATTAGATGCTATAATGATATCTAAGATAATAACAAAAAACTGTAAAATTACCGTAAAATTACTAACTCAGGGGCAGCAACCCAAAAACGTGATGTCGGATTTGTCTGAAATTTTCAGGGCAGATTAATCAAAATCTGATGAACATTTATGCCATCTGTCAGGTTTGCTCTAAATGCATTAGTTTAACTGCATTTTACCCCTATGTTCTATTTTTAATCATGTCCGTCCATGTTGGTTGGCAGGCAGGATCATCGGACACATTATTTAAACTAGATACCCTAATGATGAGTATGGCCAAGTTTGGTTAAATTTGTCTCAGTAGTTTCATAGACGATTTTTGTAAAAGGTTACAAAAATTGTTAACAATTGACTTTAAAGGACAAAAACTCCTTAAAGGGTTCACGGACAATTTTAGCCATGTTGACTTATTCGTAGATCTTACTTTGCAGAACATTATAATTGCTGTTTACAGTTTATCTCCATCTATAATAATATACAAGATAATAACCAAAAAATGCTAAATTTCCTTGCGGATTTAAGGCGGATAGATCTGAACCTCATGAACATTTTTACCGCGTGTCAGATTTGCTATAAATGCTTTAGTTTCAGAGATATAAGTCAAAACTGCATTTTACCACTATGTTCTTTTCTTAGCCATGTCGGCCATGTTGGTTGGCAGGCGGGTCATTGGACACATTTTTTAAACTAGATACCCTAGTGATGATTGTGGCCAAGTTTGGTCAAATTTGGTTCAGTAGATTTGTAAATGTCAACAGACGACGACGACGACGGACGACGGACGGCAAGTGATGAGAAAATTCTTTTTCATTTCATTGGAAAATGGTCCCTTTTACAGACCTGTTGAAAAGTAATATTTTGAACTTTAAAAAATGGTCCTGGACCTCCTATTTTTTTCGACCAATTTGATTAACTCTCTGTAAAGATTAATATAACAAAACATACGGCAATTCTGACATAAAAGTCGAATAGGGCCGAGCCATCTTAATTGAGTTTGCTTACCTTTTTCAAAGGGAATTTCTAGCTTAGTACCACATTCTGTACAAAACTTGGCTTTGAATCCGCAGTTTGTACAGGCCATCTGAAAAGGTTTTATCAAGCGTCAAATCAAAAATAAAGTTTAAAAAAAGCAAAAGAGTAGGTCAGGTAAGAGCCGATTTTGGCCTCAAAATTCAGATTCATCTAACGAAAGATTTTGGACACTTTAAACACTTAAGTGTCTAGTTCAATTGATTCAAATCGTTTTTATGAAAGATTGTAACTGATTTAGTCATTACAAACGCTCCGATTCAAGCTTAAATATGCAAAATCTATCAAATATGCCAAAAAACGTCACTTTTCAGATGTTTTTTGTCAAAAATGCAAGTGGCCGCATCCGTGTTCATCCTCAACCTTTAAATATGTTATGTATTATCATCAAATACAACTAACATTTCAATTTTATGAATGTACACGAATGCGGCCACTTTCATTTAAGACGGAAACCGTCTAAAAAGTAACAAAAATGCTAAGATTGTGAAGATTTCAGTAATTTAGCAAGGATGCTAGTACCCGATATTTGTGCATTGTATTGTCAAAAACAGCCCATATTTATGTAACAGAAGCATTCTACTTTTCAGTAAATAGCTTAAAGATTACACTTTCACAATATTGCAAAACTGCTATATTTTGGGGCCAAATTGGAGTCTTTAATACTGAACCTACGTAAACCTAAGCTTACATTTGGGCTAATTATGTTTTTTTTTTTTAATATATATATTCGCAAGATATTCAATAAAACAAAAACAAAAAACAATTTACATAAAAAAAATCCAACTTTCAAAAATCAAAAATCGGTAGAGAGCAGAAACTGTCTGACTAACGGATTATGTACATAAAACAAAATCAAGTTAACATAAATACATGGTATTTACCCAAAAGCCGATTTCAATATTTCGCCCGAATGTCGACTTGCAATTAACCCAAACACAACACACTTTTAGCTTAAATGTTGCAGAAGCATTCATAAACCAAAACGTTACGCGATTCTCCCATATTAAATGAGTTAACTGATAGTTACCACAGATATGCGGAATAATAGAGTAATAAGCAGCGTTTATCAAGATTAACCTTCTATTTTGTACCAAATAAAGGGTAAAAAAAAGTATGAAGTGTGTTCTTGTAACAATAACTAAAAAACAAGTATTTAAGTATTTAATAGATTTAAAATAAAATAATAACACTAACGTTAATTTATGTTGACCGTTATTTTAATAAAATATGTCTTACCGTGAAAACTATTCAGGTATCTTTCGATGAATAAAGCGTCGATATTTTATCACATAAGAGTGGGCGTATTCAAATACCATAGGCGGAACTAAAATCATGCAGAAAAAAATGAAAATCCAATGAGCGAAAAGAGCAGGCTAGTACATGATCAGCATACTCAATATTTATGAATGTTTAGGCATATCCTTGGTTTTACAATAACATCATTTTTCGAAAATGAAGAACTCAAAGAATAGACCAGCATTGTAATTCTATTGTTCAAAAATAGGCCAGATAATACTTTGTTTTCTTAAATGCACTTCTTGCTCGGAAAAAGGAAATGGATCAATTGGAACAATGTACACTACGCTAGTTAGTCTCGCATGTATGATAATAATAACTATTATACGCTTGCTATGAAAAAATTGCTAAATTAGCCAAATTAAAGCTAAAAAAGTCAAAGCAAAACACAATTTGAAACAATTGAAACAAGAAAAACAACAGGTTTTTCTGTACTAAAACAATAAACAGAAAACAAATATGACTTACAACAACTTAATGCTGGCATTGACTAGGGACAAACAAATAAAGAATGTGACGGAGTTAAAAATATACTTGAAAGTTTCCAACTCTTCCCTTAATCTGGAACAACTGTGTAACCGACCAATATAAGAACAAAATGTAAAACCGGTTCAAAAGTTCTACACAAGGAAGACAAAAGATAGAATATAATGAACTTATCGTAGTTGAGCTTGATGAAAGCCAGTTCAAAGCCAATACAACTATTTCAATATTTTTATGATTATATTTCTATAAGCTATTATATCTACAAATGGAAGCAAGGAGTAAGTTTGCATTGTAACGAAATTCCTGGGAATTAAATTGTGAAACAAAATCCTGGTTACAATTTTACGACCAATGAAAGATCTTTTTCTATTTCTTTCCAACATTTGTTATGCATACAAGAGAAACATGTCTTTCGATTTCCAATGCATATATAATTGAATTTAAATTCGAAATCCATGGTAAAACCATTTAAACAAATACTTGCACCTAGTGCTATAACTGCCACATGTTTTTCAATCTTCAACTTGAACTCGAAATCCAACTAATGCATACATGTCAAACACGAAATCACTTAAACAAATGATGGCATGATGATCTCTTTCCACACAACATGTTTCTATAATAATTTCATCATTGAAAAGTCTTTAAATCAAAAATATACAATTGTAAAGACAGCTGAATTTTTCAGCACAGACTCATACCATTTGTTGTTGTTTATTTTTACAGAACTCTATCGTCAAATCGAATAATTGATTATTTGTTAAGTTATCATACAGTGGCAAATATTTCATACATGTTCAGGATGAAAATAAATAAAGCAATAAATAAAATTGGAATTCCCTCAAGGAAAGGCCGAATGGGATGAAGAGTGTGATTTTGGACTGTCACTTAAAAAAGAGGGTATGTTTCATATGGATAGAATTTTTGCATTTCAACACGCCACCAATGGACCCAGAGGTTGGTTGCAACTGAAGTAGTGTACGTGTGGAGAGTGTACCACTATCGCTTCACGAGGCAAAGGATGCATCCGGCACAGGACACAGACGTCCATTTTGGCAATGGCTCTACTGATGGTCGGGGTGACTATATGTGTATCCTCCAGTCAACTTTTTAGCTCCGTCAATTCAAAACTGGTATACACCTTAAACATACATGTACAACGAATTCGAAATCTTATTCAACTATCTTATTGAGTTTTTATAAATTTTAAAGCACAACAATTAATAAGTTTTTTATAGTAAATATCCTGCAAGAAATGTAGACATGTGATCGTTAAATTTATTTTTCATTCAATTTCGTTTTCCAAAGGATCAAAAGACCTGTTAAAACTGTTGATCAGCAAGCAATTGTCAATGTTAAGGAATTTTTGATCCTCAATGCTCTTCAACTTTGTATTTATTTGGCTTTTTAACTATTTTGATCTGAGCGTCACTGATGAGTCTTATGTAGACGAAACGCGCGTCTGGCGTATAAAATTATAATCCTGGTACTTTTGATAACTATTAAAAGGTCAAACAAAATCTGCCAGCAAAGTAAATACAATGGAAATACAAACTTAGTCATTCGAGGTCAGTAGGGGCTGTTTTTGTCAGCCACCGAACTGCTGTTTTTTTTTTAAAGGTTCTTACTGAATCATGTTAAAACATTATTGAAAATATCTTCAACAATTACATTATGTGTTATAGAAATGGTTGGTTTGTGGTTATTTGTGACCATGTTTAAAAATAAGTTAGTCAATATTTAACGAATTTAAATATCATTCTGTAAATTTGAGAGTACAAACACAATGGACTTGTTATTATCTCGGAATAAACAAGGGTTAACTGATTTTAAAGTCGTTGATCTGGAATTATAATAATAGATATTGGTTTACAGTTTACACATGTCAAGATTTGGAGGAAGAATCATCTGATTAAATTATCAAACTAATATATATATATAGAAATACCGTATGCATAAAACATGATATTCCGACAGAGCAGTTGTTGATTGTTGATTATTTCGTGGCGGTCCGTTTTTATTTTTTGAGTAATACAGAGTGCCCGAAGAGATACACCGATCTTCGATAGGATAGAACAGTTGTAGTCAAAAAAAATATTGCACCCTAATAAGTAAACTACACTTGTTAAAGAGGAAGAAGGTTTGGTACCATTAAAACGTTTAATCCCGCTGCAAATGTTTGCACCTGTCTAAGTCAGGAATCTGATGTACAATAGTTGTCGTCTCACACAACCCACCTATGATTAACAAGAGTGCACACGCTGAAATGTCTCGCCTTCTTTACTAATCATTGGTATTATGTTAATAGTCCTTAATATAAAGCTTTATTACAACTGTCACATAAACTCAACATTAACCAAGAAAACTTAAAACACAGATCAATGAACCATGAAAATGAGGTCACGGTCAGATGAACCATGCCAGGCAGACATGTACAGCTAACAATTCTTCCATACAACAAATATAGTTGAACTATTGCTTATAAATTAAGAAAAATAGACCAAAACACAAATACTTTAGACTTAGCAAAGAACCGTGAAAATGAGGTCAAGGTCAAACTAAACATGTGCGACTGACATAAAGATCATAAAATATGTCCATACACTAAATATAGTTCACCTATTGCATATAGTACTCGAAACATAGACCAAAACTCAAAGTCTTAACTTTGACCACTGAACCATGAAAATGAGGTCAAGGTCAGATGACACCTGTCAGCTAGAAATGTACACCTTACAATCATTCCATACACCAAATATAGACCTATTGCATATAGTATAAGAAAAACAGACCAAAACACAAAAACTTAACTATAACCACTGAACCATGAAAATGAGATCAAGGTCGATGATCCATGAAATTAGGTCGAGGTCAAGTGAAAACTGTCTGACAGGCATGAGGACCTAGCAAGGTACGCACATACCAAATATAGTTATCCTATTACTTATATTTAAGGGTGCTATAAACAGTTTCTTATAAAAAAAAAAACTAGGGGTTATTCCCCAACTAAAAATAACCATGGAGGGAAACCCCTGTTTATTTACCTAATTGGTGAAAAAATATCATGTTTTTTGTATTTGATTGTAAAAAATAGTTAATTACCGGTAGCTTTCAATTAAAACAGGATAAATAATTGAAATAATTTTAAAAATTATATTGAATATTCATGTTTGAGGGGAGACAACATTGTAAACATCCTGTATTTTAGGCAGTGAAAAATGAAAACTTATTTGCAGCCACTGTAGCTCTTTTCGGAGCAGGAGACCGTATCCTGAAACAAGATTTTTTTGAAAGGCCTGGTAAAAACCTATAAATTTCATAGTTTTGATTATGAAAAATCTGCACGCATCATGTCTTTATGGGTATGAACATGACCTGATTTCAGGTTTTTTATGTTCAAATTAGGCATTTTCCCTTCCATGTTCTTTGGGTGGAACTTTTTTAATGTGCTAAACATACTCTTTATATTTATTTCATCATAAACTAGAGAACATTCTGATTCCAGTGATATCTAGTTTTATACAAGTATCTTTATTAATCAGTCCACCACAAAGGGTCACTTGTGCATGGTCCCTCAAAATATGACGTCATAGAAAAAAACTGTTGATTGCACCCTAATAGAAAATTTAACATTACAAAAAATCTTAATTTTTTTTTCAAGTAGTCACTGAACCATGAAAATGAGGTCGAGGTCATTGAACATGTGACTGACAGAAACTTTGTTACATGAGGCATATATATACAAAGTATGAAGCATCCAGGTCTTCCACCTTCTAAAATATAAAGCTTTTAAGAAGTTAGTTAACGACGCCGCTGGATCACTATCCCTATGTCAAGCTTTCTGCAACAAAAGTTGCAGGCTCGACAAAAACCAAAAAAAAAAATGCTTAAAATAGTCCCTCTTGGCAAACATGCTTCCACATCCTTTTTGTTAAGCTTCGCCCCTACTTTAACTTTAAGGTAGATAGGGTGTCTTCCTCCATCTTGGATTTTGAAATACCAGAAAACATCGGTCTAGATCTTTGAAAGAATGTGCAAATTTTAAGAGTAGTAGGTAATTTACGTGTAAGAATTTTCATTTCAATATAGGCAAGAGGCTGTCACAACGGTAGCAAACCGGATTTATTAACATTTATTTGTGTCCTGGCAATATCACAAGAACCATTACTGATGATTGGTGAAAGTGAAAATCGTCAATACCAAATTTGACCTCCATTTTGTCATAAGTATCAACATATTAAAATTTGAAAAGCTAAGATTTAATGGTTCGTAAGTAAATGCAACAATGTCAATGGAAACACCATTTTACGATCTTTCAAGAACCATAACTCCTGAACGGTAAAAGTCAAAATCGTCATTATTGAACTTGACTCCTATTTTGTCATCAGTAACAACATATTAAAATTTGAAAAGCTTTGGTTGAATGGTTCATGAGAAAATGCACGGACACGACTGGAAACACCATTTTTCAATCTTTCAAGAACCATAACTCCTGAACGGTAAAAGTCAAAATCGTCATTATTGAACTTGACCTCCATTTTGTCATCAGTAACAACATATTAAAATTCAGGAAGCTTTAGTAGAACAGTTCATGCGTAAATGCACGGACACGACTGGAAACGCCATTTTATGATCTTTCAAGAACCATAACTCCTGAACGGTAAAAGTCAAAATCGTCATTATTGAACTTGACCTCTATTTTGTCATCAGTAACAACATATTAAAATTTGAAAAGCTTTGGTTGAATGGTTCATGAGAAAATGCATGGACACTACTGGAAACACCATTTTTCAATCTTTCAAAAACCATAACTCCTGAACGGTAAAAGTCAAAATCGTCATTATTGCAGTTGATCTCCATTTTGTCATCAGTAACAACATATTAAAATTTGGGAAGCTTTGGTAGAATAGTTCATGCGTAAATGCACGGACACGACTGAAAACTCTATTTTTCAATCTTTCAAGAACCATAACTCCTGAACGGTAAAAGTCAAAATCGCCATTATTGAACTTGACCTTTATTTAGTTGTCAGTAACAACATATTAAAATTTTTAAAGTTTTGGTTGAACGGTTCATGAGTTAATGCACGGACAACATTTGATTGCCGCCCGCCCGCCCGACCGACCGCCCGGCCGCCCGCCGTACATTCCCAAATCAATAACCGACATTTTTGTCACAAAAATCTGGTTAAAAATGAGATGTTTTATCATATTTATGGTTGTATTTTACCAAAAAAGAGAAACTTTTGTTTGATTTATTTTTTTCAACCTTTGCCACATAAAGGGAAGCAACTGAAATGTAGGGGCAGATAATTTAGATAAAGGTATTTTTAGAAATGGAATGTGTTAAGAATTTCTCTATTTTATTTTGAAGCAAGAAAGCCGGTACAGTGACCTAATTTTTTTTTTCTTATCTGAAAGCATACTATTAAAGCTATTTTCTCATATTTTATCTCAAAATTCAATGGTGCATAATCTATACAAAATCTGTCAATTTTGAACAACCTGTAGCATGAAAATAAGCCCTGTGACTCATTCTTTTTAAAAAAAAAATTAAAAAGCATGATATAAACTACATTTTGGCAAATTATTAAAAAATTCTATGGATTATAATTTAGACACTCATCTACCTTAACTTGAAGTCACAGGTGCGAATTTTAAAAATGTCAAAAGTTGCATCTCCCGTGTATTATTAATAGATGTATAAAGTACTTAATTTTAAGATTCTCATCACCACCCCTACATGATATTAATTCATACTAATTTTTTTACATCTTTATATAGTTTAAATTTGCAAATTTTGTCTTTAAATATCTGGTGAAAATATCTTATTTGTCAATTCAAAAGGAATACCTATATATATCAAAGTGTTTTTTTTATACCTAATAACCTGTACAAAGTAAAGTATTATTATTCTTAGGTTTAAAAAGTTGATTTTAGAACTCAAATGGTCTGTAAAAGAGATCACTAAAATAATATCCATTTGATAGAATACCTCAGGAATAGATTACCTTAGCTGTATTTGGTAAAACTTTTAGGAATTTTTGGTATTCAATGCTCTTCAACTTCGTACTTTATTTGGTCTTTTAAACATTTTCTGATTTGAGCGTCACTGATGAGTCTTATGTAGACAAAACGCGCGTCTGGCGTAAATATAAAATTTTAATCCTGGTATCTATGATGAGTTTATTTGAATAATTATCTTGTGTTTTAATTTCAAGTGAAAAAAGTAACAACATTAGTCATTACTGTAGATTCATGTTATACTACTTCATAATGTGAGTTATATACTGTAACATTAATTTTAAAGTGTTTTTGAACTGCTGAATTTGAAAGACTTTAATGATGGTCATGTGTCATATCATTCTCATAAATTTTTATCAAATGAATATCAACTCACTTGCCTAGACTTGAATTTACTTTCAGTTTATCAAACATCAGATAAAGAAATATAATCCTAATATGATGATTCATTCCTAAACATGTTCATTCTAATTTCTTACAATGTTGTTTCTTGAGAAATACTATATCATCTTTAACTCAAGGTCACATGTCATATGCATTATGCAACATAAAAATAATAAAAATTTAATGCATACATGCATGCAGTACCATGATTTTCATTCATTAATAATAGAATAGCATTCTCATTTTAAGACACAATCAAATTCTTTTGTCTCTGTTGGAACAAGAATGTGATTGTGACGAAAACACTTAAGAGGTTTGAAAAATATATTTTCCAGAAATCTTTTTTTTAAACCAAATTACAATCTATTTACTGCAGCTCTGAATTTGACCTTAGAGATAATACTTTCAAAATAAGTAATGGTCTTCTTCATCTCATGTGGCATTATGGGTTTAACTAGAGGCTCATAAAAATCTGTGTAGTTACAAGGTGTAAGTGCATATTCAACAAAGGACACTATCCATTATTGTAGACAAGAATAGAATTCTGACACAAACCTCTTTATTGTTGATTTTGTAAGGCTGGTCATATTATTTGGTTTAGTTTCTCTCTATCTACTTTAGTTTTTTTTATGAAACACAAAAGACAGTAAACAAATCTTCATTTAAGGGCAATCAATCCTATAAAGAGTGACAGTCTACTCACTATATCAACATAATTTGACTTGTTTGTAGATCTTGCCTCGCTGATCATTTTTGCTATTTATTTCTAGTTATCTATCATAACTTTTATCATAGAAGGCAAACGCAAAATAATTGGTAAAAATTGTCAATAAAGGGCAAAACTCCAATAAGGATATTGAAATATAGATTCCTACACTGCAACAAGTGTATTACGATATTTCTCCACTCGAGACAGTTAAATCTTATTATTTAAAGCGCAAGGCTTGCTGAGCTCTTTAAATAACTAAAATTTAACTGTCGAGAGTGGAGAAATATCGTAATACACGAGTTATAGTGTCGGAATCTGTTTCTCTAACGATTTTTATCCTTCTTTTTCAAAGATTTTCAGAAACTTGTGTTCTTTATATGTGACGTCATCAGGCATGGTCGCCTTTTTTCATGACATCACAATAGGAAAGTTAATAAGAAAACAAAACATTTAGACGTCATAATCAAATTTCGACTAATCATTTGCCGAGAACAGATTTTTCACTAGTGAGGAGAAATATTTTTCTCACACTAGTAAGGAAATGTGAAAATAGCACAAAAATTAGAGAAACAATTTTCTCTGTCTTTATCTTAGTTGTAGATCTTGTCTTGGTGATTTTTGTTTCTATCTATCTATTGTAATTTTTAATATATAAGGCAAAAACACTAAAAAACAAGAATGTGTCCAAAGTACACGGATGCCCCACTCGCACTATCATTTTTCATGTTCAATGGACCGTGAAATTGGGTAAAAAATCTAATTTGGCATTAAAATTATAAAGATCATATCATATGGAACATGTGTACTAAGTTTCAAGTTGATTGGACTTCAACTTCATCAAAAACTACCTTGACCAAAAACTTTAACCTGAAACTCCCACTTTCATTTATTATGTTCAGTGGACCGTGAAATTGGGGTCAAAAGACTAATTTGGCTTTAAAATTAAAAAGATCATATCATAAGCAACAAGTGTACTAAGTTTCAAGTTGATTGGACTTCAGCTTCATCAAAAACTACCTTGACCAAAAACTTTAACCTGAAACTCCCACTTTCATTTTCTATGTTCAGTGGACCGTGAAATTGGGGTCAAAAGTCTAATTTGGCTTTAAAATTAGAAAGATCATATCATAAGCAACAAGTGTACTAAGTTTCAAGTTGATTGGACTTCAGCTTCATCAAAAACTACCTTGACCAAAAACTTTAACCTGAACGGACGGACGCACAGACGGACGCACAGACGAACGGAGCCACAGACCAGAAAACATAATGCCCCTCTACTATCGTAGGTGGGGCATAAAAAAAGAAATATCATCAACAAAGGGCAATTACACTAAAAAGGAGTCGACTGATGATTACAATCACTAAATATTGATAGATCTTGTCTTGCTGATCATTTTGGCAATTTCAAGTACTGTATTTATATTGTTTAGTTCAAGAAAAAAGAATTTACAAAACATGGTGAAACTTGTCAGTAAAGGACCTTTACTCCTATATATAAGAAGTACCCTGACAATTTGAACTTAAAATGACAATAGGTAGAGCTTAACATTAAGAACATTTCTAATCGACAGATTTTCTCTATTTATAACGGTTTTCCAAATTATTGACAAAACTTGTGCAGTGGTAAGAGAGGAGAATATATATTAGTAAAAGTTAATGGATGACAACTACGGATGCCAAGTATTGAGAAAAACTCACTTGGACTTTTGGGCAAGTGAGTTAAAAAAATGTTTTGTATTGTACATTTGTACCTTGAAACCTTAACAGCTTGAAGCCAGTAGAATGAGTCACAAGTTTGTTACAAATTAACAAAAATATTTTTCTTCTCATAAATACTTTATTTCACCTTTTAAATTGTCTGCTCTTTAAATTGACATATATATTTTTTTTCAAATTATTATTGCTTTCAATTTACATCTATCATGCTATCAAAGTTCACTTTTAATACATAATAACAAAGTAATCTCAATGTTGTTTGACCATCATTTGTCTGAGTTTTGTAGTTATTATTGTCCATTTTTCTTTCCAATTCTGTAAACTGTTACCCTCTACTTTTACCCATGGTACTAAATACTGAGCTGGCTGGTTCCACCTGGAATTAAAAAAAAATATATATAACTATATTCATCTTGTAGCCTGAAAAACTTGTGTTTTAAGGCAGCTGAAAAGAATTAACATGATAATTTTAGGTAGGTGAACAATGTATCTTAAAATTATCACATTTCATTATGTGTATGCTGCATTTTAATTTTCTTAAAATATGTAAAACAAGAATGTGTCCACAGTACACGGATGCCCCACTCACACTATCATTTTCTATGTTTAAAGGACTGTGAAATTGGAATAAATTCTCTAATTTGGCATTAAAATTAGAATGATCTTATCAAAGGGAACATGTATACTAAGTTTCAAGTTGATTGGACTTCTACTTTATCAAAAACTACCTTGACCAAAAACTTTAACCTGAAATTTGCACTATCATTTTCTATGTTCAGTGAACCGTAAAATTGGGGTCAAAACTCTAATTTGGCATTTAAATTAGAAAGATCATATCATAGGGCACATGTATACTAAGTTTCAAGTTGATTGGACTTAAACTTCATCAAAAACTACCTTGACCAAAAACTTTAACCTGAAGCCAAAAACTTTAACCTGAAATTTGCACTATCATTTTCTATGTTCAGTGAACCGTAAAATTGGGGTCAAAACTCTAATTTGGCATTTAAATTAGAAAGATCATATCATAGGGCACATGTATACTAAGTTTCAAGTTGATTGGACTTCAACTTCATCAAAAACTACCTTGACCAAAAACTTTAACCTGAAGCCAAAAACTTTAACCTGAAATTTGCACTATCATTTTCTATGTTCAGTGAACCGTAAAATTGGGGTCAAAACTCTAATTTGGCATTTAAATTAGAAAGATCATATCATAGGGCACATGTATACTAAGTTTCAAGTTGATTGGACTTCAACTTCATCAAAAACTACCTTGACCAAAAACTTTAACCTGAAGCCAAAAACTTTAACCTGAAATTTGCACTATCATTTTCTATCAGTGAACCGTAAAATTGGGGTAAAATCTCTAATTTGGCATTAAAATTAGAAAGATCATATCATAGGGAACATGTGTACCAAGTTTGAAGTCGATTGGACTTCAACTTCATCAAAAACTACCTCGACCAAAAACTTTAACCTGAAGCGGGACAGACGGACGAACGGACGAACGAACGGACGAACGGACGCACAGACCAGAAAACATAATGCCCCTCTACTATCGTAGGTGGGGCATAAAAATAAAATAAAAAGCAGATAACACACTAGTTAACATGTTAAAAAAAAAAAATTATTTCATGAGCTGTTATTTAGACAATCTGTCTATATCAAAAATTCTTCAAGTCCCAAAGCAATAAATATCATATCATGCTTTAGGTAATATTTGTTCATCTAACTTTAAATATTGATAAATGAGACGTTTTTAATTAACAAAGTGAAAGATTGTTAAAATAGTTCATGAAGTCTATGGGAGACTACTCAAACAAATTTCCAATTAACTCATGCACCTTCAATATGAAACATTATTATTTAGGGTGGTACCTAACACTACAGGGAGATAACTCTGTAAAATCAGTTAAACGTTTTAATTATGATGTGTTGTTTAGGGATTATTAAGCTTCTCAATGATCAAAATTAGTGTTTGTCAAACTGCTATATCACCAGTGTATTTTTTCTGGTAAAATGGGTGGTTCAAATATTTTTAATTTTTTATATTTTTTGTCAAAGGGTCAAAGTAATGTAACGAAAACCGAGCGGTCAGGCTTTAGTGTTAAACTATAAATGTGTAACCCTTAGTGTGTTGCTATAAGAATGTGTTTTATAACAATGTATAAGTATATATGAACTAAAGTTATAACTGGCGACCTTTCTTTGGTAGTGTGGTACTCTGGTATCGTGGTACTTTGTGGTATTCCGGTAGATCTATGGTTGGTTCTATATAGGTTTTGTGGTACTTAGTGGTATTCTGGTAGATCTTAGTTTGGTTCCGTTTTTAAGTTTTTGTAAGAATAACAGACTCATTAAATAAAAATCAACTTGTATTTACTTTAAGATGCATTAAATATCTACATTTCATACAAATAGTATATTTCTCAGCAGTATTCTATTCTAACAAATAAATACTTTATTAACCTTAGAATATCGTAAAGAAAATGGATAACGGAAATATAAATACCTCGAAAGTTAAGTTTGGTTATCGGCAAATGGTAAATCAAATTCAATGTCAAAAAAATAATGTTTCTATCAAGAAGTTATTCTCTAAATGCAACTTGTTAAGGAACTAACAAGCCCACATTATACGGAAATAGTCTGGTTACTACTTAGTCTGGTAAATGGTTTCGGTACATGTATATTTAAATCACTTGGAATTAGCGTGTGTTACTTGCCCAGGGTAAAGTTGTGCTGAAGTCTTATCCGTTTTCTCCACCGTATTTATACTTAGGTAAACCATTTACTGAAATGGTTGACCATTTACCAAAAAGGTTTACCATTTACCGAAAAGGTTTACCATTTACCTAAATTACCAAATCACAAGCCGACGTCTTAACAAAAATAGGTTATGACGTCACTGTGTTGTACGTCATTTGAAGTAAACAATTCACAGGTGTTTTGATTGTAAAAACATAGACAAGAATAATAAAAAGTTAACAAACATGGTTATACAAGAAATATATAATAAAAACAGTCAATTAACGGTAAGGTTTAAACAACATCATCACACAATTTTAGGGAAAACAAGTTCCATTCCAAAGGACCCCCATTTCGTTTCAGTAAATACTTTGTCAAAATTTTATGAAAATTAAGCGAGACAAATCAATTTTAGTGAAGGTGTTGGGTACCACCTTAAAGACTATTATTACAGTGCATTTTTTGCAAAGAAGTTTTTTTATTTTTTTCACAAATTACTGGAATTGGCTACAAACACAATACATTCATATCTGATTAGCTAGGACAAAAATTTGTAAAGATTTCGGGGAACCCAGTGTGCCGCCTACTTTTGCTGTTAATCACAGGCTCAACAAAAATGAGGGGAAAAAAATAAAATATTCCACTAGATACTATCTTTAGATTCTGAGTACATGTAGCTTCTGTCCAAGTTAAGAAAAATCTTGGATAGTTTAGGAATCTAATAAATGTTTTAAAAACTTTAACTGTAGACTGTATGTAATGTTTACTGGAAGAAAAACTAAATCCATTTATAAGTAAAATACGGATAAGCATGTACAAAGTTTTATTTTTTAGATACTAGCTTTTAATCATAAACAAGCTATTGTCCGAGTTTGGTACAAATCCAGGATAGTTTAAGAAAGTTATAAACATTTTTTAAAAACTTTAACCACAGAGTGAATGTAATGTTTCCTGGCAAAAAAACTAAGTCCATTTATAACAAAAATACGGAAAAACTAGTATTTTTGTTTTTACAAAATTTACTTCTGGATACTAGTTTATGTTCATAAACAAGCTTCTGTTTAAGTTTGGTAGAAATCAAGGCGAGTTTAAGAAAGTTATTAAAATGTCAAAGACTTTAACCACAGAGTGAAAATTTGTGGACGCCACCAGCGCCGAGGGAATAAAGGATCGCTAAAAAGCTTAAAAAATTAATGTTTCTTGTGGGTCTTAAATAAAAGCACTGCATATCAGTATTTAATTGATTGGGAAAGTTTTAGCATTGATTTTTTTTTCTCTCAGCACGGTCAGTATGATCAAAGAAAGTTCTGTGTTAGAAGAAACTTGAGACGAACACTTTTCTCATTAATTATGCTTTCAATATTGTTTGTTTGTTACTTTTAACTTTGGCCTAGACATTTTAAAATATACAAATCATCTTACCAACAATAGCACTAGATATGCTAGATAAACAAGTGAAACTGCGAGCTACTGCTCACTGATGATACCCCCGCCGCAAGTGGATAATATTAATAGTGTAAAAATATGCAAGTGTTCGGTAAACAGGAAGTTGTCGAGTGATGAATCTGAAAACGTATCACACGATATAGCTGACTTTTATAAATCCTGAAACCAAATTTCAGAAATCCTTGTATTGTAGTTCCTGAGAAAAATGTGACGAAAATTTTCAACTTGGCTATCATGTGTAAAATCAGACAAGTGTTCGGTAAACAGGAAGTTGTCAAGTGATGAATCTGAAAACGCATCACACGGTATGGCTGACATATATAAATGTTGATACCAAATTACAGAAAGGGTGGATGTGTAGTTCCTGAGAAAAATGTGACGAAAGTTTCATGGGACGGACTGACTGACGGACGGACTGATGGACTGACAGACAGAGGTAAAACAGTATACCCCCCTTTTTTAAAGCGGGGGTATAAAAAATGTATTTTTAGTAAAAAAAATCTAGTTTGTAATGCTGTGAAACGTTTGATTGAAATTGATAAGGTTTATGCCTTAGTCATGACAAAAGCTATGCGAGTTGCCTGATACAATAAAATCTTTGACATGAACATATAAATATATACATGTAATATCTAATTAGTAAATGCATTCATTTTAAATATGAGAAAGCAATGTCATCTTACCATAATCTTTTAAAACCAACACAACTGTTACTTTATTGTGGTATTTAACAATAATATTCGACAAAATTAAACTTGAATAAGTAATAGTCCAGACATGTCATCATTGTTTAAGTCTATGGGAGACAACTCAAACAAATTTCAACTGAAATTTTGAAATTTTGATAACCAGACTTTTTTCCAAATTCAATAACTTTCTGGTGCAGTCAATATGAAATGTCCTTAAGAAATGTTTGTCGCAAGGTCACCTTATATATAAATGACTACAAAAGTACACTGATTTGTGTAATATTTGAAGAAAGAATGTAGAATGAATTTTAATTATATTGTAGTATGATTGTTCTTGTCAAAGAAAAACTATGTTTGTATTTTATTTTGTTATTTTTTATGTGCCAAACCAGGATATCCACTAAATATTGAACTGCACAAATACATTGCACTGATGCAACTTCTGGTTCCCATGCAAAAGTACACTACAATAATAGCATTTAGAATTTACTCTATCCCATACCTTTATATATTCTACTACAAACATATAATATAAATATAGACTGCTGATTTAGTTGTCTTTACAATTAAGGAATATCAGTACTGTAGTTGAAGAGTTGCCACCGTCAATTGTAGATTTGACGGTCGCAAATGTAGATTTGACGGTCACAAATGTAGTTTTACTGGCGACGCGTAGCGGAGACAGTAAAACGGAGATTTGCGACCGTCAAATCAAAATTGACGGTGGCAACTGTTCAACTACAGTACTGTTATTCCGATTCTAATGCATTTCAAAAAGAAATAATACGATAAAACTTGGAAAAATGTCTAAATTTGACAAATAAAAAAAAAATCCGCGAAACTTCATGAATAGTTTTGCCGCAAAGACGTCATGGGTAAACGTGACGTCAGACAAATGAAAACCTACAAACTGGAGGTTATTACATTACCTGTACGCTTCAAATTCGGATAAAATAACTTTAAAATGGCGAATTCGAGGTAGGTGTTGTTTTATTTTGGATTATATAGTAGTAATCGAACATTGTTGGTTCAATCATTTCAAAATGGTTGTCCCTCCTTAGTTACGCCTGGTCAACTGTGGATTTGACGCCAACTTTAAGCCAATGAAAACCAGATGCTCCGCAGGGCACAGCTTTATACGACCGCAGAGGTTGAAATCTGAAATGAGAAAAATTTACCCCCCCCCCCATTTTTTTTTCACATCCCCCTTTCCTTTTTTCCAAAACTGATCTCAATTTAAATTTCTAATGGAGTTTGCAACAATAACTACTCATTTAAATACATCATAAAATATTAAAATGTAACAAAAGGTGCTTGTTATCACTGAATGGTAAAGATTGTTTTAATTTATCAGTTGGTAGTAAAATTGAATATACATTGTATATTGTATAAAACAATGATTTAAAAAGTTGATTCAACTACTATTCTGGACAAAGAAAGATAACTCCAATCAATTGAAAATTTCTATATTTCTTGCTATTGCGCAATACTGTGCAATTGAAAATATTTGCTATTGCACAATACTGTGCAATTGAAGATTTCTTGCTATTGCGCAATACTGTGCAATTGAAAATTTCTTGCTATTGCACAATACTGTGCAATTAAAGATTTCTTGCTATTGCTGAATACTGTGCAATTGTATTTTCTTGCTATTGCACAATACTGTGCAATTAAAGATTTCTTGCTATTGCTGAATACTGTGCAATTGTAAATTTCTTGCTATTGCACAATACTTAATGTAATAATTTTGGATCCTGATTTGAACCAACTTGAAAACTGGGCCCATAATCAAAAATCTAAGTACATGTTTAGATTCAGGATATCAAAAAAGCTCAAGAATTCAAATTTTGTTAAAATCAAACTTAGTTTAATTTTGGACCCTTTGGACTTTAATGTAGACCAATTTGAAAACAGGACTAAACATTAAGAATCTACATACACAGTTAGATTTGGCATATCAAAGAACCCCAATTATTCAATTTTTGATGAAATCAAACAAAGTTTAATTTTGGACCCCGATTTGGACCAACTTGAAAACTGGGCCAATAATCAAAAATCTAAGTACATTTTTAGATTCAGCATATCAAAGAACCCCGAGGATTCAATTTTTGTTAAAATCAAACTAAGTTTAATTTTGGACCCTTTGGACCTTAATAAAAACCAATTTGAAAACGGGACCAAAAATTAAGAATCTACATACACAGTTAGATTCGGCATATCAAAGAACCCCAATTGTTCAATTTTTGATGAAATCAAACAAAGTTCAATTTTGGACCCTTTTGGGCCCCTTATTCCTAAACTGTTCAGACCTCAACTCCCAAAATCAATCCCAACCTTCCTTTTGTGGTCATAAACCTTGTGTTTAAGTTTCATTGATTTCTATTTACTTATAGTAAAGTTATTGTGCGAAAACCAAGAATAATGCTTATTTGGGCCCTTTTTTGGCCCCTAATTCCTTGACTGTTGGAACCAAAACTCCCAAAATCAATCCCAAACTTCCTTTTGTGGTCATAAACCTTGTGTCAAAATTTCATAGATTTTTATTTACTTAAACTAAAGTTATAGTGCGAAAACAAAAGAACATGCTTATTTTGGCCCTTTTTGGCCCTTAATTCCTAAAATGTTGGGACCAAAACTCCTAAAATCAATCCAAACCTTTCTTTTGTGGTCATAAACCTGGTGTTAAAATTTCATAGATTTCTATTCACTTTTACTAAAGTTAGAGTGTGAAAACTAAAAGTATTCGGACGACGACGACGACAAGACGCAGATGACGACGCCAACATCATACCAATATACGACAAGAAATTTTTTTAATTTTTGCGGTCGTATAAAAATTGTTACATACAAATTGCATAGAATCTGGAATTAATGTTTTTGAATGTGTTGTTTATTGAAATGTATGTAAAATACAAACCATTCATTGATAGTATCTTTAACATGTACACAGTCTGCCAGTGCCTTCCCTGTAGAGTTTATTCTTTGATTCAGTAATGGTAACATTTTATCCAACAACTTCTGGTCATGTTCATGAACATTTTTACATAACTCTGAAAATCAAAAATTGTTTTCATTAGTTCATTATAAAGAGATGAAGTTCTATTTATTATTTTAATCAAACAAATCAATTTTTTATATTTTCAATTAACTGATATAAATTCTAAAAATGCAAAAGGGACACTTTTTTTATGTTTTAAATTGAACTTTTGTATTTCAGTAAAGTCTCTTGGAACAACTATTTCCTCTAATGTTATGTTCTATGCAACTTTTTATTCAATCCAAATATTTCTATTTCCCTTAATAAACAACGTAATGAACAAAATAGTAGAAAAATTGAATTTCTCATAACCTTGCCTACTTTTGCTACAACATTAAAGTTTGACATGACACCTTGATAATGTTCCAAATGTTGGAAATGTATTTTCCCTATAAGTGACACAACATTGGGGAAAACACTTTGCTGTTAGTGGGAAAGTCCAAATTCAAAATATTGGTACAAAATATTGCGAAATTACAAAAATAGAAATGTAGAAATGTTAAGTGCAAATTACTAGTCAATAAATAACACTCTTAACAAAACTCTTATTCCACTTAGAGAATTAATTCATGCAAATACCTTCAATTTGTGATGAAGAAATGTCCTCATCAGACCAATTTATTTTCTTTAATGTGTCTTCATACTTCATTTTCAAACAGTGTAGTAATATACATTCTGGTGCCTAAAAATAAAAGTACAAAAAACACTAGAGGTTATTGTTCTTATAAAGGCAAGATTTGATTTACTTATTCTGTTTTTTAAAACATAATACCATCTATTCTTCTTTTTAAAAATAAAAAAAAATAGTAGTACTGTTACGGTTCGGGTCTGTAGACCTCAAACAGTTTTATGTTACACTATATAGTTTAAGTCAACCTTGGTAGTAGGTTACTTTACTGGTTTTCAACCATTGGTAGCATGGCTTGTAAAGGCAATGGTTTGTATATATAATAAAACACTTTAAACTAATAACAGAGTCAAAATCAACTCCTAATAAATTTAAAGATGTTGGCTTGTCATGTTTTTGGATTTTTGTCAGATTTTCAGAATCCTCTGGTTTTATCCATTAGAATGCTTTAAAAAAATTTGCCCTTTGACCCCCATTTTTCTTTTTATAAATCTTTTATATGTATGATTATAAGCCATCTGTAAAAGTCTTATAAAATCGTTGTTATTTTTTAAAAGTTTTTAAGAGCTTTAACTTGTCAATGATAAAGCAATGAAAAATCAAAAGAGATCATTTTCCCGCCAAATTTTCAAAGGCTAATATCTCGAAAACAAGCACATTGACCTATATTAATGTTTTGCTTTTTTGGTTCCTTTATTAAACCCCTATCAATATATACTTGTGTTATGACAAGCTTGTTATTTTGAAACTGAGTAGCCAACTTCCTTAATACACAGTTAATAGAAATATTTCATACAAATATAATAATCCCCAGAGAATAAAACGATTCAGTGTCCCCCTCCCAGTGGAATGTCAAGCATCAATCATAATGTTTCGGTGTAAATTCCGTAGTAGTAGTGAAACGATCTAGGTCAGAGGCCAGTCTATCATTAAATGGGGAAACCTACTCAATATAAACTGGTAACAATGTTTGAACAGTTGCTGATGGTAATTTCTCAGGTATAATTTACAGTGTATAATATTAAAAGGTCCCTGGTATCTGGTTGCAACGTTAGAACCAGAGCCCACACAAGATGCCCTTTATATACCAAGTGCCAACAACCCACATCCCCATGGTATTTTTTTTAACCCTTTAAAGTATCAATATATCTCTAGGCCAAAATGTTCATACATCTCCAATAATTGATGCCAAGCAGCTCATTCTTCAGTAGTGCTGGCGAAATGTGTAGACAAAATTTTTTTATAATTTTTAAAATCGTTTATCAGTTTTTACTATAATTTCAGGAGTAAAATTTTCCTCAATGTAACTGTTTCACTGTTTGTTTGAATTTTGTGATAAAATACTGATTTCTTCAAATATTCATATTTCCATATTTATTTTAATGTACAGGGTAACAGCCCTCAATTAATTCAACTTTCACAGTAACATTTAACAAGAGGCTGTCAGAGCGACAGCAAAACACATTTATTCACATTTTTATTTGTGTCCTGGTATTTTTGAATATCACAAGAACCAGAACTGCTGAATGTTGAAAGTGAATAGCTTCAATATCAAATTTCACCTCCATTTTGTTATCAGTAACAACATGTCAACATTTAAAAAGCTTAGGTTGAACGGTTCATGAGTAAATACACGGACACGACTGGAATCACAATTTTTCAATTTTTCAAGAACCATAACTCCTGAACAGAAAAAGTGAAAAGTGCCATTATTAAACTTGAACTCAATTTTGTCATCAGTAACAACAGATTTAAATTGAAAAGCTTAGGTTGACCTCCATTTTAAATTTGTTGTCAGTAACAACATATAACAATTTTAAAAGCTTTAGTTGAACGATTGATGTGTAAATGCACGGACAACATTTGGCTGCCGCCCGCCCAACTAACCACCATCATCCCCAAATCAATAACTGACACAATTGTCACAAAAATCTGGTCAAAAAGACCTTCTATCCCTCTTAAAAATCTATGAATACATCATCCCTGAACTTATCTGTACAGTGTATTACTTAGCTACCTTGGTCTTTTACTCCATGTAAGATTTCTGATAAAGTAATCTACATGACTTTACCTTATATGGTGGAAACTGTACAGTATCCAGTAATTGTTGTAACTGTTGGTAGGATGGATTTGTTGTCTGGTTTATAGAGATGTCTGATATTGGAGACTTCAAAGCACTGAAAAGTAATTAAGTCACAATCTTTATTCTTATTATGAATTCTCTCATTTGTTACCCTACTGCGTGGACATTGTTATAAGGTACTATTCTACAATCTACATATGTGGAACATGATCTGCCTACAAAACCAGAGCATCCCAGTTTTTGGTTGTGTTCTTTTCTTTTCCATAGTAGTATTACAATGTAATTTTTGATTGTGCTTTTTGTTGTCTTCTGCCTCTTTTCTTCAATTCACTAATGCATTTGTCATATAATTCCAATTCTGAGAAAAGTATCAAATGCAAAACATGAAGTGAAATTACAATGCTCATTCTTTACATAATTTTCTAGCTATAATTGCTTTTGCCTTAACATTTTACAAATTTGAAAACTATATCAAAATATTAAGAAATAACTTTTCAGACCTATAGCAATAATTCTACTATTATTCAATCACATAATGGATGCTTTCATATTGTAATTTGTTTATGCTTTCCTGTAAGGCAAATGCCTAATGCATAAATATAATAGTAAATATTTATGTATTATATTTTACCTTTCAGTGACAACAGTAAATAATAAATTAGGTAAGGCCAGAGCTGTAAATTTATCTATTTCATCTACAACAGATCCATGCAATCCACTGGTCAGTGACTGTGTTTCTGTGAAGTGTGTTGACAAGGACTTGGCTATGTACTGATCAATCTAAAGAAAAAGAAATTAGACCAAAAATATAATTTACATATCATGTAATGAATTTCGTTGGTCGCAGTTCCCCACAAAACAACAATTTACAAAATTGAGTAAATAAATTGTAGGGAGACCAACCTTGCATACTATACAAATCCACTAGTTCATTAAGCATGCCAGCACCTTGTAGATGGAATCTGGATGAGTAGTTGTGATACTGTATCAATTTTACTTTAGCTCAGAACTTTTTCTCATTTATTTAATTGTTTTTATTTCGTCTTCAAATTTTTTTGTCTTGTTATATTGTCGTAAACACCCATGTCTAGAACCTCATCATAGATTGCCATTATTAGTCTCTTCATATTTGTGTTCATTTTCTTCACAGGAATTTTTAGAGTCAAGTCTGACTGTCGAATGCTTCTAATGAATTCAAATTTAAAATTTACTTAAAACCTTGCAAATAATAGTTGGTTTCCACAAAGAAAATTTGTTCAATGGTAATCATTCAATAATGATCTGTAGATGTTCTCTTTTTAAATGATATATTTCTCACATCAAGTTTATTTGTTTACTTCTATATCAGACTAATATATTCCCTGAATAAACATGCATTATACTTTTAAATACTGTTTTTAGCATTTCTGAGGTTTAACCAAACATAAAGAACGTTTAAAATCAAAGTTTTGGACCCTTATCATGGTTAACATCTCTTAACCTTTAAACCAGAAGCCTTCATTCAACACTAAATTAAGACTATTATTAAATCTTTATTTGTTTACCTCCTTTCTTTGATCTTCTAACCTAGATTTAGCATTGTAATTCTGTCTGGCAAGAACTTGTATCAAATTCTGTTTTCTTTCCTAAAATAAAGATTATTTAGAAAATTACATGTTATATTCAGTATTGCATATGATTGATGGATTTTTTTTTTTTTGGTATTTAAAAACATTTTCAGCATTATTGGCTATTTCCTGGCTGCCACTTTTAATTGTTAGAGGAAGCAGGACTGCCAAGAGAAAACACCCGTCCTCTGATAGGAAAACTGTCAATTCTAGCTAATAGACTTCAATGGAATTCAGCTGTCATGTACTAAATTCGAACTCACAACCTTGATGAAGACAGGATAGTGATATTGTAGATGAACTACTTAGACCACCTGGCTGCTATTGCAAAAGAAGGGAGCTTCTCAAATGTGTGAGCTTTCGCAAATAGTTATCCTTTAATAATGTTGCATCATGAATCCATACATGCTTCTGTATTATTATTGAAGATCTCTTTTATATTATACTTGCCACTATTTGTTTAAAATCTTGAATTCTTTGGAATATGGCACATAAAATGTCTTTATCCTTTAACGATTTTGAAATAAGTTCTCTTAAATTGTTAGCTTCACAGTTCAAACTAGCTAGAATTGCTTTGTTACCCACAAGATCTATATCACATTCAATTAATTCTCTACAAAAGAATAAAACAAGTAAGAAATCATTGAATATTATTACATTGTAGTTGTATGGAGTGAAATAACACAATAAAAAATATCTGAATTTACTATCTTTTCTGCCTTGTATTTACATTTTGTAATTTTTGTAAACACATTCATTTGGTTTTACTTGCATTGCACACAAACATGATTCTTTTCGCTGTTACAAAATGTGTATGTATTAAATCTACATGGAATTTTAAGGCTAGTTCTCAGTGTGAGAAAATATGATTTCATTTCATAACATTATAAAAAAAAAATATGAGCTGATTTTCTGAATAAACACAATCATTAGTTGCTAAAGTAATATTTGGCACTGTTTTGTAGTAAATATGTGTTTTTTAACTGTATTTATCAATCTTGTGTTGTTTCTTGAAGTGCTTTTCTTAATTTTTTTTTACTTTAAAACTCCAGTTAAGCATGATATATGCATATGGTAATTCAGTGGTTGTCGTTTGTTGTTGTGTTTCATATTTGTTTTTCGTTAATTTTTTTAAGAACTTTTTTTCTCATTTGTATTGTTTTATATTTGTTATTTCTGGGCTGTTAACAGCTGACTCTGCAGTATGGGCTTTGCTCATTGTTGAAGGCCATACATTGACTTATATTTGTAAATTTCTGTGTCATTTGGTCTCTTGTGGAAAGTTGTTTCATTGGCAATCATACCACATCTTCTTTTTTTATATATATGGGTCATGTCATCTTTTTTATGTCATATGGTCAGCTTTTTAAATGTGTGAGATATGATTAAAATAATTGCCATTTGATGTTAATCAATCATGGTGCACATATTTTTGTTTTGTTTTGTTTGATGCTGTTGATACTTTTATTGTCAATACCATTCATCTAACATCATGTCCATTAACTACCTTGCCAATTTTAAATCTTTATGGTTTTTGAAGACAAACTGTAATTTAGTATCTATTTCTTCCTTGACTTCAGCAAATCTTTGTTCTAATTTCCACGTCTCATTACAAAACTTCTCTGTTTCTACAAATCTTTTTATCTGGTTTACTTGATTTTCCTATAAGAACAAAACAAATTTATTATTCAGAAACCAATTTATTAATACCTTAAATTGAACATTATGTGAAACATGTATAAATGTAAAAAAAAAAAAATAGTGAACACTGCTGATCCTTCTAAAGCAAATGAGCCTACCATGGCAGGGTTTGAGTTGCTCAATATCAGGTTCTCTGTGAAGAGTTTTTTTTTCATTTTTTTTTAATGAATTCTTATGTCTGCTTTTCTCTTCTAATGATTGCCTTCTTGGTATTTCAACTTTAAGATTTTGAAGCTGTTATGATGGAAGAAGAGGATACAGAATGCAGAAGAATGGATAACTACCCCTATCATTTTATAAAACTATTTAAAAAAAGGATGAAGGTATAATATAATAAAAAGATTGAAAGATCACACAATAAAATTATATCTTGATACCTCTAACAGTTGGTGAACACTTTGTAAGATATTTGGAGGATGAGATTCATCTCTTAGTTGTCCCGTTCTTTCATATTTAAACCTATAAATATAAAACACAAAAGAACTGAATCATTGTTTTTAACATATCAAATAATAAATGTATAACTGCCATTATTTCAGGATAACAATATTCCTTAAAAGCATGATAGGAACACAAAATCTTTGATATCAGACTAACAGTTTTCATCAGTTAAAAATTAAACATTCAACTATATAGACCGATAGAAAATTTGGTAAATTTTATGCTCAAGCTTAATGTTGACATTTAAAATAACCAGCTTACTAAAATAATTTGCAATCATGTATAAATATATTTATGCACTGCTTTATCTAATGGAATTGATAAGTCACAACAGTATAAAATTGAATATGTTGGGATTTTTTTTTTAATGTTTATAAAATGAAAGCAAGTGGCTCTCACATTTTGCATGCAGCATTTCTTGCTAACCATTTTATATTCACTGCATTCAATTCTTATATTTTAAAGTTTTTATAAACAAATTAACTTTTCACATGTAGAATCTGGTAGTAGAACTTTAAACATGTAACTCTGAAAGAATTGCCTAGAGTACGTATTAATGAACGCAATATAACTTCATGTTGCCTTTATACGGCATAAGTTGTTTTCAAACAAAATAAAAGCATATCAGAATTAAATGGTTTACCTTTAAGCAAATAAAAGATCAATGAACACAAACCGTAAATATCAGAAAAAGAATTGATGGTTTGTAAATCAAGATAAATCTGTTTGAAATGGAAATAATTCTTTATAAGTTCTGTGCTTTATAACTGATTTCTAAATTTAACTTCATCATTTGTTCATCAGGTACAAGTTGATCCAAAAATTAAGAATGATGTAGAAATATGTAGAAACATGAGAGTTTTCAGGTGAATTTAGTTTAAAGTTCCTTTTACATGAAATTTGTTAGAAATGTCTAGTTGTATTTGTGCAAAAATCATTTGAAAAAAAAATACATGCCTACATGTATGGAAATTTACCTCAATTTTTCAGCATCTCTCCTGATGTCTACTTTGGATGTCATATCTCTCAGAGTAAAGGCTGACTCCTGTGTGTTAGTCACTAAAGCGTTCAGTATCTGTGTCACACTAAACTCACTTAATAATTCTTCCACTGATTTCCATAATATATCTTTTTTTGACTGACTGAAATATTTACAATGCAAAAAAAAATAGTCTACTTAAGGTGGTACCTAACACTACAGGGAGATAACTCTGTAATATCAGCTAAACGTTTTAATTATGTTGTGTTGTGAAGGCAATATAAAGCTTCTCAATGATCAAAATTAGTGTTTGTCAAACTGCTATATAACCAGTGTAATTTTTCCGATAAAACGCTTGGTTCAAATAATTTTGATTTTTTATATTTTTGTAAAAGGGTCAAAGTAAATACTTTGTCAAAATTTTATGAAAATTTAACGAACCAAATTAATTTTAGTGAAAGTGTTGGGTACCACCTTAAGAAAAAAACAGATATTCAGTATCTATTTGTAAAATAAGATTATTAAAGTTTTAAATACCTCAGATTTACCTAGAAATGTGAGTGACCATCAAAATGATATTTCTGTCCTGTTTTAATTCAATTATCTCCCCTTACTAACATGTTGGAATTTTAATATATTTCTGTATATTATACTGAGGTAGCATACACAACTGTAAAGTTCCAGTATCCTTTAAGTCCATAATGAGGAGTAACAGTTACAAGGCACACAGACAGACAGAAAGACAGGGTGATTCCTACAAACTCATAATTTTTTTTGTTATAATTGTCCCTCTTTTTTTTAGGCTGTTATTAAGAATATTAGTTCTTTTCTAAGAATAGAGATGGAATAGACTATTTTTGAAGGTCATTATGTGACCTATTGTTGCTACTTTATTTGGTTTCTGATATAGATTGATAGTTATCTCATTTGCAATCATACCAGATCTCATATTTATTTATCATATAACATTAATTTAAACTTACAACACAGTTTTATCTGTACCAAACTCTCCTTGTAACATCTTCTGTAGAAAAGATCCTATGGCTTCACATGTCTCTCTTACTTGTTTCTGTAATTAAGTATGACAATGAGACATCAAAACATAAAATTTCAAGAAATAACTGTTTCAACTACTAACAAGAATGTGTCCATAGTACACGGATGCCCCACTCCCACTATCATTTTCTATGTTCAGTGGACCGTGAAATTGGGGTCAAAACTTTAATTTGGAATTAAAATTAGAAAGATCATATCATAGGGAACATGTGTACTAAGTTTCAAGTTGATGTAACTTTAACTTCATCAAAAACTTTGCACTATCATTTTCTATGTTCAGTGGACCATGAAATAGGGGTCGAAACTATAATTTGGCATTAAAATTAGAAAGATCATATCATGGGGAACATGTGTATTAAGTTTCAAGTTGATTGGACTTCAGCTTCATCAAAAACTACCTCGACCAAAAATTTAACCAGACGCTGAACGGAGGCACAGACCAGAAAACATAATGCCCCTCTACTATCGTAGGTGGGGCATAAAAATAATGACTTTAATATCAGTAAGATGTGTATTGAGATCCAAGAACTGTAAAAGTTTTGTGAAGACCTTTCATTATATTTCTTCTTATTTTAGTGAATAATTAAGAAAATTATTTCAATTTTGACATTTAGAATTTTGCATTGACTTTTTGTTCGGTAAAAATATAAAATATGCTGCTTCAACTTTCTAAGGGCTATTCCAGAAAAAAATGTATGGAGGGTTGAAAGGCAGTTTTTGTCAGCACCCGCCACCCAGACAATTGTAATTGAGAATTATAGTGCATTGTAGTGTGAAAAGTTGCTCTGATACCCATCACCCATGTATTATTAACATACTGTGCCTTCCAACCCTCCCATACATTTTATTCTGGAATAGCCCTAAGTTGAAACTAGTACTGGTTAGTTTGATTTATCTTATAAAATTATCATAAATTTTGTCATTTAAAATGCAACAATTATTAAAAGTGTATTGTGAGGTTAGATATTTCAACTATATTCAATTTTTCTTGCAACAAAATAACAAACCCCGAAAAAAGCCCTGCTTCAGAATCTAATGGACCATTTATATCTTGTTGTGCTCAAATCTGTATGAAAATACTTTACCATGCATCAGTCACTAAAGTCAATTTTTTAGAAAGTTAACAACAAATCATTCATACGCCTTATCGCTATTTGTCTGCCATTCAAGGTTCCTGTAAAATGTTGACATCACAATAAAAAATGTCTGACGCCACAAAAGAAAAGTGGTTTTTGAATGACATATTCAATCAAGGATTGCAAAGTATGAGGTCAAGTGTGGCAGAATCCAAATATGGATAAGGTCTTTTGCACCAAGTGCTTTTAAAATCAATGATTAATAAATATACCCCCTGTCTGGTCTCCAGTGATGAATTATAATGGTCATCGTCTGTAGAACTTCTCTTCCTACTGTAATACTCTGATCCTTTCCTGTAACATAAAATTGGGATTTCATATTAAACAAGCTTGCAACATTAAAGTATATAGTGTTTGCAAAAATTTGTAATAAAAAAGGAGTTTTCAAAAAATATCTCACTGTCTGGCAAATTTTAAACATGTGTCTTTCCGAAAGACCACTTTCAAATTTTGTTTTTTTGAGAGGTGCCCTACTTGACCTGGATTCGATTTGAGGGAAAAATCATCATAATTAAGGCATTGTGACATAAAGAAATTTGCTCTGAGATGTCAAATTTTTCTGTGAAAATATTTTAATTAAAAGATAGTGTATTATCTCATAAAACTTTAAGGCTAGTAGTTAATTTAATCGGGCATATTGTTTATATTTTAATTGTACTTAAATATATATGAAAATACTATGACATCAGTCACTTAATATCTACTTATATCCACATGCGATTCTTAGAGACTGTCTAACACAATATTAGGAAAATTCTCTGTATGTGTGTAAATATGGTAAACCATAGTTTTATACATACTTTGCCTTATTTAAGAGTTTATCAGCCTGTATTGTTATTTTCTTGGTATATTCTTCATAATGTCTAGCTGTATCATTAGTTTGTAATGAGTATGTCTGCACTAAAGCTCTCTGACGTCTCAAAACACTGATTTCATTACAGGATGTCTGATATCTGGTCTCTGAAAAGATATATATTGTGATTAAGAAATTATACAATGCAAAATATTTCCCTAAATCATATTCACTAACAGTGACTTTTAACCTATTACCCCCCCCCCCCCCAAAAAAAAAAGCTTTTTTTTCTTTGCTATATCTTCCCTCTGTATAAAGATTCATTCTTACCAAGCTAGATAAATGTTACAAGCTTACTGATGTTGCCAGAAAGATAGACCAAATGCTATTAATCTAAATGTTAAAATTTCTTTTTGATTGAACTAAATGAATATCTCCTTAATTTGAAATCTGAAAGACAATATTATAAACACATGCTATTAAAAAATGAAAGTATTTTCTATTTTAAACATACTTATCATCACATCTCCTTGAAAAACAATATTATTTTCTACTCATCATTTTTTTTATGACTCTTAATTGATTCACACTATATAGTTTATATAATATAAACTAATATAATTTTATACCTTATATTTCCAAATAACAGAAATGAATAATAATTGTGTGATATATTTATTTTTTTTAAATTAATGCATATGAACTCAACATTAAATTATGATATCTTAAAGTCAACAAATATATTTATAATTTCTATTGTCTCTCTTTCTCTGTTAAAAGTATCAAAATAAATAATTCATGTATTTTTATTTCTTCACGTACCTGCATCTACCACTTCCTGTTCCAGTCTTTTGAAGTCATTTTCCAGATGGTTAATATCAGTAAACAATGAAGTTACCTCCCCTATTAACTTGTTTCTCTGTTCCAGAAGCTTCTCTTTTTCTTCATCAAATTTATTACCAGTTTTGTATTTCACTTTATATGACTTATCTGCATGTCTTTTTCTTTATATAATTAAGGCGAATAATTCTATTTTCACTTGTCTATTATAGAACTTAACAATTAGTTTTTATCTGTTTGCAGGTCTTTAAGCATGTTTTGTTTACCCTTGAGATATTTATGAAGTTTAGTTATGTGTAGTCTTAAACCATTTAGAAGCACACAAATATAATTGTGTTCCTTGCCATGCAGTAATTTAATTTTATATTTCATAGTGCATCTACAAACATTTCTTTTAATTTGCTTAATGGTAGTGTAGGATTGCTGTCTCATGGATGTTTCCCTACAGTCTTCCTTCTTTCATATTTATGTAGAGTCCAAACTAGGTGTTTCGTGTAAATTTCTTTTCCATTTTCAGGATACGTACTCAGCTATCAACTGTGCAAACACAAGTCATTTTTGTTAACCGTATAAAATTATTGGTAGTGATTTTTCATAGTATATATATTAGTGACTCATTGGAAAATATATCTCTGTACAACCCTTTGATATCATATATGAAAGGGCTTCTGATTGGAGAGAAGTTTCTCATAATCACCATCATTTTCCATTTTCAATGGCCACATGTGCGAAATGTAAACTGATATTTTCAGCTTGAACTGAATTGATATAAAGTAGATTTAGAATACATGGACACAATTCAAAATGCCATATCACTTCAGCAATAGTCAATCTATTGAATTCTTATTGGCGAACACATTTGCATTTAAAAATTTGAAACAACAAGCATTTTTAAAAGTCCTAATAACACTTGTACTGGTAAATAAAGGATACAATCCCAAATTTCCTTTCACTTTCTTTACTGTCCTGTAAATCAGAAATTAAGTCAATTAAATATAATCATATTAAATTTATATGTAGTGAGGCAAACAATTTATAAATTTGCTGTGTCCTTATCTTTTTTCTGGATGTGCCTTAATCAGAAACGCTGAAACTAAAATGTTTTACTTGTAAAACAAATTATGTGAATATAACGGCTTTGACATATACATGTATGTTTTTTCCCCTTAAAATCATCAGAAGAAAGGTCCTTACCCATTACAAATCAATATTATATCAAATTAAATGTTTTTCATAAAAACAGTAGTTATTTCAGATTGAAAATAAAATATAACTTTCTTGTCATAATATTTATGCTAATAACTAAATAATAAATATTGATTGATTTTAAAATTTTAAGTAACCTGTTTATCAAGGTCAAATAGTCCTACTTAGCAATCTCTAATGCACTTCTGGAAACATTCCCACTGAACCTTGAGTTTGTTATGTGATTATTGCTAATTTCTTATATTTGTCTTTGATTTTTATGTGTAATAATTTTTCTATCTGTAGCTCATGTACATGTATTTGTCTGCAACATGTTTTATACGTCGAAAAGAGTGAGAACGCGATGACATCATGAGCCAATCCAGCCAGAGAATATAAGCTTAAGATAAAGTCTGAGTTTACAAGTGCAGATATTATTAGCTAATTTATTGGTTGTCATTGACCTTGTCATTGACCTTGTCCTGCCTTATTCGATAAATTTTTCATCTTGATATCATATGATATTCTTCTTGATGAAGTTACTTTATAGAAGGAACCTGCTGTTCAGTGGTTGTAGTTTGTTGATGTAGTTCATAAGTGTTTCTTTTTTCTTGTTTTTTATATACTGTAGAAAAATTAATTTCTGTGGGGTTAAAATTTCATGGTTTTGTAATAATATAAGATTCCGTGGGGATTTATTTTTGGGGTTTCCATTAAATGGAAGTGATAGTATATGAAGGTTAAATTTTCGTGGGGGTATGAATTTTCTTGGATATATTCTTTCCATGAAATAATTTGAGTTGCTTCACTGGGCCCTTTATAGCTTGCTAATCAGTGTGAGCCAAGGCTCTGTTGAAGGCTGTATTTCGACCTAAAATGGTTATTTTTTTTACATATTGTGACTTAAATGGAGAGATGTCTCATTGGCATTCATACCAAATCTTCTCACATCTATACATACTGTGCAGATCTAACTCTTGATAAAACAAACTTCCAAAAATCTGCTGTAGGACCACGGAAAATTCTGAAAGATATGAATAAATAAGTATTGATAATAATACCTGTTTAAAAATTGTCTATTTTAAATTTTGACATGTTAAAAAGAGCACTTTTATTGTTTTGCCAAATGAGTTTAAAATTATTTTTCAAAGACAAAAAGACAAATATTTTTGCATGATACATTGTGATATCCATTATACATGCCAAAATAATTGATCTCCTTAAATTGAAGACCATCTCTAAATAGCATACACTTTTTATCAGTTTTTCACCCCAGGTTTTTGCTTGGTTTGCATTGCTTAGTCTTTATATAATAAGTTTTCTATATTGTGTTCAGTATCCTGTCATGACTGTTGTTTGTCTTTTGTCTTTTACTTTTTTTTCAATATGAGCATGATGAGTTTGCATTTTCATATGTACCTTTAGTTATAGTATCTTTTGCTCATCTTAATTCTTTTACAGCAATAAAGGCATATTCCTATAAAAAAGATTGTTGTTTCATGGTATTTCTTGAGACACATTGTTTTCGCCGTTTTTACTGGATGAAGAAATTAAAATGCTAAATAGCAAACTATGTATATTGTCTTACTGTTTGAACTGGCTGGCATTGGGTAAAAGTGTATTAACATGTCTTCCCTGGGGGTGGAAGTGCATCTCCTGTAAAGCCCATGTATGTAATCTAGATGCTATATCTTCATCAGATGCCATTGCTATTTTTCTGCAAAAATAAATTATCATGCAGGTTGATTAGAACTGATAAAAAATAATGTTTTTTTCAGACCAGGTTAAATGATAATTACAAACCTATGGCTTATACTTTTTTCTTTCCTGTTGTTTGTGTAAACATAAACTACAAAAATGTACACCTGAATTGCAATTCATACTGTCCACTCAGTTGTAAACAACCTTAAAATCGCCTAAAGATATGTATACATGTATCTATTGTCTTCTATTATCCATGTTACTGAAGGACAATCAATACAATACAATTGTTACCTGAGAAGGAGGGTCTCAAAGTTTAAAAAAAACAAAATTATTTATTGGGTTCATTTTTTATTGGACTTGCATTGATTCAGAAATGTTTTTTTTTAGGATTGTTTGTGAATGACCATGATTGATTTCTAAGTGTTTTATACATGTTCATGATGTTTGTCTCTGATATTACATGTAACTTTTCATCATTTCAGGTGTTTTAAAGAACTTATTTTTACAATACATGTACTTTTAATACTTTTAGTTTTTTAAAGTTGTCTACTTTTGAATACTGCCATATTGTTTTCAAGGAATTTGCATACAAGACATGCTAATCAATTTCCTGAAGTTAAATTGCACTATTATTGAGTGAATATGACTTAAATTAGTATACTTTGTTGAAGGCCGTACGGTGACCTATAGTTGTTAATGTCCGTTCCATTGTGGTCTCTTGTGGACAGTTAGTTGTCTCATTGGCAATCATACCACATCTTCTTTTTTATATTTAATATTGTTTTAACATGTTTAAGTACAATGTAGTATAACACCATGTAAAACTACATGATTACAAATGTTCATGACAAATCAGTAGGTCCTTGGGAAATTAATAAGTTCTTGCTGTCCTGAAGAATTGTGGTACCTGCCAATTTTGTCCATTTTATCTAGCATGTCTAGAAAGAACCTTTATCTTATTTTATTTATTTTTAACTAAACTGAGAGCATAATCAACTATTTCTTAATCGTGTGTACAAGCATAAAACAGAGATTTTGCTAGCGCTGGTCATTTTCATAATTTACATAACTTTTTCTCAATTGATCACAATTTGAATTAGGTTCTTCGTAGATTCATCATTTAAATGCATTTTCATCATATTTGATATAAATTTTCATCTTGAACTTTCTACAATTTCCATTTAAAATCATTCAAAACGTTCAGAAATGTGTTCACAGACATGTGCATCCTGTACTGTACTGTATACTATGCATGCGCGAAAGTATTCCTTTGAATTTATAGACACTACAAACGTAAAATACAAATCATTTACTATCAATTACACAAGAGAGACAAATATATGGACCATAATTTGGTATTCGGCCTTTGGTTTCTTTTTGTATCCTTTTTTATAAGTTCTAAAACTTTAAGTTTTATTCTGTGGGTTGTGTTGGTGTTAGAATAATATTAATGGAACAATTGAGTTTTTCAAGAAAAAATTAATACATTTTGATTCACCGTTTACGTGACAGGAAACCAATCTTTATTTTCTTTATTTTGCACAATATATTTCAAAAGACATAAATGAACACCATTACTAGTGTTACTTGCTTCATGTTAATATTTAAAATCTATTTTCAATGTTAAATTAAAGATTTTTTTAAACGCGACAGGAAACCATAAGAAACCGAAAGCATTTTTTCAGTTTTATTTTATTGCAAAATCTGCTTAAAATAATCTGAACAGTATACTTTTTCTTAAAATCCATCTTAAATGTAACAGTATTATAAAACTCCTAAATATGTGCTTGTTTTGAAAACAATTAGTACAATTTATTCAGAAATTTCCATATTTTCTTCATTGATACAAGATACCATAATCGTTGTATCTTGATGTTTTAGCCAAAAAAAATGTATTTATATTTGGTTTTGAAATTCCAGTTATATACAATTTATTCCAAATCATTGGCAATGTAAAATTCTTTAATCTTGTAAAGAAAAAAACTTTGAACTTGTAGTAATTAAAATCTTTAAAATAGGCACCATGTGATATTTGTGACCTGTACATCATCTACATGGTTTCCACATTTTAACCTACTTTAGTGGGCTAAAATCAATAAAGTACTTCCTTTCAAGTCATGCATGGTAAAAGTTTACTTCACCTTTGACAAGTTTATTGCGTTTCTGAAAAGTGTTTGCAGAACATGAATAAAAAAAAATAATTAAAAATTTTGACAAAGATACCAACTTTGTACATTCCAAGTGTAACGGTATATTAACATGTATTTTTTATTAAATTATCTTTATTCACCTAAAATATCCAGTAATATTTACTGCTGAAGCAAAATCAATCCAACGAGCATCAGCACAATGATAAGAGACATAATGTCTATTGAATTTTCCAAGGACCCTTTACATCGTTATCCGGAAACGAAGTGTGTTATAACGTCTGTCAAATCTGAAATCGATTTTGTCAAGTCATTGGGCATTTATTTTCACACAAGATCGTATGTAACATTATGCTCATAGGAAAAATAATAGACCCCCGGCGCAATCTCTTTGAAAATTGTATTTTCCTTTTTTAAACAAGACAAAACAAGTCTACAGATTAATGGATTATGTTTGCTAACATCCCGTTGGAAACAAAAACAATGTTTAGACCTAGTATTTCATATATCGCGTAAGGGCGTGATCACATGTTAGTCACGTTTCACGTATGACCGGAAATGATTAGAACTTAACGACAAAAACAATTTTAATAAAAAAAGGAAATAACTGGACTTCTGTTTCGTGTGAAATGTAACGCATAACGATAACGTCATTTTCTAACTTAATTATTACGAAGAACAAAACTAGAATGTAAATCATCTCTGATTTACCTGTTTGAACATATCGCGAGAGTTCATATTTGCATATTGTTATAAAGAATTCTATTACAACAAAGCAGATTACATCATCTAAAATTTGCGTTACGAAATCGGAAACCAAAGTAACGCTAGTGTTCTTACACCTGCTACAGAAATACTTATAGTTCTCGGCAATTTCCTTCTCACTATTCTTATTGGTTGATGTTCTTTATTATTTGAAAGCAAAAGTTACGAATTTGCCGGTGACGATTATCTATAAATCAGTCAGCGTTATGCACTTCGGAAGCGAAAAGTAACGCGAGAAACGACACAAAAATACGGTCGTATAATCTTTGAAATTTGTTAATTTCAATTTTTTTTCTAGGGAAGAGTAGCATACACTTGTATGTTGATAAAAATAAGGGCATCTTTTGATGTAGTTACAACTTTTCTTACAGTAATACACATTTTTATCACTTTTCTATCGTTATAGGAAATGAGCCCAATAGCAAATTATAGTCCATATATCTCTTACTAAAAATATCTAAATTGAAAAATTATAATTTCCTGCTTTTATCATATGATCATGTTTATAAAACAAAAAACAAACCGCAGATGAATCCAGACTCCTTTTCAATTTATAATCCACCTGTAAATTCCCGTTTTCGTGGCGAACATTGTGATTTCCATGGTCACCATGTTGGATGTACACACTATATCAAATCCTTGCTACATTAAAACTGAATATCCTTATAAACTTACCTGCTTTCTGTAAATCATTTTTAAGTAATAAAATACATTTATAATATACTGCATGTATAATCTAATAATGATTAATTTAATCAATGTTTAAAAGTCACCAAATATGTGCTTATACTAAAATTTCAACTGTTATTCAGTAATTACAAGTATTATTCAAATAATAACAGTGTTATTTGGTCATTCGAGGTACAGATAATTTAAATAATAAATTGCTGTCATTGTTTTTGTTTATTGTAGTATAAACAATGATAGATCAAGCGTTCCATACTTTTGGTGATATTTTTTAAATTGTTTTACATTTGTCATATATGGGTTTCTGACAACTTATTGTACGGTATACATAGTCATAGAATAATAGATAAATTAAAAATTGTGTTTGAAACTGGAAGTAACTTCTTGATCATCATGATCGTTGTTGACTTACCCAAATAATTCATACAATGAATAAATTTATCATGTTTATGGGTCCAGTTTCGTCTCTTTGATTAATTTAGAATTGACGGTTTATGAATAATCAAACTGCTGATTCAATCATTAATAAACTTTACAATATATACCAAACATCATCAATCATATTACAGTGTCAGTGTTCAGGAAAAAACTTGAAAATATGCCGCCAAAGAAGGGAGATAACCTCAAGAAATAGCTATAGTACACAAAAACGTAACGGGTTAAGCTTAATAAAAAATTTCCGGATGAAATACCCTCCACGTTAAAACATACCTATCCATATAGGAGAAAGGGTCAGGATTGATTTACAAAATAGAGAGTATTAGAGAAAAAAGTGTAGGTGAAAGGGAAAAAAATCATGCATCTAAGACTACCTTAATTTGAAAAAAAGTATTTTGATCCTGAATGTTGTTACATGTTTTATACTTATCTTTAAATAATCTACTTTTTCTATGCCCCGTAGCCGAGATGGGGTATTGAGTTTTGCAATAGTTCGCCTGTTCGTCCGTCCGTCCGTTAGTACATCTCAAAGTTGGTTACCATTCTAACTTTAGCTTGCCTCAACTAAATGTTATGAAACGTATATACAATGCTTATTCACACATCATGGCAAGTTCAGATCAAGTTCGAAACTGGGTGGCATAACTTTTACCTATCTTTAGTTAGACCCCTTCAATAAACATTTACCGTTCTTTAGTTAGGCCCCTAATAACATACCGTAAAAATGTACAAACTGCTGAATTTTCGTTTTAGTTATATAAATTTAGTTTGCACCCCTCAACATGTTATAAAATTTACACACAATGCTTATTAGGGAGCTACCATTTGATTTTTATGGGGGGGCTAGGATGAAAAATTTTGTCCTGCTTTTTTTTTTAGTTGTAATCTCTGTCCTGCCTTTTTATTTTTTACTATATGCGGTCCTGCCTTTTTTTTTACTAGTTTATCCTGACTTTTTTTACACAAATTGTCATCCTGACTTTTTTTTTTTGCAAGGGTCTCATCCTGCCTTTTTTTTTAACTCGAAACTCCTGACCTGCCTATTTTTTTCAAATTTCATCCTAGCCCCCCCCCCTCCCCCCCCCATAAAAATCAAATGGTAGCTCCCTTACCACAAAATAAGTGTGAATTTTGGTGGTGTCCCTTTTACCTATGGTTAAATTTCTGTGTTTTTTTTTTGTTTTTTTTTGTTTCTGTTTTCTATCTTTAGGTTGCCATAACCAAATGGTATGAAACTTATACACAATGCTTGTTGCCATATATTAAGAGGGTCCTGATGGGTTATTTTCGTTCTTCGTGATCGGCGCATCTTTTCTATTGTGATCATTCCGTTTTTCTACAGATTTTTTTTTATATTTTCGCGATCCGTGATCATTGAAATTTATTTTCTGTGAATCGTGATTAACAAAAAATTCAACTCGTAAATCGTGATGAGATAAAATACAATGCTTACAATGTATTGCTACAAAACACAGATCTAGTTTTGAATTTTGAAGGCATGCATCACTTGTAAATACCGTTTTAGAGTTATGCCCCTTTACAACTGGAAAAGATCGGATTTTTTTGTTTCCGTTCTCTTACTTAAGTTTGCCTCAATCAAATGTTGTGAACCATAATGCTTATTACCACAAAACTTAAACTAAGAACACATTTGAGCAGTATATACCACTTTTACTGTTCTTGATTTATGTTCCTTCCTTTATAAATAACGTGTTAATATGCAAGCAGAGGCATCCTAGATCAGCTAGTGTCCAATGGATACATTCCCCATTTAATAATAAATATTCTGTTAGCAGAGGGTACTGATAAAATCAGTTACTGTGACCAATCATTCATATTTTATACATTTACGATTATCTTTCAATTATAATTGTGCACAAGTTACGACCATCTTCTTTTGGAATTACGATGATCTTCCGTAAATTTTCTATAGCTATTTTTCGCTAATAAGGTCACATATGATAGTAGTAGGAACACACACACAAACAACAATACCATAAATATCAACATAGCGGCTGAGTAATTCTTGAAAACATTGCGTGTACACAGAGAAATCATAGAAGAGGACAATTTTACTGGTTTTTGGCCTCGCCATGTTGGGATCGTCGTAACTGCAATTACGATGATCAGTTTAACATCAGTGAAAACAGTTTGAAGGCCAACTGGAACATGATCATGACCAAGTTGAGAATTAATCTTTAAAAATGGTAACAAATCTATTTTAAGAGAACTTTATCATGGTATAATTGTCGTTAGAACCATATATAATTAAAAGGCAATATTAAAGCTCAGTGTTTTGATAAATAAAAAAAAAACTAGTACTGGCGAATAGAAATATCATCACTCCGCATATATGTGGCCCGTACGTTGTAAGGCTCTCATTTTTCATAGTCAGTGTACATTTCCATCCTATGTCCACCCTTTTTACAGGATCAAACTATCATATGTACTAAGAACTGGGGATTCTGGCGATTTGTTATTCTATTCTATTCTATTCTATAGGGAAACTGACAACTCTATGGCAAAAATTAATTAATAGAAACAACAAAAATGTGTATGCAAAACACTAAACCTAGTTAAATGTAAAGACCAAAAACTACGCGAGAGGTGGCATAACTCCGAAAGGATAAGCATATCCTGCTCCACGATAGCTTTCGTCATATGTTGATTGTGATTAGTACACAATGGATAATATTTGTCATTCAATGATGTTACAGACAAGGAATCTCATAGTCATCTGCGGATCTGCCGGATTTTTTTTCTCCATAATACAGTCAACCAACTCGTGATGGAGTCAATGAATTTCTTGACGGGGTAACTTCAACTTTATCACTCGGAACCCGTGGTTCATAAGCTTCCTTAAGCAGCATCATTCTATCAAGGAAACCCGAATGTGTGAATAAATTCAACAGATATATTTAAACAGAGATATGTGGGTATTTGTTTATAAAATGACAGCAACCCAACAACACACAATCAGTAAATAAAAATCTCAAGGTTAACATAATTCTGATATATCTCAGTGTCATATAAAAAAGGAGATGTGGTATGATTGCCAATTAGAAAACTCTTCACAAGAGACCAAAATGACACAGAAATTAACAATTATATGTCATCGTTCGGCCTTCAACAATGAGCAAAGCCCATACCGCATAGTCAGCTACAAAAGGCCTAGAAATGACAATGTAAAACAATTCAAACGAAAAAACTAACGGCCTAAGTATGTACAAACAAGAATGTGTCCAAAGTGCACGGATGCCCCACTCGCACTATCATTTTCCATGTTCAATGGACAGTGAAATTGTGTAAAAAATATAATTTGGCATTAAAATTAGAAAGATCATACCATAGGGAACATGTGTACTAAGTTTCAAGTTGTTTGGACTTCAACTTTATCCTGAAAAACTACCTTGACCAAAACCTTTAACCTGAAACTCGCACTTTCACTTTCTATGTTCAGTGGACCGTGAAATTGGAGTCAAAAAGTCTAATTTGGCTTTAAAATTAGAAAGATCATATCATAAAAAACATGTGTACTAAGTTTCAAGTTGATTGGACTTCAGCTTCATCAAAAACTACCTTGACCAAAATGTTTTTAATTACTATCGTAGGTGGGGCATAAAAATGAACCAAAAACAATTATGTAACACATAAACAAACGACAACTACCGCATTACAGGCTCCTAACTTGGGACAGGCACATATACATAAAAAATGTGCACATGGCTGGGTTAAACATGTTAGCGGGATCCCAACCATTCCCCTAACCCGGGACAGTGGTGTAACAGTACAAAATAAGAACGAACTATAAAAGGATTAACTCATCAGATGGATACAAATACATATAGTATTACTACAAATACCGGTACATGTGGATCAGTCTTTTTTCCTAAATGTGATAAAACAATATGAGTTCTTTGAGTGTTGTATATTCTTTTATCTACGCTGTTATACAGGCAATGTGATGTGATATACTTGTGGAATAATTGCAATTGCCTGAATAAGATAACTTTCCACCAGAGACCAATTAAATGACGTAGAAGTTAACAAATATCGGTCACTGTAGGCCTCCAACATGAGCAAAACACAAATTGCGTAGTCAGCTATAAAAAGCCCCGTCATGAAATGAAATCAACAGTTACTGTTACTTAGAGGTTTATGTGGGAAAAGACCAGAGGCAGGCATTTGCAACCGCCATTTAAACTAGCATCGAACAAGTGTCTGGTGTTTTAAAACTAGTTTAGAACTATTCGGTTATCCCAGAGTCCATCATTTCGGAGAAACAGGGAAAACTTAACAACTCGCATTAGACCGAATTGTATATATGATAGGGTTGAGTATGTATCATGATATATTTTCTACTGAACTTTAAACAATAAAATAGCTCTATACCTGATTAGAAAAAAAAATGTTTTGCTTTATGCATGATTTCTTTTATTAGTTGTTAGTGGCTTTGAATTAGCGGTCAGATAACTGCGAGTACTCTCAGATCTGTTCCTAGTGTCTTTTTCTTGTCGGGATGTACAAGTACCCCGCCACGTCCACTTGTATTTTTGTCTCATTGGCAATCATACCACATCTTCTTTTTTTATATTGAATTGTTACTATCTGCAGTCATGTCAGCAGATAATATCATTGAAATTCAATGTACATTTTTAACGATTATTTTAACCTTTAGTTAACTATTTCGGATCTTAATAAATAGTTGGCTTTCAAATATAATCCGTTATCTCAAAATGACATTAAGTTCTATTTTACTAATTGTACTTTAAGAAGATTACGACAAATGAATTTGTAACAACATAAAACAGTATTGAAAATTATGAAATAAAATCACAGAAATTTACACCATGACAATTATTCTCAGCCTTCATGTTTATGTAATAGTTGCCGCTGTATATAAGGCACTCATCTTTTTATTTGTATAGATGTCGGCATTTTAAAATTTGAAATTTTAAAAAGTTTATATTAACAATAAATGGTTATCAATTTGGGTTTCGAAAATATAAATATTTTTCACTAAGGTGACATTAAATTTACTTCCATGAGGGGCTGGAATAATGGTACATTTTTCCGGTGCTGATAACTGACCATTAACTTCAAAAAGGGGTATTTTTTTTCTAAAAAATATTCTGATCCCCCAAAAAATAAGCAGAGGACAACAAATATTCTGAATGCAGATTTGCCCCATGTCTTATGCGGGGGTCAATTTTGAACCAAACAATTTGATTGATAGCGTTTAAAAACTTACTCACTTCGACAAAAACCATACCCAACCTTCTTTTGAAGTTGAATGGTTACTCCCTTGGACTGATGTTTGTAAAATATATATATGCATTTAGCATATACTAGTATGTAGCTCCATAAGGGTTCCAACATACGCCACTGTTTTAAAATAGTCAATAAATTTTAAAACAAATACGATTTTTTTGCGTATTCGGGGATAGATCCGTATTTTTACATATAATGTGTGCAGTGTCGCACGACAATCAACTTTCATCAAAGTAAAAGTACGCAGCGATGTTTGGCAAGAATGAGGCCAAGCTAGGTTAAGAACCCCTGCAGTAACTCGTTGGTTTATTGCAAGGGAAATATGTCTGTCCCTATCCAATATACCCTCATTTTCCAGCTAGTGTATATAAATATGCCGATCATCATCATAAACGGCAGACTCTTACATGACCTACCTGTTGTATATATTGTTAATTTGTTATCGTCTTGAACATGCATGAAATATTTGCCACTGGCAACCAGCAATAAATGATTTGGATGCAGAGTTGTCTCATTGGTATCACATTTTCTTACATCTACTTTATAGACGGAATTTGAGTTTTTGACTTTCCTTTTGACCAAACACCTCTTCAATTGTTTCGGTTCTTCTATTTACTTGACTTTCAAATATTTGAAAAATTTCCCCGTTCCACAGGTTGTATTGCTTTTCTTAAAATTCAGCGTTTTACATTGTCCTGGTTCAAGTTTTCGAGAGCACCATTGGTGTATGGCCAAAATACCACAAATTCGTATATCGTATCACTCTATTCACACGCTCAATTCTGACTAGATGCAGCTGCGGTCCAAACGTTGCCAATCGGCTAACTAGGTTTACTTAGCTCCCACATTTTCAAATTCATAGATTTGCACGTTAAGAATTAGTACTTTCAGAGTTTGATCAAATATATAAACTATCAAATTTAAAAACGATAATGAGATAGTTTTCTTGCTAGAATTGTTTTACGTTGTCATTTCGGGGCCTTATAAAGCTGAGTGACTAAATGCGGTATGGGCTGTGCTCAATCTACTCAAAGTTGATTATGGTTCGAAAACCTAAAAATGAGCAAATAACAAATACGCGGAACTGTCCCTTGACAGAGGCGGATTTAGGGGGAAGGGGGTCCACCCCCTAGTTTTTCTGGTTGTTGTATAGGGAATCAATGAAGCATGAGGCTCCCACAGGGTACCCCCCTCAGGTCGCAAGGTCGCTTTTGAATTCATCGAGAGGTCGTTTTTAAGGGAAATGTACAGGTCGCAGGTCGTTTTTAGAAGGCCCTCATGCAGGTCGGAAGTCGCCTCTAAAAGGCCCAGAGATCAGGTCGTTTTTGACCCTGCGGGCCCGAGCGTCAAGCATGACCGGAGCGGGCCCCCTCTTAGGCACCGAGTCATGCAGTGTGCCCCCGGCGTGACTTATGAAAATTTATGGATCACTGCTTAATACAAAAAATATACCGTTTCCTTTTAGTCCGCTATCAAAAACAGAGCGGAGAGGCGCCCACCCCTAACAGAGCTACAGATATGATAAATGCATATCCATTTTATAAGCAGCCGCGGTCCAAACGTTGCCAGTCGGCTAACTAGGCTATATATAGCTCCTACATCAAAGTTTCAAATTCATAGTTTTGCACGTTAAGAATTAGTACTTTCAGAGTTTATATGGGGACGAAGTCCCCAATAACAGTAGAAAATTCAATAAAAAAAAAAAATTGGGAAAATTTCCCGAATTTTTCATTGTACTAATGAACTCAAAATCGTTCAATTTTTTTTATGTCATGTTTTGAAATCCCGGACATGAGCAGAAATGTACAATGTACTTTCTTTTTCCGGTCTCGTTTGTATGAAACTTTGAGTAAAATATATATTTATCAGTCTAGTATAAAATAGGAAGGAACGCGCAATACCAATTTCATTTTTAATAATTCCTTGATATGAAAAAACTTTACCTGATGATAGCGTTTCTTTGTTTACATTGCATATGACGTCATAATTTAAATAATGTCACAACTAAAATCCCTAACAACAGAACCAAAATCGGAAACGTTACGGTATTTCCGTTTCTTTTTTTTTAACAAATATTTAAGTTACAAAAAAATAATTCATACAGACTTCGTCCCCATTTACAGGTAATGCCTGCCTCATATTATGGGGACGAAGTCCCCAATAACAGTAGAAAATTCAATAAAAAAAAAAATCGGGAAAATTTTCCCGATATTCTCATTGTACTAATGAACTCAAAATCGTTCAATTTTTTTTTGTCGCGTTTTTGAATTTCCGGATTTGCGCAGAAATCTACAATGTACTTCCTTTTTCCGGTCTCGTTTGTATGAAACTTTGAGTAAAAAATATATTTATTAGTATAGTATAAAATAGGAAGGAACACAATTCCAATTTCATTTTTAATAATTCCTTGATATGAAAAAAAACGTTACCTGATGATAGCGTTTCTTTATTTACATTGCATATGACGTCATAACTTAAATAACGTCACCAATCGGAACAACTCGGCCTTTCTGGTTGCACGAAGAAATAACTATTGTACTGCGTAGCGAGAATGGCCGAGTAGTTACGATTGATAACGTCACAACTAAAATCCCTAACATCAGAACCAAAATCGGAAACGTTACCGTATTTCCGTGTCTTTTTTTTAACAAATATTTTTAAGGTCTAAATCATTTATATAGGATTTCTTTATATTTTTCTATAAATGAACTTTATCTTATAGTTAATAGAAAAATAAAATAAAAAAATGGGGTCACCGTTCATTTGCGCTCACAATCTGCCTTCAAAAGAAGCATACATCTTTGTAAAAGTGTGTTTTTTTTCTGTTGAACTAATAGGAGAAATAAATGTAATATCGAAATAAAAGAAGAAATTTATTACAGAAATCGCTCAAATTTTACAATAATTTAGTTTAAGTACAGCATATATCGAAATTATATTAAAAAAATATAGGTCACCGATGAGTTAAAAGAGATATTTCAAAGCAAAAAAAATGGCATTTTTCCACCAAAGGGAGATAATTTGGAACTTTTTCAATGATGTTTACATTTTAAAAGTCATCTGAAGCCAACACGAATTAATTGTTTTGAATGTTTTTGTACTACCATATGATAAACTACAAAAGGTAATAAATAAAATTTGTAATGAAAAACAAATGTTTAATTTTTTTCTGAAATTTTTATACCCTCGAGCCTCCTTTAAGTTACAAAAAAAAAATTCATACAGACTTCGTCCCATTTACAGGTAATGCCTGCCTCATATTAAAATATATAAACAATCAAATTTGAAAACGATATTGAGTTAGTGTTCTTGTTAGAATTGTTTTACATTGTCATTTCGGGGCCTGATAGTTATATAGCCGAGTGACTAGATGCGGTATGGGCTGTGCTCATTGTTGAAGGCCACACGGTGACCTATAGTTGTTAATTTCTGTGTCACTTTGGTCTCTTGTAGAGAGTTGTCTCATTGGAAATCATACCACATCTTCGGCTTTTCAGTTTTTTTATATTTAGAATTTTAAGTTTTTGTATTTCATGTGATCAAAGTTTAAAAAACAAAATTTCAAATTTTTAAAAAGTTTTGAAATTTTGAAATTTTCCACATGAAGGAGGTCTCGGTCCTCTACCCCCCGCCTAATGGAGCTAAATCCGCGTGTGCAATTTTTTTATTTTGGGTTGATGATTGTGCAGCAGACGACATTGTTAATGTTGTATGATGTGATCGCATCGCAATTCTCTTCTTATTGACCGGAACATCCGGTTTTCTAAACCAATATGGCCGATTACGGTGAACACAATAATTATCAATCTGGAGATAGATTCAGGTCCGATTGCAGTTGTTTATCACTCATTTTGCTTGAAATTCAATGTAAAAGTGTTCAGTGGCTTGTCTTTTGCCACGCTAGACTCAATTATAACCCATTTAAGCGAAAAACAGCCGCCATGCTGACCCAAACTACTACCAAAATCACCACACGTGCAAACATACAATAAAAAAATTCCGATGTTTTAGATTTTTTTTATACTTATAAATTTTCGTGTCCTCTATCTAGATACATTATGGTGTGTAGATCTGAAGAATGTTTTTTAATTGACTGTGATAACTGACTTAGCAGTGCATTCTTTTTCTATTCATGTTCATGATCTTCCAAAATTTTTAGAATAAACTTCTAGCTCATGCATTTTGGTCAAAAACTCTGGTTTCAGTGAATATCATTCCTAGGTCACTTCCATTCACATGTTGAGCAATCGGTTGGAAAACTATGATGCTATATTGCATGAATATTTGGCAAATTGAATTCTCATACTTGTCAATCAGCACTGCTGTCATTAGGGAATTGTGATTAAGTACCTACCAAACAAGAATTATTTCTAGTTTATCCTGTACAATGATAATCACTAAGAGGCTTAATGAACAATTATACTGTAGGGATACAGGCGATGCACTCAATCTGGTAAATGACATCATGATGGCATTCATCATGTCCATATTTGACGAGTTTTTTTCCTGTCACGGACAAACTCAAAAGTGGTCAATTATCATGATTAATTTATAACTATTTGCATACCTGCCAACTGTCAATATTTGTTTGGGATTTCCCCCATGAAAGCTCCCTATTGGATATTTTCATAGAGTGATTTTTTTCCCCAATTTCAAACAAAACAGTTAATTTGATAATGGCTATAGGCTTTTAATGAAAGTACATGTATGAAGAAGCCCATAAAATAAAATCAAAATACATTTTAAGGCCCGCTGGAAGGTTTTTTATGACTTCAAAAACCCTCATGCATGTAAAACCCCTATGGGCATTTGAAAAGTAGGCAGGTATGAATTTAGTCCAAATAATTAACCCTAGTACTGCAGGACGTAAATATAGTGATGACCTGTATAACTTTACTGCCGGTCTTTGATATACTGATAACTTCCGGTAGTTTCATTCATTGCCGGTCGTCGCTATATTGACTTTCTATACAAGGTAAAGGTTTTGAGTTCTAGCCAATCAAATCACGCAGTTATTCTAATTTTAGTCAATAATACATCAGAAGAAGGATTTCCCCGTAGAAAGATGTTTTCATTGGTTGCTTCCAGCATTCCATTCTAAAATTATTTGATGACAAAATTCACCCTGTAGTTTGTTGTTTACATTCGAAACAACGGAAGTCATCAAAGAAGTAGCGGACGGAGATGCGTTTTTATAGCAAGTAGACCCTGAAAATCGTGATTGTGTTGAAGAAATAATTCTAAATGATGATTGTAATAAAGGATTTTTGGGGAAAGACGGCTTCAAGCCGTCAATCCCCTATGGGGTTGACCAGAGTGACATTCCCTCACATCATTCATTTTGTTTTTATAGTGTGGAAACCCCCCAACAAATCTTACTGAAATTGATGAGGGGGAGACACACAAATGAATAGTTTGACATTAAACACTTTTTTACACATTTCCCTTCTGTTTCTCGCAAAATTATCGTATCTTGAGCTCTCCTTTACACTATTCACATTTCTTTTACAATCCTGAAAAATCAGTATGACGAGATTTTCTAAATATATCCAACCTACATTGTATTTTAAAGTGACGTCATTGTTGGAATGCCACACTACGCAGAAGCAGGGATATCCTTCACTGGTTATTTAAATCATTCTCAGAGATCGTGCACTTATTAAAAATTCGTATTTCTTAAATTTAAACATAGTAATGTTTGCTGTAGATGATTTAAACATCAACATGCAATACTTTAATTTGTAGGTTAACAACTTTCAAGTAAACAAAGATCGTGGGGATACATGAGATAGGGGAGAGAAACGATTTTTTTCATTTTATTCTGTAAAATTCTGTTTTGAGAATCTTCCTCCAATTCAGGAGCACCTCAATTGATTAGTAATTATCCACTTAAATAAAAGTTGATGTATCTGAACACTTAAAATGTGAAATTTCATTTGATATGTGATTAGTAGTCTTCCATTTAAACTAAATCTTTGTGTACCAACATAATCATTGTAATGGTAAAAATAAATTGAATTAAATTAAAAATGTTGCATTTTGTTGTGTGTACCTATTCATGAAATTTAGAAATATTTCAAAATGTAGGATTTGGAAACAAGCTTCACACAGTTTACATCAATCATATTGTTTTTTTTTTTTTATTAGAACCTGTATCCCTGTGATGAGAGTTGTAACTGGGAACTTTTATCAATGGAAATCTATAACTGAATAGATTTTTCAGTCCAAACTTTCTTAAGAAAAAACTTTAAAATCTTAGAGTACTGTCACAAAAAATGGAAAATGGCCCTAGCCTGCAGTTCAGTGGTACACAATTAAAATTTCCAAAAATATTGTAGTTGTTGTTAAATGACAGAATTCAGTTGAATTTTAGATAATTAACTATCAACTTTAATCGAATGTTTATCAGGGGTTGACACTAACTTTTGTAAGCACTAGCCCGCAGGGCTAGTAAAAATCATATTCAACTAGCCCTGTTCTGTGTCAGGTAGCCCGGTGAGTGGGCCAACGGCCCACGAGTGAGCTGGCCATAGGCCAGCGAACTTGCTAGGGGGGTCTGGGGGCATGCCCCCCCTTAAATTTTTTGAAATTTAGATGCAAAATCCTGCATTCTGAGGCCTTTTAAGAAGATGTTTTCAGTCTGAAAAATAACTATTTCATACTTGTCATCTTCATAAAAAAAAAAAAAATGAAAAAAAATGAACACCAAAGAAATCTAACGGCAGGAATTTGTTTGTCAAAACTTGCATTTTTACTGTTAATGAATTGATTAAAACATTTCAATGATTGCTAAATTATTTCCCTTTTTTAGGGACAGAAAAAAATAGCTACACTATGAAAAATTGTCCCTTGTGACATATTTTTATAAAACATCCATGAAATTATGTCCAAGCACTTGGGACAATTTTTCACTAAGGGGGACACTATTTTATAGTTTAAAAATGTGATATTCTGTCCCTGAACGAAATTTCACAGATGAATTGTGAAATATAGTTCAAGAAGACACAATTTCATGGGAAACTTTTTTTGCTTACAAAAAACTCATAAAATAAAATAATCAAATTAAAAAAAAACCAATGTTTTTGATTAATTTTATTTACATAAATAAGTTGACTTGTCCCCTATTTTACTTTTGGTTTCTGATGCGGAGTCTTCATGTTCCAACTGATTTGTCTCTAGTCCGAGATTACTCTGACGTCCAACGACTGTTTTGCCAGACACGCTAGGGCCGTGGGACGAGCTCTGACGTCCCACGGCCCCAGCTTGTCTGGCAAAACAGCCGTTAGACGTCAGAGTAATTTGTCTCATGACGAGTTTTAACCTTGTTCTCGTTAATGCATTATGACATGCATACATCCCGATACGTGCAATGGACGCTTTCTGATACCAATGGCTTAGTCTTGTTATCATCATCACCCCTCAGCTCTCAAAAAGAAGCTAATCGCATTTAATATTATTAATACCGGAAATTTACTTTCGTTTCAGTCCATTGCAACTGTAATGATAAATCCCGAGCAATACGAAATGAATTATGACGACATGACAAAAGCTAATTCGATAAAGACAGAGATGTTCGAAAAGTTTTCATCACCACGTGTACCTTTGGAGTAAAGGAAAATTTCAACAGGGAACCTTTCAATGCTCTAATTTAAGAACGAAAGGACATTTCCAATTTAAACTATTTACGCGACGACTATGTAATTAGGATAAACTATGCACACGATTTATCAGGATCTCTGATGTGATTAATGATAAAATATAATAAAATCAAAATGTATATGTATATGCAGTTTAATTATTGTTTATTTCAAAACGGGTAATCTTGAAACGTGGTGCATTCTTACTTTAAGGGCCGAGTAATCTTAGGCCGAGTTGACTATATATGGCGACTGGTTTACGGTAGAAATTTTACCCTCCAGTATCTGTATCTGTATGTAAATAAAGAGATCGTGGAACCAGTGTAGACAACATTCGACGAAGTTGTCAGATATGACCGGCGTTTGGACTGTACTTTTCCGAAAGTACAACAGATTGATGTTCAATGACAAATAAATTTACTAGCCCCTCGGGCTACCGCGCCACGGACATTTACTAGCCCGACACAAAAGTTACTAGTCTCGGGCTGGCGGGCTAGCATTAGTGTCGAACCCTGTTTATATTTAGAAGATGCAGATCTCTTCCATTGGTCCAAATTGAATCCTAAACTAAGGAAAGGAAATTACATTAAACAACAATTGATTTCAATATTGTCAACCTTTCTACATGTTCTAGCTGTTCTTTTTTTCATTCTTTATATGAAGACTATCAAAAGATACCCCCCCCCCCCCCTCCCAAAAAAAAAAAAAGAAATTGAATAGAAACAAGGGCCGTCTTTCCCCTCAGAGCTATTCAGCTCTTTGATTATGTTTTGATGAGGATGAATTAGAAAATGATGAAAAAATAGCGATGTTTAACAAGTGGAAACCTGGATACACATGGTCTCGCTTTGATGCTTTAAAGAAATTAAAACTCTGCCGTTGGACAAAATCCAGTGATGATAGATTTCTTTAGTTTAATTATTGATTAAAATTTCATAAATAAATTAGTTAAAAGAAACAAACCGAAACACTATAAACTTTTTTTTCGTCGGAAAGGACAATAAGTAAATAACATTGAAACCACACTCGTGGTTCATATTTAAATTACCAGGTTTGACATAAAGTCGTGTTTCACGAAGTAATGAAATAATAATTGAAACAGCTATTTGACTTTTAAGTGTCTATTAAATAAGATAAACAAATATGTTTAATGATCAAATAAATAAAAACATAATTTTTCTACTTTTATTTCATTTAACTTAATAATTTCATAATCCACTGTCACTTATTTTACTATATGAAATTATGCATTCAATTCTGCAAAACAAGTTCATTCAATGTTATTTTCTAAAATGTTCAGAAATTAAAGAAAATTAACAAAACAATAACGTGGTGTAAAACTGATAATTTTTTGGAAAACAACTCGGCACAGTCATGACAGTGAGATGCAGAGGCTAATTAGCATCATGGCACTGCAGTGAACTGATAATCTATTTATAGCTGGCAGTACTAGGGTTAAGAAGGTTTGAAAGGCTATTATATTTTATTTTCTTTGAAGCCTTATGCCGTAGCCTTTCAAGTGTTGAAGACGTCATTATTATTTGGACTAGTATGAGTTAATGAGTATAAGATTAATTTTGAGGATAAAATGGACCTCACAAAACCAAACGTTTTCATTTATTAAGTCCTATTGATGTTTAGCCTATGATCATGATGAAGCTGTTCTCAAATGATACCAAGTCAATTGTAACAGTTCATTCTGTTAGAAACCTCTCTTCAAAACTTTAAAGTTACCACTGTGAACAACATGTCTGGGTTGCTAATGAGCTACTCAAGAAATTTTTGCCTCCCCTTCCCCTGATGGAAGACTTCAGTACATGTATTTGTCTAACCGAGTAAGGGATATTTAAATATTGAATTATATGTTAACTTGTAAGAACCAGGGTATATATATATATATTGTTACTTATACATAACTTATATATCATGTATAAGGAATATAAAATCATTAAAACATTTACCTTAGCGCAGTTTCTTTTGTAGCGCTCTCACTCTTTGATAATTCATTTGTATCTGTCCAAAATGTGCACCAAACATTTGCCACTGAATGTTAAAGGTGTAAAACAAATGAACATATTTTTTCAACAATAAAAAATAAAAAAACATGCTTTCCCACTTATTTAACTCTCAATTATATGTTTTCTTCTTCAGAAGTGATAATTACGATAACTACAATAGTGGAGGAGGTGGTCAAAACAGAGGATATCGAGGTGGTGGCGGAGGGGGAAGAGGTGGGGGCGGAGGTGGACAGAAGCCTTTACCCACTGAACCCCCTTTCACAGCATATGTTGGTAATCTACCCAATGGCTTAGTGCAGGGAGATTTAGAATTAATATTTAAAGATTTACGAGTAAGTATAAATTGGAATATAAATATACCTAAAGTAATACATGCCTGCAATGAAAATTCAAACCAATAAAGAAATTTGTTTTTTTGGCAATTTTATAAGCTTTCAGACAGTTATCATGTACATGTTCATGTGATGTTTCCAAGAAAATCTTCTGTTATTTATTTACATAAAAAATAATAAGTCAGGGTTCAGGGTACTTGGTTGTATTTAAAAGAACATGCTTTCCTGTCATTCACTTCACTTATTGAAATAATAAAATTGAGAATGGAAATAGGGAATGTGTCAAACAGACAACAACCCGACCATAGAGCAGACAACAGCAGAAGGTCACCGACAGGTCTTCAATGCAACGAGAAATTCTCGCACCCTGAGGCGTCCTTCAGCTGGCCACTAAACAAATATATACTAGTTCTGTGATAATGAACGCCATACTAAACTCCAAATTGTACACAAGAAACTAAAAGTTAAAATAATACAAGACTAACAAAGACCAGAGGCTCCTGACTTGGGACAGGCGCAAAAATGCGAGAAATAATGTCTACTTCTAGTTACTGATTGATATTGTTACACATTTTTAATTAGAAATTAAGAAATTCAAGACATAGACATTAATTTTTATACAACCTGAAAATTAAAAAAAAAATTTATGAAATGTAATCAGTAATGGAAGCATTGACTTTGTAGGGACAACATTAAAAATATCTTTGTTTCCCCTCTCCCGACTTAGGTTGTTAGGGTATGCATGGTATGGGTAGGTAGGTAGGCAAATTATTTTATTTTATTCCTTGATATGGTTTTCTATATTGAATTGGTACAAAATTCAACAGGTAAGGCTCAAGTCAAGAAAAGTTGGGTATTCCCTGTATTTTAATTCAGTGTAGAACTCAGTTTTCTGGTGTTAAAAGAAAACAGTATTCAGGGACCTCCTTTTTTTCCTATTCATTTAATGTAATGAAATCTACAAAAGCGCATATTCTACTTGTGATAACAATGCTTAGTGATAGCAAGTATTTTTTAAGTTAAAAAATCAAGCTTATTTCAAGTCAAATTTGATGCATAACTCACAACAAAACAATTCCTTTGATCATCAATTATGAGATGACAAAAAGATACATGTATGTTAATCACTTGGGAATCAAAATTCAATGAATAAAATTTTTCAATAGAAGTGAACATAATTCAGTTATGTTCAGTTACACCTGGATCATGCAGCTTGGTCAATTCATGCAATTGATTCCTAAACAAAGATTTGTATGTTTTTTTTTCGAGTTCTAGAAGAAACAAGGCTTCACTTTATATTCATGTTTTGTATTTCCTAAAATACTTTTAATAAGTATTTACTACTGATGCAGTTATAACGTGCCCTTTTGTAATTTTCATGCCATAAATTAAAAAAGGAAACCCCATTTAAACTGGGTTTGTTTTACACCAGAAAACAGGGACGTTCCCTGAAAGCAGGGAATACATGTATCCTACATTTCCTGACTTGTGCCCAACCTGTTCAACATGTTCAAAGATAAAGTAGATAGATAATAAAGCACGAGTCAGACCATTTTTACTCAAAGTCTTTAATATTTTATCCTTTAAACAGGAACAGAGGTTAGACACAAAGCAAATCAAGATGCAATCAGCGGGTTGAAAGATGCTTCAGTTTTTTTTTTTATTTTCAAAAAAATCACCCTTGCATCATGTGCATACAAACAAATCGTCTGGCAAATCATTTTGTTTGTTTTCCTTGATTCCGAATCATGTAGTTGCTTCAATGCAAAAATACCTTGATTTGAAACTCTTATTGACTACAGCATTGGAAAGGTATCACCAAAACCCAATGCTCGTTGACTACAGCATCAGAAAGATATCACCAATAACCAACATAGCTAAAAAAAAATAGTGGACAAGAATGGCCAATAAATTTTTTCAGGTCGCGGTGATTTTACAGGGTCGGTCGGGTGGGGGTAAACAAACATTATTTTATTTTTGGCCGAGGCTGGTCATCTAAAACCCCTCATTGGCAAGCATCATTTTATAATTTATAATTATTTTCATTTTAATGTTGAACATGTTGAAACAATTAATGAACATGATATGCATGGTGAACAATGTTATTCTTTTGATTACAGGTTAGAAGTGTACGGCTTGTCAGAGACCGAGATACCGATAAATTTAAAGGTATGATATTTTTTTCGAATAAACTATTATTATTCCTCCAACGATGAAAGTATCAGACCCTACATTTTGAATACAGAACTGATTAACACTAACAGAAAATGTTGTACACACAATCAAATATATTTACAATCGAAGGGATTAATACCTTATACGACAAAAACTCTGGTGAACAGCTGAAGAATGGAAGGGGGTGGGGATGGACAACATACATGGGATGGACAACATACCTTTGAATGTTGAAAATAAGCTTTTTGTGTCATGAGGTTTTAATATACATGGTAAACATTCATGCAAATGGAATAACAAATAGAAAACTTGAAAATACACCTACATGAGTGCAAATCAAAATATTTATTCAGGACAAACTTCAATGAAAAAAAAACCATTGGGGTCAAGTTCCTTACTTAAAGAGTGGCTTTTCTCGGAAAGGGGTGTATTCAAAGGGATCAGCCCTGAAGAGCTAAGTAAAAGTATTTGATTAACATTAAGATACAGCTAATGCATAAACATAAGACAATGTAAAAGTCTGTTGACTATGAAGTCGAAGCTTATTGCAACAATTTTTATGATATAGATTATTTAATGAAAATTTCATTTAAAATCTGATAACATTATATATAGAATACATGCAACATTTTCTAAAATCTAAAATTGCAATAATTTATCTCACTTTTTTGTCCAAAGTTCGGCAGTTGCAATACCAAATGGATGCCAAAATTTCTAAATTTACAATATTTGTATGATTATTTTCAGGCTTTGCCTATGTAGAATTTGAAGATTTAGATTCATTGAAAGAAGCTCTCACCTATCATGGTGCAGTAAGTAAACAATTATACTTACTAGTTGGATTTAAGATCAAAGGGCAATTAATAGCATTTGAGTCATTGGATACTAATTAAAAAAAAATCAGTTACAAACAAAAGTGAACCAACGCCTGTTGAGTCTGTAATACGGTAGAGTTCTTAAAGTGGATACCTCGGGTATGCAGGGTCGTTATGATAAAAAAAAATAAATGTAGAGAGTCTTATAACAACAACACTTTAGGGAAATTAAAAAAAAGAAGATGTAGTGTGATTTCCAAAAAAAAGAAGATGTAGTGTGATTTCCAATGAGGCAATTCTTCACTAAGATACCAAATAACACAGCAATTAACAGCTATCGGTCACCATACAGCCTTCATCAATGAGCAAAGCTTATACCACAGAAGCACAGACACTGAGTGTTACCCTGACAATAAAAAGACTAGCCAATGAATGGCCAGAAACCTTTTTATTCCAAATATCTGTCATACAGTATAAAAATCAAATTGTTGCTTCTTAATATCCTACAGACACATATTTATAGAATAAGTTATTGAAGAATTCAAATTTAGAAAAACAACAAGTGACAACAAATTGATTCAAAAATGTGCATAGTAAAGTAAAGATTGAATATTTATATATTGTGCAGTCTTTAAGTTTGCATTCACAACATATTATAAAACAATTTTAATGTTTCAGTTATTTGAAGACAGAAATCTGAGAGTTGACATTGCAGAAAGTAGAGATCGAGGGAAAGATAGGGGTAGAGGTCGTGGAGGTCAAGGTAACGTTTTAAAGGATAAGACTTCTTGCAAGTATATCATTTAAAAAAAGTTAATTGTAAGCAGAGATTCATATACAGAATGAAGAGAACCAATTTGAAAACATTTTAGTTTAGTGTAAAATGAGAATTTTATTTTTCTATTAATTCAATGTAATTGGTTTAAAAAACTTTAAATAAAAAATCTTATGATGAAAAAAGTTTTAAATGTGATGAGATAGAAAAAAAATCATACTTTATAATCTGTCATGTTTTTTTTTTAAGCATCCTCACATCATTGTGTTTAATTGTCTGCTATATTTCAGGAGGTTTCCGTGGAGGAAATAGAGGTGGAGGAAGAGGTGGACGAGGGGGCATGGATGGAGGAGGAGGATGGAATGACAGGGGTAATGATCATGATGGTCAATATGGTGATCGACGAGGAGGTCGAGGAGGGGGTTACAGAGACAGAGGAGGATTTGATGGTGGCAGTAGAGGAGGAGGAGGATACGATCGTGGTGGTGGATCTTATGGAGGTGGTGGCAGATCAAGACAAGACCGTCCACCTATGCGGGAAGAGGAATTTCGTGAACCATCCCCAGGTAATTGATAATGCATATGTCATACATACATGTATGACATAAGTATAGAAATATGAGGATGTGGTAGGAATGCCAATGATACAACTTGCCACAGAAGTTTAAATGATGTAGAAGGTAACAATAAAATTGAGAATGGAAATGGGAAATGTGTCAAAGAGACAACAGCCCGACCATATAATAGACAACAGCAGAAGGTCACCAATAGGTCTTCTTCACTGAACAGTCTTCAACATGAGAAAAATCTTTACCCCATAGCAAAGTATTAAAAGAAACCTGAAATGACAATTGTAAAACAATTCAAGCAAGAAAGCTAACAACCTAATCAATGTACAAAATAATTATATATACAGCAACAAACAACAACAGGCTCCTGATGTTGGACAGGCACATAAACAGAATGTGGCTGGGTAATAATGATAATTGATGCCCTACCCTCCCCCTGGCAATGGTGCAACAGAACAACACAAGTAAAAACGGTACAAAAAAAACCTGAATAATATGATAAACAGCAACAAAGAAAAACCACCCATGGTCAATTACATGGCCCTGACTAAAATATGTTACAAAAAATGAATTATTAAAGAGATTTAACCTACTAAAAAGAGACATCTATTTATATAAGTAAAGCTTTCCCTGTTTCCTTTATTAATTTTATACCGTATAATCAGTTTTGTTCAATGCTTTATAGCATTCATGTCAATCAGAACTTAATAAATCTGTGTTACCAAGAAGCTTAGAATATATGATGAAAAATGTCTGAATCAAACATAACTGAATCTTAAAAGTAAAATTTTTGCAATTGAAGTATAAATCATAAATTAATTATTTATTTAGAATCTGCAGCAGCAAGGCCTAAACTAAAACTGAAGCCAAGAACAGTAGCGGCTCCAGTTCTTCAGACGAGTGAAGCTGGACGTAACACTAGTATATTTGGTACTGGCAAACCACGTGAAGCAGCTGCAGACGCAGAAAGTAAAACTAGAAGCAGAAACGTTAGTGAAGGAAGTAATCAAGAATAGCTGTGTAAATACTTATGTGTCGAGGTAGGTTAGAAGTTATGTGTCTATGTAGGTTTACCTGACTTTCTGTAAAAATGGAAGAAGTAAGCTAATTAGTTATAAAAGGAACCAGGATTATAATTTGATATGCCAGACATGCTTTTCGTTTACATAAGACTCATCAGTGACACTACGATCAAAATAGTAATAAAGCTAAATTATAATAATAGGTGGCTGTCTGTCACATGCTTCTAGTATGAAAAATCTCAAAGAAATTTTAGATTTTTTTTTTGTGTAATTGTCAGTTCTTTATTATTTGGTTTACTTTATGCTGAGAATTCATTTCCTTTTAAAGACGTTTTTGGTAATAATAATAAATATTATTGTTATAAAATTTTAATTTAGCCTACTACTTAATTTTTTATGATTAAACTATATAGGTAATATTTCTCATTATCTAGCTGTATGATATCATGTTTGTCCCTGAAGACATTTAGATGATAGATGAAATATTCTAGTTTATTTCTATAATAATTTGATTTATTAAATATCTTGGTCGATTTACTTTTCATAACTACATAATTATATTTGTAAACAAATGACCCCCTTTTTTCTGAAAAGACTCGTACACATATTTCAATTAAACAATTATTTCTCAATCATTGTCATCAAATTGATATCCCCTCTGATTTTCTCATTTTTGTTAACTGTTCAGTAAGTAGGAAACTAAAATCATTTGGAATTTATATTTATTTATTTGTTGTCGACAAATATTTTACTTTAGTTTTTGACCTTCATCTCTGAACACCACCTTGGAATTTAAAAAGGAACTATGCAAAAAGGTACTGGAACAACATTATATATTACACTTTTATTTATTTGACTGATATTATTTCATAACATACTATTGTCAATTTAGTATCTAGACTATATTCATGATATACAGTGTATAACTTATATACCTCTTCTTGTTTCAGAAACTCAAACGTGCTCCATTGTCTCACTATTCTCAAGATGTCCATGTGGCCAGCGCTTACCAAGAATTACATGAATTATGACCAACACAGAGATTTTCAGATTGTTACTGATGTTAATAAACATATATTTTTCTACCCAACATTTATTTCCAATGAAATTGTTGTTTTCTAACCTTGTTTCAAACTTGCAATGAAATTATGCCATTTGTTCCTTTAGCATATTTTTATAGCTTATTATTAAAAGAGTTAGGAGTCTTGGCGAAGATCTTTTAATTGCACCATATGTTAGTTAGATAGGAAATAGACGTTTTGTTATGGTTGTGTTTTTAAAACTGTTAGTCAATTTAGTGAATTCAAATTCTATCAAACAAGAATGCCTCTTTGTTGTTAACAGATGCAGTGGAAATTTGAATATTCAAATTAAAATTTTCTTTTATGTCAAAATGGTCACTGCTGTCATCATCCGTCAGATTTTCATGTCTGCTTTTTTCAGCTCATGAATCAATTTGAATGTAGGCTTATACATGATATCTGGTTAGATTTATTAGATCCATATAGGATTTCCTGTTCAAGTCAAATAGTGGTTAAGTTCTTCTTTTTTTCAATGAAATTTATAAATTGAATCATACACAAACATGTTTTTAAGTAATTCGTTCATTAATTTTCTCAGGACGATTTTTTTGAAAATCAGGATAACAGATTTGTAATTTTATCTTCTTTTGCAATTCAGTTCTCCATATTAAAAATATTAGAAATTCTATAGAAAAGCGCTCCATTCTTTTGCATTTATTCAAAAAACCATCTCATTACGAAGAATAAAAAACTATATCTTAAGGGGGTTCGCGGGTCTAAATCATTTATATAGGATTTCTCTATATTTTTCTATAAATGAACTTTATCTTATAGTTAATAGAAAAATAAAATAAAAAAGTGGGGTCACCGTTCATTTGCTCTCACAATCTGCCTTCGAAAGAAGCATACATTTTTGTAAAGGTGGTTGAAGTAATAGGAGAAATATAGGTAATATCGAAATAAAAAAAGAAATTTATTACAGAAATCGCTCAAATTTTACAATAATTTAGTTTAAGTACAGCTTATATGGAAATTATATTAAAAAATATATGTCACCGATGAGTTAAAAAAGATATTTCAATTTTAAAGCCAAAAAAAGGCATTTTTCCACCAAAGGGAGATAATTTGGAACTTTTTCAATGATGTATACATTTTAAATGTTATCTGGGGCCAACACGAATTGATTGTTTTGAATGATTTTTGTACCATATGATAAAGTAACAACTACAAAAGGTAATAAATAAAATTTGTAGTGAAAAACAAATGTTTAATTTTTTCTGAAATTTTTATCCCCTCGAGCCTCCTTAATCATTTATATGGATGAGTAATTGATACATTTATTTATTGTTTAGATGATAAATTTTGAAGATAATATAGAAAGACCCATAAATATCATGGCATGTAAATTTTTTCATATATAACAAGTGCTTGGTGTTTGTTGACAAGATTTTGTATATATATATTGTTACAATTAAGTGACTATTATATTGTGAGTAAGGGCTGTTTGTTTGAGAAGAATATTTATCATTACATATTATGTGTTAGTGATGTGTTCTTTGTTCTTGACTTTGTTTTTTTAGTCCTTGGTTGCTTTTCAGACATTTATTATTTAAACTGCAAACATTCAGCTGTGTAACTCAAATTATGTACATTATATAAGTTACCATTTATGTGTTAACCAATTTCTTGGTCATGTTGTGAAATAATTACAAATGTTCTCCAGTGCTATTTTAATATGTTGTTAGGTGCTGAAATCAGTATTTTCTGTCAAAAACATACAAGTCTGGTGACTTTACAATAGACTTGCCTTTATTTTACCTGGGCAATTTTAAATTCAATACCAAAAACATTTTTGAATGCTCTGGACAAATGTTTAATTTATTCAACAACTGGCAAAAAAATTGGTTATTATGTAAATGGTTCTTGGTGTTATACATTTAGTGCTGCTATTCTTTGCATATATACACACACACACATTGTTTGAACATTAAGGTTTTATAAGTGAAGGACTAAGTAATATTGAAGTGGGCATTTTCCTATTGTTTTACATAAAATAGTGAAATACACATAAAATGAATAGAAATGAATAGACTTTTTTTTATATAACAGGATTTTTGGAGCAAATATTTTATTAAATTTTAGTCTTAAACATAATTTCATACTTTTGTTTTATTGACATTGAAGTTAGAAAACTAGAGGAACTCGAAAATGTGAATAAAAATATGTGTTTGCTGTTTGTCAATGAGACAACAACCCAACAATGCAAAAACCCATAGACTTGGGGTTAACATTCAGAAACCAGATTCATCATTGAAATAAACCAGTTCGATGCAAGTTGTTATTTTTAAAACAGAAATCACACTGTCTTTTTATATGAGACAGTTTGATGAGTTTCCATGAAAAGTATAAAGATGTAATATGATCCTAGTTTCAAATTTTTAAATTAAAAAGGTCTTAAATGATGATGATGATGAAAGAACAGCAAATCCTCTGTTTGAGAAATCTCTTTGATAATTGGCCAACATCATTTTCAGGCTGGGTGTAGGGGAAGGAATTTGTCAAGTTATATCACAATATCTCTAGTCAGAGTGGTGTCTCTGTTATTATAAAAGATTATACTTCATTATTTTTTTTATTATTATTTTTTACAATTATTATTTTACTACAATATTATAGCATATGATATGCCCTTACTTCTTTAAAAAAAATTGATTTTCATTAAAAATGGCTGAAGTATCAAAAGTATTACAGTTCCTTCCTTGTTGAACTAAGTTGTTTGTTTACATTGAAATGTGTAGGAAATATTGCATACATTCATGACAAGATGAGGGTCGATAAGACGAGCTTTGTTAGTAGGTTTGGTGATCGCTGTTGATATTAGCTGGTTTATCCCTCATTGTGTACATAATAAATGTGTTCAAATGTACATGAATTGTATATGCTGTACAGATTGCACTGTACAAATAATAATAAATTTGTAACATATCAGTGGTTTTTGTGTCTTTTATGGAAGGTTGTACATTATAACTATGACCATTTAAGGGAATCATGTAGTGTTTGTTGTGTCTGTTACTGCACCAAATAATAAGTATATTCAATATACTAGTAATATGATACTTGTATTTTCATACATTTACCTAGAAAGTAATGGCTACTGCACTGCTGATATCCTTGAGACTTGACATTGAACCATAAGAGGATTTATATAAATCAAAGACCTAAAGTGAACGTTGAAGAATAGATATAAATGAAAAGAACCAAAAGTTTTGCTAAACGGTGGCAGTGATGAGAACATTAAAAATTTGGAAGGAGCTTCATGAATTTGTGAGCTCTGTTTAGTCATCTCATTTTAACAAATGATTGATGTAGTATAATAAAAAAAGAATTGAATACATGTAGTGAGTTTTACTACAGACATATTTTTGGTGTAAATAGTTATCAAAGGTACCAGCATTATAATTAAGTTCGCCAGACATATGGTTTGTCTACATAAGACTCATCAGTGACGCTCATATCAAAATATTTATATAGCCAAAGAAGTACAAAGTTGAGCATTGAGGATCCAAAATTTCAAAAAGTTGTGCCAAATACGACACAAGATGACTGTAAGATGACTACAACAATAAAGCTTCATGTTTTTCTTTATAAATGGTTGGTGTTTAAAAAAACGAAGCTACTGTGGCATATTGGTAACTGACACTACACCTTTGACTGTTTTTTGGATTCGAGTGTCACTGATAACGAGTCTTTTGCAGACGAAATGCGTCTGGTACAAAAACAAAATGTCAATCCAGGTATCTATGATAAGTTTAAAACATTCGAAGAAATATATACTTCAATTTATCAAGAATCATTGTTTTGTGGCATACTTTTAAAAGGTGAGTGATTGTTTTCAAAAGGGTGCTTCTTTAACGACTTTAATGCACCAACCTAACATACCGCCTTTTTAACATTTTTTTGGATTCGAGTGTCACTGATGATCGAGTCTTTTGCAGACGAAACGTGTCTGGTGCAAATACAAAATGTCAATCCTGGTATCTATGATAAGTTTATATAATATATCATTCAAAAGCTGTATTTTCTGTTTTGGTCGGTCGTCAATAATTCATCAGTGCAATTTTCGTTCAAACACGTCCAAAGGTCAATACTGAACACTTTAAAAATTTTGCTAGAATTAAACAAAATGCCATTTTCTAGTACTTGTATGATATTTTTTGTTTGTAAAAGTTATCTGATCCTTACAAAACAAACAAACATAATTCCAAATCAAATGCAAACAAAATTGTTGATCTCGCAATATTTACAGAAAATAACATTTCATGAAAAAAATATCTTCCAAAAATGATAAAATTGCCATACAAGCTAAATGCTTCCTGGGGTTTGAATATGTATATATGTCAAAAATAGAATAGATTCATCGTTATGGGCCAATTGAATTTTTAGAAAGTTTAAGGTTTGAGGCTTTCAACCTATTCTTGATGGTAGACTACATACAAACTGTTTTATAATATAACAGCTAATTTAACATCTGTTCTAACAGATTTTCATATTTCCATACGCCGCATTTTTGGGGAAGCACTAATGACAGGACAATTGCCCGGATAGTGACAGGACGGTTGACCGGACGAGATATAGATAGTCATAACTCTTTTGTTATTGGGTAGATTTGTTTAATATTTGTAGACCTGAAAGGAATTAAAAGGCTATATCGTGTTTCTATCCCGTACGGGATTGAAGAAAAATGCCGATTTGCAACACATATCAAACTCCGCTATTTTTTTTTAGATGAATAAAGGAAAGATTTTATTTTATATCTTCATAAAAAAATGTCATAAGATGTGTTTTATTCTGATCCTCATTCTCTCCCATAATTTCAATAAAGAAGTGTCTTTTTATATTAAATACGGGATAGAATGAGGATCACTATATACGACGATTTCAGTAAAGAAGTGTCTTTTTATATTAAATACGGAATAGAATGAGGATCAGTATATAGAAGACGATTTCAATAAAGAAGTGTCTTTTTATATTAAATACGGGATAGAATGAGGATCAGTATATAGAAGACGATTTCAATAAAGAAGTGTCTTTTTATATTAAAAACGGGATAGAATGTGGATCAGTATATACGACGATTTCAATAAAGAAGTGTCTTTTTATATTAAATACGGGATAGAATGAGGATCAGTATATAGAAGACGATTTCAATGAAGAAGTGTCTTTTTATATTAAATACGGGATAGAATGAGGATCAGTATATAGAAGACGATTTCAATAAAGAAGTGTCTTTTTATATTAAATACAGGATCATGAGGATAGAATGAGGATCAGTATATAAGACGATTTCAATAAAGAAGTGTTTTTTTGTATTAAATACGGGATAGAATGAGGATCAGTATATAGAAGACGATTTCAATAAAGAACTGTCTTTTTATATTTAAAAAGTGTCATTCTATATCAAATACGGGATAGAATGAGGATCAGTATATAGAAGACGATTTCAATAGACGATTTCAATAAAGAAGTGTCTTTTTATATTAAAAAAGTGTCATTTTATATCAAATACGGGATAGAATGAGGATCAGTATATAGAAGACAATTTCTATAAAAAAATGTGTCTTTTATGTAAGAAAAGTGTATTTTATTACGGAATAGAAAAGAATAATTAATTAATCTATATAAAAGTTTAAGAAAGGGTTTTCTTTGGGGAGATGTTATAAAAAAAGGGGTAAAGATATTTTGGGGGGAAAAGAAATATGAAAATTCAATTTGTGATGCCAAATACGGGATAGTTTAAACTATCCCGTATTAGTATACTAGTATGAATAAATCCAATCAATATGGTATAATCTATATATCGGTTTATTTCGTAACAAAGTTTATTTATAATACTTTAATTACGAAATAAACGATATTTATTATTTAATTTTTGTCTTTAAAAGATATTTTTGTATTCATGTTTAACTGATTCTCATTTTATGCCGTATTATGCATACAAATTCAATAAATATGGTACAATCTATATATTGGTTTATTTCGTAATAAAAGTTATAACTCTAATGACGAAATAAACGATATTAGTAATTTGACCTTAATTAGTAATTAATGAAGTTTATTTCGTTTAATAATGTAAGAAATACAGGTAAATATTGGCAGTGCAATCTTTCCTTTATTCATGATTTCACGCTAGACGATATACAACATAAAATATATATGCCATTTCATTCTTTCCCGTAAATGAATAATTTATAAAGGCTATATCGTGTTTCTATCCCGTACGGGATTGAAGAAAAATGCCGATTTGCAACACATATCAAACTCCGCTATTTTTTTTTAGATGAATAAAGGAAAGATTTTATTTTATATCTTCATAAAAAAATGTCATAAGATGTGTTTTATTCTGATCCTCATTCTCTCCCATAATTTCAATAAAGAAGTGTCTTTTTATATTAAATACGGGATAGAATGAGGATCACTATATACGACGATTTCAGTAAAGAAGTGTCTTTTTATATTAAATACGGAATAGAATGAGGATCAGTATATAGAAGACGATTTCAATAAAGAAGTGTCTTTTTATATTAAATACGGGATAGAATGAGGATCAGTATATAGAAGACGATTTCAATAAAGAAGTGTCTTTTTATATTAAAAACGGGATAGAATGTGGATCAGTATATACGACGATTTCAATAAAGAAGTGTCTTTTTATATTAAATACGGGATAGAATGAGGATCAGTATATAGAAGACGATTTCAATGAAGAAGTGTCTTTTTATATTAAATACGGGATAGAATGAGGATCAGTATATAGAAGACGATTTCAATAAAGAAGTGTCTTTTTATATTAAATACAGGATCATGAGGATAGAATGAGGATCAGTATATAAGACGATTTCAATAAAGAAGTGTTTTTTTGTATTAAATACGGGATAGAATGAGGATCAGTATATAGAAGACGATTTCAATAAAGAACTGTCTTTTTATATTTAAAAAGTGTCATTCTATATCAAATACGGGATAGAATGAGGATCAGTATATAGAAGACGATTTCAATAGACGATTTCAATAAAGAAGTGTCTTTTTATATTAAAAAAGTGTCATTTTATATCAAATACGGGATAGAATGAGGATCAGTATATAGAAGACAATTTCTATAAAAAAATGTGTCTTTTATGTAAGAAAAGTGTATTTTATTACGGAATAGAAAAGAATAATTAATTAATCTATATAAAAGTTTAAGAAAGGGTTTTCTTTGGGGAGATGTTATAAAAAAAGGGGTAAAGATATTTTGGGGGGAAAAGAAATATGAAAATTCAATTTGTGATGCCAAATACGGGATAGTTTAAACTATCCCGTATTAGTATACTAGTATGAATAAATCCAATCAATATGGTATAATCTATATATCGGTTTATTTCGTAACAAAGTTTATTTATAATACTTTAATTACGAAATAAACGATATTTATTATTTAATTTTTGTCTTTAAAAGATATTTTTGTATTCATGTTTAACTGATTCTCATTTTATGCCGTATTATGCATACAAATTCAATAAATATGGTACAATCTATATATTGGTTTATTTCGTAATAAAAGTTATAACTCTAATGACGAAATAAACGATATTAGTAATTTGACCTTAATTAGTAATTAATGAAGTTTATTTCGTTTAATAATGTAAGAAATACAGGTAAATATTGGCAGTGCAATCTTTCCTTTATTCATGATTTCACGCTAGACGATATACAACATAAAATATATATGCCATTTCATTCTTTCCCGTAAATGGAAATGACGGGATAGAATAAGGATATAGCCAATTAAAATATGTATTATGAAAACCAAACAAAATAAGTGAAAAAAAATATTTTTGAGCAAATGAAGTTGACCGGACGGTATTCACACTGGTATCCGGTCGTTCCGGCCCCAAACCGATCCGGCCCCAAGTCAATCCGGCCCAAAGTCGATCCGGCCCAAGTCGATCCGGCCCACGTCGATCCGGCCCCAAGTCGATCCGGCCCCAAACCGATCCGGCCCCAAGTCAATCCGGCCCAAAGTCGATCCGGCCCAAGTCGATCCGGCCCACGTCGATCCGGCCCCAAGTCGATCCGGCCCCATAATAAAATAAGAAATAACTATATTGATCTTGGAGGAATTTGTGACACAGTATAAATGGAATTTGCAAAAAGTGTCCGATGATGGATGACAACAGGTAAGTGAAGTATTGGAGTACCAGTTAAGATTGTTATTAATTGTGTCGTTGGTTGTATAGCAGCTTCAAAATATTTTAAAATATGAAGTTATTTTCCATGATAACTTTAACTCATGGCGATTTCATTTTCTTTTTGTTCATACACAGAATATCTAAATAAATATTTACAGTCCACTGGAACCTATTAAATTTAACTCATCATACTGACTTGATTAATCAAATCATTAGTCTATAATTGGTTTGTTTATTCAACAGTTGTCTGATGATTGTGAACTAAGGTAATGCCAAATGTAATCACTTAATTAAATCAAATCCTGATTAATTGATCTTCTGGTTTAGGTTGGTGTATATAATAATTATAAATTGTATTTTTTCAGGGAACATCACAGGCTTCTATTTACTTGGTTTTTTTTTATAATATCAACAGGGTCTTTATAGATTGATTTTTTGTTTGGTGTATATAATAATAACCTATAATGGTTTACTTTTATAAACTGTTATTTGGATGGAGAGTTTTCTCATTGGCAATCACACCACATCTTCCTATATCGATATATTTTTCATAAATTTGACAGTATTTTGAATAGTTGTGTGTAGAAAAAACACAAGTTATATGAGTATCCATTATTCTTTATTGCAAGAAAAAAACAAAACAATGACACTGAATGCACGTTTTCACACTCTAAAATATAATATCAGCACTACTAAAATATAACAATAACATCATACATACTAACTATCTCTGACTCTCACATAAATATATATAACTTTTAAATCATTTACACTAACAGTTTTACACTGTCACTTACTTAAAGGGGTCACACTTGCAGCACTACAATAACATGATATACAGCAACTTTCATACGCCGTACATATGTAATATTTGCTCATCAAAAAACAAATGCACTATATCATTCTACACATATACATGTATAATATTTGCTCATCAAGAATAATAAATAAATGTTATAAAAACATATAGACAAAAGACATATAGGTATGGTAGGGCTAACACCTTCTTGATGAACACGTTGACGGCTTTGTCTGCAGAGTATGCTGTCTTTAATCCAAGGCTTGTACCGTTGTGTATGTAACTATTTGTTATTACACAAGATGAAAGACTTGTTAGGATCACAGTCAATTGAAAGAAAACGCTAATTACTGCTGATTAATGTTGATGTCTGAATTGTTTTAATATAATTATACCCAATAATCTTGAAAACTTGTAATAAAAACATAATCAACCTAGTTGTTTTATACTCATCTGAAGAAAATATTTTGTTTTTGTTTTTTACCGTACACCTTTAACATTATAATAAAAATCATAAACATTTATGAATTACTTCAATATATATCTTTATTTTTATTCCTTATAAAAATATTTTTTTATTGGGGCCGGATCGACTTTACATTTGGGCCGGATCGACGTGGGGCCGGATCGACGTGGGACGGATCGACTTGGGCCGGATCGACGCGAAAGCTTCACACTCGCCGATATACGCTATACATATATTCAACTCCTTGACAACAAGTGTTGATATCTCTTTTGTTTTACAATATTTGTCCATGAAATTCAGGAATCTATGATAATAATAAATATTGGATACGAAAATATAAACTTTATAGTAAAACAAGTTGCTTTCTTTAAAGAAAAAGAAAAGCAATACATAAACCTAAGACTGCTGAATGCCGGGTCACCAAAAGATTGTTGCTAAATTTGTGTTTGCTTTTGAATTGAAATAATTGACTGTGAATAGAAGAAGCCAGTTGAAAATATATATTTACAGCTTCTATTTGAATAATTATTTTAAAGCTCGACTGTTTTAACTATTACTTGGGAATGTACATAATTTTTTCCGATTATAACCCTTTGGCAAATCCTAATTTCTAATAACCGGATGACTTATGCAAATTGCACAAACCTATCGCAATATAAATTTATGCACTCAGTTTGCTTTATAATCTGGAATTCTGGATGCATTTGTTTTATCTATCATATATTTATATTTAAAATTTGTTTCCTACATGAATGCCTTTATATTCTCAACTTGTATTTGTAGTTGTCTTGGCATGCAATTGATTGGGACCTGTTATGAAGAGACTTATTTTGGATTCATAAAACATCTCAAATTTTAAGGATTTCCGGATTTTACTTAATTCAATTCAAACATTCTACAGGGAAACTTAGTTTTCCCGAAGAATTTCTTAATTCAGAAGTTTATGAATACCTGTACACACTTTCAAAATAACCAATGTATATAAAAAGGTATGAAGATATAAAAAACGCCAGACACGAGTTAAGTCTACAAAAAAACCCATCAGTGACGCTCGAATGAAAAAAGTTAAAAGGCTAAATACATTACAAAGTTAAGGAATCTATTCCTTGGGTAGACAATCCTTAGCTTTTCGAAAAGTTCAAAGTTTAAAATAGGACAGTGACTCAAACAAGAAACAAAAGATTGATTGATTGATTGTTGGTTGCTTTACGCCGCATTAGCACAAACAGGCTATATCGCGGCGATGAGAGAAACAACTCGAGGTCAGAATAATGTTAGTAATGATGACCGTGCTTGAAAGTCTCATGTAAAGCTCTTTCTGCCGTGTCCTGAATTTAGATACAAAAACGGAAATAAGCTTTCACGAGTGAATTTAATAGTATTACATGCAAGTAGTATTTTAGCGCACGAAATAGTAAATAGAAAGCATCTCACTGGTACTCAGGAAAAGAATACGCATTTGCGTCATCACATATCGTAATTTAATATTGAATTCGAATGTCAAACGGCCTACATTAAATGTTTTGATTCCGGATTCATTGACATTTTATCCGGAATTTTTGAGAACGCAAACCGCTAGTGTGCTTTTGAAATGTGATCTATAATGTGAATGAATCAAGACGTGCAGGATAGTTGGACACACATGAATACAATTTTCAAAACCGTACCATGTGTATTGTTATGCATTTACTTTTCTACATTGGCTAGAGGTATAGGGGGAGGGTTTAGATCTCACAAACATGTTTAACCCCGCCGCATTTTTGCGCCTGTCCCAAGTCAGGAGCCTCTGGCCTTTGTTAGTCTTGTATTATTTAAATTTTAGTTTCTTGTGTACAATTTTGAAATAAGTATGGCGTTCATTATCACTGAACAAGTATATATTTGTTTAGGGGCCGGCTGAAAGACGCCTCCGGGTGCGGGAATTTCTTGCTACATTGAAGACCTGTTGGTGACCTTCTGCTGTTGTATTTTTCTATGGTCGGGTTGTTGTCTCTTTGGCACATTCCCCATTTCCATTCTCAATTTTATCATTATAGTACAAATATGTAGATGCTATAAGGTTAAACTATTTAAACAAACAAACAAAAATTGAATTAAAATTTTATAATAAATTAACGTTCATGTTAGTATTTTTCTGTTTTCCGATCTATAAATATTAATATTTTAACCAGAATGTTCTCTCCCGTAAGTCTGATGAAATACACAGTAATTCCATGGTTAAATCTTCAAACATAATTAGTTTACATGTTATCGAGACAACAGACAATACCACGTTATAATTGACCCAGATACACACAGTGTATAGTGGTCGTTTTAAAACAAATATAATTGCGTCGTCAAGGACCATCAAGGGACCATATCAAAGACGTAGATAACAACCTGTTAAGACCTGTATAAATGACCGAAAACTTTAGAGACGTTCCGAGAATTTTATTCTGACTTCCGGTCGAGAGACATCGAGTTGCCCATAGACACATCCAAAACTCGCCAATATATAAGCATGAACCCCTCAGGGGGTTCATGCAAAAAAATGTTTTTCTCAAAATAAAGTTGACCGGACGGTGTTCACATTCGCCGATGTACGCGTTAATTATATTTAACTGATAAAAAAAAGTGTTAATATCTTATTTGTTTTACAATGTTTTAAACGAAACTAAGGAATCTCCGATATAAATAAATACTTGATATGAAAATATAAACTTTATAATAAATAAAAATGTTTTTCTTCAAAAAAATGTTGACCGGACGAAATTCACATTCGCCGATATATATGCTTTAAATATATTGAAATGATCTACACAAATGTTAATATCTCTTTTATTTCACAATATTTGTCTGCAATTAAATAAAGGAATTTTTTTAGGTTTATGAATGTTTTATACGAAAATACAAACTTTATAGTAAAAAAAGTTGACCGGACGGTATTCACATTCGCCGATATATGCTTTAAATATATTGAACTGATCGACACATTTTAAATATCTCTCCATGAAATTAAGGAATCTGTGAGATTAATAAATATATTATACAAAAATATATACTTTATAAAAAAAACTTTTGAGTCCAAAATGTTGACTTGAGTAAGTTCACCAGAACACTAGAAGACCGGATATTTAAAATATTTATTATTTAATTAGATTACTATCTAATTTTGACACCTTTCGTAATCACCAATCAAGCCAATAATCATATGCATGTCATTTAAGTTTTCACACCTGAGACATCAAATACATTTAATTACCTTATATAATCAGTTGGCAGTCAGAATCCAATGAAAGATAACAGGGAATTGCACTTTTTATTTAAGAATACTAAACTGGCTCTCTCTTTTTTGTAGATAAAACTAGATAGCTGTCATGGATTAAATAAAAGTGACAAGGAGTAAACTTGCATTAAGTCGTATTTAGCCCTTTATAATAGAAAATAAAGGAACATGGAGTAACCTTGTACGGGCACCGAACACAAAGCTACTTTAGTATAATACTGCACTATCACTAACTAGTCTGTCACTACATTTAAATTCAGTCATACAAAAAAATCACCTTAGAGTCTTTCAGTTTTTCTTTGAAAGCATTCGAAGTTTGATTACTATAGGTTTCGTTTCTACTGTATCCAGGGGCTTAACTAGATTCTTTTAAAATTGAGGCAAAATGTATTCGCCATTCGGCGAGGGGTCTGGCGGCCGTATAAGACCCACAGAAGCTCTGAAAAAAGAAATTACGCAAAATCGTGCATCCTGAGAGTTTCTCGGACTCTTAGGAGGCACACTTATTTAAGTGTCCCTTCCCCTGGAACCTCAGTCTAAAAAAACACCCAAACCACCAGTCAAGTTAAAGACATCAGCCAAGTTGAAAACACCAGTCAAGTTAAAAACACCTTCAGAACAGAAGGCTGTATCAACACAGAAATCTACTAAGATTAAGGTTTGCTGATAATGGCAGTCAAGATCATCAGATACTTCTTACTGACAGTCCACCTTCCGCGAAGAAAGCAAAACTTGACAAGATTTCGTGGTTTAATGAAAAAAAAAACACACTTGTGTCGATTCTGTCAATATATTTAAAACCAGAGACATAAAATACAACAATAGACACTATTAGAGTTGCGAATCTCTTGTATCATATGTTTCTGTTAAAGCATACATCGGCGAATGTGAATTCCGTCCGGTCAACTTTATTTTGAAGAAAACATTTTTTCTTCTCAAGAAAGTTTATATTTTCATATCATATATTTATTGATGCCATAGATTTCTCAGTTTCATGACTTAATTATTGTTAAAATCCTTGAAAAAAAAAATATATATACATACATGTATAATCAACGTGTACATCGGCGAATGTGAACACCGTTCGGTCATTTTTTTGGCAGAAAAACATTTTTGTTTATCATGAAGTTTATATTTTCGTATAATATATTTATCAATTTTATAGATTCCTAAATTTCAGGGACGAATATTGTAAAGCAAAAGAGATATTAACACTTGTATTGATCATTTCAATATATTTAAAGCATATATCGGCGAATGTGAATACCGTCCGGTCAACTTTTTTAGCAGAAAAACATTTTTTTTTACTATAAACTTATGTTTTCGTATAATTTATTTATGAATCTCACAGATTCCTGAGTTTCTTGGACAAATATTGTAAAACAAAAGAGAAATCAACACTTGTTGCCGACCAGTTGAAAATATGTATAGCGCATAACGGCGAGTGTGAATACCGTCCGGTCAACTTTATTTGCTCAAAAATATTTTTTTTGATTTTCATAAAATGTATTTTTATATCTTTTAGGTCTATAGATATTGAACAAATCTACCGAATAACAAAAAAGTTATGACTATTTATATGTCGTCCGGTCAACCGTCCTGTCACTATCCGGGCAGTCGTCCTGTCATTAGTGCAACCCGCATTTTTGCGCCTGTCCAAAGTCAGGAGCCTTTAGTCTTGTACTATTTTAATTTTAGTTTCTTGTGTACAATTTGGAAATTAGTATGGCGTTCATTACCACTGAAATAGTATATATTTGTTTAAGGGCCAACTGAAGGACGCTTCCGGGTGCGGGAATTTCTCGCTACATTGAAGACCTGTTGGTGACCTTCTGCTGTTGTTTTTTCTATGGCTGGGTTGTTGTCTCTTTGACACATTTTCCATTTCCATTCTCAATTTTATACGATATTTTTATTCAGAAGACAAAACGTTCAAAATGCTGACATTTTGTAAAATAAGACATTGTCTGTCACCTTTCATCGTGATTTGACGGAAACTGCACCAAACAAATATTTGACGACCGGGAAAAAATAGTACGAATGATGTGCTTTCGAGTGGTATACGAATAGGCTGTATTTTAGGTGGGTGCATTAAAATTAAATTTTATTGTTATTGTCACTCGCCTATAAATATCCACCAATTTGAAAAGCTCAAAAATCGTATCAACTTAGAGCTTTTCGTAAACTTGAAAAGTGTACAACAGGGAAAACTTTGTTCATAATTTTAATCGTAAAAACTTTACATGTGTAGTTCTCAACATTTTTCCCTTGTCGAGTTTTCGGTGCATTGTAATTGACAATAAAGCTGTACCTCCGGTCCTTCATAATTGCAAGTTTACTAGTATGTTGCTATAGAAATGTGCCTCAGTAAGCGTTAAGAGTTTATTTTCACTGTATATTTTTTCACTTGCAGGATCAAGATCTATGAAATATAAAAAAAGAAAAGTGGTATGATTGCTAATGAGACAACTCTCTACAAGAGACCAACATGAGACAGAAATTAGCAATTATAGGTCACCATACCGTTTTCAACAATGGATCACAATGTGCCAAACCTATACCGCAGAGTCAGCTATAAAAGGCCCTGAAATAACAATGTAAAACTATTCAAACGAGAAAACTAACGGCCTAATCTATGTACCAAAACAAATTAATATATACCATATAAACAAACGACAACCACTAAATTACTGGCTCCTGACTTGGGACAGACACATACAAAGAAAATGAGAAGTTTTCACATCTTATCTGAATTGGAGCAATTTAGAGTAAGCATTATCTACTTAGAATATTTTCCAACAATTCAAAACATTTCCATGAAAACTGAATGTACATGCATATGTTGTTCAGCGTTACATTAAAAAATAATAATAATAGCAAATGTTACATGTTTCTGTACATTTTTGAAACGAATCTAAGGACACCCAAATCCAAAATAGAATAAACTTTTTCCAAATGACAATATAAAGCGTAACACCAATTTAGTACTATTATGGTCAGGATCCTTATACATTTTTTTTGATGACATGTATATAGCAACTTAGAACGTGGCGACATCTTTCAAAATTGCAGTATATGAAATTTGATCATCTGCTTAGAAATAAACACAAATCACACATATGAAGTTGTGCTGGTCCGAAATTTAAGTAACAACATTAACGGTACTAATGTTCACCAATGAAATAAGATGCATATTCAGACTAGTATGTCTCTTCAGTGATGCTCGATTCGAACATATTTGAAAATCAAAAAAATAAAAATAAGAAAGAAATGTTGAAGAGCGAATGATTGAACAAAAAACAAAATAAAGACGTAATGTATATCCGAATCTGGACACGGAATCAAAGCCTTGCATGAAGGAGATATATTCCTTGGTTTTTAATGATTTCCAATGTTGAACATCAGTAAATTTCAATGTAACAATAGCAATATATTCAATAATTTCAGTGATATCACAATACACATGATACATTCACTAAAATGTTGTCTATAACTGAAAACCAAAGTATATTTCAGCATCAAAATGAGGATAAGTAATGCTTACACGTTATAACGGTTTGGAAATTATCTGTATCACAGGAAGGAAAATATACCATATCTCCTTGCAACATATACATGTTCCAAAAGATATGTTGGCAATTAATCACATGTGATGACAGTGTTATCGTTTATCTCGAGTTGACAATTTGATATTAGAGAAAAACAGACATTAATACATGATGAAGCAATTTGTTTTTATATTAGATTATTCATATACAAACATTATAAGTATCCCTAATAGTGTTGTGTAATTAGAGAACGATGTATCTTCGGTCGAAACAGGATGGAATAAAAATGACGATTTCCTTTCACGTTTTGATATATTTATACGTTCTTCTAATCAGATATTAAAATTATAAAACAATGTATACAACTATAACACGTAACTGTTATAACTATGAATACAATAAACTTTTATAGTAGAATACTATATCATAACAAACAAAAATTGTCAAATTTGCCATTTACTTGGGTTCTTCATGTTTTTCCTGTTTGTAATTATGAGGTATTGAAACATTTTACATGATTGAATATAGCCGTAATTTATACAACAAAACGCATAATTTCTGATTGATAGCATTCAATACAATGACTAACATTACACTTTACAAATATCGTTATTAAAACAAAAAGACACAAGAGAAAATAAAGAATCCGTATATATCCTGTGAGCATGCTACTGTCTGTTCTTTGTCTGGCAGTATTATCATGATTATTTGAATACTTAAAAGTTGTTTTGGCTTTGAGACCGTACTTTATATTACATTTTACAAAACTATCCAAACTGTATGAAGTATTTTTACATCACAGATTATATGATGAAGATTTGAAGCAACTTGTATTTTCTGCTTAACATGTTGCATGAAATATAGTGAGACTCAATATATAAAAAAATTGTAAATACATCTTTGAATAAGTTAAGTTTTATCTATTGTTTATTTTTTTCGTTTTGTCGAAGAAATAATATATTCTTCAGGTAAAATACCATGTTACGATCACAATCGTTAATAGGTACAGGAATGTATTCATGGATGCTCCTAAAAATAAAATAAAAACAATATTAATCGACAGTTTATGTATCAATAGATACTACAAGTATTTCATAAAGACGCAGAAAAACTGCACAACCCTGGCTTGTGATTTTTTATTGGTATAAAAACACGAGAAGTCATTCGAACGTTTTTAAACTTTTTTAGTTATCATGATAATTTTTTACTGTGACTTGCCGGTTAGTAGGGCTCTCCACCTATTGCAACTTTTTCAAAATTCTGACCAAATTGCAATATGCCTTTTAAAACCAAACTGGAAAATAAAAAATAAAAAGAACTAGCTTCAGCAGTTGAAACCCACTGTTCAAGTTGTGAAAGTGCAAGATGATAGAATAAAACATACTTACAATCCTATAAGACTCCAATTTCACTTTAATGTTGATGTGAATAGTTAGTCTAAAATTTTGTATAGACATTCAATTGTCATTTTAAATTGTCATTGTCATGCTAGAGGTGATAGGTTGTACTTTTGAATTGCAATAAAAATGTCCAAACTATGCATTCATACAAAAGTGTTCTTTATTCATAAAAACAAGACATTATTTGAATTTAAACATTTCATATTAAAACAAAATATGTTTTTCACATAACATTTAAGAGAATTAAAGTCTTCTAGGATTGTAAGTTTGCTTATTTTAAACACCTTGCACTTTCACAACTTGACTGAGCAGTATGTTCAAATTTCTGACCTGTTGAACAGTTTGGTTTTATAAAACAAATTACAATTGGGTTAGAATTCACAATTCACAATAACAATTATAAGCTTTCCTTGAAATGGTATCCACAAAGTTGTACAAAATGTCTCACTGTATCTGTACACAAAATAACGCAAAGCACCTTTTTTGTTTTTACTCTGCTTTGTGGATTTAAACCGTTTTGAAAGAAAACTAGCTACACACATATCTTTCGACTGTTGTATATTTATAATCATATATTATAAACTTCATCTAAATAATCTTGATAGAACAATAGCATGTCTTATACAAGTACTTCCATTTATGGATTATGTTTCTAGGGAACAAAGTAACATGCAATTACTATGAATCTAATTCTATAAAACACGGTACTATATGTACCCTTCACAATATCGTATTATACTAAATTAAAGACAGAGGTACATAAAACAAAATGTCTATGTCTGCACATATAATGGGACCGAAAATATTTAAAAGTTTTAAATAAAAGTTAGAACGTCAAAGCTAACCTAGTGCACTATGTTTAAAAAATATCAGAGTAATATAAATTACCATTGCATCATATCCATGATGCATTACAACAAGTCTCACCAGTTGAACTTCAAGTATTAGAATGAGTGACCTTTATGATGTTGACTCAAATGATAATCACTTTTAATTTTATCATAAAATTACACCATTATGCATAGTCCGATTAATAAAATAAATACCTGAAGAGCGATTTGACCTAACACTGTCATCAACAACAGTGAAAAAGGTTGACACCCTTTTCATGTAATGAGCCTTGTTGTTAGAGTTCTGAAAAGTATCCCTTCGGCTTCTTCCAATGGTGGTACTATTTTTATGCCAGCACTGAAATCACGATGAAAACAAAGCATGAAGCAGTTATACTAAACTCAAGAACAGCAAATGGAAATCTGAACACGTGCTAGCCGTTATATTTCTCATGTTTCTTACGAATTGTGTTTCTAGAATAATCTTGTACAGATAAACACGCAGGTATATCTGTATGACACGTATATGCACCTCCTACCAAGGATACTCACGACTGATAATGGTATAACGAATGATTATCATGGTTGCAAAGACCTTATCAATCTCCTAATTGTATGACGTCACGTCATCGACACCAGCCACTGTTGCAAAGGCTTTTTCGACCCCCTTATTGTAAAACATCATGTCACCACGACTAACGTGAACACATCTACTTAAGCATACAATTACGTGTATATGTTATATGCATATCATATAAAGTTATAAAGAGACATAACTGAAAAACAGTAAAAGTGGCACTACCCAAATTTTAACTTGATTTTAGTTTTGTGGTTAACTGTATTGTGTCAAAGACTTTATCAATATCACACACTTTATCAACCTTTAACCAACATAACTTCTCGAGAGCTCTCGTGATTAAACTGATGTCTCGGGAAACGGATGTGATCTTGAAAAGGCCTTATACTATTATCTTGTTATCAAATCGTGATTTTGTTGTTGTTCTGTAACCACCTATGCGATCTTAAAGTGCGTCTTGCAGGATTAAGGACCGAGTCAAATCAAAGACTTAATACAACTGATATTTGCTGTTCTCCGATAAAAGTAACTGCATTATGAAGTAAAAGAAAAGACTGTGTGGATTGGAGTCATACTTATGTGTCCTAGTAAGGTGACAAGTCTTCCTACGGAATTTTTACCTGGCGAACTAGGAGGTTAGAAATCCGACTCAGCGAGTCGGTCTATACGTAACAGTGTTCATAATTAGATTGTCCTTATATGTTTTAGTATTGAAAATGCTTTTAATCTTTTGCCTGACGTAAAACAGCCATCCATTATCCATCCTCCTGGTAAAAAAGCTGTTAATAAGATATTACTAATTTCTTTCCGGTGATCATAATGTTATATATTTTTCTTGAGATGATTTTCAGGTTGCTTCGAAAATGTATGTGGAACTATCAATGTCGATATATATTTGACTACCAGTATTATTTTTATGAATATATTGTTCAAAGACCAATTATTTAAACTTTATATACAGTTTTATCTACCTATTTCGTCAGATTTGTTTGTTTGCTGCCAGCATATTGATGTTGGACAACCAACGTTCATGTCTTTGTATATTGTATGACATTATATTGTAACATGGCTTAACAATTTTTTTAGGAAAACATATCCAATACTTTCTCCAATTCCTCAAATTTATTCTTATAATTGTCGTTATTACTTTCATAGAGAAGTCTGAAACGCTATCCATTCACATCAATTTCCCAATGAGGCATCACCAGAACATGCAGTAAACAGTAGCCCTTTGTTGACATGCACAATTATTTTTTCCGGTAATTTCTTATTAGTTTGATGTTAATAAAACATTATAACTCTTCAAAGAGTCGAAATAATAAGGTTGTAATGCATAGCTTACGTGGTTAATATATTCAATTAGATTTGAACCATAAAACCGAATTTTCAAAAAGCGGGAAATATCTCCGTCAATATTTTTTTTATATTATGAAAGTACATTTTTCCAGCTATGTTTGGTTCAAATTAGTTTCATATTTAAATATTTTGTTTTGGTTTAGTTCAAATTAGTTTCATATTTAAATATTTTGTTTTGGTTTAGACATGTTAACTACAACTACACCCGTTTGGCTATACACATACGTAATAAAATCCAATAAACTCAAATTGAAATTGAAATAACTGGCAATCAAGTAAACAGTATATGTATGGTGCATTCTAACTATACCTAAATTTGAATGGCCCTGTACTAAAACAGGACTTAATGCCAACAGCAATTGTCGCCATATGAACGTAAAAAACATATTCCAAAGATGTCTACAATTTGATTTTTATTTTTGTTGAATAACTTTCAATAACTTCTCATCGGTTACGTTCAAAACCATCATTTGCACAAAAAAAGATGAATTTGAGACGACAAATATTTGAGAGTTGTAAAAATCTGAGAGACCATTAAATCGTAAAATTTAAAATGAATCAACAAAGAGAATATTTTCACCTATTCGACAATATATATAATCGTACTTTGAAACTCTGTAAATTTCATTGACACCATCACAAATTGGTTGATCCATACGATGTGCATGTGTCTATACTAACTAAGGACATGTTTTCCGCTTCTTAGATTTTGGGTTTGCCATTTATGCGGGGTTCACACATTGCCGATTATTGCTCCCGTTTGAGATCAGACAGCGATACGAAACGAAAAGTGAATAAGTCGGATAACTATCCTCAATTATCTGGAATGTCCTATAATCGTCTGAACGCAGTCGTTTAAGTTCGTAACAGATTCCTACGGGTCGGGAAGGAACTGAATAGTTCGGAAAAGCACCCCTACAGTTAGGTGCGTCCCGTAACATTCGGGGAAACTCAGCCGATTTAGTTTAGTCGGATTACAATCGTGCCTATGTCGTGACAGATTCTGCTGTATCGGATCACAATCCTAACAATGTTCTGTGTGTTCTGGACGGTGTCCTGTGGAACGGGAATGATCTGAAGAAATTTTGTATTGTTTTTTTTCTGCCAATTGAGTCCAGATTGCATCCAGATCTTGTCGATTGCGAACCCTTCCGGAACAGTCCCGTTATTAATACGAAATTCGTGAATAATACCCACGTCAGAGTCCCGACAATTACAGAATACAATACGACTGAGACCAGATAAAGCCGTTTGCAATGCGATAGAGCGGACCGTGATAGGATTACGTTCCGACAGTACCTTTTGATCCAGATTAAGCTGACAATTTTCGAACGGATAACTTCCGTCAGCGTCGGTTCACTTTCTGGTTACTGTCCAATCTCTGTCGGATTACATTCGGTAGAATCGGGACGCAGTCGTAACAGGCTCGGTCGAAATTTACCTGGCGAAAGATACAATTTGGATTAGAAGCTGATTGAGAACGGGATTATCGGGATAAATTCGCTTGGAATATCGGCGCTTCCTGAACAATATCTGATTGTTGTCGTGATTAAATTATTTGTTTTACAAATTCTAATTAAAGTTTGAATTTCCATCCACGATTCACAGGATCTTGATCAGACTTTTGACAAATTTTAATCGGGAATGGTCCTGTCAAGGACGGCAGTACAAATCGTGAATGTGTGACCCCAGCTTAACGTCGTCTGGTCTTTTAAGTACAGAACGTGACCTGCACATAATTAATCACCCTGTTAATTTGTATGATTTTAGCAACTACTAGTATGTGCACAGGATTTATTTGTTTTACGCAATTTTATTCTAGAAGAAAGGCCGACATAGCTATTTGCACTAGTTGCTATTACTAACTTAATTTTACATTAATATTCTTGTAATTGTGACACAATAACATTATAAGAAACCTAATCTTGAATTAAATTCAAATTTTTGAATTTTACCTGTGACGTTACTTTTTGTGGCGTTGATGCATTCGTGTGACAGACACAGAATGTGTAATTCTATTAATTAAGATTTTTGTGCACTTGTCTAAATACTGTAGTTTTAGTTATCCGTTGTTATTCTGTGGTCAACAAGTCGACATGTATTATCATTTAATGTATTTATGTATTTCACTGTCTTGTGTGTTCTTGTATTTATTAAGACCTGTTTTCCCGTCATGGAATTTTGTCCTTTTTAGCGGGATATTTAACATTGCCATTGCATTGCCATAAGCGCAGTTGATTAGCTAGCCTCAAAACCAGGTTCAAATCACCAATTTTTTCCCTTAAAAATGTCCTTTACCAAGTCAGGAATATGGCAGTTGTTATCTTGTAGTTCACTTCAATGTATGTTACATTATCGTTTGATTTTTTTTCTGTTGTTTCCTTGTTTGCCTCTCATACTTGATGTGTTTCCCTCGGTTTAAGTTTGTAGCCCGTATTGTTTTCTCTCAATCGATTAATGATTTGAATAGCAGTATACTACTGTTGCCTTTATTTGACATATAATGGTCTTCTTTTAAAAATTGTGACTCGGAAGGAAAGGTGTTTCATTGAAACTCATACATCATCTTTGTATATCTATATATGATTATTAAAATCAAACCAAATATTTTTTTCATCAAATGAAAGTGAATTGGCTTTTCATCGCAGTAACATTGTTTAAAAGTTTTGAAAAATGAACAAGTGGCAGTGTGCCATTTAAGTGTTTTTCATTTCACTCTAGATTGCTCACAGTTTGCAATGTCAATCAAAAATGGTAGTTGCATTGAATTTACTATTTTGTACGAGTTTTTATTAACTTTTGAGTAAACAAACTAGTAATTAAATATACAAAAGAAGCGATACAAGACTTTTTTTCAAATTAAATATAAAGTTTTGCGTTCATTTGACCAATATCGAAGGTAGTAATACTTAATCATTATGGAAATATAAATCCGTTTAAAATAAATATGTTTTTGCTTTCGTGACGTTTTTTCGCGTTTTTTTTTTTTTACAAAATTTACACAAAACGACTATCTTAAGAACAGAAGTTCCAACTAATGATGCCAACCTCTCATTTGAAGGTAAAGACCGTGTTTGCCATCAATTTGTTTTTAAAAATCATACAGTTTCTTCGTTCATTTGTTAAGCAAATTTCGGTGTATACATTATCAACTGATTTACCATAGACAGTACGTGTAAAGTGATATTCAAAAAGCGGTTACAATCTTAAAACTAATCTGAAAGGTTTCAAATTTACTGTGTGTTGTTTTCATATCTAAAGCATTGATTTGAGGCGAAAAAAAAAATATTTTGCATTTTTGGAGATTTCAAAAAACATTTTTTCCCCAAAACATTTAAAAATAAACAATATTTCAACCCATTAGTTACAACATGATCACAACTTGATTAGCATATTGAATAGCTTTAAACAAATTTGAAATTTTATTTAGTACTTAAAAAGTTATGTGTCGAGTTTTTATTCAACTTTCCGCCAAACTAATTTGCACCCTATGATCGTATACACGGAATTTAGATACTTTCCGACAAGTTTTGATTTTCATTATCACCTGTGCAAACATTGCAAATGAAAGCTTTTTAAAGTATTGTAACTCATTTTGTTTTATATTTAATACTTTTTGATAAATTTTATTTCAAAGTCGTGTATCGTTTCTTTTGTTGACTAGTACATTATAGCAAGACAATGAAAAAACAGGTTTACCTGTGTCTGGCATGTCGAATCTAATTCTGGACAGAAATGGGCTGAACATTCTATCAAAACTCTGTTTGAATTGGGGAAACGAAATGCATACATTTTAATTGAAATTAAGTTGGTTTCAGAGTCATCCTTTTTCCACATGTTCTCTAGATAGGCTGTATTTTTGGAAGAACAAGTATCGCTGTAAAAAACAAAGTGTTTTTTGTGAACATAGCATCATAAAATAACTGGATCCAAATTCAGCTTTAATCAAAATGCTAGACTATATAGATAACTGGTTAATGTGATTTCAGAAAACGATCATTTCAGAAGAGAGAAAAAGCTCATTACTATGTCATTTTTTTAACAGATGATTAATCTTGGTAAATATGTTCGTTTACGAAATAAAAGTTTCAAATCCGTTTTTATAAAAACATTTTTGTTTTGGAGTTTTAAATCATATATATATTAAATACATTTTTTCTTGTGTTTTTAAATTGGTCAACATTTTTTGAATCAAAGTGTATTGAAAAGGGACGGACTAATATCTCTACCTTATATGTTTCTGTTTATTTTACAAAAATAACCCTAATCCTACATTATTTCGACTTTTACTTAAGTTTGTTAACTGTAAACGCAAAACTTATTATATAAGTTTCTTTTGTTATTTTCAAGATATATAAAATTATTCATTATATCGGTTTGTGGCCATGACGATGTCAGTTTCCCTTTGACTTAGAGTTGTGAATATCCCCTTGGTATCTCCAGCCATTCATTGATTGCTATTTTGTAATAAATGTATGTCTTGATAATTTTATGTGAAAATAAAAGAAAGAAATAAGGCCCATGTTATACTTTACTACAACAAGAAGTCAATTGAGAGAATCAATTGACCAAACAATTATATCATATACAAAATGTTCCAATTGTATTTGATCTTACCTTGACCAGAGCTCTTGACTTGTTGACGATATAACCGCACCTGCGTAGGCAGTACATTTTAAAGGGTCAACTATATAACCATCTGGAAAACAAGTTGACCATTTCACTTTGTTTCAGCAAAAACATATTTTAATACAACTGTAACATGTGTAATTAGCACGTTTTTTTTTATTTAAAGGCACTTGTCATGAGTGACTTGACAACAATAAATGTTCATTATCGTGTTTTTTCCTGATTTCTTTTATATATTTGCCAAGTGCACATCTGAAAATCACACTTTTAAGGAGAGGCTTTACTTTGTGTTTTCATCATATTCATTCATATTCCATGATCTGATCGACCTATGTGAACTCTAGGCTTCTAAGCTTTGATTAAAGAGACGCACCACTAACGATGATAAAAAGAGATTTCGTAATTCATTAACCAAAAAAAAGAAGGTTATGTTCTTGAATACAAGGAGGGACAAGCTGTTGTATAAATAAAAATTTAGACATTAATTTGGGATCAATTGATTATATGTAAGAGAAATTAAAATAATTACGTCCAAGAAAATCAATAATCAGATTTAAAAGAACCAAACACAAATTGAAACATTGATCAAAACGAATCTCAGTAGACGATGGACTCAAATACGCCAAGTAAATCCAAGCTCGTCAACAAAATTATCGTGACTAAATCTTTCATGAGATTACTTTAACTTTTTCGTAAATAGTCTTTCAATTGTTTTATGAGCAAAAACTTTTTTACATAAGCTATTGAATGAAGTATTAACTTTAAAATATGAACTCATGCAAGTATTCCTGGATGTCACGTAAAAAAATATATCTAAATTTTTATTTTTCGTTAAAAAGTTAAACTCTTAAACGATTTTCTACTCTCTGAGTGTCGAGATAAGAATTAGTTCTCCGGTAATTGTATTTACTTTGTTATAAGATAAAACTCTAGATTCTACTGACGAGGAAAGGAAACACTCAGGCATCGAAAGCTGTTTTTTTATTAGTTCAGTCTAGGCGGCCTAGTGGTCTAAATCGCGTGACACAGTATAGGCGGTGTTGTCTCCATATCCCTATCGATTCAGTTCGAATCACGGCGAGGGGAAGACCAAATATTTCCCGCTTCAAATATGCAGATGTTACATTGTTGTGCTGATATTTATGATGATTCTATCAAAAATTTGTCACTTGGTTTAGACGTATTTATATATATTTATATCAAAACTCTGAATGATCCTGTAAAGAACACCAATAACAAAGCGAGATTTAAAGTTTACGAATTGGGTTGCTTTCTTATCGGTTATTTTGTGAAGGCTATATATATAGTTTTTCTCATAACAAAGCTAGACGAAAAGAAGGGTACCACAGTTAGTTTTGAATGCCGATTACCCGTTGAAAAAAATCTCGTTCACCTATCGTAGAAACATGTGATTTAGTCTCTGGATTGGCTTTTGTCAGACACCCACTATTTAAGTTTGAAATAAGTAGTTATCGTATGAAAAATGCAGAATGAAAATAGGTTCACACTAAAAGCCATTTGAGAAATTGAGACAAACGATCAAAAGAAACTAGTGACGGTTTAATGTGTAGTTATGCTTAAATTGGCGCATAATGTAATACCTGGTCCTCTAAATTTCAGTAACAGTAGTTCTCCAAGTTTAACAGGCTCTTTCAACGGCCCACTCCCTTCTTTTTTCTCTATGGTTAACGAAATTGCTGTGTTTATTGGCGAAAAAGTGTGTTCATTCGGCGTATATGTTGCCCCTGCACTAGAAAGATGAAATATGGATACGTTTCATTTCATAAAATACGTCATGCATAATTAATAAATAAACAGGTATTAATTATTTTGTTAAGCAAGCTCAATTACGTCTTTTGATTTATTTTGGCAAAGTCATATCTTATTGAGGTAAAAAGCATTTTGGGATCATCCTGCACGGCTATCACTACTTGTTCTCCTCCGTAGACATATATGATCTTAACTTATTTTATAAAAATGTTATATTTTGATGCTTTCTATGTTATTCAACTATAATCCTTGATTTGACCTACTAACTATTTTGATTGCATAGCGCTATTGATGAGTCGTATACATCTGCAATATGATCTGTTATTATTTTTTACAAATTGATACTTTACAACAAAGTGTGAACATGTAATCAGTTTTAAATTTGTTAACTAATGATGGCAAATTCAATAGGTAAATTGAGGCGGTTTACCAATGTCACAACAGTAACACTAATTAAAACATAGGAAAAACAAATTTTATCTCCTATTTTTGGGACACAATTACTTATCACTCTTAACAAACTGATCGAAAATAATCTTGAACAGATAAGACCAGCAGAATACGCGTCTAAAATTATTAAAAAGCATGGTTGTAATCATACTTAGTTATATTGATGTCGACACTTGCTTTACCAAGAAAACCACCAGGTTTACACTTCATTTCATAAAAATGTGCATCTTTTCCTCCAATGATCAATGTTTGTTGGTCTTTTATTGACTTAACATGAATCACATGAAGTTCACTCTTGTCCTATTTAAAAAAATTTTGACATGAGATTCTAACGCTTAATTATTTACTTATTAACAACAAACACTATTTATAAATACATTGTACAAAGATTTTTTTTATATAAGTGAAAGATTATTGAAATGACATCAATATATACTGACATATAGCTGGGAGATTATATCACTAGATTCTCATTTAACCAACTGTGTTCTCATTATTGTTAACTGCGTACTGTATTTAAAAAAAATTCTTCATTCGAGAATCAACTTGTGTAGTCTAAACGTGCGTCTAGCGAACAAAAAGTGAAACGTGACATACACGATTAGTTTATACTCATTTTTTTAAATTTTGTTTTATCTTTTATCTACGAAAATTTGTGTCCACGAAAATAAATGAATCCACAGTAACAGTTTCTGACATTACAGATCAAGACATCGATTAAACTTATTGATTTTTTTTTATACATTTCATAAAAAAGTATAGTTTTAGTTTGACATCTACAAAGCTATGTATATAAGTTCTAATTGATAGTTCAAGATGGTAAGCATTATATTTATCGTTCACGAAAATGAACAGAGCTACAGTATACACATGTGACTATTGTGAAAAGTGATCTTATCTAATACAAGTATGTAAAAGTTGGTCAAACAGAAGCAGCGCATACTGCAATCTTGCTTAATTTTTATTTTTTTAACTGTACAAAATCGTATACCATATAAATAGACTCAATGATATATATGATTAAATAGTATTACAGTTTTCTTACCTTTACACAGGATGAATCATCCAGCTTGCAAAACTTGTCTTCACCCAGTACTAGAAATTCTCCAAGAGGCACACCATTGGCAGATATGTTTGTTATTGCCCCGTTTGTGCTACAATCTACAACATATTTAAACAAATATAATGTGAAAACAAATAAAAATACACCTTGCGCCTTTCATTTATGTTATCAATGCGCATATAACTTAGTGCAGCAAAGAAACCAAAAAATTAAGAGTATTTATGTTTACAGATTCCCTCATTTTGCAATGTGAACTTAAGATTAAATATTTAATTACATTTAGCAATGAAACACATAACGTTTATGGCAATATTTTAAAGTTGTGTTGTGGATTATTGACTTTAATTAAACATTTGCATTTGAACTTATATTTGATTGGTTTTTGTTGCTTTTCGGGCAGTTGCATACATGTTCAGGACGAAAACAAAATAACAGATGTTTCAACAATGATGTCATGTAATAGAATCCGGCCGGGATGAAGGTCGCGAAATTTTAACCGCCACAGGAAAATGAGGGTGTATTGGTTAGGGACAGAAATATTGCCCTGCAACAGGTAATCTGTGGACCCCTCTTAGAGTTGTCGTAAGAGTTCCTGCTACACGAGGAAATCTCTACACGCGGCATCGAATTTAACGTATTCTTTCTGACAAGACATGGCTGCGTATTTGTAAATCCCTACAGTTTTGATCAATTTTGGCAACTGAATATTTATAAACATAATGTATTACAAGGACTTTATTTACCAATGACAACAATACCGTTGAAATTAGAGATGAGTAAACATTTTAATTCATTTTGAGTAGAGCCGTCCTTCAATGCAAAATGTTACAATAGCATGTACAATATTCTAATTTGTATCAAATATCAATCGTTGAAAACAGACATTTCTTTTTTTTTCTCAGGTACTAGTATATGATAATGATGCTATTTTTTTTTATTGTGGTTGAATTGAAAATTAATTTTAAGATTTCGCTTGTGTGAGTGAACCAAATAGAGGACAATTGAGTCCTCCTCTTTATTGATCAAATTTTGCGTTGTTAACATACTGAAGTGTAAAGTCGGTGATTGGGTTGGGTCTGCTGCAATTACTGCTTCTATGAAAATCGCCTACAATAAAGAACAGATTTAATTGAAATCAAGATAAAATTTCCATCATTTACTCATATTTTGAAAAGAAACATTATAACGATATTGAAAAATTGTTGAAGATTCAATAGATGAATATTTTGGTGCACAAGGAATACACGTTGTTTTCCTTCAACTATATAAATGAAATTTTAAAGAATAACAAGAGTTACCAATTGAAAAGTTCAACTGTTCACTTGATTTCTTTAAAAAAAGAATAGAATGTGAAAATACAGACAAACGACAACGAACATCACCCAGTAGGCAAACAAGGTTGTGTTGACCAATTTGATACACGCACAACAGAAACATTTAGTTCTTTATTTGGTCTTTGGACTATTTTGCTCTGATCATTGAAGCGCCTGATAAGTGAACAAACAAGCCTGGTATCTTTGATGAGTTAATTATTGTGTACGAAGTCTATACGTAAAACTTACATAAGCAAACAATGGAATTATGAAACCTTTCATGTTGCTATCAAGTTACTTTTATCTGGAAAAAAAGAGTTCTGAAATTAATCGATCTGCATTTAAAAGATTGAAATGACTTGCTTGAATTGTAGCAACCTGAAAGTGATATAATGATTACTGTCACAGTTTTTAAAATTCGTCATTCATTCATAACACAACAATATGAATATACTACAAGCAACTATAATGACCTATAAATAATTAGAACGTTTGAGACACCTATTTAATATTACCCTCTAAACTTTATATATTATAGAGGAAAGGGTTTTTACACTGATTAGGATCACATAGTTCTTTCATTTTCATTTATTATCATCAGCAACAAATTGCAACAATCATGATGCAACATATGTTCTGGGTTCAACTTACCTGTCCGCTTATTGATTGGGTTCGTATTGCTCAGTCTATTGTTTTTTATGTAGAGTTTGTAGACTGTTGTTTGTCTTTGCGTCGTTTGTCTTTTTATTTTATTTATTCCTTTATCATATTCCGCCTCTTTTATGTTGACAGAACAGAGACAATAATCAGCTTTAATCTTCGGCCAAACTTACTGGATGTATCAAATATGGAATACGTTGATATCAACTTACTTTTTGATTATGTAATGTGTTATGCGCACCTGTTTTATCAAAATATTGCTACTAAGGCTCAAAATTGTATTATTAAAATACAAGATTTAGTGACTATTTATAACAACACTTAAACCTTTAAAAATAAAACAGAATTTATTGTGTGAATATTTTTTTCAACATTTAGAAAGTTATTTGCAGGAAATTTGTATTTGACAAGTTTTATGTATCCCATTACAGAAAACTATTGCTGATCTAATAATTGTTAAACAATCTTAACATATGAGTCATGCGATATTCAGTCATTCCTTCTCCGTACTATATTCTCCAAAAATATCTATATCCCATGATAATAGAAATATCTCTTTAGTTATTAACTTTTTGGAAATTTTATTTGACAAATGATATTTTGAATTTACTGATTTAAGTATTTTTCCTTCTTCCTTTCATTTGCTTGATTTTGTGGGATATCAGTTTTTCTACACATTTTATAAATGCATATTTACCAAACAAAGACATTTAAAATCAAGTATTTACATATAACGAGTGTCGTACATGCATTTCCAAATCGTAAGATTGCAAAACAGTTTCAGTTCAGTATTCTATTTCGTTGATCCTTTGGTGTCGTCTGTCAGGTTTTAACGGTTTTCTGTGTGCACTTTGTTAAAGAGCGCACTGACAAAAAGGGTCTTATGACGAAAATGTTGTCTCGTACAGTTAAAATTTACTATTATCCTACTTCAGCGAACTATTTAATTACTATATCGTAACAGTTTTTTTTTTGGATCCTCTTCAAGAAGGGAAAACATTCTGAGCCTTGATTTTTGTTCCTGTTTCCAAAAGTTTGTACACATACATGTATATTGAATATTGATCGACAATGTACATTAAGTGCATAGGTAACAGTTTTTAAGTTTTTGACAATTTACCACCATTGAATATATGGAGGATTTACCACATAATGACTCGTGTTTTAAAATGATGGAACAATTACATACTTTCTTGCTAAAGAATAAAACATCTGATGTTACAAGTAACCAAGTTTACCTTTCAGATGTAACTTGTTGATTATAAACGTGATGAATTACCACTTTTGCCAAAATGTGTAGCTGAAACATTTGTATAATAAAACTAACTTACCGAAATGTAATTAAATATTTTATCAGTATTTCCTAGACATGAAATGTTTTATAACATCTAAGAAACTATGTACTTGGTCGTTTTAAAGTCGCAGATAAAACACTTGACCTTCGATAATTTTATCAGTATTGAGAGAATTTTAGGGAATTTTTAGTGTTTTTTGGGGCCAGGTGTTTTTACTTGGACCTCACAAGAAAATCAAGAGAACAAAATGAAATGTGAACATGATTTAATGATCAGTTAAGTAATTTAGTTAAGATGCAGAAATGTAAATGGAATTACTGCATGAGCTGAAGAGCAATTTACGAGTATACTGGGGCTATTAGATATGGGCATTTGGACTTCCCCAATCCCACAATAAAAGACGTGCTTGAAATAATTTTCATTGCATAGAATTGGATGTATAAATACATGTATGTCCGTTCCAAATGGATAATTTTAATGCATGGTGTAAAGAGGGGTGATTATTTTTTTTCTGTTATTGCTACCTGTATGACACAAATTAAGTTTATTACAACCTTGAATAAATGAAAAATCAGTTAATATCAGAATAAAAAGATGTCGTACGAGTGGAAACATAGTAAAAAGAAAAATAACGAAAATACCAAACTCCGAGGAAAATTCGAAACAGAAAGTCCATAGTGAAATTGCAAACTCAAAAGCTCAAACACATCCAACGAATGGATAACAACTGTCATATTTCTGATTTTTGAAAGTCAATTACTTGAAAGTGATAGTTTAACTTTGTTTTATAGCTAGGTTAACCTCTCACTTGTATGACATTCGCATAACACCACATAAATTGACAATAATCTGTGAACAAAACAAACATAAACAATAGCTGACATGGTTAAACTGTCTAAAACAAAGGCACAGCTGTCAATATTGTGTTACAATTTTAATCACTATGAAAATAAGCAAATATGTCAACAACGATAAACAAAAAGACTTTTAAACAATTGTGATATATTTAATTGTAATGGAAAGAATTTAATCAAAATACATATATTTGGAATCAAATAGTCTGGCTTTTTATATCATCTAGTTTTTGATTCCTACTCATACGAAAACAAGAAGAAGTCGGCAACGATATGCGCACAGTTTGTTCCCATAGAAATGGCAACAGTTTGCTGTAATAAAATTAATTTGCACCAGATGCGCATTTCGACAATACATGTCTCTTTAGTGATGCTCGTGGCCAAAATATTGGAAATCCAAAGCTTATAAAAAAGATGAAGAGCTATAATCCAAAAGGTCCAAAAAGTATAGCCATATCCGTGAAAGGAATCAGAGCTTTGCATGAGGGAGATACATTCCTTAATTTATAATAATTTCTAATATTTTGTAACAGCAAATTTTAATAACACAAAAAATACGTATTTTCAACCCAGTACCGAAGTACTGGCTACTGGGCTGGTGATACCCTCGGGGACTAATAGTCCATCAGCAGAGGCATAGACCCAGTGGTAGTAATAAAATTAACGGTATCAATTTTCTTGCACCAGATGCGCATTTCGACAATACATGTCTCTTCAGTGATGCTCGTGGCCAAAATATTTGAAATCCAAAGCTTATAAAAAAAAAGACGAAGAGCTATAATCCAAAAGGTCACAAAAGTATAGCCTAATCCGTGAAAGGAATCAGAGCTTTGCATGAGGGAGATACATTCCTTAATTTATAATAATTTCTAATATTTTATAACAGCAAATTTTAATTACACAAAAAAATCCGTATTTTCATGCCAGTACCGAAGTACTGGCTACTGGGCTGGTGATACCCTCAGGGACTAATAGTCCACCAGTAGAGGCATCGACCTAGTGGTAGTAATACAATTAACAGTCTACCAGAAAGAATAAAAGACAACGCCAAAATCGAGTTTCACTCAGGAAGCGATTTTATGCAGATAATTTATCTTACGAGTTTTAAGTTGTTTGATTGCTTCCCTATTGGCGTCTGTAATCTCTTATAATTATCAACTTCTCTGGTTTAACAGCAAGTTACTAGCCGATGTAAAATAAAACTAAGAAGATACCATCAATTACTAAATGACGAACAAACCATAGCAAAATTTAATAAAGCCAAACACCAGTCCATACAATACAGGACATAAAAGTAAAGGTAGAGTATCACAGATCCTTCAAAAAAAGAGATGAACCCAGAAGCTCTTGAACTGTTAACATTTTGTACAGCAAGATATACCGGTGATAAGTTTAATTCGGTGACCCCCTCCCAAAACAAAAAAAAAGCACTTATGGACATGAGGACGGGATTGAGGCTTTGAGAACATGAACATTGCGTGGATTATCGTTGGCACAGATATTTCAATAAAGCAACCCGAATGAACAACTACTTAAACTATTGTTGACAGTATTCTTGTTCTGACATGTTTTTGCTTTGTTATCGATTCGTCAGAAATTTTCAATTGAAAAAGGTTGAATATTTGTCAACTTCAAAGAGCTATAAGGAACAACAATAAATCGTGAATTCCACCTTCACACTTAATCCCTGACCGAGATTGAGATTATGGATCTTATTAACTGATGTTGTGTCATCTATCTCTACTGCAGATAGTTTTTATTTTAGTCTTCGACAGGTGCATATTGACATCTTAAGATAAGTTTGCAGTTTTTATCTATTTGGAGCTTACAACAGGGTAACTTAAACTGATTTTTTTTTTATATCCAATACTACGGATGTAAAGAATTGGACTATTGTCAATAAAAGATATCTCCTTAACGTGGAATTTATATGATAAAAGCATACTTATAAGGTACATAATCCTTTTATCTTTCAATCGAATGATAATATTTTAGACTACCCAAGTTGTCAACAATATAGCAGGGAAAACATTCGAAAATTAACGGCTACCAGGGGTCCATGAATATCCTTACAAGAAGAAAGATAGAGCTGACCACCCCCTTCCCTCTTAAAAAGATGCCATGACAAAAAGGTTCACACAAAACTATGAAGAAAAACTACTGAAAGATTCCGGATGGATCAGTACTTCCTGTTTAATTTGTGACAACCGTCTTGTTACTTCCGTTCTAATACGTTGCTGTGGTTTGTACGGTGATGACAAAGCATACATTAGCTGATTGAATAAAGCCTCTTATCTTTGAAACTTATTCCTTATATAGATAAGTACAGCATGTACAGTCATCATATGTATAATACGGATGACATCAGCGTATACATAGCATTTTATAACAAACACAAATCTGTAAATGCAACAACAGGCAATATATCTAAATATCCAACAATAAGCATGTTTCGGCTCTTGTGTATTTGCATGTAAACAGAAGAATCACACTGTCGAAATTGCTCTCTGAGAACTAACTTATATGGCTTAATAGCAGCATCCAACACAAGAGCTACGTATATACATGGTATAATGTTTTTTTGCATTTTTAAGTCTCCTAAACAAAGTTGTTTTTGCTCAGTTCTTATATTTCTATTATTCTTCTTCTTCTTCTTCCTTATCTTCCGCCACTTTAACAATTAACTAATCCGCAGCGGTTCTCCAAAACAGCTTGTCAGATTTTCCTAGGATTTTATTAAATGTTAGACTAACATGTGTAGGGGAGCCACCAATCTTTCGTTTGTGCATTGGGATGTATTAAGGGGTATTTTAAGGGGAATAAAGAAGCGAGGGGTTTACTATAGAACCCAATGGGATATAATTCTTTAAAATGTAAAATGACTTTAACTTGAAAACTGTAAGTGATAGACACACACAGTCTTTCCGAGATCCCTTCCTAAACCATATATATTCTTGCATTGGACAATTAGACAAATCAAATGAAAGATAGGATGAGTCCGTAGGGGTCATCCCTACCCCTTTCAATTTGAGAATGTGCTATTATTTTATAAACGGTCGAGATCCCTACCCCATAACCATATATATCCTTGTATGGGATAATAAAACAAATCAAATGAAATAAGGATGAGTCCCTGTGGGTCAGCCCAACCCCGTTCAATTTGAGACTGTGCTATTATCTTATAAACGATTGAGATCCCCACCCCGTTACCATATATATTCTTGTATGGGATAATAAAACAAATCAAATAAATTACAGAGTGAGTCCTTAGGGGTCCTCCCCATCCCATTCAATTTGAGAATGTGCTATTATCTTTCAAACGGTTGAGATCCCCACCTCTTAACCATATATGTTCTTGCATTTGACAATAAGACAAATCAAATGAAATATAGAACCATGGGAATAGCGAATTATGGGAGCTTTGATTGAGAGACTCCTTAACAGCATCCTGTTACAATCATGATCACTTCTTGTTCTACATAAAGTTATACTCATTCTCATTCTTGTATACTTAAGCTTTGTAATACCGTTTTTAGGCAGCAGGTGGTTATCCTGAAATCTGATCGGAGTTTTAAATGTCAGTTTTTGTTCTCAAATGCATTTTTCAAAAAATATATAAAATCTTGAAACAAAGGTTATCTGTATGTAGACTTTTGTGTATGACGAAACTGTTTGACTGCCATTGTAAAATTAGGGAAATCGGATAGCAACAAACATTTTGCATTGCTACAAGCAACTTATGTAAAGAATAAAATTAAATATCACTTTCATATTATAATTCGTTTTTGTGTGTGCTTCAAATAATGCTGTGTTTCTATTGTGTCGTAGTTCTCTAATATTTGATGTGTTTCCCTCAGTTTTAGTTTGTAACCCGGATTTAATTTTTTTCTCATGCGATTGCTGAATTTCGAACAGCGTGATACTACTGTTGCCTTTATTTACTGAACTCCGAGGAAAATTCAAAACGGAAAGGATCCCTAATAAAATGGCAAAATCAAAAGCTAGAGAACCGGGAGTCTACATGAGGCATATAATTTAAAATCTGAAATAAAACCGGACTCGGCTGTATGGTTATACACTCTACACTACCAAACGTACACCCAACCTTCTCAGGGATTTTACCATCGGGCACAGATAGACCACACATGATCATATTTCAATTTCTAAGTCACCATTGGATTGATTTAATTTATACATAATGTTTACTTAACGTAACACGTATTTTGAATGGGGAATGCAACAATGTTCGTACGATTAATTAATTGTTGATTAACGCCACTTTCATCATTATTTCTCTTTTTTTTTCTAGTGGTTAGTTTTTATCGGAGGATAGCCCAAAAAGAACCACCAGGCTTCGGTGAAAAAACTGACGATCCCAGTTTATTAAGATTGATGTCGGGCACACCTTCTAAGTGCACACCTCAGTGTTGACCAGCTAGTGATACAGTCGTTCGACTTCCTGGTTTATAGGTATTTCATCATAACTAATATTAGTATACCTTACTTAATAATTTCTATATAAAATAAGTACACAATATTTTGACTATTTTTTAAATTGCAAGTGTTGAACTATAGGACCAGTCACTAGTTTCCAACTATTGGACCTGGATGAAACAATTTGACCGCAAGCGTCATTATATTTCGCGGAATTTCCAATGCAGCTACGGGATTTGAAGTCTGTGTCGCGACCGTTATTGAAATTCTTGACAATTAAAAAATATTAGTATATTCCGAAGGTATCCTGGATATTTTACGGAGGGGACCAACCTACGGGATTTGATGATTTTGAAAAAGTACCGACGTCGCTTTTGTATTTAGGGTGGACTTCAGTGCAATACGTGGCATTTCAGACTATTTATGAAGTAAACGTTATGATTTGATTTCATTTCTGCTTTATATACAACGTATGCTAGTTGATTTATCACCACCAAGTATTGTCTGCTGTCTTTTTCGATATAATAAAACACTAACTGACTGGAAAGTCGTGGAATAGTAAGTTTATTACAACAATTGCCCTCGGCTACGCCTCTGGACATTAGTAACACCTCGGGAGAAAATACACTAAATAGTCCACTCATACCTAGTCAATAAGTATACAATATTTGAAAAAAAAACATTAAAAGAACACGATACCAAGGTTACCTATTCATTGATTTCTTTTTTTTAAGCTAATTGAATTTTTTCGGTTTACATATTGTATAAATATTTCAGCTACATACCCTTTTTGGTTAAAATTGTTCTTCCAAGTTCCACCTTCACAAGCACACGAGTATAATGCGCAGTATAAAACAATTTTTGAAATATATTTGAAGTGGTAGATAAGACAAAGTCATCTGACCAAATTTGATAAAACTTTATTTTTGACCATATTTATCAAATATTTTCGTTGCTAATTTAATGTTAAAAAAGTATCTCAAACATCGAATAGAAAAATCTCAAAAACTAGTTAACATACCTGATAGTTAAATAATCTTTCTGGAAATATTCATCTTTGTTACACTTTATTTGTTTTAGCAATGGTTATCGTCACTGAGACTTCAGTTTTTCTATTCAATAATGTTTAAATGCTTGATAGTTAATTTTTTTTTTAATTAAAACAATAATGGATTCAAATATTTAAGACTCGTCAATAGGTTTTAGTTAACTTTAATGTAGGTGGTTTGTACTCTAACTAAAAAGGAATCTATGTTTCAGTTATTTGTAAAACATTTTAGTGAACAATTATTGGTCTCTCGTTATTTTATTTTCAGTCATAATATTATATTGTTTCATTTTGTATCTGATTGCCCCTTGTCACTCCCTCCCGAATGCGCCGTGTTTTGAAATAGATCAATGTTTGCCAAAAAATGAAAGCATATTTTTAAAAAAAGGCATGGACATTTATTCCTTTTCCGATGCAATTTGGTGTTTGCAGTTTATTGGTTAGTTGTTTGGAAAAATATGGTCTTCCTGTGTCTGTGTAGGACATGCCACTAATTTAAACAATTAATATTAGTCATATTTTTTACTCCAAAAAATGGATGACATTGAAAGACATGATGACATCATTACCTCGCCTATCTCTTTTTAAATAAGTAACAAACTTAAATAATTATACGCATACAATTATACATTGAAATCATGCATATAGCTAAACGGGATGAAAAAGAGAGACTGTGACAGCATGCATTGCATTTATATGAATCAACAATAAAACCAATAAATCGTGTATATTTTGGAATAAGCTTAACATATAAATATACAAGACAAAAATACGCTTGGGTGAACAGAAAATGTGTCTTAGTATTCTACTTTACAGTGGGTGAAAAAACAGACTATGATTCATAACTATATTTTAAAACTTCTGTAAAGATTTAAAGCATTCCAATCTATTCATCGCGTGTTCTGATTTAACTAGAAAAATCTCCAAATCTCCCAGTAGCATCTGAATGCAGCAAGCAGATGTTTTAGTTGAGTTTTTTTGTTATCAAGTTATTCTTAAAATCACAAGCCTTTATCTCATTAGCATAACACTTGAAAATCATTTTCTGTTTCAATTCCTTTTTTTTAACACTAAATCAATATTTAGAGTTCACAAATAAATATTTTCCCGTCAGATGTGTTACTAAGATATCATCGTTATTATCACCGATTCATAATAGTTATACATACGCTATCTTAGATGGAAAATATTATTAATTTCCTGTATCAGTTTAAGGAGAAAAAACAATAAATAGAGAAATATATGAAATATATTATGGATGAGATTACTATCAATCAAAGTAGAAATAAAGAATAAGTTGAAGTAATAAATACAACAAATAACACAAAAAACTCTAAAATCACGGTGGATATGGTTGTCCTGCGAGAGAACGTACTGTGCTGGTGATTTGGTCCTGACGGGTGCTGGTGGGTCCTGATTCTGTGCTGGTGGGTTTGTTTACATTGTATCAGAACGGCAATAAAACGACTGTTTTGTTGCTTAATTTTTCTCTGATGTGTCATAAGTACCATGCAAAGTATATTACAACAATATTATATTGCAAAAGTCGTGCAAGTTCGTTAAACGGAATTGTCCTGACGCTGTGCTGGTGATAAGCAAAACGGTCCTGGTTCTGTGCTCCTATGTCCTGGTTCTGTGCCTTTATATTTGAGTTAAAAGTGGCATATATTCAAGATCATTGATGCTGTACTGTTATTGACTTATTAGCTGTTGTCTGCTTTCTTGAAATTGACATTTTTGTGAATCTGTTTACTGTTATTATGAGAGAAAAAATACCCCTATTTTTAATTATTTGTTTTTAAACTAACTGTAATCTTATTTATTGGCCTGTTAATGGAACCCTTCTTCTTCTTGCTCCCTTTTAAGATAAGAAAATATGTTTACGATTTTCGGGATTACGATCATTTTGCAAGATCACCAAAATACGTTGTCATTTATACCATACTTATATAAAGTAGATGATGTGGTATGTTTGTTGTCAATGGACAAATTTCCATAAGAAACCAAAGGAAGTATGTGTAAACAACCATACGCCATCGTACGACCTTCAACAATAACCCATAAAATAAAAATGTAAAAGGTTTTGCATAAAAATGGAGAGCAAAAATATAGAACAAAGGACTTTCTGAGCGTTTGAATCATGTCTTTAGCAGCTTAAAACACATTTGTTTGTGAACAATTGAGTGCTGACTATAATAATTACAATAGTATTGCGGGTTTGTTTGTTTGGTGGTTTTTTTTTGGGGGGGGGGGGGAGGGATGGGGATAAGTTATAGCTATTAAGAATCACTTGCTGTAAGATTTTTCCAACAACTTTTTTTTTGTCTAAACGGTTATCAGGTGGTTTTTTTTCGAAAGTTCGATAGAACAATAAAAAAAAATCACTATTTTATGAAAGGACAGGCTAGAATATGTCAGCGAATGAAGACGAGATAACCTAGAGAACACTAATAAAATTAAGATTTCTTAGCTTTTTTCATTTCAAAATAAATATTTTTGATAAAGAATTACGGGTGAGGAAGTGAACAATGTGTCCTTCTTTTCTATATATAAATATTTTTCATGAATAAAAATAAAATGTGCCTTGATTATAATTGAAAATGAGTAAATGGAAAAAATACCCAACTAAAATACACTTTTATTTTAATATTGGTAATATTACTAAGCTTTTAAGTTTTGTGTGTCAAACACACACTCTCTGTAGTAATGACTCCTTACTAAGATATTTCACTTCATTCATTTTTTTTTCTGCATTTTTTTATATTGTGAATTCATAGAATTATTATATTAAAATGTAGCCTTAATTTATATTTAAAAAAAACTGAATCTAAAGCCAGATATATCAAACATTTTTGTTTCCATCTATCCGTTTTCAGGACTTTAACAATCAATGCTAACACGCCTGGAAAGTAAAATGCGTACGTACTCGGCTGTCTGTAATCGACCATTTTTAGACACGCCAGGCTCCTAAAAAAACAAGCCGGGGTGGGGGTTCAAAGATGCAAATTAAGTACTTATATCAATATTTTATCTTTTCGTGTACGGTTTATGACCCCTCCTGTGGCCTGTCAATTCCGAAATGTGCAAACTGCAATAGTATCAAAACAGCACAGACAATGAATAATAGAGATATAATTTTGTACATATATCAAGGGGAAACTTCTTGCAAAGCATTATTATTTATAGTTCATTATTGTATTTAGTAGAAAAAGAGAATTTAGTGAAAATAAAATCACTATTTTTGTAGAAAATTCACAGACCTTTGTACAGAGATTTTTGTTATGTTTAGCATGGGATCAACACAATGGTTCATTACCGAGTAAAAAAAATCAAAATGTCTATCTACCTTGCACATTTCAGAAAATTCAGATCAGATAACGAAACTGGTTCCAGCAACATTTATAAGCAATTTAAGATTGTTACCCTCACAGTTTCCATTCACCACAAATATTCTCGTTACAACGAATCATTTTAAATACAAAAATACGTGTTGCATGCAGCCTTTTGTTTATCTATTAATATATGTATACGGATAAAGTTATGAAAGGCAACAGGGTCATCAGGGTGAGGAGTCCATGTCATCTGATATAAATGCTAAGCATAGATCTAGAAAGCGACATATAATCATGACATTAAAAAAAGTCTCTTCTTTTCGACTTTTTTCGAACAAATTGACACATAAAATGAATTATATAGTATTGTGGAATTTTTAACTTATTTTAGATACTATATATTGTTATCTGATATTGGACGAAAGATGTTGCCCTTTTATGTTATATGTAATACAATTTCAGGTCATTTGAAAACACATATTAAACAGCCAAATGGATGCACAAGAGCTAAAATAGGAGCCATAGATCCTGTTGGCAACAACTATCTGGCTAATTTTATTGATTTTGTAACATTTGTTTCAAATATGACCAACTTCTTATCCAAAATCACCCGCACCGTATCAGGACCCACCAGCACAATGACAGGACCCACCAGCACAGTATCAGGACATGAATAAATTGAGAAAATGCTAAATTTTAATAAATTGCAATGTTTTTTCACAAAATTGTTTTGTCGTGTGGATTGCGGTATAGAAAGCGGACTCTATGAGCATTTTTGTTTTATTTTTTCAGTTCGAGATTTTCTGAAAATGAGCATTTTTGTGTTACGCTTACTGAAACAGTTTAGAGGGTCATTTTTTTAATGGTTTATATATGAACCCATAAGAAACGAAATTGAAAAATCTCAACTGTTTTCTTCCATTTTTTATGAGTGAAAACGTCAAAAATCATCATTTTCGTCTTTGTTTACATTTTTTCATTGATCACCAGCACCCGTCAGGACCGAATCACCAGCACAGTACGTTCTCTCGCAGGACAACCATACCCACCGTGAAAATGCATTCATTACGTATTTATCTAGATAACACTCAACCAATTACTGTTGTAATTAAAATAAACTCCTACCATATAAAATACAGATGATAAATGGAGTTTTGGCTATGTTTGACACTAATTAATTTTTCCTGTTTTTGTAATGAAGAACCAGTCCGCAGTATACAATTTATTGCAGGTAAATTTATGCATCATATTTCTATCGTAGTTTTTTTTAGGGGGTTTCGATGGGGTAAATTTTCGGTATATATTTGCCATGTTATCTATATTGATCAGCATATCACAACGTTTAACATGTCTAACATTCTACAAACCACAGGAAGTTCAATGAAGTGAATTCATCAAGGAGTCATTGGATAAACAAACAGATGTTTATAAGGAAGATAATCTAATTCCAAATTTAATATAGCCTCATCTGATTAGATAGCAACCCATGTGGGAAAAACCTTAACCTTTTTAACATTAGTTAAATGACAGATTTAGGATAGTCGGTCAAGTCAAAATTGAATTTTAGTGTCTTTTCAGCATCTTCATTTCATTAAAGTTCCGCGACAATTTTAGAAAGGTTTGTTATGAATCATGTCAGTACCTTTGTACTGACTAATAAGCTGATGATACCATCAGTAGCTGATAGTCCACCAGCAGCATTATCGAACAATACTATAAAAAATGAAAACATCATTTTGTTTGATTGATTGGTTGATTGTTGTTTGTTGTTTGATTTACGCCGCATTAGCACAGACAGGCTATAGCGCGACGAGACTAATTCGAATATTAAAACAATTTGAGGTATATTTTTAAAATCAGACAAAAGGTCTTTCATTAAACAAAAAATTCTATACTACAGCAAATTGATCATCATTTTGATGTTAGACCATAATATAGTTTATATTCATGGCATATACTATTTCAAAACATCCACGATTTTTAATACATACGAAGAATGCTTATTGATGGATATTACTTTTTAAAGTAAGGTGTGTGCTTCGGCAGTGAATTGATGTATAATTTATATAAATTTCCCATCCTGAAATTCTTAAGAAACCAAAGTCAAGGGGGAGAATCTACGTCATCAAACAGGGTGTCGGCGATTGAAATTGGACCACCATCTTGTCGCTTCAAGGTAAGAATTTTACTTATTTTGCCAGTTATATGAGGGTTATGATTATACAAAATAGTCCACCAAAGACTATTTAAAGTAGGAAAATAAATGAGCCATCGCTCAATATTATTGGTTATCTCAATTTTGCAAACACTTCGATACCAGTTTTAGGAATTAGGTCAAACATGCAGGATATCGACAAAAATTTTCATAACAACATCTTGATTTCTTTATCAACAAATGAACATGTCCGAATTCTTTATTGTACTCGGGGAAATACTTGGTACTCACAAATATCCGTCATTATGGTCGAAAAACGTCTTATTTAAAAAAAAATGGAAAAAGGATGTCGGCAACACATCGAATAGCGAAGGATGTCGGGGACACACTAATAAATTATTAATGTAATTGTCCTTTTATTTTATCAACCATTATGAAGATACAATAAAAAAACAGTATTAGTGCTTGCTTCCATTTCATGCACTCAATTTCAGGATTCAATTTTTGTAAATATTCGAGAAAAAAAAAACAGTTTTAGAAGGTGAAAATCTGGTTTCGTTTTAGTTAAGCCAGGGGTTCCACAGGGGTCATTTATTGGACCAAGTCTTTTTGATACTATATATATATATATGGCATTTCATCTGGTCCTACATCTACCGGGTGTTTAATAAAGGCTACAGTAGTTTAGTTTAAACATATTTTATTTGCGTAAATGTGCAAAAGGGATGAGACACAAGTTAATCAAACTTATAAAGTCTTCTCCCATAACAATTTATAACATTAGAATATTTACAAAGCATGCATACAAACAATACATTATGTATATATATATAAATTATTTGAACTCTGAAAAGGTGGTGTGTGGTGATGTGAGTGGTAATACACAATATGCATGTATTTGCACTTTATAATATGTTACATTACACAATTAGAAACCTCTTAGACTCTTTAATAAATTCATATACATTCTTTATAATTCTTTCATTTTCAACATTAGTTAAAGACTTATCGCCGGAGGTTAAGGTGTTCAAATTTAGTAGAGAGTTGTCTGGTAACCAATTTAGATTATTAAATAATTTGGTTCTTATATTCGAATATTTAGGACAATAAAAAAAGAAGTGACGTGAATCTTCGAACTTAGCACCACAACTACAAGACGGATCAGAAATAATATTGACTCTGTTAAGATCATAGTTCAAAAAAGAAGCTGAGCACCTAAGTTGTGTCAATATAATATTGAGTTTACGATTGCCAAAGTCATAATGTTTTGGTACTTGGGCTTTTGAATTTAATTTAAGATTTTTTAGTTCGGTTTTAAATTTACCTAAAGAGTCAATGTTACGTGTCACCACATTAAGGTTATTCCACAGTCGTATTGTTGAAGGTATGAAGGACTCTTGGGTTAATGAAAGTCTACAAAAAGGGTATATTAAATCATTCCCATTACGTAATGGATAAACAGCTGTACTTTGGATTGTTGGTGGAATTAAATTGCAAAGATAGGCTGGTGCATTATTATGCTGAATATTATAGAATAATTGTAATTTCCTTCTTTCTCTTCGTTCAGCTAGAGTTTCCCAACCAATCTCATCATAAATAATTCTATTACTTGTAAAAATAGGAAGACCTGTTACAATTCTGGCTGCCTCAAGCTGCAGCTGTTCTAATTTTTTACAATAACCCACACCCATATTATCCCAAACTTCACATGCATATTCGAGAAGCGGTCTAATAAAAGTCAAGTAAAGCTTTTCTAAGTTGCTCCTACTTATCCTGTACTTTAATTTTCTAAGTACATTTAAATGTTTAGATACATTTTTTATGATATTATCCACATGGGTGTTCCATTTAGCATCTTTACTAAATGTAACACCCAAGTGTTTGTGGAAGTCTGTAACTTCAATCCTCTTATCATTGAAAGTGAAATTCATTTCTGGAGTTTCAATGTATGAAAACAACATTATTTCTGTTTTTGCTGGGTTAAAGGACATCAGCCATTTCTTAGACCATTCGCTGAGCTCACTCAGGTCGTGACTGATCACTGATTGTATTTGTGTCGTGTCACGACTAGAGTAGCCCAGAGATGTATCATCTGCAAATAATCTACATAAAGAAATCAAGTGTTCAGCAATATCGTTAATATAGATAATAAATAACAGCGGTCCCAAAACAGAACCCTGTGGGACACCAGCTGAAATACTGCAAAGTTCAGAGGAAGATTGTTTAATAACAACTCGCTGTTGTCTGTTGTTTAAGTAACTTTGAAACCAATTTAATAAATTTCCGTCAACACCGTATGACTTCATTTTATGTATCAATCCTTTATGCCAAACTTTATCGAATGCTCTAGAAAAGTCACAAAAAACAAAACAGCTAATTTCTTTATTTTCTAATGAATTTAATATAGAATTATAAATTTCTAAAAGCTGATGAACTGTCGAATATTTTGGCAGAAAACCAGACTGGTATTCATATATTAACTTATTTCTGTGTAGGTGATTGAAGACATGTTTATAAACAACTCGCTCCATTATTTTCCCTACACAACTTATAAGCGATATTGGCCTATAGTTAGATGGTAACGAACTATCCCCCTTTTTAAAAAATGCTATTACATTAGCAATCTTCCAGCTGGTGGGATATTTGCATTGTTGTAGGGATTTATTAAATATTATTTTTAAGGGAATTGCTATTTTTTCAGGACACATTTTCAACATTTTATGGCTTATGACATCTGGACCAGATGCCTTATTAGGATCTAAAGTTTTAATTATATCGACTATTTCATCTATTTCAATTACCAAGTCTTTTAAAAAAATATTTGTTCTTGGCTTAATTTCGGGTATAGGAACACCTTCCTCCTCTAGGGAAGAAATCAGACTAAAATATTTATTTAGCAGATTACATTTCTCGTCGTCTCCGTACACTACATCGTCCATGCTTTCATCGTGAATAATATTATTAAGTGGGGGTAAATCACCAGAACCTTTATTTGATTTTATAAGCATTTTCATTATTTTCCAATAAGTTTTAGGGTTAGCCACGTTATTTAATATAAGATTTTCCAAACTTCTTTCAAATTTTTCTTTTGCAGCTTTTTTCATATTATCTACTTTGTTCCTCTGCTTTTTGTATTTATTGATATCGCAATCTTTTTGAGTTTTTAAGGCTTTTTTACGAAAACGGTCTCTTCTACGAATTTCTCTTCTTAATTCATTGTCAAACCATGGTCGGTCATTGTTTCGTATATAAACATGTCGAGTTGGAATGTTTTGCCTGGCTATGTCTAGGAGTTTTTGAGTAAATATATTGCACATCTCGTCAACATCCTCAACATCAGAAAAAAGTTCATCCCAACTGACAGAATCAAGGTCTAAAGAAAATTTATTTAGATCTGCTTTATCGTACAACCAAATTTCTCTTTTGTATGATTTGGTTGCAAATATCGGACATTCTAAAAATATTACAGAAGCATCGTGATCACTTATTTCAGACGGTAATTTAAGAACGTCGGCAATTGAATATTTAATTGTATCGCTGATTATAATCGGGTCAAGTAATGTGCTACTATGTGCAGTCACCCTTGTTGGTTTATTTATAACATTTTCTAGATTAAAAAGATTCAATGTATCATATAATTTATTATTATGAATGGAAAATAAATCAGAGTTCAAATCTCCTGTTATAACAATATTCTCGCTTAGCTGGTAACTTAATCCCAGTGAATAATTAAGTCGTGTCCAATAGTCATTGTCCGTCCACTCAGGTCTATATGTACAACAAAGAAGAAATGATTGACCTTTACCTTTAATCTCGACCCATATTGTCTCATCAATATGGTTTTCGAGTTCACCTTTTCGTGCAATGGATATATCATCTTTTACATAGATTATAATACCTCCGCCTGCACTGTTACGATCCTTTCGGATTATATTCTTCGAAAATGAGCAAAATTGCAAATCGTCAATGTTAACACTTGGATCTAAATGAGTTTCAGTTATAGTTACTATATCAAATTCATCAGCAAAGTTTTGGATAAAATTTAGCTTATGTCTTAGACTGCGTATGTTTATGTTACATATGGATAGTGAGGCAGTTTCTTTTATACTTGAGGTAGACTCATTTATAATATCTGAGCTAGGACCTGGATTAGTTTCAATATTTCCAATAATAAGAATGAAATTTAAAACATATAGCAGGAAAACAATATTTATATTCGGATTTAAGCTCTGGAGTAGTGACAGAGAGACGACGAGAAACGAACATCTGAAATTGGTAAGTAATATTTCTATTATAGAGCTATCAATTGTTTGTGAGTTTAAACTACCGAGACCAAATGTGCAACTACATAAGTTAAATAACCCGATAGCTGCCCTATACTGTTCTATACAATTACCCATTGGGTTTTAACATGGAAATCATACTACGTAAAATCAGGCAGCAAAACGAGATATATACACCACCAAAACCACACACATCATCACACTTAACTGACGAAAAGTCCAAAAAAGACGAAAAAAAATAAAAATATATAAAACAAAACAAACAAGGTTTGAGATATGAGAGAAATCATTTGTTACTGAAATGGGAAATTATTAAATATTTGAATACTTGAAACTTTAGAATAGCAAAAATAATAAAAAAAAAATATATAAATTTTGTTTTGTTATACTCACGTTATTGCATGTATATTAATAAGATGATAGAACTTTACAAACTTAAAAATTTAAAAGAATTTTAGAATTTAACAATGCACAACGGATAGCAAATACAACGGGTGACATCAATCATACATCAATACAACAGAAAACATCACAGATATTTTATGAAGCATTTAGAATAGCCAATAAAAAAAAAATATTCTATAGTGTAAAAATAAGAATAAATATAATAACAGCGAAATATCTAAATTCGAAAATACATTAGTATACCGCTGTTCGAAATTCATAAATCGAAAAATAAAAACAAATCCGGGTTACAAACTAAAACTGAGGGAAACGCATCAAATATAAGAGGAAAACTACGACACAACAGAAATACAACATTAAAATATAACAAACACAGAAACGAACTATTATATATCAATGGCAATGACTTGGTACAGGACATTTAAAGAAGAAAAAAATGGTGGATTGAGCAATCGTATGCATGTTGGTCCTTTATCGTGACCTTTGCTCAAGTCTTCTGGCGGTTTTGTTGAAATTTCTTAAGTAATTGACAATGGGTGAAACTTAATATTTTTGGCAGGCGTTTTTATTTTGATTACAAATGAGGATTTGCATGGTTTTGATTTTTTTACGGATGGCGGTTTAGTGGGCGATCTGGTCGGCTGGTCAACATCAGGTTGTATTCGCGATCGATTCCGCCTGCACAAGTTTAAGTTTGATTTGCGTCTTGTCATGACCATTAGTTTTATCTGAAAAAAATAAGAAATTAGATCTAGTCACATGTTGAATAACATATGTGTTAAAAATAGTATATGATGTGTCCCCAACATCCTTTGATAGTCGATGTGTTGCCGACATCCTTTTTCCATTTTTTTAAAATAAGACGTTTTTCGGCCATAATGACGGATATTTGTGAGTAACAAGTATTTTCCCCGAGTACAATAAAGAATTTGGACATGTTCATTTGTTGATAAAGTAGGCGGTTCTTGATAATCAAGATCTTGTTATGAAAATTTTTGCCGATATCCTGCATGTTTGACCTAATTCATAAAACTGGTATCGAAGTGTTTGCAAAATTGAGATAACCAATAATATTGAGCGATGGCTCATTTATTTTCCTACTTTATATAGTCTTTGGTGGACTATTTTGTATAATCATTACCCTCATACAACTGGCATAATAAGTAAAATTCTTACCTTGAAGCGACAAGATGGTGGTCCAATTTCCATCTTCGACACCCTGCGTGATGACGTAGATTCCTCCCTTGAAGTTCTAAATGGTTCACACAAAGCCTACACCAAAATGTGTGTGTCCCTTTTATAAATAAAACGCATAACGTTCTAATGTATTTTTGCATTATGATAATAATCTTAAGAAAAGTTTTTTATCTACTTTTATTTGAGGTACAGTATGCAGGTGAATAACACATGTTTCATTATGCTGTCAATAACTCCCTCTTTCAAGTTGTGGTGTGCATCATATAATCTCCAACAGCATTGACCCTGCTACTTGTAAAACACATTTGTTGCTATAATATGGTATAAATAATTATGTCAGAACTCTGTACCAACTAAAATATATTCCAGATGTTTTAACTATTTTATTTTTCTAATAAACCACGGCTACGATATGTTTTTCTACTATTTTTCAGTTTTCCTATTATTGCCAATTCAATCGCATAATTATTATTTTGTTAACTCTGTAAAATCCGCTGAACGTTTAAAAACCATCTATTGTTAAGGAAGCATTAAACTTCTCAACGATCAAAAGTAGTGTAATCCGAATTGCTATGAAATTATTCATACAAAGTGTGTGGTTCATTTTTTTATGGTTTTTGATATATTATTTTGTCAAATGGTAAGTAAATATTTTGTCAAAATGTTATGAAAATTAAACGAACCAAATTAATTTAAGTCCAGGTGTTAGGTACCACCTTAAACAAGATATCATCATAATAAAAATGTCCTAGATTATCGAATAATGTAAACCAACTAATTTTCGCGGATATTTTATTTCGCGTTTAACCTTTTCTAGTGTATTTCGCTGCTATTTGATTTCCCGATTTTCCAATTTCTGGATATAGTTTAATAAAGAAAGATCTAAGTTTTACATATTCGCGACGATTTATGTTCGCGTTATTTTTCTACTCTCGAAAGTTGCGAAAATAAATTGCGCGCGAAAATAAGTTGGTTTACACTTATCATGAAACATTTAGTCTGGTAATCAAATAATCACTATAAAACATTTAAGTTATCACATGATTAAAAACCCCTTCTTATTGAAGAGTTTCATCCATGTTGTACACAAGGCCAACCGATAGTTCAACTTAAGTCACAATTGTGAAGATGAATTCAGTTTTCAGCAAACAATTGTATTAAATGATTAATTTATATTGATATAAACACTTGTGACCGGAACCTGACCTGTTGCTCATCAACAATTAATGAATACTTTATACTATAGACAATAATAGAGTACAATCTGGTAATAATCAGCAAACGTTTTAATTAATAGACATAAACATAAAACATTGGAACGGTGGCTATTCCCACATGATAAATATAAAAGGAGCATATAAATAACAAAATATTTTTGTTTAAGTGTGTGTTACATGTTTCAATTTTGAATTTTGGCTAGAACGTTATAATTTTGCATTATATATAATATATTTTCTAGGAATAAAACGACCAAACTATAAAATGGTGTTATAATTTTGCATTTAAACGTTTTACATGTTTTACTTTGTATTTTCACTATTTTCTTTTATAATTCTTAACAAAATTATCAGGTTCGCAAAACAAAAAGAAAAAAAAAGAAAGAAATTGAAAATAATATTAAAATAAATATCGTCAGGCGTACAAAATAAAGTTGGAACATGTTTGTATAATTTAGTGTTTTCAAGACGTGTTTCTGTGAATAAACTGATAATGAAAACTGTATCCACTGACAATTATATATTTAATTTAATGACACTCTGCAGAATTGAATAATAAATAAACCATTGACCATTTCATACAATAGTTTGAAGTACACTCTGTGGATATTTAACTTATTAGTTATAGAACCTACAATTGATTTTGTTTTATTGCTCGTGTTTTAGTATTATTATGTATAATGAAAGAGTGTTTCATCAACTACTTTAATCATCCTATGATAGTTTAACCACGTGGATACTTGAACATCCCTTATTTTCAATAATCGTTTGTTCGAATTTGATTTTAAACGTTTCTGTGTGATTTGATCTCCTGTGAAGAGTTGTCTTATTTGCAACCGTACGCAACTTATCTTTTATCATTAAGGTACATTCTGTATGGTGAATTTGACCTGATTAAAGAGTATACATCCATAATTAAGCATAACCGTTTTCAAAAAAATTGATTTGAAAAATTCGGAAAGGTAAGCCGTGGCGTCAAAATTAAAGGGGAAAGGAGACGTAGCTAATATCTTCTCATTGTCAAACATCGTGTAGTATTTTGCTTCAATATGGAAGATGAATTGATAATATTGAATATTGGAGGATCAATTTTTAAAACGTACAAGTCAAAGTTAATTAAATATCCGAATTCTAAACTAGGAAGTCTAACAACATCTTCAGAACACTATTTACCAAGCAGTAAGGAATATTTCTTTGACAGGAATCCAGAGCTATTCAACGTAGTTCTAGATTATTATAGATATGATAGACAACAATTACATATACCGAACTACACGTGTGGAGCAGTTCTATTACAAGAATTTGACTTTTGGGGTTTGCCCTTAGTAAATATTGCGGACTGTTGTTTCCATATATATATCAAACATGAAGATGAGTTAGATATACAACATAATTTGGATACATGTAATTCGAATACACAAATAGGCAATAGCCTTACAATTTCCAAGTCAATCAGAAAACAGCTGTGGTTAGTTTTGGACCAACCGAATTCCTCACGAATTGCACAGGTAAGCATATAGTTTTTCAATTACATGTATTAAGGGAGTTCGCTTCTCAGTTTCAAAAAAATAAGCTTTTCAAAAGACTAATTTATTTTGATAGAGAATCAATAATGGAATCAAAAGGCAAAACTAAATATATTGGTCAATGTGCTTGAGATATTAGCCATTGAATTTTTTTAGATTTATCATTGACAAGTTAAAGTTCTAAAAAACTTTAAGAAAATAATTAAAATTTTATAAGACTTTTACAGATGACTAATCATTAAACATGTAGAAAATTTATCAAAAGAAGAATAGGGATTAATAGGCATTTTTTAAGGCATTTAAGCTGGGGTAAAAAATTCACCCCTACCCTCCTTGACAGGACCATTCCCGATTAATTAAAAGTCTGATCAAGATCCTGTGAATCGTGGATGGAAATTCAAACTTAAATCAAAATTTTGTAAAAAAAAAATTTTGATCACGACAACAATCAGATAGTGTTCAGGAAGCGTCGATATTCAACCGTTTCAAAGCGAATTTGTCCCGATAATCCCGTTCTGAATCCGCTTCTAATCCGATTTGTATTTTTTGCCAGGTAAAATTCGACCGATTCTGTCACGACTGCGTCCCGACTCTGCCGAATGTTATCCGACAGATATCAGACAGTGACCAGACAGTGAACCGATTCTGACAGAAGTTATCCGTTCGAAAACTGTTGTCATATTCGGGATAATCAGGTACTGTCGGAACGTAATCCTATCACGGTCCGCTCTATCGCATTGCAAACGGCTTTGTCTGGTCTCTGACGTATTGTATTCTGTAATTGTCGGGACTTTGACGTGGGTATCATTGACGAATTTCGTATTAATAACGGGACTGTTTCGGAACGGTGTCGGCAAAAAACGGTTCGCAATCGACAAGATCTGGATGCAATCAGGACTCAATCGGCAGAAAAACAGGTATGAAAAATTACTCCAGATCATTCCCGTTCCACAGGACACCGTCCAGAATACACAAGACATTGTTCGGAATTCGATCCGATACAGCAGAATCTGTCACGACATAGCCACGATTGTAATCCGACTAGACAAAATCGGCTGAGTTGCCCCGAATGTTACGGGACGCGCCTAACTGTCGGGATGCTTTGCCGAACTATTCGGACCCTTCCCGACCCGTAGGAATCTGTTACGAACTAAAACGACTGCGTTCAGACAATGATAGGACATTCCAGATAATTGAGGATACTAACCCGACTTTTCCACTTTTCGAGTCGTATTGATGTCTGATCTCAAACGGGAGCAATAATCGGCAATGTGTGAACCCCGCATTAAATAGATAAAACCTGAGAAGTCATGCAGAAAATCTGACAAACGTTCCAAAACATGACAAGCTAACATCCTTAAACAAGTTATAATGAATACAATTGTGGAGTTTACGATTTATGAATACTGCCTTTTTCAAAAGCGTTTTGAGAAAAATGTAACAATGTGATATTTAAACACTGTAAAAATACACAAAGGACTTGTTACAATCAAATTAGATTAGTCACCTATTTTTACATACATGATCAACACTATCTGCTTCGGTTCGGAAGCATATATGAAATCCTTAATTTTTGTGGTGTGCTTCAGTCTTCATTTCTATATGCCGTGTTTCGTATAATGTTGTTATTCATCGTTGTCAGTTTGTCAATGACTTATGAATTTAAATATCTCTTTCGTATATTCTGTCTCTTTCCAAAAGAGAAGTGAAGATACCAAAAGTAGAAAAAAACTGATACCGCCTTTCAAAAACGACAAAGAAAAACAAAGACGAAGATACAAACAAAAGATTCCAACGAGTATGAAGCTACAGGTAGATTCTTTGGTTAGCTTCCTTGGAGCTCAACCATGAAGTGATTATTACTGTCATATTTGGCATTTGGTGCTTGATAAATGAAGGATTATTGCAAGCAGTGCTAGTAATGATTTCCTAAAATCAAGTTTATAAATTCAGATATTGGTTTAATTACATATGAATATGGACCAATTCAAGTACACTTCATAGGGTGCGCTCGACTTTCGTGACTTAGCACGATTTGAAAATAATAAAAATAAGATTGTTTAGGAATTTTTTTAAACAATAAACACTAGCACATCATATAGAAAATCAAGTGAGTAATCTAGACTTAAAATTTTATAACAAAAATATATATGAATTTTCTACAAAAATCTTGGTTTATTTGCCACAAAATCCCGTCTAACTTTGAAATGCAATGAAACAATAAATAATAATGCTTGCTTGAAGTTTCCTCTTTGTACATGTACAATATGGCCCATCTCTATAATTCATTATCTTTGCTGTGTGTATACTATTGCAGTTTGAATAGACTGAGGCACAAGAACCCCACAATAAAACTGGTGTGATCTTAGATGCTCCTAAAGGGTAAGCAGATTCTGCTCAACATGCTGCACCTGTAGTGTTTTTCATGTTAAGATAAACCCATTAATATATCTATTCTAAGATCATATATATACAAAGCATCAACACTTTTTTTCTGCAACACCTCTTTCTTTGCAGATATTTTTTGCAGTCTTCATGATAATGGTTGTTTTGTCTGTATTGATGTCCTGCATGGTAACAGATACACAATTCCGGGTAGAAAGGCCACCACCACCTGACCGTTCAACTAATAACCGAAACCAGCTTATACGGACTAACTCTACAACGGCCATTAACACAAGTAATGCTTCTGTCGCTCGTCACGTGAAGGATGACGGGTTAACTTGGAAGATGAAGCTTTTCATAGAAACCAAACCATTAGATTACATAAGTTATATTGATTATGTCACTACAGGGTTCTTCATACTAGAGTTGTTACTCCATTTTCTTGTTAGTCCACAAAAGAAACGGTTTTTAAGTGACAACAACAATAAAATCGATTTTTTGTTATTTCTTGTAACATTATTGTATTGGTGTGTTACTCCACTAGCAGTTGATTACATGAAATACACACAATACAGATCTCTATATATTTTCGCAAATGTAACTATGATGTTAAAAATCCTTCGAATGTTTAGATTAACTAAGCTGTATACAGAACTTCGAATATTATTAATAACCCTTCAAAAAAGTATCAAAGAACTTATGTTATTGTCCGTTACGTTTGGAATATTTGCAGTTTTGTTTGGGAATTTGATTTACTACTGTGAACTTTCAGAAAGCGAAACCTTTCCTGATAGTTTTATAGGAATATGGTGGTCCATTATTACTATGACGACTGTTGGGTATGGAGATTATTTTCCAAAATCCTCTACTGGTTACTTTGCTGGAGTTATTACCGCAACTTCCGGTGTACTAATCATTACTATGCCAATTGCTATTATCGCGGGAAAGTTTGATGGATATTATACTGCATATAACACCAACAAAACAAAAACAAAGATGAGAAAACTACAAAAGCAAGAACAGAAGAATTCAGTGGCACCTCTGTATAACACAATGATCATAAACAAACACTGAGTGAGGAAAACCAATATTATTTCAAAAGAATGAATATACAGGACTTTGTAATTGTTATTAGACAATTGAAATTCTATTCAAACTGATGCTAGAGAGTTCGGATGAACCAGATTATATACATTTCTTATATTATATATAAAAAAGAAGATGTGGTATGATTGTCAATGAGACAACTGTCCACAAGGGACCAAAATGACACAGACATTAACAACTATGGATCACAATACAGCCTTCAACAATGAGCAAAGCACATATCGCATAGTCAGCTATAAAAGGCCCTAATATAACAACGTAAAACAATTCAAACGAGAAAACTAACGGCCTTATTTATAAAAAAAATTAACGAAAAACAAATATGTAACACATAAACAAACGACAACCACTGAATTACAGGCTCCTGACTTGGGACAGGCACATACATATATAATGCGGCGGGGTTAAACATGTTAGCTGAATCCCAACCCTGCCTTTAACCTGGGACAGTGGTATAACAGTACAACATAAGAACGAACTATAAAAATCAGCTGGAAAAGGCTTAACTCATCAGATGGACATCATAGTTTTCCCGAACTTATTTTGATTATATTAAATTGTTTGCAATATATTTTTTTTGGTAAGGTAACAAAATACATTTGTGTTGTAGTATCTGCCATCTTGAAATTGAGCTCGAGATCGTTTCAAATTCACACATGAGGAACAATGGTATTATTATTGGTATATAGTATGCATTTATTGTAGAAACATGTTGCTTAAAGAAATATCTGTATGTGTAATGTCAAACTATGTTCCATGTTGGTGCAAACATGTATCTTGGCTATTTTTCTATGTACTTGGAGTTAATCAAACGATTGTTAAGGTGGTACATAAAACTACAGGGAGATAACTATGTAAAATCAGCTGAACGATTAAATCACATTCGATTGTTTAGTAAATATTAAGCTTCTCAATGATCAAAATGTGTGTTTGTCAAACTGCTATATATACAAGGAAAATTTTCTCTTTTTATTTTCTTGTAAGAAAATCAAAGTTATTTTTTTTCAAAATGATATGGAAATAAAACTACTTAAATTAATTTAAATCAAGATGTCTGGTACCAACTTAACAACGAGCTTGGGCATTTTATCCTCATTTCAGTTTTTCCTGCTGTGCATGCATCGTCCGCTAGAAGAATTCACACTAAGTCTAAATGTTGCAATGCAACCAGAAATAGGACATATTATACGAGACCCCCTTGCAACATGGTCGCTAGTCGGAATTTGCCATATGCAAACCAAAAACCAAAAACATGTGCAGGCCATGCATGAGGTCATCGTAATCAGTAATCGTAATCAGCTCTAATCTTTAGAATTTTGACGTGTTATCCCTTGACATCAGTAATTATGCCATATTTGATTACAAGTAATCGTAATGTAATCGATTACATTGCATAAAACAGGTGTAATCATGATTACTTTTAGATTACTATAAGATTACATTCATATGATTACTTGCTGAGTCTTTCCTACGCTCGACAAAATCAACTTTTCCAACGGAGGTGAGAACCCAAGTCAGATTTGGTAGCTGACTTAGGCTCTCATGTGGGTCCAGGGAGACTGGTAGTGATTGGGGGATTATTTAACTCGGCCCTTACTCTTGGCCCGCCAAGTTCTACAATTTGCAGGTTTGGAAAATGTGGTTAGTGGTAACAGTGGGGTCTACAGATGGGTTACTGTGGGACCTCCTCAACCGCATCTTATAGAGGGGCGGCTTTCACCTGCCAACAGGTGGGGCACTGATAACTGGAGCATTCATAATATGAGTGTTTTCCCCGTTCACTCCCCATGGTAGATGGTGGTGTAACCGTGTTTAACTACCAGGGGTTTTATGATATTATGTCAACATAGGTAAGCTGATAGCCGTTGTGTAAAAGTAATTGGTAGTCACCCTGACGCCTCAACAAAATATTGCAGAAAACTATGTAGCCAAAGTAATGCCACAATGTAAAAATGTATATTCTAGTCATGGAAATGTAAATACAAGTTGGTGTAATAAAATGTATTTGTAATTAGAATGATTGTCATTGTATAAGTTGTAAAAGTTAAATATATGAAAAACTGAGAATTGAACCTCTACACAAATGAGTTTTATATACAGAAAGACTAGTATTTTAATTTTTGGTATGTGTGAATTACAAATAACAACAGAGAAAGTTAGACAACTCTAGAACAATTCTTAATCACTGTGTGAGTAAAGGAAGAACTTCAACATAGTTTAGAAAATACGTGAACACCTATTGATCGTTGTTATTAATCTCATTGTAATTCGTTTAGTATTAGTATAGGGTCTCCTTCTTTGAGTATTGCAATTAAACAATTATCTTCAACACTTGCCATTTCAGTCCATAAAATAAAATTCATTCAGGATACACAAAAATATTTCACTAGAATTGAGATTCTTCTTAATCTTACATAAAGGTTACTTCTAACGGGATTATACATGAAATTAAAAAAAAGTAATTTCATCTCTCTCTTAAAAACTAATATATAGCTCTCAATTGATATTCACGTGAAATTGAAAGTAAAAATCAAATGAGTGTTTTCTGTCTTAAAAACCAAACATATTCTAAAATAGCATCGATATTCTAAATAAATTTGTGTCCTCAATGCTCTTTAACTTCGTACTTTATTTGGCCTTTTTAACATTTGTTTTATTCGAATGTCACTGATGAGTCTTTTGTAGACGAAACGCGCGTCTGGCGTAATAAAATTTTAATCCTGGTATCTATAATGAGTTTACTTAAAATCAAAATCATGAGAAATAACATGTTGTTCTGGTAAAGTTCAAGTTGAAAATTCCACGTGCAATTGCTATGAATGTCAATCTACGTACAATTTCTTTTAAGCATTTCCCCTGTGTATATTAAAAACCTTACCCTTATTTGTTTTTCATTATGTGTCGTGTCTGTTTTTAATCAGTAAGGTTGCCTCCAGATATATTTTAACTTGTAAGATGAAGACATATGAACAAAATATTATTGATGAATGATTTCCCGAATGAATATTTTAACTACCTATAGCTGTACCTTAAGCCTGAACAATTCCCAATCTCATTTCTTTTCAATAAAGCAGCCTTGAAAAACACATTTTTCAGCTATATCACGAGAAAACTGAGTAGAAGACAGTTTGTAAAATAAGTAAGTTGATCAACCTGAGAGAAATTATAACCTGTACAATTTTATACTTTTAAAATGACATTGACAAACAAAAGAGCCTTTAATGGAGGTTAATAGGTGAACTATAAAATGTCAACGTGCAGAACTTTTTAACAACAGCTATTCGTTTCTAGATAAACTAATGATAAAGTCATTCAGGTAAGTAAAAGGTGCGTTAACAAATTTCCAAAGTACTAAATACATAAATTTGTAAAAACAAATATGCCTGGTTAAATCAAACAGCTTATTGGAGTTGGCAAGAATTTTGATTTATCATCGTAAATGTATTTTTCGGTTATATAGCTAGGTCAATGACAAAAAAACATGTCCAACAAGCGGTTGAAACAACCGAGCGACGTCAATGAGAACAATCTATAGTTCGTAGTATCAAAAGTGCACTACTGTTTAATTTGGTAATATATGTAAAATATGAAAACTGAATGAAATTCATTGGAATGATTTAATAAACGAGTGTGTATACTCTGAAAGAGTCGATTGATATGCTTGATCACATACCTTACGGAATTAGATTATAGGATTTTGTATATTGTAAGAGGCCATACGTAAAGTGACCGATAGTTGCTTTAAATCATTTATTTTCGTAATTTGTTTTCGATGCATGCTTTTTACAGCACTAGTTGAGTATTATTTCATCTTTTGTCCAAACATGACAACCAGGACTTTTGTCACATGAATGTAAAGCAGAATCAGTTTTCACTTCCGAAATACCTGATTTTACCTTGTTTTATGGTGGTGTTCGAGTTGCTCAGTCCTTAGTCCTAAGTGTTCTCTGCAGTTGGAGTTGTCTGTTGAATGTCAATTTAGTGTCCTTCAGCTTTTTTCTCTGATAAATGACAATTCAATCAATGTCCCTTGCTGGTTTTCAAATATTTCAAGGGAAAACATTTAATCATTAGATGAGTTTTAATATGTTTGATGAGAGAATAAGACAAAGCTGCCATGTGTATTGATCTTTATGAAGATGAATAGGCATACAAACTATCATTTAAAGTTTCCAGTCGAGTCATTTTTTTCTCATTTCAAATTTATGGTTAAATCAATCATTTACAAAATTTGCTAGATTTGAAAACCATCCTTGTATAATAATATACAAGTTTATAATAACGAGGAAAGAGGTTAAATGGCTAACAAAATATGCATTATTATATTTTTACTATTGACAATAAGCAATTGTTTTTGTCAAACTACAGCTGATAAAAAGAAACTATTTACTGAATTATTTATTAATAAAAGTTACAATAAACAAGTGAGACCGGCAAACGATCAAGATGATGCCATTCGAGTTACTGTCGATTTCGAGTTGTCCAGCATTCACGAACTTGATGAGGTGGCAGAAAAAATAGCTGTTGCAGGTTACTTGGATGTTATATGGTGGGATGACCAGCTAGTTTGGGATAGAGCGACTAACAATGATATTTACTACATGCTGGTCCTTCAGGTTTGTGACAATAAACTTACTGTTTTTCTGTGTGTGTGTGTGTGTGTGTGTGTGTGTTACACTTTAATGTTGTGTCGTTGTTCTCTTATATTTAATGCGTTTCCCTCAGTTTTAGTTTGTTATCCCGATTTTATTTTCTGTCCATGGATTTATGAGTTTTGAACAGCGGTATACTACTGTTGCCTTTATTTATCAATCACAGGTTTTTTTTCTCTGAACTGAAGAATATATTGCATGTGGATTTCTTCTTTGAACATGATTAAATAATTCATTTTTTTGCAACCAGCTATCATAACTATCATGCATATGTTCAGAAGTTACCTATTTCGTTTTCTGCATCTTAAGTTTAATGTTTATTACCAATGTTTATGTTATATACTTTGGCTTATTGCTGTTGCGTTCAAACATAATTGAAATAAAAGGAGCGAATCTTATGAAGGACGAAATAGTGTTTTTCTAAACATTAGACGTTCAATAAATGTATATATTAAAGTCAACATACAGTTGATACAGTGTTCAAAATAAATAACTTTTAATTGTTTAAACAAAATGTTGAATTGGTTTCTAATTTCGTGTGAAAAAGAAAACAAACCCCCATAAGATGAGAAACACACACAGAAGTACTGATTGCTTGGTGGAAAATGCCCCCTCAAAACGTAATATATATGGTGTCAATTTTTTTTTTCAATCTTTGATTTGGTTTAAAAAGCACGATTTTTCTTCTCCAAAAATTAAGATATACATGTCTAGGAAGGCCTGTCTTTTTTACAAAATATAATTGGACCATCATGTTCTACCTGTATTTAAGCTTGTATTTTGGAATATTATTGTACATTGTTATCAAATGGTAGACACACATATATGTTTATGGCTTGTATACTACAGTCGAGCCATATGATTCTAGTCATGCTTGTGTTCAGCTTCGAACTTAATCTACATTCACAATCAATTATGGATACGACATCCGCTTTCTTTTTATAATGAATATGAGTTAAAATAAAAACGTGTCTTGAATATTGTCTTACCTCCTATACATTTCTAGGAATGTGATTGGTTAAAAGCGTCCGCGTGAAGACTGTGTATATTTGATATTAGGCTAGAAGGGAGGCGGGGCTTATTTCTAACACGGTTAGTAATGTCGTTACGTCCCTTTATATTCCATATTAGGTAGTAGGGAGGCGGGGCTTATTTTATTCACGGTTAGTAGTGGTGTTACGTCCCTTTATAAAAACGGAACTGAGGAAAAATCTAAAAGGTTTCAACAGACAAAGAAATTGATGATTAAGATTGAAATAAATTCATTAAACACATTTAAACCACAAGTTTTTATCTTTGGCTATTCTTGTAGGATCAATGGAAGAAGTTTCTTAATACTAAAAGTATTGAAGACTGGCTTATATAGATATAGGAAGATGTGGTGTGAGTGCCAATGAGACAACTCTCCACTATGTACGGCCTTCAACATTGAGCCTTGGCTCACACCGAACAAAAAGCTATAAAGGGCCCAGAATTAATAGCGTAAAACCATTCAAACGGGAAAACCAACGGTCTAATCTATATAAAAAACGAGAAACGAGAAACACGTATAAATTACATAAACAAACAACAACTACTGTACTAAGGACAGGTGCAAACATTCCTTTGCAGCAGGATTAAACGTTTTAATGGCTTGGTCACCCCATATGGAATTTACTGACCCCATATATACCGTATTAGGCCACTAGCACACTATATAACTAATAATATGCTCTTTTAGATAATTAGTTATATTTGAAATGTCATAACAAAGCGAACATATGTAATTCAATTTCCACTAAATAATCATAAATTAGCAGAAATGATATTTTTAATATATTAATTTACTTCATATATTTCAGGATACGGTTTGGAAACCGGACCTTGTACTAAAAAATGGTTTCCACAAGTTCGAAGAACTAGGCGGAAGTTTTTATTATGTTCGGATTAAATACGACGGTCGAATATCTTGGTACCCGTATCACGTCTTTGAAAGTCAATGTTCGATAGATGTTACTTTTTATCCATATGATGAGCAGACCTGTCATATTATATTTACCATTTGGACGTATCGGTATGATGAAGTTGAAATAGATCCTGAATCAAAATTCGAACTAGACGAATATACAGAGAATAGCTTATGGACAATAACATCAACTTCGGTGCAGATAAACAGAGTATTAGGCAGCCATGAGATCGATTTCACGATTAACCTACGCCGTAAACCCACGTATTACATAGTCAATATCGTCATACCTTTAAAATTCCTAGGCATTCTTAATTCCTTAGTATTTATCATCCCTGCCGATGCAGGCGAGAAAATGTCTTATTCAGTTACTGTCTTTTTGTCGTTGGCGGTATTTTTAACAATAATAACAGCCCAACTACCCGTCAATTCAGAAAGCACACCTATCCTCAGTATTTACATCGTAGTTCAACTGAGTTACTGTATTTTAGTGCTTGTCGTTAATTCATTCCAGTTAAGACTACACCACAGACATGAAGGAAATGAAAAATCTAAAATATTTGTTTTTGCTGTTAAACTGCAAAGAAGAATGTGTTTCTGGAGAAATAAGATACATTCTGATACAAACGAAATAGGACGCATCAACAATGAAGATACAAATGCTACCCCTGAAAGGAATCACAACGAAGAAGCAATAAAATGGCGTGATGTGTCGTCTACTATTGATTTCTTTGCCTTTTGGATTTTGATGGGAACAGACTTGATTATAACATTGTTTATTTTCATACATATAAGTGTAAATAAATCAATCATATGATATACATGAAATACACCTACGCTATACATGACTATACGATGTATGGGTTCAAAGCATTCTTTTTTGTATTGATTTCTGCAGGTCTATACTCGCTGCAATGTTTCATTTTAGTAAGTCAAATACCCTGATTTACAACAGCTACTTATAATAAAAAAAAACATTAAAAAATTTTAAGTAATAAAAAATATTTTTAACCATATTTTGAACACTGATTGTCACACAACATGAACAATACGTCTAGATCAATATGTTTATATTGCACAAAGTTATGCTTTGCTTAGATGCTATTTAACGTTTTCATTGTTATTTCGTCAAATATTTAATGATTGGTGTTTTAGTCTGATATAGATGTTTTATATATCATTTGATTGGCATTGAATTATCTGTCTGTTTATGTCAGAGCTCTTAAAATGGAATATCACGTTTTTTTTTTTTATTATTTTCGACCAAAATTGAGGATTCAAACCCTATACAACTGATTATGACAATTTGTTGGTTGTTGTGTTACCACAACTGACCCACACTAGGGTAAGGATTTGATTTCCTGAAAACCAAGCAATATTTTTAGTAATATTTGGCTTTCGAACGGTACTTTTTCGTTAGGAGACTTAAAACAGTAGTTGAAATTTGGCATGAAGACAGGCAATACATGTATGATTCAGGATTACAATGAAGTGTTTTCGTTAGAGTATAGTTTATGTTAGTCGTCCATCAATCCCTTTCCCCCAGCATAGCAAATTGCAAAAATTGACAAATTTTCCCCAAACCAACAAATTAAAACAATACAAACTTTTGAAGTATTATTGCACTTAATACACATGATACAGTAACATTACAATATCTTGTCGTCGTGTACTATGTACATGGTATAATTTATAAAGTTGATTGATTGTTGTTTGCTTTATGTCCAGTGGAAAATATTGCATGCATGTTCATGGCGAAAACACGTTAATTTTAAAATACAATAAGGAGGTCTTGGAATAGGAGGTCCACAGTGAGGTATACGGTGTTTCTTGGATGAAAGTTGGAAAATGAGGACATCTTGAATAATGAAAAAAAAATAGACTTACAACAGCTGGTAACACTTATCCCCTCAAATATTTAATAGAAGAGTTTCCTTTTAAATGGCAGGGAGTGTTGATCAATGTATATAGTATGCAGTTGGATATCGGAATTCACATGTATTTTTAAAATGCATATAAGGCATCTTATATAGGTAAGATACGTTTTGCTCGTGTTGAGTTGTGATATTTCCGTATTGATTATTGTAAAAATACTTGGTTTTTTGTATGATATTATATACACCCGCCTCGAGAGCAGGAGATATTTGGATCGAATCAACATCGCGTCAAGCAAAGACGTTAAAATTGGTATTAGGTGTTTCAGCGCTAAAAACGCGGCACTATAGTGTTAAGACTTGACGGCTCGGAGGTTGAAATGTGTCCGTCCAAGTAGGGTGTCTAATCTGCTTGTGATCTGTAAGCTGGAGAACCTACAGATTGCACTTTGTAAATACAACTGTTTCGTGTTAGTTTAAACTCTGAAAAGTTCAGGGCATATAAACGTTGAAAATATACGACACAGCCCTATATTTTGACCTTTGAAAAAATTTGTTATGCATATAACTTTCAATTCTAGGATAAGATTTTTTTCAAAACATCATAGTAAAAGCGTTACAGTTTTATCCGTAATAGGAGTTCCGATGGGAAATTGCATTGTCAATATTTACAGAAATGCAACCTATATAGGGTGAAAAAAGAGAACATTAAGAATTTAACCAAATTTGCTTTATCTCACAGATTTTAAAGAAATTAACTCAAATATGAAGTTTTATAAATATTTTATAAAGATTGATAGAATCCTGGTCCTTAGATATAATGACTCAGCATAAATTCACAGATTACAGTATGCATAGTTTACTTAAAGTCCGTAATACAAAATTAATTTATAATATTTGCATATTTGTCAGTTAAATTGTTCTAAGTGCTTATATTTATTCTTCGCAGTCATTGAAACTCATCAATCCTTTCTGAATATTATTTATGGGGTGTTTGTGCCCTGTCGATAACCCAAAAGTAAGCCGCAACACATAAATCTTCCTTTTATCACCACGGCATAAATAATACAAGCTAGAAATACAAAAATATCTCAACAAAACTTAAAATAGTGTGTTCTATCTTGTATATGTACTAAATATTCCAAATTGCTAGAAACAGCAGAATAATTTAGGAAATTTGAGGCCCCAGGGGCATAAAACATAGACAATTGCCTACCCCCTGGGTCATAAAACAGATAATTTAACTTGTAAATGCTATGATTTTATGTTTTATTTTCTTAATATAGAAAATAATAACTGTTCTTGGAAGGTATGCAAAAATCAGATGACAGCAGTCCTCTCTATAACATTTTAAGTGAATTTATATCTGCATAAATACCACTATTGCAAATATGGCTTTGTTTGAACACTTCTAGTATATATATTAGGTAAATTGTGTCAGATATATGGTAACAGATGATACTGTTGTGACAAGAGTTCTATATTGACAATTTGAGGTAGAAAATGTGAAATTTAATTGACAAATAGGCATACAGTAAGATGTGGACTGGAGACAGGATTGGATATTTTATATAATCTTGATTGTTGTAATGATTGACTGCTAAACATAACATTAAGAGTATTCTGACATGCTTTCAATATGTTATCAAAGGTTCTAAGCATCTTATATCAGAAAATATGCAAATAGGGTATGCTGGCAATAATTCAAGTTTTGTTTTCAAATTCTTTTAAAAATTGAAACAGGGGAGGGGTATAAAATGAGTATTAATGTGATAAAAACTGATTTAAGAGAGATTTTTATTTGAATAAATGTTTGTATACACGTTTAAAGTCCAGGGTTTGGTGTTTCAAGCAAATATTTTGTACTCCGATTACCGAGTTAAAACCACAGTCACACTTTTCCTACGTTTTTAAATGCCACGTTTCATCTACGTTTTGAATAAAAATGTCCCGTTATTTAGAAAGCTAGACTTTACAAGGTTTGTGTTACGTTCTTATCAATTTTAGCTGCCTATCAGTACGTGTAGACCCACGTTTCCACCACACATTGGTACGTTTCGAAACGTAGTTACCACGTTTTTGTTACGTTCCGCTAAGCTTTGATACGTATTTACTATGTTTCTACTTCGTTTTAATTTTCGCTACGTTTGTTATTCAATTCAAAGCATACGCGGCAGGTCACGTTTTGAACAAAGGATCACTACGTTTCGATACGCTTCGTTACGTTTATTCCCGTTTCGCTTCGCTTCGTTACGTATATTCCCGTTTCGCTACGCTTTCAAAACATAGTAAAAGTAGCTCTTGAAACGTTATACTGTGACTGGGGCTTAAAGTTGTATTATAAAGGGCTCTTTTTATATATGTTTGGATCAAAATTAACAATCAAAGTAAACAAAAATGTAAGCCTATACCCATTCGTCTCAACTCGGCCGATTCCGTACCCGCATCTAGATAGAAGGAGAGTAGCGGATTCTACCGAGGATTGCCGAATGAGCCTATATCATCTCAATGTTTTGGTATATATTGACATTAAACTCCTGCCACACAGCCACCAGTGTATCTAAGGACCTGTATGTAATTTTTCTATATAATAATTGGCATATTGGTTTCGTCATCCCTTTATGTTTTCATTATTGATCTAAGGAAATTCCGTTAAATACCACGACAATGAAAGAGAATGAAAAATAAAGAAAATAATATAATACTGTTTACGTAACAGTTGAAAAATGAAATTCTCTAACAAATAATTTAATGTTTAGTTTAACATGTTTAATGTATACACATTTTTTTTTATTGGCAATCAACTTTTCGATGAAACAGAATAATGAACGAGTTATAATTATCCTGACACTATGGTACTAAACATAAGCGAAATATATATATATAGTACATGCATATCAAATTGGAAATCTTCAAGAGTTGTGAATGTTTAAACAGTTATCATACACACTACAAATGTTTATTAACGAAATAAAATCAGCTTAAGATACACAGAGAAATTTCACTCACACGAATTTCATGTATATTGAGATTCATGTCAATCTCGTTTGAATTTCATCTCAAACAGTATTATTCGTGAAACTCGCAAACACGTATTTTATCTCGGTTGTAAACTTATATGACTCTCAAGTGAAACTCACGTGAATTTCAAATGAAAATTCATCTTTTTTTTTATAAAAATAATCTTATTTAATTACATCGAATTACTAAAATTTAATTCAAATCTTACACAATGCAATTTCTCTTGTAAGGTTCACATGCAGTTCCTATAATTATTAATTAACATACATTTGTAAGTTACATACCTCAATTTTCATGAGAGCAAATTTCCCTATTTTGATATCAGTAACCTTGCTCTTATTTGTTTTTCTTTCTGAATCGTTCATTAATTTTTGTTCAGTTTGATTGGCTGTAGATATATATCAATATGCAAGGTGAACATATATGAAATGATTTCCCGCTTGGAAATTGTAATGAGCTGCACAAAAGCATTAACAATTATTTATCAAAGATTATCTTCCAATCTCATTTTCTTTTTAATATAGCAGCCTTGAAAAACACATGATTAAGCTATCTCGCGAGACAACTGAGTAGAAAATATTTTGTAAGTTATTAAGTTCATCAACCTCATTCACATGATAATCTGTACAATTTTATGCTTCTAGAGTAACTTTGACAAAACAAAAAGTCTTTTAAAGAATGTAAAAGGTGCATTATGAAAATGTCAATGTCAGAACAGTAACTTTGACAAAACAAAAAGTCTTTTAAAGAATGTAAAAGGTGCATTATGAAAATGTCAATGTCAGAACAGTATAACAACAGATATGTGTTTCTAAATAAAACAACAATTAAGTCAAAAGGGAATATAAAAGGCACATTAACAAATTTAACAAAGTTTTTAACGTACATAACTTTTTAACAAAAAATATCTCTTGTTAAAACAAACAGTTTATTGGAGTGGGGAAGCCTTTTGATTTACTTGTCTGAAGTATTTGGTTAAAGATAGTTCAAAGACAAATCAACATGTTTGAAACACTAAAGGTATATAAGTAACACAAGCGTCCTGAACATACATAAAGTATTTGCCACTGGACGTTTATCAACCAAAAATCACTTATCAATTAGATTAATGCTTTTCATTATTTTATTATGTAATTATGTATTTTAGTTTTTGATGCATTTTTTTACAGCATCATTTGACAATTCTCTGATTATTAGAACTTAAATGACAAACATGACTAGGGCCAAATGTATGTAGAGCAGTATCTGTTTGCCCTTCCGGAACACTTGATATCACCTTGTTTTATGGTGGTGTTCCAGTTGTTCAGTCTGTAGCGTTCATTGTTGTTGGCGTTGTCGGTTAAATGTAAATTTTGTGTCATTGGCCTCTTTTCTCTGAAAATCAACAATTCTATCCAAGTCCCTCGTTGGTTGGCAAATGTCATACAAAAAAACATTTAATCATCATTTGAGTTTAGTATGTTTGATGAGAGAATGAAAGAAATATGTGAATTGATTTTTGAAAACATGAATATGTTTATCTATATGCATATACATTTCTAGTTTATTTAATTTTTTTTCTCATTTCAAATACATGGTTGCATCATGTTTACATAAAATACGTTAGAAATAAGCACAATCTCTGCATAATATCATATAAGTTTAGAGGAACGAGGAAAAAAGTTTAATGACAAACAAATTACACATTATGTGTTTTCTGTTGACAGTATGCAATGGTTTTCATCAAAGTTCAGATGTTGTCAAGAATCTGTTCAACAACTCATTCATCAATAAAAGTTACAATAAACAGGTGAGACCAATTAACGATCAAAATGATACCATTATTGTGACTGTCGATTTCGAGCTGTTCAGCATTCATGATTTTGATGAAGTGGCAAAAAAGATTGCTGTTTCTTGTAACTTGGATGTTATATGGTGGGATGACCAGCTAGTTTGGAATAGATCGGCTTACAACGATATTTACGACACGTTACTTCTTTAGGTTAGTAACGATTATAATACTTTTTCTTTATCAACCACAGTTTTAACTTTTTTTTAAAAGCTTTATACTTTTGGACTTGAAATGTATTCTTTCAACTTAATTTCATCTTTTTTTAAAGACATTCCACATCTTTATTCTAACAAAAATTATATTTTCAAACGTAAACTATTTCGTTTGATCAAAAGTGTTCTTCATTTCAAAAATATTCTAAAAGTACGGTATATTGCTGATGCGTCCCATAATAGATTAAAGTTTTATAAACGACTGAAATTGTGGTTTTTTTTAAACATAAGAGGTTCAGTTAATGGACATCGTAGATTTAGTTTTAGAGATATATAGTTCAATTTAGGTAGTAGTATATTCTTTATCTAAACATAATTACTTTGAAAATAGGCGAAATAAGGTCCTCAAGTGACAATTTGCAATGTTATTTTCACAAATATAGCATAAAAAATACTTTTTAAAGCCACTAAACAACAATGAGTATCAGCGGGAGTAACGAAAACTACTTTTAAACAAACGACGGGGAAATAAAAGTTGATATAGAAGGATAAGCAGACAATGCCCTACGATGTGAGAACCCGTTTGAAGATAGATCTTGGGAAAAAGGATAGGATTGTTGTAACGAAAAATTGAAAAATCCATTATCATCTGTGCAACTTATTTCCAATGATAAACAACAAACTCGTAATAAATTTGAAAATTTTCGAAAGGATAATTTCAAATTCAACACTTAGGTTTAATAATTTAATTGTACGCATAATCCTTTTAATGGTGAACAAATACAGTCGAGTTATATTATCCTTGTGTCCAGCTTTGACTTCAAATTTATTTACAATAAACTTTAGATAAAACGTTCGTTTAATACTTATTATGAATGAATTGATAAAAAAAAAATCGTTGTCTTGAATATCGTGTTCTTTTAACGCTGAACATTTGATGGAAAAATGCTACCAGTAAAAAAACCGAGCATATTTAATTCAATCTCCACTGAATAGCCATTAAGGGTCAATTAGTAATGATGGTTCATATATCTTTATACGCTTGATGTATTTCAGGATACAATTTGGAAACAAGACAAGTTTGAAGAATTAGGCGGAAGTTTTTATTATGTCATTGTTGGTCACAACGGCCTAGTAGCCAGGTATCCATATCACATGTTTGAAAGCCAATGTTCCATGGATGTTACCTTTTATCCATTTGATGAGCAGACTTGTCATGTTATATTTACCATTTGGACGTATCGGTATTACGAAGTTGGATTTTATCCTGATTCCAAATTAGGACTGGGAGGATACGTAGAAAATAGTTAATGGGCAATAACTTCAACTTCGGTACAGATAAACGGGGTTTTAGGTAGCCTCGAGATCGTTTTCACGATTAACCTACGTCGTAAAACTACGTACAACATAGTCAATATCATAATACCTTTATTATTCCTGAGCTTTCTTAATTCCATAGTATTTATTATCCTTACCGATGCTGGTGAGAAAATGTCTTATTCAGTTACTGCGTTTTTGTCGTTCGCGGTATTTTTAACAATAATAACAGCACAACTACCCGTCAATTCAGAAAGGACATCTATCCTGAGTATTTACATCGTAATTCAATTAAGTTACTGTATTTTAGTCCTTGTAGTTAATTCGTTCCAGTTGGGAATACAGCACAGACATAAATACAACGAAAAATCTAAAATATTTGTAATTGCTGTAAAACTTCAAAGAATAATTTGTTGTTGGACAAATAAGACTCAATATGATACACACGAGAAAGAACACACCAACGGTAAAGATGGATGTGCGAGTGAAAGTGCATCCCTTAAAATAAATGACACCGAAGACGCAATAAAATGGCGTGATGTTTCGAATGCTATTGAATTCTTTGCTTTTTGAATTTTGATGGGGACAGATTTGATTATGACTTTGCTCATTTTCATATGTATAAGTGTAAATATATCAATAGTATGACCATTGCTCTACATGGCTCTAAGATATATCGGTTCTAGATATTATTCGTATAAATTAATTTCGTTCAGTCTTTATTCTTAGTATTCAATTTGATGTATTTATCAGTCGATTGGCTTTGAACTATCTTTCAGTAGCTGCAAGTACTCTTTAAAAAGAACGATGTGGCTTTTGTTATTGTTTTCGCGTCAAATTTATTTTAACAAGTTAATTGTAAGTTATCGTCTATCATATTTTTGTCACGTATTGATTACGCATTAAAAATGCTGTTAATGTTTGCGTTAGAGACGTTTTGAATTTGTATGGCTAACTATACATATGGTATGATAGCTGTCAAAGGCAGTACTGTGATCTCCGGTTTCAAACATCTATGTATTTTTGTAACTGTTTGGAAGTTGTTTTGTTGATACCGCTGTTTCTAAAATGCTTTTCTCTGAAAATGTCATCGATGGGGCTTGAGACCTTGTTTTCTGAATATGTCCTTGCATGCTCACATCAAGAGGAATATTCAACAATAGAAATAAGACGTTGCTTATTTACCCCACAGTTAAGGAGTGAACATGTCCATCATCTCATCTTTTAATCTAAAACGGGGAACTTGTCTATACGACCTTCAGTGCACGCAAAATGAGAGACACTTGTTTACCCGGCTGATTAACAAATGGTATTCATAAATGAGAGACAGAAAGAAGCAATATAACAATGGGTGTATTAAAAAGTACTGTATTCGTGCTTTGATTCACGATGCAATACCCTTACATGCACTCGATAAACGCAAAGGAAAAAAACCCAAAATATATATAATTGATATTCAACGCACCGTCACATTAATTCCAAGTATATACACGACATATAAAGATGACATTCACAGCGTAATCAATAGATTTTAAGTAACGGTTTGGATTGAATCAACATACATTTTGCAGGATATAACTACCTTATAGTCTAACCAAGATGTATGATGATTTTGTTTTGTTAATTTTTTTTTACGTGTACCTTAATTTTAGTATGTTTAGACATATGGTTTTTTTTGTGTGAAGCAGAAACATTTTCCTGATGATTAGAGAATAAACAGTTAGATTGCTTTTAGTATGAAGAGACTACAGTGATATACAGAGTGCAAGCATTGTTTATATAAGCATGTGAAATAAGGTTACATTGTCTAACATAGTGTTACAAATAAAAAAAAAACAGTACTTCATTTTTTTGTTTTTATTGACATGACTATGCAATGGATGTCAGGGGTCTAGTAGTAAAATAATTTGAATTCCCTTTTCTGACGAAGCATTTATGAAAAATGCCTATTGTTATTGTGAAGTGTGTTTGACGGTACACAAAACAACAGGATTATCAATTGCAATGTCATCAGACAGTTTTGTACGTTATATTTCAGTATTGTGATAGGAACGGACAAAGTGGTTTTCATCTTCAAGGGTTAAACATGTTCTTTGGATTCGAGTTATATTCAGATAGCTGCCATTTTCTGTAAATTACTTGTGATCACTGCTTCTAATGATCCTTTAGTGTATCTGTTATATCTTATTGCTTGATTACAAGTGTTCAGATTTGTAAGTGAGTTTATGAAATAAGAATTAAAATAGCTAAATAGCTACACAATATAGTGGTAATCGTCACAATATCCATTGACGCGGGAAGAGGCGCCAACGATACAGGATGGATATCCTAACAAGATTGTATCGAAAGTACACGGAAGCCCATATCGCACGATCATTTTCTATGTTCAGTGGACCGTGAAATTGGGGAAAAAACTCTAAATTGGCATTAAAAGTAGAAAGATCCTATCGTAGGGAACATGTTTACTAAGATTCAAGTTGATTGGACTTCAACTTTATCAAAAACTACCTCGACTAAAAACTTTAACCTGAAGCGAGGCAGAATGACGGACGGACGGGTGAACGAACGGACTGACGAACTAACAGACGCAAAGACCAGAAAACATAATGAACCTCTACTATCGTAGGTTTGACATAAAAAGTTAAAAAAAAAAACCTGACAGTGCCATGCAAAAAAAAATCCCCCAAAGACCAAATGAAAACAAAAGTACACAACGGAACAAGGAAAAACAGACTAGTAAGCGAAAACTGGGTCTGATCTCAGGTGCTCAAGAAGAGTAAGCATATCCTGTATCACATGTAAATTTTTAAACCTGATAACTTTTGTAAGCTATTATTCGTGTTTTTCTATGTCCTATTTTTTCTCCCATTTATTTGTATTGTAATCCTGTCATGTAATGTTTTCATTTAAATGTTATATTTAACATTGCCATTGAAGAGGGAGGTTTGGCATGCCACAAAACCAGGTTCAACCCACCATGTTTTTCTTAAAATGTCCTGTACCAAGTCAGGAAAATGGCCATTGTTATATTATAGTTTGTGTGTGTTGCATTTTAATGTTGTGTTTCTGTTGTGTCGTAGTTTTCCTCTTATATTTGATATGCGTTTCCCTCAGTTTTAGATTGTAACCCGGATTTGTTTTTTTCTCAATCGATTTATGAATTTCAAACACCGGTATACTACTGTTGCCTTTATGTAAAACCCATTGTACTACTCAGATAACAAACCTAAATTAGTGGTGCCACAATTAGAAATTTATCAATGTTCAAATCTCAAAACTCGATTGCGAAGACAAATTAAGTTATAAAAATAATCACCCTTAGGAAATATCAGGAACCTCAAAACGATTGAAAGCCTGTGCACGGACCGTTATGACCTATGTTTCATCCACTATGCGAGTACCCATTCCTTCAAAACAATACACAACCGATTTATTAGAGTATCACGTCACTCTATCCGATTTGGTAGATATGAAATTTCACAAAAAACATGGTTTATTATCAATGTGGAGATTAGTTTTATAAAAAAAAACCATCCCATAAGGTTAAGAACCAAGTAAAAAAAAAAAAATTGGAAGCTATATAGCCTGATAAGCAACATTGATTTAATAGAAATATATGTTACAATCAATATTAAATAACATCTGAAATTTGCATGAATATACAAAATTACATATTTTGTTGTAAGAACAACATTTGTATCTTATTTTATATATTCAATACTACAATTTTCAGATATTCTAAATAGCTTCAGTATATTTCATATCTTGACAATTTAATCAAATTGTCAGTTTTAACTAACAATTATCCCTTAAAAACTATTATGGACTTCAGTAATAAAACAATAATAATAATGTATGTATAGGATAGTTAAACACTTCTGCACAGAAGCTAATTAATCTCATAAAAAGTATATTTACAAGTTCTGGCTCACAAATTTCAGTAAACACAAACGCGTTTTCTACAACAATTTGGTAAAACTAAATACTTGTAGTATATATTTATACTTGTAGTATATATTTATACTTGTAGTATATATTTATACTTGTAGTATATATTTATACTTGTATGAGAATGTAGCAATTGAATAAAAAAAAACAATTTAACAGTGAATGCTCTTTTTGTACCAAGGATAACTGACTAAAACTATGTACTAAATTTCCAACAGTAACATATACATGATATAATTGTACTACTGTACAACATTAAAAGTAACAGTCAATAACTACTATAAATATACATTATTTATGTTTCGGAATGTATGAAGGAATCGAGGAGAAAGCACTTTCTGTATCTTTGGTAAATGGTGAAAATTGATACTCTCCTTTGGACTTCATTGTTAAAGTTTCTAATGCAGTCTCTATTCTTTGCATTTTTTTATTCAGGATCTGGAATTCAATTAAACTACTTTCACTTTCCTGATCCATTTCACCAAATCCAGATGACTGATCAGAATCATTATGAGCCATTCCAGATGTGCCAGAGGTACTATTAACTCTACGACGCTGTCTTCTACCTGGACTTTTAGAAGGCCCAGGAGATCTTGAAGTGGTGGACGACATCTTCGATGTTTTGTCTTCCCTTGGCCGATGAATCATTGTTGCTTCAACCATTTCACGAAATTGAGTGTGTAAATCGAGTCTGTTGATTTCTTTCATGATAGCATGAAACCACATATCTTAATAAAAAAGTAGAATAACAAATGAAAGGAATAGAAGGAAAATTGAATGATACAAAATAGAAAAGTTAATATACATTGTAGTAATCATATACTCACATTAAACATATTTAGCAACCTCATGCTAGTCTATTTTTTTAAAATGCACAAATATTGTTTTACTTCAAATCAAAATGACGAAATAACACAACTTGAATGAAGAAGTTATGATAATCTTTGAAATTTATCGATAATTGCTACGTTAAAATTGGTTGTTATATTTAGTAGGGACTAGGGAGTATATAGTTATCAAAGGTACCATGATTATAATTTAGTACGCCAGACGCGCGAGTATTTTACACAACTATCCCTGCAGATAAATCTCAACTAATATGCGGCTGAATTCATACAGGAAAGCTTGCTGTTCGGTGTGGGCCGTACTTTGACCTATAAAAGTTTACAATTTAAGCACTGTGACTTGGATGTAGGATTGTATCAGTGGCACTCATACCACATCCTCTTATTGCTATATCTTAACCAACATCAAATGATGTTAGCAGAGAAAATTATTTATAACATTCTATAATGTAAACTAAAAACTTTGAATCGATAATAGCTTTATTGGAAAGTGCGCATGTCCAGTTGGAGTAAATCAAATACACAAAACTTAAGTTCATAATTGTACTCGCATCTCCACCTTAAATATTTTCCATTGGAACTTCATGTATACTCGTAATGTAACATCTAGTGGTATACTCGAAATGTAAAACTTTACTAGTATCTATACAACTAAATTTGATTCAAAATAGATTTAACCGATTTATTTTAAGATGAAACAAAACCCTTATATTTGTCCAAAGTTCGAATCATATAGTACTGCAACTCTTTGATTATATAACATTTTGTGAGTTTAGGTCCGAATAAATCGATAATCAGCTCTTGCTGGCGGATTTTTTTTAAGTCCTTAAAAAAAGTTTTTAATGCCAATATATCAAGATTATTTTCTTTGGCGACTTTTCAAATGTGATAATACGGAAAGCAGTGCATGTCACCAATCAGGATATAAATATCCAATCCATGAATTAAGTACTATTTCGGTGTATCTTTTTGAAAATTTGTATCAATTCAGTCGAATTGTTTAGGTGTAAAGGTGTTTTTTAAACAACAACAAGTGTAAATTCTAAGATTCTAAAAAGTGGAAGGATAACATATATCTTTTTAACCCTTCAAAAACAACCAAATTAAAGATGTATTCTAACTTACCTAAATTTGTTCGACCATTTGATTTTCTTTTTTCCTTTTCCCATAGTGCCTGTAATAAGGTATTTGGTGTTTTTTCTATTTTCCTCTTTTCTCCATCTGGCAAGCAATGTAGCAATTTGTTCCTATCTTTTTTCTTGAGTTCTTTAGACAGTTTAGTCAATATAACGTGAAGATCTGGATCGGAAATTCCAATGGACGCTATTGATTGAAATAAAAAAATAACCCGGATAATGAACAATTATGCATGGACAAACTATTTGAAGTGGCATTATGTATTGCTATAAATCGATTAGATAGATGCTTTTGAAGACGATGATTAGCCCGTTAAAGATACCATTACATATAAGATATGAATATTATTTTTCAATTATAACAATTATTGTTTCTTAAAACACATTTGGTTCAAATTGTATAAAAGTTAGAGTTTGCCCTGTTGCATAATTTCGCGAATATTTTACTCTCCATATTATACCAGATTTGTCACAAATTCGTCATCCTTTTAACTTTGTTTAAAAAAGTAACAGTTTCCCCTTCAGACGATAAACATTGTTATTACCTTTGAGTTATAAGTACTAGATCTTTTCGACAAAATGAAGCGTTAAAGTAAAGCCCTTAAGGTGGTACCTAACACTACAGGGAGATAACTCTGTAAAGTCAGCTAAACGTTTTAATAACGTTGTGTTGTATAAGGAATATTAAGCTTCTCAATGATCAAAATTGGTGTTTATCAAATTGCTATATAACCAGTGTAATTTTTCTGACAAAACGGTTGGTTCAAATTTTTTTAAATTTCTATATTTTTGTTAAAGTGTCAAAGTAAATACTGTGACAAAATTTTATGAAAATTAAACGAGCCAAATTAATTTTAGTGAAAGTGTTGGGTACCACCTTAATCAACACTTTATAAGCAGATAATTTCGCAGATATTGTTGATTCGATATTTATGTATTGTTTTCGATAACGGATTCGTTGGACAGAGTGTCCCTGCTTTTAAGGAAAATACAAAACGTTAACCATATTAACGTGTAATGTTTCTTGTAGAACTTTGTAAGGATGAAATCTGAATTACAGTGCATTACAAAAAAAATTAGTTTGCGAGGAATATGTTTGATTTGTCTAATCCTTTATCCCATCCTCACTTCAAAGTTACTTTACTCACACAAAGCAAATTATCAAAACATAATTATGATCAACGACATGACGAGTGTCATTTGTAAATCTGCTATCTGCTATCATAACGTAAAAACCTAGTTCAACTTTTTTGTCCTTGATGTTCAACTCTTGATTTACTTGATATATGATGTTTGAACTCATTTGTATATCAGCAAATTAAAACAAATTAGTTCTAGATAAAAAAAGATAAAAAAAATCTTAATCAAGTATACCTGAAATCACAGGGATAGGTGCACCTGGTTGAAAGAAAGATCTTTCAAGTGTTCGCAACCAAAATTCTTCTCTTTGCGACAAAATAGGAGCATGTTCTCCAATATTCAAATAATAAGCCAGTTTTTCCTTTTCATATTCCAAAAAATTAATCATTGACGCCATTTCTTGTAATAGAGTTTTATACTTTAGAATGTGGATATGCAATTCTTCTGAAACTTTTGCTTTTATCATCATCGCATTAGCTTCTATCAATGATCTTATAACATTTGAATCATAGTTAAGTCTCCTTGTTTCCTTAAGCATACAACGAAATAAAGCACATGCTGCCATCGTAGATAGCTTTTCAAATGGCTTGAAAGCTTTTAAATAAAGCACATAAAACCACAATGTTTGCACCATAACTGTTATGAAATTATTTGTCTGACAAGTTTGTTTAAAAACTGAATTTTCAGTTTTATACAACTTCTTTTCTCTTTCTACTTTAATCAGTTGAGCCTGTGTATCATCTAAATCTGATTCCAATGCTTGTATTCGCTTTGTAAATGACTGCATTTCGTGCTTTATTGCCAGTACATCTTCTTTAGAATGCTCTCTCTTTAAGCCTGGACAACATATACAAAATTATTTTTAATTATATATTGTAATATCCTGCAGAAAAATTACAATGGAGATACATTAGACCTAATAAACACAAGCAACTACTATACCTGGAAATACTAATGTAGAAGACTAGTTTACTATAAATTGTACAGCAACTGATTTGAGTTATTGTATTTACACATAATTTTATAAAATTCAACCCAATTCAATTCAAACCAAATCGTTATTGCCATTTCATCTTATATTAATAGCATTTGACATAACACAAGCATCTGAACATAACATTACATTAGTTGATGTATTTTTGTATTAGGTAATTGAATGTTTTGTAAATCAATGAGGAAGGATAGTTGTACTCACGTAGAAGACTATTTTATTTGTGAAATTGTCATGTTTTATCTTATCAATTTTCACTTCATTTCTTGTCCTATTACTTTTGTGTAATATAATTTGAGTTATTTGTTTTCTATTGCTTCGTTGTTTTCAAGATTGTTTCCGAAATCAATGAATGAAGTTAACGAAAAATAATTTGACCGTATAAAATCAGGAAAAGTCACACTATCAATTTTAGGAAATTATGTCCAAAAAGTACTACAACATGTACAATCGCGATTAACTTAGGTTTTCCGTCCGTATTGTAAGCACTAACCTTATGAACTCAACTATTTACTTTTAAAAATTAGCGCTTTATGCTAGCATTGTAATGACATGCGCTATGTATCATTTTATTAGATTAATGACTAGTATCGTAAATAAGGACACAAATATATCCGACATCAATTTTACTGTTACATGTAGTGTATCTCAAACTTTTGATCACAATTTATAATGTTATGTAACGCTCACTGTTATATTCATCATGTGACACAACAGTCATATCCTTTTACTTAATTGATCATTTTGAGTTGTTTTGTAATATTTCATGAGTTGAAATAAAATTGAGAATGGAAATGGGGAATGTGTCAAAGAGACAACAACCCGACCAAATAAAAAACAACAGCAGAGGGTCACCAACAGGTCTTCAATGTAGCGAGAAACTCCCGCACCCGGAGGCGTCCTTCAGCTGGCCCCTAAACAAATATATACTAGTCCAGTGATAATGAACGCCATACTAATTTCCAAATTGTACACAAGAAACTAAAATTAAAATAATACAAGACTAACAAAGGCCAGAGGCTCCTGACTTGGGACAGGCGCAAAAATGCGGCGGGGTTAAACATGTGTGTGAGATCTCAACCCTCCCCCTATACCTCTAACCAATGTAGAAAAGTAAACACATAACAATACGCACATTAAAATTCAGTTCAAGAGAAGTCCGAGTCTGATGTCAGAAGATGTAACCAAAGAAAATAAACAAAATGACAATAATACATAAATAACAACAGACTACTAGCAGTTAACTGACATGCCAGCTCCAGACTTCAATTAAACTGACTGAAAGATTATGATTTCATCATATGAACATCAGGCACAATCCTTCCCGTTAGGGGTTTAGTATCATACCATCATAACATATATGAGAAGAACATAACCCGTGTCATGCCAACAACTGTTTTTAGAATAAATGTGTTTAGTTCCGATGCAAAGACCTTATCAGTGACTCAATATTAACGCCAAAATATGCAATCTTTAATGACTTGACAACAGTATCGTAATTATATCCCTTCTTAATAAGTCTATTCAAAGGTTTTGTAAGTTTCTGAGATGAATACTGACACCTTTGTGCTTTATAAAGAATATTTCCATAAAAAATTGGATGTGAAATACCTGAACGTATTAGAAGTCTGCATGTTGAGCTATATTTACGAATGATGTCTTTATACCGATGATAAAATTTAGTAAATGTTTTGACTAGTTTGTGATATCGAAAACCCTGGTGTAATAATTTTTCAGTAATACATAAATTTCTCTCGTTAAAATCTAAAACATTGTTACATACACGAGCGAATCGTACAAGTTGAGATATATAAACACCGTAAGATGGTGACAAGGGAACGTCACCATCTAAAAACGGATAATAAACGATAGGAAATGAAAAATCATCCCTTTTATCATAAATTTTAGTATTCAGCTTTCCATTAGTGATATAGATATCAAGATCGAGAAAAGGGCAGTGGTCATTGTTAGTATTAGCTTTATTTAAAGTAAATTCAACAGGATAAATTTCATTAATATACATACTGAAGTCGTCATTATTGAGAGCCAAAATATCATCCAAATATCTAAAAGTATTATTAAATTTGTTTATCAGATGTTGTTTCGATGGGTCTTTGCTTATTTTTGTCATAAATTGTAACTCATAACAATACAAAAACAGGTCCGCAATAAGTAGTGCACAGTTAGTCCCCATTGGAATTCCGATAATCTGACGATATACGGAATTCCCAAAGCGAACAAAAATGTTATCTAGTAAAAATTCAAGGGCATATATAGTATCAAAGCATGTCCAATTAACATAGTTTTAGTTTATTGCTACTAAAAAATTACCTAAAAGAGTTTGAACATATATATTCACATTCTGATTTTTTGAATGCCCATTTAATTAGGTGTGTGAATTGTTTCTTAATGAGAATGTGAGGCAATGTGGTATACAGGGTAGAAAAATCAAAACTTTGAACAGATTCAAAATCACCAATATAAGCATGCAATTTATCAAGTACTTCCAACGAGTTCTTGACACTCCAAAAGTAATTTATTCCACTATTTTCGAAGGCCTTATTTGAACAATTTATTATCAGGTTTTTAATTGTACCAAGTGTGCTGGTAAGAAGAATAGACAATTTAGTAGTTGAACAATGGCTTGAAGACGAAATAAATCTATATTTGTAAGGGGTTTTGTGTAGTTTCGGAAGCCAATACATAGTTGGGACTTTCATTGTATTTGGCTCTGCTTGTAAAGCGGTGGCTAAAAGTTTATGTTTGTTACAGATTTCGTTTTCTGAAAATGGAGTCAGTTGGAATGTTGGTGAATTGGTGATTTCCTTTTTCAGAACCTCAATATAAAATTTACGTCAAACAATAATAATATTATTAGCAGCTTTATCGGCCGGGACAAAAACAAATTCCTTGGCTAGTTCTTTTAGTTTATGTTTGATACGAGAAATAGGTTTATTGTGGTTATTGTTAATAGTAAAATGTTCTTTAAAATGTTGAATACGTATATCAACTATTTTCATTACTGAATTAAAAAAAGAGTCCAAAGATATTTTGTCAGCTTTTTCCCGTTTTATCCATTTCATACAGTAAGTATGGAGTGAGTCGTGGATGATATTACGACACTCATTCCAATTAATAATTGACGGGGGACGATATTTAGGTCCTTTACTGAGGAATGATTTTAACTCTCGGTCTTGAACGATGTTGAGATCTCCTGTTATAACATGGGAAATTGGTCCATAAATATATTCGGAATTACTGCAATTACATGAAGTAGGTGTATTTTCACTGATATTAACATCTTTACACAATTGACTATAATTAAACACAAATTTCCGGGTCGATTTCTTGTAAATATAACAAAAAAGAGGTAGCTCAGTATTGTCAAAATATCCAGGAATTTGTTCTTTAACAGAATGGTCGTTAAATATACCGGCAATATTTACAAAATCAAAGCCTTTATTGACATACTTAATTTTAATAAAATGTTTTTTGTGATCTTCAGGGCGATCAATTTTTGAAAATAATTTAGAATAACAATATGCCATAATAATTTGAACAATTTATACTTAGGACTGCTATATGAAATTGTGAGGCAATCTTCCAAAATTTTATTTAACTTATTAACCGGTAACGAACAGAGTTTTGTTAACAGATAATGTCTGCCGTTGTTTTTTGAAATAGAAATTAGGTCCGAAATATTGGTATGATTGGCCCGAAATTTTCTTTGATTGCGATTTGTTCTACGACCGTGAGAACGTTTTTTACAAACAGTTTTAGAAACTATATCCAAAATGTTAACGGAATTGGTTCTAGATATATTACCAATTCCCATGATATTATCATTTAGACCGAGAGGGTAAACTGTCTGTAATTTTTTAATCAAATTTAATTCAATTATTTTCCGTGATCGTACAAACTTTGAATGCGATTCACCAGGCTGCTTATTTACTACTTCTAAAGGTTGAACTGCTAAATATTTAAAAGAATGGTTGTGCTTCTTAAGGTGTTGGTAAATGATACTTTTGAATTTATTGGGTCTTTTAAAACGATACAGATGTTCTTGGGTGCGTTTAGATAAATATCGTCCAGTTTCTCCTACGTACTGAATACCACACCCCGGTTTGTTTCATGTGAAATGTTTGTTTTAAAGGAATTTACTTTCTAAATAAACATTTAAAATCATAACTTTTAGGAATTTTGGTCCTCAATGCTCTTCAACTTCGTTCTTTATTAGGCCTTTTTAACTTTTATGGATTCGAGCGTCACTGATGAGTCTTTTGTAGACGAAACGCGCGTCTGGCGTATATACAAAATTTAGTCCTGGGATCTATGATGATTTTATTTACAACCACAGGGTCGATGCCACTGCTGGTGGAGATTTATTTCCCCGAGGGTATCACCAGCCCAGTAGTCAGTACTTTTGTGCTGACATGAATTATCATTGATTAAATTAACTGTTTACAAAATTTTGAATTTTTGAAATATTAAGGCTTTTCTTCCTCAGGCATAGATTACCTTAGCTATATTTGTCAAAACTTATAGGAATTTTGGTCCTCAATGCTCTTCAATTTCGTACTTTATTTGGCCTTTTTAACTTTTTTGGATTTGAGCGTCACTGATGAGTCGTTTGTAGACAAAACGCGCGTCTGGCGTATATACGAAATTTAGTTCTGGTATCTATGATGAGTTTATTTACAACCACTGGGTCGATGCCACTGCTGGTGGAGATGTATTTCCCCGAGGGTATCACCAGCCCAGTAGTCAGCACTTTTGTGCTGACATGAATTATCATAGATATGGTTATATTTATAAATTTACTGTTTACAAAATTTTGAATTTTTGAAATACTAAGGCTTTTCTACCTCAGGCATAGATTACCTTAGCTGTATGTGACAAAACGTTTAGGAATTTTGGTCCTCAATGCTCTTCAACTTCGTACTTTATTTGGCCTTTTTACCTTTTTGGAATTCGAGCGTCACTGATGAGTCTTTTGTAGACGAAACGCGCGTCTGGCGTATATACAAAATTTAGTCCTGGTATCTATGATGAGTTTATATATGACGGAAATGGTAGTCAACTTCAATTATGTTTTGACTATTTCACAAAAATTGGTGGAGAGATAAATTCATTGTTTTTAAAATGGGTAGGGAAATGATGTAAAATACTATAAAACCGGCATGACTTTTGCATGTTTTGTCAAAGAAGAGGGACAAAAGATACCAGTGGATGAGTCAAACTCATAGATAGAAAATGAACTAACAACGCCATGGCTAAAAATAAAAAGACAAACAAACAAATAATATTACAGAAGACACAACATAGAAAACTAAAGACTAGGCAACACGACCGTATCAAAAATTTGGGTGATCTCAGGTGCTCCGGAAGGTTAAGCAGATATTTTATTTAATTATCGTTTGTACCATGCATTTGTGTCAGTAAAGTACTACGATTTGTGCAGAGGTACTGATATTATATATCTTTATACCATATTGACAAGCTGTATTTATATAAATTCATTCCTGTTTTTGTTTCACTTAACAATCAACATTTGCTTGTGTATTATTAACATCATTCTACCCATATTGCACCGAACACCCAAATTGCAACTATTTAGCAAAACGTTTTATTAATTCAAATAGACAGAAAATATTCATAGCATAAACAACAGATGACGAATTCATTGGAAAACGTAAAAAGAAAACGTCGCCATGCAACGTCCAAACAAATTCATCGTTTAACATGAGTAAATAAAATACGTTACAAGCATCTCTCATTTCTCATTAAAAAAAATAGTAAGCATTGATGTATGTCAAATTGTTCTTGTTGTTTTTTTTTCAATTCTTAAGGATTTGATGTTTAGCATGGATTCAATTTGTGTACTTCTCATTGCAGAATCATACATCGTGTGTGGGTTTGTTAAAACAATTTTTTCAATGCTACAAGATGGATTCAAAGTAAAATTGGTGGAACCATAAAATGAATAATGATACATCTACAAAATAAACAAAGAATAGACATCTTTGTTTGGATCATAAATAAACTTCTTTAAGTTGAAAAAAACCAAACACGTCAAAATAGGTACAATTCGGGTACTTCACATGGTGGAATGAAGATTAATACATTACCTTTAAATTTGGAATTGTGTCAGTTAAAGTATATTTTAGCGTAAATAATTCAAACCATTCGTTTTAGACTTGCAACATATTTTAATCAAATTGTTTGTTGATCTACTTTTCTCCTTGACTAATAATCGATTGAGTTATGATACAAAAATTTACACCACATAGTATTTTTCACAATGATCAATAATAATCATTTCATAACAAACTTTAAAAAGTTTCAAATATATATTGATTTTGGGAATAGAAGGCATACAATTTTTTCGTATATTATGTACATTTTGCTATATAGTGTGCAATAAGATCTTACTTTTCAAGTCGACTACTTTTTCATTCACTTTGACAAAATCGACACCTTCGGCTATAAGGAAATCTGCATCGCCTTGCTCCATTTCAAAAACAAAACCAATGTAATCTTCTGCTATCGTAAATGTAATGAGAAAACTGTTGCCTGGTTCAATCCCATCCACGACAACAAATTGAGAAGGTATGCAAAGAAGTCTAGCAACTCCATCTCTTAGTTTCTCTAATTTGATCCTATCAAAATGTACGGTTCCTTCTACATGTATTGTTAAATGTTGGTAGCCGTTTTCTGAAAAAAAGTACCCACATTTATGCAATAGAGTTGAAATTTTTTTTTCATTTATGCGCGTAAAAACACGAATAAAGCGAAGATTTTTTGATGCATACTATCAGTTCTGGAAAATATTTCACAAGCTGCAATACAGTAAACAGAATCAACAAATCCTTTTCTTAACTTTTGCTTTATTATCCAAGAACTGTACCAAACCATCCCACTTATAATGGTTCATGTATGTGAAATGAAAACTGAATTCGACAAACTTTGTGCATAAAATTACAAGTAATATGCCTTGTTACTTTGCATTAACCGTGTTTAGCATGTTTATTTTTAATATATATGAAACATCAAAAGAAATCCATGAAATTGATATAACTTATACACAGATGTAAAGTCAACCCCTCAAATTAGGAACCTAGTCACCAGTTCAAAACAAAAGAAAAAAATAAATATGAGATGCAATTACCTGGTTGGTCCGAAGGATTATAGAAGTGTAACACGTTTCCAAGCCTTCTCGCATATTCAAGAACCTTTTTCTGTAAATCTCTTCTGTGTAAGTGAAACAGCATCGATTGAAGTACAATGAGGTTGTCTTTTGTGAGCCGACGAGTCTGTCGTAAATGTGTGAAAAGATCCATAGCATCTTTCATTTCCGAAAGAGTTCGTTTACCAGGTCCACCTAAATGAGTAAAATGTAGAATAATAACAGCTAAGCGGGTATATACCATAAAAACAATATCATTCAAGTTCTTACAGTTTTGGTTTAGCCTGGATACATTTCTGTTAGTGCAGCACATGTCCTACATGGTCATAGAAAATAAAATTGAAATTTTTGCATATATTTCAAAACGTTTGCAAAATCTAGTTAAAGAATCAAGCATTACTTATTTCATAAATTTTGTTTAGTAGGAAAAAAAATATATCCTTTGTACATATAGCTATTATATACTTTCCGCTTTTTTTTAAGGAAGTAAACAATATTTACAATTTTATTGTGTTACAGTGTTAACTTATTAAGTTTAATTTTTACCTATACAATATGATTTCAATCGTTTAAAATCCTCCTCAGTAATTCCCTGAGCAAGGTCATCTAGAAGTATGTTTAATTCCCAGTCTTCAGATGGAGGTTCTGGGAGAAAGTCTTCTGGTGCTAGTCCCACACCAACTGAACGATTGACAGTATCTGTAGCAGCCATATCTAGCTTTCAACGGATCCTACAATGTATTTCAACCAAAAGTTTTATTAAAAGTACAAGTTCTTGTTAAAAAACATAAAGGCGAAGAGTTAACTGTATTTATCAATGCAATTTTGAAAAGTGTTAAGGGTATACATTTACAGTATCGTATTTCATTCAAAGGGATATGAGTGTCCTGCTGCCAAAAAAAAACCCCAAAAAACGTTAGGGATTCCTTTACCTATTTAAAAAATTCTTAATCTCTTTTTAAAGTGTGACTTTACCCGTAGAGGTCTCACAACAAACAGGATACCGCACTGATGTTGTTTATACATGCAGCTATTGGCTTATAATATCAATATAAACTTGTTATATACAAAAAGATTAAGTTTGGTTGCAAAAAAAGACAACTCTTTCCATTATACCACATATATTAAAAATCATTATAGGACACCGTACAGCCTTTAATAATGAGCAAATCAAATACCACATAGTCTGCAGTAAAAAGTTCGAAAATTACAAATGTAAAACAATTCAAACGAACAAAATAATGGCCCATGTAATGTACAAAATGAACTAACTAACGGCTGTTATATGCTCTATGGTCGGGTTGTTGTCGCTTTGACACATTCCCCATTTTCTTTCTCAATTTTAACACAAATATGTATCACAGCAACAAACGACAGTCACTGAAGTATAGGCTCATGGCTTGGGACAGGCATATACAAAAGAATGTGGTGGGTTTAAACATGTTGGGTCCCAAATCTCCCCTAACCTGGGACAGTGAAGTAACAGTACAACATAAGAACGAACTATCCAAAAAAGTTTAAAAAAAGTCTTGACACATCAGATGGATACAAATAGAAATACATCTAACGGAAACACAGAGTGGACATGGAAGGGTACTTGTACATCCCAACGACAAAAAGACACTAAGTACAGATCTGAGAGTTACCGACAGATAGTTCAAAGCCAATAACAACTTATAAATTTTTTTTACATCTAAGATTAAATAATCAATCAGTTCACATTCAACATCCAATGGATATAGTTTCAAGACGTCATAAACAGTTAAAGAAAAACAATACCTTGTGCAATGCCAAAGTACAGGTATAGACAGATTGTAAATCTATGAAAGTGCATATGTATTATTAGGCCTTCCAATTTTAAAACATTGTAGTGTTATGATATTGTAATTATTGTATTTATTTATGTTGGCCTAATTTGTGTTGTATGGCCTGATAGTTGTTTACAGAATAATTTTAGAACTGTGCAGTTTAGAAATCACTGGAACAATTACAGAATGATTGGAACTTTCCAGAATGATCCTAATAAAAGATGCGTTATATAAACTTCTACATTTTACTAGAAACTTCTGTTGTAACTTTCCAGGATGTTCCATTATAGACTGTTCTAGAATCTTCCATGACAACTATATATATACAGACACTAAAGTTAAACACTCACTCTTGGGCTTGGACTTAGACATCGATAGACATTAATATTCATAGCAATTGGATTGACACTTTTATTCTACAAACAACATCATACTGGATTGTGACCGTAATATTCAGATTGGATTCCGAAAGATATCCGGATACAGATAAAGATAAAAGATTGGACTCATATTTTGACAGTTAAGTTGACAGTAATATTTGTGTAATACTTCTTGTAAACTTTTGTATAATAAATATTGTTAAATTTTATTATTGATTTGTGTCTTTTGTTGGCTACAATTTAAAGGCGATTTCTGGCCGTAACAGTAGAAAGATATAATTTTCAATAGTCTGAAATTTAATTCAACATTAGTACAGATCTGATAGCTAATGACATAGTTCATAGCCAATAACAAATAATAATGAAAAAAATCATGCATCTAAGACAGCTGGACTTTTTGATCGACAATATATTTGTTGAGTTTGGAGGATTCATATTTCAACAGACAGTCGGTATTCCAATGGGTACTAATTGTGCATTCCTACTAGCCGATTTATTTTTGTACTCGTATGAAGCAAAATTCATTCAAAACCTTCTAAAATACAAACAGAAAAAGCTCCTTGCGAAGTTCTTTAATTTTACTTTCCGATATATTGATGATGTCCTATCATTAATTAACCCATATTTCAGCCAATACGTACATCTCATATATCCCAGTGAAATTAAGGATACTACTGATACTAGAAGGACTGCTTTATACCTTGATCTTTTCCTCAATATTGACACAGATGGACGACTTCACACGAAAATCTATGATAAACGTGACGATTTCAACTTCCTAATTATCAACTTTCCATTTCTCAGTATGAACATACCCTCTGCCCCGTCGTATGGTGTTTACATTTATCAATTGATACGTTATTCTCGTGCATGTTCACACTATACGGACTTCATATACAGGAGTTTGCTCCTAACGCAGAAACTGCTCCAACAAAGTTATGAGGAGGACAAATTAAAAATGACACTCCTTAAATTTTACGGACAACATCACGAATTGGTTGATCCCTACGATGTATCTTTGTCCAAACTTACTACTGACATTTTTTTTTAGATTTCAGTTTGTCATTACGTCTGATCTTTTTATTACCGAACGTGACTTATTCCCGATTGTGACTGTTTTGCTGAGTGTGAATTCGCATTGCTATAAGACGGTGCCACGGTCATGACGATACTTTTCCATCCCAAATTCATTTATTTAGTTTTGATGTTATATTTGTAATGGTCATTGCATTTTGTCAAATGTCTTAACGTTTCTAGTTGTAAATCTTAGTTTTTCTGTTGTATTCGTGTGATATGGTAAAGATAATTGTTCATTCAGTTCATTTATTAAATTGTAGTTTGGATCTACGAAAGGAGTAGGTCCGGTAAGGGCCGATTTTGGCCTCAAATTTCAGGTTTATCCAACGAAAGATTTTGGACACTTTTTAAACACTTAAGTGTCTATTTCAATTGATTTGATTAGTTTTTGTGAAAGTTTTTAACTGCTTTAGTCATTTAAAACGCTCAGATTCAAGCTTACATATGAAAAATCTAGCAAATATGCCAAAAAAAGTCACTTTTCATAAGGTTTTGGTCAAAAATGAGAGTGGCCGCATCCGTGTTCATCATCAACCTTTATATATTTTATGTATTATCATCAAATACAACTTACGTTTCAATATTATGAATGAACACGAATGCGACCACTTTCATTTCAGACGGAAAACGTCTAAATTTAACTTAAATGCTAAAATCGTGAAGAAATTTAGCATGACTTAATGATGCAAGTACCCGATATATGTACATTTTATTGTCAAAAACAGCCTATATTTATGTAGCAGAAGCATTCTACTTTCCAATAAATAGCTAAAGGATAACAATTTCATAATTTTGTAAAACTGCTATATTTTGGGGCCAAAAGGGGTCTTACTGAACCTACTCCTTTACACGATATATTTAGTTTACAGTTTACAGTTTATTTCAGGAGAAACACCGACATAGCTAGAGAATACTATTAGTTATCTGATTACTATTACAATTTTATATTACTTAGTATTGTAATTTTCACTTTTAATAAAATTTGTAAGATAGTCATACAAATCTAATCTTGAATTCCATACAAATTCAAACGTCATTTTGAGCCTTACACTGGGTTTTAGCTAACACGGCTGTGTATTTTTGTAATGTGTCTGGTTTTTTTTCTATAGCTAGTCACCACTTCAGTTTAATCATGTAGCTTTATTATATAGTCATTTTATAAAATTTAATGTTCATAAAAGTATGAATTATTCTAAACTCTAAATAATAAGGATGTTCTTATCCCAGGCGTATTGGTTACATTTTACAAATTCAAATGTGACGTCATTTTGAGCCTTACACTGGGTTTTAGGTAACACGGCTGTGTTTTTTTTTGGTAATGTGTCCGTTTTTATTCTATAGCTAGTCACCACTTCAGTTTAATCATGTAGATCTATTATATACAAATTATGAATTATTTTTAATTCTACATGATAATGATGTTCTTGTCAAAGGCGTATTGGTTACATTTTGTTTTGGGACTTTTGGTCCTCAGTGTTTTCTACTTTGTACTTGTTTTGGTTTCCAAACTTAGCGTCACTGGTTAGTCTTGTGTGGACGTAGCACACGTCTGGCGTATTAAATGTTTAACCTGGTACATTTGTTGGCTATTATTCATTTGTTTCTCTGTCCTATATTTTCTCTCATTTATTTGTATTGTAGTCCTGTCATGTAATATTGTCATTTTAATGTTATAATTAACAAAGCCATTAAAGCGGGAGGTTTGGCATGTCACAAAACCAGATTCAATCCACCATTTTTTTTTTAAAATGCCCTGTATCAAGTTAGGGAAATGGCCGCTTTTGTATTAGAGTTCGTTTCTGTGTGTGTGACATTTTAATGTTGTGTTTCTGTTGTGTCGTAGTTCTCTTATATTTGTTTCCCTAAGTTTAAGTTTGTAACCCGGATTTGTTTTTTCTCTATCGATTTATGAATTTCGAACAGCGGTATACTACTGTTGCCTTTCTTTATTAATCAGTACACATTCAACATCCAATGGATTTAGCTTAAATACGTCATAACCATCAGAGAAAAACATGGCCTAGGGCAATGCCAAGATACAGGTATGAACAGATTATAGACCTATGAAAGTGCATATGTATTGTTAGGCCTTTCAATTTTGAAATATTGTAGAAAGATCTTATTTTCAATAGTGTAATCATTAATTCAACATATTGCTATTTAGATTTATTGATAATTTTTTTATACTGCAGTCTACATGTGATACTTATAAATTGATATATTGCACAAAATGGACTATTTGTTGGAGATGAATATGTTGATATCTAAGTACACCGTGAATGTTTTGTTGTTAAATGTTTATCTTTTAAATGACACTGGGCAACGAAGTAGCTTCAGGTAAACATGAGTATCCTTGTCAACTATTTGCTAACGGTCGATCTGATCTTTCAATATATATGAGCATGATTTACAGTATATACTGATGACGTTTGGTTACAGCAGTGTTCCATGTTAGGTAAAGGTTGAACACTGACAATCATGTCCTACTACACCACATTATTTGTACACTTAACATCAGAACTGTTTACTATGATTGTATTTTCGTTTTTAATTTGTCGTATCTGCTATGAATGTTTTTCGTTTAAATAAACAGCTAACAACAGGCTGTTCGTTTTTGTTTATTTTGTTTAGTCAATTATGTTACAGCTGATCATCGTGGGGCGTTTTATGATTTACTGGTATATGTTTAGTTAATTGTTGATTTCTGTATTGTATAAAATTCAGAGAACCACACAAAGTTGTACTTTAACATTGAATATGTACAAGATGAAAATGGCTAAATATAAATGAAAAGTAATCGCGGATCTTATAACAATGTAATTTACCGGTCAATCACAGACAGAATCCACATGATATCATTTGGCAGATTTTAAACTGTTTCCGCTTGGAAATTTCAGTAATGGTCGCTAACCAGGGGAAAATCCGACAAAGCTTTATGCGCATGATCGACAGTATTTTCTAAAAATATATAAATGTTATTTATAGAAAACAATATTCTACACGTATATGAATTACGTAACTAACACGTATTTATCAATCGATAACAAGTAGAGAATACAGTGTTTATAATATGTTTTAGGTCATCTATAGTGAGTGATAAGAATTTGTCTGGGAATAAATGTTTGTATACCAATGTTCACTAGGTGAATATTATGACATTAAAATTGAACTTATTAGAATACATTGTTTTGCAGTATTTTAAAAGAAATGTGTGTAATATATATGTTTATTATTGATCTAAAAATCATCTATGTAACGAGCTAAATTTGGAATGTGTCGCATACTATTGTTAACATTTAAACCAAAATTGTTTATTAATACGCTTGTGGAAGATAAAACAAAATTGTGTCAATACAGACACATAGGTTAATAACATTTGGTAAAGTTTGATATGCCTTTTTTCTGTTAAGATTTTGTGCGTGTATTATAGTACTGCAAAAAGTAAAATCACAAAAATACTGAACTTAGAGGAAGATCAATTGGGAAAGTCCATAATCACATGGCAAAATCAAATAACAAAACGCATCAAAAACGAATGGACAAAAACTGTCATATTCCTGACTTGGTACAGGAATTTTCAAATGTAGAAAATGGTGGATTAAACCTGGTTCTATAACACTAACCCTCTCACTTTAATGACAGTCTCATCAATTTCCGATATTTTTACATTGATGCGTTAAATAAACAGACACAATAAATATAATAGTCAAAATATGGGTACACCAGTCATCATCGTTTAGCAACTGTCAACTATCAAAACAAAACCTCTTAAACTGACAACCGATTCTTTAAACTCTTGTTTTTAACAGACATATTTTTATTAAATAAAGGATTCAACAAAGAGTTACAATAAGTATGGCATTATGTATACGCTTGTCCGCTATGTTGAAGACCATTGTTGCTTTTGAGACTGTTTTATGAACTTTGGTCGGGTTGTTGTCTCTATGACACATTCCCTATTTCATTTCTCAATTTAATGAATACATACCTGACACAGTATCACATCAGTTAAGTTCCTATGTCGTAACATTAATCTCATCCTCTTTCCCAAAAATGACCTACCGAATTAGACTTATTACCGTATTTGTACAAACACTACCACTACAAACCAGTAAAAGTCTGAAATGGCCTATATCTGTACTCTACTGTACTGATTTTTACTCGACCAGTCTGAATTGGTCTGAAATTTACGTGATAATACTTGACTGTAGTCTGAACCATACTTAACAGTCTGAACTTGTACTCAACCAGTACTTAACCATTTTATATGAGTCTGAACCATGCTCGACTTGTCTGAACCATACTCGACATAGTCTGAACCATACTAGACCTAGTCTGAACCATACTCGACCAAGTCGTAACCAACCTAGACCTATTCTGTGTATATATCAACTGATTTTAATCAATTTAGGAAATGTTTAAAAAAAAAAATGAAATTTGAACAACAACTTGAAATTAAAAATGTATTCAATATAGTATTGAAATTAAAATTTCACAATAATCAATCATAATGTAACTCCAACACAATATTCACAAACACTTACATAATTATATATATCATCTTTAAAATATACATAAAACAAGCTGATCAAATAATCTCATTAATGAATTGTAACTAATTACATAATATTTTCAATGTTATTCAAAAATGTTTGAATGTTTCAGAAGTATTTTATTGTATAACTGGACTATTTTCTCCATTAACTTAAGCCTAGTATATATTTTAGGGTGTCAGTTGAGTTTAGTTAATAATGCAGTTATTAGTTTCTTTTTATTATTAATATACATATAAAATAGTATATAAAGCAACTTAATAAATTTGAAAAAATTAGACCTTTGTTTTGATTTGTTAAACCAAGGACGTATAACTAATATACGTCCTTGGTTAAATTAAAAATTTAATATAATCATAGAATTTCCATAGCAATCCTTGATAACTTTTAAAAAAAGGAAATGTGTTCCAAATTAAGGTACCTAAAAATGTATTTCAATTAAATTTAAGTATTTTTTGTCAAATTAAAGACATGGCATTCAAAAAGCACTCTAATATGGTTTAATTACTTCAGTACATGTGTGTTTTACAGGTAAAAAGAAAGCCCTATTTTCTTAAACTCGTGTATTACTTATCTAGTATTTTCGAAAGGCCTTGTTATATAAGTTAAACAGGATGTTGCAATTTTGAATAAATGTTATTTCGAATTTAATACCTCTGACCAGGTGTGATCTTATTAATGAGTTTGCGCCAAGCAGAGGTAATACTTTCTACTTCACCACTAATCAGAAGAACAATTTTATTAATTTCTTGAATTTTATCCCTTTCTGATATAAATTATATATAATATAATTTTTTTTTATCCATAATTATAATAATAAATATATTTCTAATATACGGTTAAACAATTCATTGATTTTGTTGGCTGTTGTTATATATGTTAGTTAAAAAGAAATTTATTTTAACAGTTAAAAAAAGTAGAGGTTGTTTGGTCCAGTATGGTTCAGACTTGTCGAGCATTGTTCAGACCTTTGGTTAAGTATGGTTTAGACTGGAAAAATAGGTCGAATACAGGTCGAGAATGGGTTAATACTGTTTCAGACTGGTCGAGTAATAGTTCAGACTATTTTCAATGGCAAAGATATGGGTCAAGTACAATTTAGTACAGTCGAGTATGGTTCAGACTGGGGTCGAGTAATGTCAAGTAAAAGTCAGACCAATTCAGACTGGTCGAGTAAAAATCAGTACAGTTGAGTACAAATATAATAGGCCATTTCAGACTTTTACTGGTGTGTAGTGTATTAATACGGTGGGTGCCACATGTAGAGCAGGATTTGCTGTCCTTTACGGAACACCTAAGATCACCCCAGCTTTTTATGTGGTTTGTTTTGATCAGTTCTTATTTTACTATTTTGTGTTTTGTGTAGTATTATTTATATCTTTTTTTTTTATCAATGGCGTTGTCAGTTTAATTTTGACTTAGTTTATTACGGTTATGACATTTATTACGTATTTTACCTGAGTTTCAATCTCCCTATGGTATATGTTTTTTCTTTTTTTCTGAGTAACCCCCACTAGCTTGGACTCTTATTTTACTACAAGTGAAACGATACATTCTTTGTGCACTACAAGTCTCAAAGGGTGACAATGTCCGGGTTGCAAAAGTTTTGTATTTTGATATTGTTTTTTAGGAAAATTTAAGTTGAAAAAAGAAATGAAATTTAATGTCTTTAATTCAACGGTTATCCTTTTTATCTCCTCAGTGAACATATGTTCTTATGATGGATGGGGTTAGACGTTATTTTTTAAAATAAAAAATAAAATAAAATGCAGAAACTTTCTGAGGCTTTTTTCTCATTAATAAGTCAGTTCCGTATAAGCTTTTTTTCAATGAAAACCTTGCTCACTTTTTTCTCTCATGTTATACACATCAACAGTAAGGTAATGCTTGAAGCTGATTAAGAGTAACAAAGGATACTGCTTAACACAATTCATTCTTTTGTTCTTTTCAGAAATGTATGTCTTACCGCTTAAGTCGCTCGTAATGTAAGTACGAATCCTCTCTTTTGCTTTAATTGCTTTCATAACGTTTTCGGATTCAGTCGCATGACTTAAACAAAAAAATATGAAAGAAGGCTTAATGAAGGTGTCAGTAAAGTGCATTTCTAGAAAATTTGGATATATATCAGTACGTAAATCACCTGTTCTATTACCTACAGTCTTTACCTGTTCTATTATCTACAGTTCTATTACCTACGTCTGGCGTATACAATTATAATCCTGGTACTTTTGATAACTATTTACACCACTGGGCCGATGCCACTGCTGGTGGACGTTTCGTCCCCGAGGGTATCACCAGCCCAGTAGTTAGCACTTCGGTGTTGACATGAATATCAATTATATGGTCATTTTTATAAATTTTCTGTTTACAAAACTTTAAATTTTTCGAAAAACTAAGGATTTTCTTACCCCAGGAGTAGATTACCGTAGCCATATTTGGCACAACTTTTAGGAATTTTTGATCCTCAATGCTCTTCAACTTTGTATTTATTTGGCTGTTTTACTATTTTGATCTGAGCGTCACTGATGAGTCTTATGTAGACGAAACGCGCGTCTGGCGTATAAAATTATAATCCTGGTACTTTTGATAACTATTTACAAACCGTGTCAAACGATGCAACGTAAGCGGCAGTACAATTGTTCTGTTCATATAATAATATTCATACATCGATCGAAAAAAGTAATCAAATTAAAAAGGTAACATCAATCTGATCGTTTTCCAATCATAAAAACTCATTAAAGATACGAGGCTAATAAAATATTACGCATCGGTCGTTTCAACCATATTAGACTTGTCAGTGGAGCTCAAATCAAAACAGTTGAATGTCGAAATCGAATACAAAGTTTAAGAGCATTACAAACTGCACATTCCGATTGTGATTTTGTAAAAAACGTAAAGTTAATTGGATGCTTATTGTCCCTCTATACAGGAAATATCTTATCGAGTATTTGTGTACTTGCCAACTTTAAGATGTCTTGTCCTTGTCCCATAGTTGAAATGGGTGTTCATGTTATAAATATTTGTTGTTGTATTACGTCATGTTTTTGTTTCAGTGTTTTTGTTGTTGCTAATAAAGATCTTGTCCGTCCTTTGTCGTGTTAAACTGTTTGTGTTAACATTAATGGAAAGATTGAGTCACATATACTGATAGCAATGGGAATTTGTATGATCTGTAAGGATAACAAATAAGATGTTTACCTATACGATACCTTCATGTAGTTGGCATTTCCACATCTTGATTCGAGCATCACTGTTGAGTGTTTTGGTGACGAAATGCGCGTCTTGTGTACAAAATCATTAGTCTGGTATCATTAATCACGTTCACACACTCTTCTCTTTTAACTCGAATCGTGATGCGGTTATTTGCACAATAATCTTTTGTGACCTCGGATCTTCTTTTTTTTTACAGTTGGAACAAATGAGATACACCATCACATACAAAGAGGGTTTTTTTCTAGGGCAGCTTCTATTAACTAGTTTGACCTCACTTTTTTTTGCGTAATTCACGTTGTTCAGTATTTAGTTTTTGGGTTGTGTTCTGTGGGATGCATTTTGTTTATTTTGATAGTTTATGTTGTCGTCAAACGTTCTTAAACATATTTAATTCTCAATCGTAATTTTGTGTTTTTTTTTAATAGAATTTTAATCATTATAAAAAAAATTATTACAGGTTTTTTTGAAATCAATGGCCCGATTTATTGAAAAATAACATATACAAAAAAATACAAACCTATAAAACTTGAACTAATTATATAATGGTCTATGCACTTCTTTTCAACTTTGATATTAAATAAAAATGTTTCTTGAAAGGTGTTTTATATTAGAGTAAAATAATATTCATGTTGGTCCAGTCTATTATGTTTGTTTCTTGTCGATTGTTTTTATTATAATGGAATTGTGAAATTGCAAAAATAAGGTCAACGTGGATCAATTATCTATAAACTTATATATATATATATATATATTATTCATATCAACTTGTTTGACAGTTTTTTCATGTATTGTATATATGTTTCATGTAATCTGTGTTTTTGATGTTTACATTTAAATCTGTCAGTGTTTAACTTTTTGCATCAAAGTTATATTATACTTCTTTTATCCTGGAGTTGGTTCTATCGTCTGTGATTTCTGTCACATTTAGTCCTTTCATGGCTTTTTAAAAAGCTGACTGTAAGTATAAATTTTCCTCATAATTGAAGAACCTATGTTGACAGATAGTGTCTTTTATATACGTCATTTGGACTATGGGGGAAAGTGTCATGAGATAGAAGTTCCTTCATAATAAAAGTTTAAAATGAAAACAATTTTTTTTAATAACGGATTTAATGGTAAAGAGTATTTGTTTCAACAGAAATTTATATCATAGCATTGATTATAAACATTATAACAAAGTTTCAATGGGATCTGTTGTTACGTGGCCAAACAAATATACGTTGACAAAAGTTGTCTAAATGGCGATCACACTTTATCTTCTTTTTTTCTTTCATTAACATAATAATTTTGTTTTGTTATACATGCATGGTTAGTGTGTTTTTGTTGTTGGGATGTACAAGTTCCCGGCAATGTCCACTCCGTGTTGTTGTTAGATGTATTTCTATTTGTTATTATCTGATGTGTTGAGCTTTTTCAACTGATATTTTTCAGATCGTTCTTAGGGACGACATCAAAAGTAGGATAAAAAACTTAATTCACATAGTTTTTCACTGACCCCCCCCCCCCCCCACCCCCCTCTTTACTTAATTTGGAAAAAATTGATTTACCAATAGGGATATATGTAAAAATCGATTTTAGATATACAAAACTTGCAGAATTTTAACCCCCCACCCCCAAACTATTTGATTTACGTTTTTTATCCTACATCGATCTTTTGATGTCGTCCCTTATGTTGTACTGTTACACCACTGTCTCGGGTTCGGGGATGGTAATCATCCCGCTCATATGTTAACCCCTTCCATTCTGTATGTATGTGCCTGTTAGGAGCCTGTAATTTAGGGGTTGTCGTTTGTTGCCGTGTTACATATTTGTTTTCGTTCATTTTTGTTTTACATTAATAAGGCTGTTAGTTTTCTCGTTTAATATTTGTCAAATGATTTACAGTTGTCATTTCGTACCTGATCATTGTTAAAGGCCTTACCGTGTCCTATAGTTGTTGATTTCTGTCTCATGTGGTCTTTTGTGAAGAGTAATCGCATTGACAATCATATCACATCTTCTTTTCTTATATTTACTTTACCAATAATAAGGTATGAGAAATAAAGCCCTGAAGAGAAAAAACTGTTTCAGATAGAATAAACCAAATAAGTCATTAAAAAATGAATGTATTGCTGACAATGTAATGACACATATAAACATCATATTTAAAAAGTAAGCCATAAGAAAAGCATTAGGGGTAAAATCTTGATGTGTTTTATATTATCACTCTCTTCCAAGGCCACACATGGTGATAATCACTGCTGTAAGATACAGGATGATGTCCCAAGATACTCCTGAAAATAAGACGATATATATAATTGTATCTATTTATAACTTTATCAAAGGGTGTAATTAGTAATGAGAAGGGGAAACCATTGAACATCTAATAATGTTTAAGGCATACTAGTACTGTTTTATCTTATTTTATAGAAAATTGCATTATATATCCAATTGATAAAGAATCTACCTAATGATACGAACAAAAAATCTCAAAGAGTGATGACATTATGAAATATAAAATATTGTTGACGGCTTAAATTTCCAAAAGTTTGATATGATTTCCGTTTTGTCTTGTCGTGAATTATATAGAAATACATATCTATAAAGATCTAGATAGGTTGTTCAAGATAAATTGGAACCAACTTTCAAAAAAGAGGACAAGAAAGACCAACAACTCTTTCTTGAGAAAGCATTTTGTTATTTCAATAGATCGTATAGTCATTGATAACGATAATAAGAACAAGAAACGGTTCGATTAAATCGCCTCACGCATGTTTTTGTGTCAAATCATATACTCTATTTATAAAAAAAATGGTTCTGCACACACGTGTTGCATGCATCATTGTGTAAACTATCTGGATCATTTCCGGTGATATTTACTTGACATTAACATTTCATTGCAATAATGTAATATTATACAAAAGTTTTGGTGAAAGTTTATTTTCAAATGTATGTTAAATAGATAATCATTTGTATATTTTGTTTTTTTTTCTAAATATTTAAATAAAGAATCGTATTCACAAAACTTTCTAAACGTATAATAAACTAATGTCTTGCTATATATGGAAACCGTTTTTGTTAAATTTCCTCAATAAAAAAAGTTGCACTCTAAATTAAATTGCAGTATAAAAAAGAAAGAAAAAAGTGTTAAATACTAGTACCTTCACTTCCATTTGCATTAACAAAGCTATCAGCAACAGTAAATGATACAGATGAAGAGTCTTCATTGTATTTATGTTGATGGTGAGTTTCTATGTTTGAGCTACGTCTCCGTCTGTCTGATTTTGGTTGACAGGTCTATGAAAAAAGAATTAAATGCTATGAAAATGCATGGTTTTGGTATTTTAATATATGAACAATACTGCATTTTCAAATAGGTTTGGAATTATGTGTTCCTTAGAAAGAATCAGTGACTTATAATCGTTCTAAGAGACTTAAAAAAGTTACTATTTTTGGATAAAGTTTTTTTAACCATGATAACTATAAAATGAATAATGAAACAAACTATATAAATCCACTTTACTAAACTTTTCATTTGATGTATAGAAAGTTACACATCTTGCAAACAATGATTTACATAAAATTACAACAGATATTATATATTAAACACAACTTAACTGAGAGGGTGATAGATCAGATTGTACCCCGAGAAACCGTAGTCAACTTTGGTTAGTTTAGGTTGTCAACGTTTTTTTCGGGATAACACTCTGCTCTATCACCTTTTTATTTTTGTGCTATTTAATGAAATTAATTATACTGAAGGTTCTGTCATTATTGTCTTTTAAATGTTAAACTGAAAGTAAATAACAATGACTTCATCAACCCGAATAATTCAGTCGTTATATTCCGATCTACGATGGCTACATTAACGCGTGGAAGGAAATCGGACACGGAGAGGGATTGCATAATTCGAGTTATGACTGCATGTACATACCAACGTTATAGAAATAAGTACAAAAAGTGAATGCAAATGTAATTTTTATTTTGACAGTCTTTGAAAACGTTCTGAGGGCAAAACGCATAATTTGAGTAAAGTTTTTAAAATCACAGATGCACAGTCATACTAATTATTGGGCCTACGGTAAAAGAGGGTTACAGAAATACCGCTATCTCTTCCTTGATTCCAGCCAAAAACTATTTTCGTGTAAAAATTATCAGGATTATAACCTTTATCGTCACCAAAAAAATCAAGATATTAAATAGCCTTCAAAACCTGGTAGTTGTCTAAATATTGTTCGTCAAATATAACGTATTTAAGATTTATTTTGTCTTAAACATATAATGGTTAAACGGATTTAAAGTAGTCAAACGATAAATATGGTATTATTGTTTCATGTAGTTGGTTAGCAAACAGAATGGTTTAAGGAAATACTTAAATTTTCTTTGTCAGTATATTTAGGCTTATGAGCTTTAATGTCTGTATGTTAACTTTTGTCCCTCGTTTATGTATGCTTTGTATTTGATACAATATTAAATGAAAGAGATTTGGTTTCATTGCAAACCGCGTTTTGTCGGCTATAAAGGGCTCCGAAATGAACATGTGTAACAATGCATTACACATTTTTAACCTACTTTATCATATAATGATGTATCATAATACAGAAGCTATAAAACTCTTATAAATACACACGTTTACTGCACTGATGCATGCTGAATCAGATGATGGACAAATGAAAGCGGAGCATTCAATTGTAACAATGCTTGAATCAACAAAACGAAAAGCATACATGTCTATCGATATTGATTCATTAGCAAGTGTCCACGTATCCTCCATTATAGCCTGATCAAAGGATCTACATACAGTGCTGAAATATTGAATGACAAAATTTAGCGTATAAGCACAAAACCATCGTAACGATGCTTTTACATCATTGCTTTACTAAATGTAGTCCTGGTATCTATGATGAGTTTATTTACACACAAGGACGTTGTTCTCTATTAAAAAATAGATGAGTTCCTTTGTCCCGTGTGTTGTACATATTTTATCTATCCAAGGGCAAAAACTATTTTTTTTCAAAGGGGCATTATTCAAAAGTATTTAATCAGCACTGGTTTTTTTAATTTGTCTGAGACATTGCTTACAAAAGAAAATTTCATAAAAAATCTGGCAAGTTTTTTTAACACATTTTAGCGCTTTCAACGAACATTTCAATAAATCTAATATGCCAAAGTGGCACAACTCAATGTTACTCTTATGATAATAATTGATCGCCACTAACTTTCAAACAAGTGCGAGTCAGGAATCTATTGTTCATTAGTTGTCGTTTGTTGATGTGTTTCATAAGAATTTCTCGCTACACTTTTTATATAGATATATAAACGGCTAAAACGTGCAGTGTACACGACAACACCAAATACAAAAAAAAAGATATAAATGTAATTATTTATAAATATTTCGGTATCAGATATCCGTCCTCAGTCAGAATTCTGATGTTAAATGAATCTTCTTTAAGTCTTCTTAGACTAAACTATTACAATCTTGAAATTTATACAATAAAAAGGTCAAACCAAACATCAGTTAAGACGCTTGCACCATTCTAAAAATTTGTTAAACATGACATAGGTTATATGGCTTATTACAACAGAGAGTTCAAATATATGCTTTAAATACAAATAATAATGTGCGATATGAACTAGCACAATTCTAAAAATTTAACGGTAACGACAATAATGATGGTACAAGAATGATTACGTCAATAAAATTACCAAATAGACAGCACTTAACGATCTAAATTTATAAATATTTCAAATTGACAGAGTAAAGTAGCTACAACAGAGTCTGAGTATTTAAACATCCCGAACAAACGGCCGTTAAAATGTAATAATAAGTTTTGACTAAGTATAATTAGAAGAACGTGGATTGGTACTTTTACATCCCTTAAAAAAATTAAACCATTTTAAATTGGTGTCTTCAACAAATTTATTTAATAGATGAGAAAGGTTAAGAAATAGAAACAGAGACTGTAATAATAAGTAATATAACCTAAATGTGAAGCACTACACGGATTCGAACTAAATCTTTTCATTTATCCCATTTGGTGCCAAAGTTGTTAGCTTTCTTATCCAAAATCTTTCCCGAGCGAGTCTTTCCTCCTTAGACCAAGCAGAGTTGTGGTCAATGATTTTAATGGTCAGTCGATTGAGATCTGCCTTAGTGTGGCCAGGAAATCTAAAATGTCGACTGAGAGGGAGGTCTGGTTTGCATTGGTAGTCGCTACGATGGTCGTTCATTGGTTTGTGAAACGGCTGTTCTGGCTCGCCAACATACTGTTTACGACATTTACACTGTAAGATACACCAACATTTGAAGTCTTGCAATTAACATTGCAAGATATGTGTATTCTGTACCAGTGGAGTGACTGTTAAAAGTCTGGGTATCCAATATTTGCTCATACGACGGAGCTAGTCGAAGATCATATATACAGCCTATTATAGATTCATATAACCAAAGGGAATGTGCTGTATCAACTAAATTCAAATACTAGGATGTGTTCCTTGAAGCAGTAGAATTTGCTGACAAATATTAGAGTAGAACGAGAGGGAAATTTGTCACTTCCTTGAGATCGTCATCACAAATGTAACCTCATGTTTTTATAACCAACCGTACCAATTATTGAAGGTGTATGCAAGTTTACACACTCGATATGCTTCAACTTTCTGAGAATTTAATAGATGGCTACTTTGCTTTCAGACACGACTCCTGGACATTTCAACGGTTCATAGAAAGACATGGCAACAGAAAGACCGTTCTAGAAGCCTCAAGGGGATCATGCACTGTAGGCATAACAAATCAAAAGTCTGCGCTTGTTAGATGGACCCTTTCTATACATTTCTAAGAATGTCTTAGTCGTGTAACGCTGAAAGGGGCTGGAATTGCTGCAAATAATGTATTATCTCAAGGGGAAATAAAGCTAAAAGCAATGAAAAGAGATGAACATGTTATTGCCATTGTGGACCATCTGAATGATCCATGACTGATCCCTTTGATGTGGAATCCCATCCTCCGTGTCTTATTAACATCTCTTCTAGAATGCATGCTACACGAGATATTCGAGATTCTTTGCTCACAGCTGTATAGGAAGGCTTGAAAATGTCTAAAATTTTTATCACTAGTGCTCTTTCTTTAGATCCAGGCAAGGAGTCTTTATAGTCCAATATCAAAGTCAAAACTAAAAACGTGTAAAAATAATTTTAGCTCAAATAAATCCATAACTTGTATTTAGACATGCACTGATTTTGGCAAAATGTAGAGATGATGTTACCATAGAACATGTACTGTCGCACCCTGTAGGTTCCATTCCAAATTCCTTTTTTCAAGATGACGGCACCATGAAAAAATCATGCAAGTCTGATTTGGCGAAGCAATTAGAATCTGAGTCTCTTGTGCACTTTCCATACCCTTCTTTGTACCATCACTTTCAACTTACATCAGAGATGGTATGGCATTGCTTCAATGTATTGATATTAAGAAAGGTAAAAACGTTCGGTGACCTTGAAGCTGACTATAAAAACATATGTTCTGATGAATTCTATAGCGCACACAGTAGCAGATGTTTTTGACCGCTACGACATGAACAACTCTATAACGTCTGCCGAAAGGGAACGCTGCAGAAAGACTACAGCTTCCACCAAAGTGTATAAGATTATTGAGGGGAGAAGTATTCCTGACTGCAAAACATTGACAAATCCCTTATGATTCCACTTGATGTGAGCTTTACATAACCAGAACGTTTGTGAATTCCGAAATTGTCAAAGTTATTTATACCAACACTGTTCATGGCTGTAGTAACTTCTTAGCACTCAAGAGGAAACCTAGGCTGATACTCAATGCCTTAAACTTTGACACGAAGTTTAGAGAAATGGGAAAAAGCGAAAGAACAAGCATACAGACCTCTAATACAAATGTGTTTGTTCTGTGTGTTCGTGTTCACTACTATAAACATATGACACATTCAAGCGAGTTGTGGGTGCAGGTGGGGAGCATTAGCAGTGTAAAGGATGGGCGGAGATTTTCACCCATTCACTAACTATGTGTCTGTTTTCCCCAACAGTTTGTAAACTACTAACTGCTGTACATGCCTACCGGATGCGACACAACTTTGTCTCTATTTGGAGTAGGTAAACAAACTATCTACCAGACTTTGAAGGACACGCACGACTATTTCAGTGGTTTTTAGAGTTTCGATAATATTGCCAAAGATAAAGCCCTTGCTTGTTCATGAAAGTTAATTTCAAAGCTCTATGATCAGAAAAATCTCTTTAAAACCATTCCATTATAGTTATTATACAATGCGCGTCAAGCTTGCCGCTAGTAAAGATGTAAGTTTAGTCAGATTAGCTCTCTGTAAGGCGGCACTGGAACAGCATGTTTTACGTACTTCGTTTCAAACTAAAAATTTAGACCGCATTACACATTGCTAAACCCCCTATTACGTCAATTTTACAATACGACTGGCGATAGTTAAATGATTCATTACACCCCGTGTATTGTAAAAGGCATATGTCAGCAGAATTCTTACAGGATCTTGTGTTTGTATTAAAAGGAAAATCTCCATGTAAAATAGTCATGTGTTTGTTCACAACAACACCCTACATGTCCGGAGCTTTGCTCCTGGAAAGTTCAGAATTATGTAGACATTTCCAATCATGTTCTTTGACAGACGAACCAAAAGATACTTCTGCAATAATTCTGTTGTGTGGATCTCTTTGATTAGATTTTTGATTGCAACTGTTTTCGAGGTATTGAGTGCTTTTTAGTTATGAATTACATGAATGAGCTTAGGCAAAATACGCCTTCATGATAGTAGGCTTTAGTTAAAATAATAATAGTTATCCTTTATTGCTGACGTTGACTGTCAACCAGCAAGATAACTTCTGTAACTTTAACAGAATATGTGTATAATAGATCAAGTGTTTGAAAAACGCCAATTTCCAGAATAAATCGATTTCCTAATTCTTTTTTTTTTACATTTTCGAGGTAATTCATTGTTAATTGATTTGAAAAAAATGTCTGTATCTGAAATTTAAACTTAATTGTTGTATATATATTTTTAAATTTTAAAAGTATGGAAGAAGAAAAAAGAAAAACAGAATTTGATCTTTGACCTTATTTTATGCATAACTGTCACCACATTTCTTTTTGACGACATCGGTATTTCAAAAGAACTCATTTTTCCGAATTCAATGATATATAATATATCCATATAGTATGTTTGACGATTAAATCTAAAAAATATTGGGTCTGGTCACCGTACTATTAACATTTCTCATCTATTAAATAAATTTGTTGAAGATACCAATTTGAATTGCTTAATTTTTTGAGGGATGTAAAAGTACCAAGCCATGTTCTTATAGTTCGCGATGTTTAAATACTCAGACTCTTTTGTACTTACTTTACTCTGTCAATTTGAAATATTGATAAATTTAGATCGTTCAGTGCTGTCTATTTGGTTATTTAATTGACGTAATCATTCCTGTACCATCATAATTGTCGTTCCCATTAAAGTTTTAGAATTGTGCTAGTTCATATCGCACATTATTGTTTGTATTTAAAGCAGATATTTTAACTCTTTGTTGTAATAAGCCATATAAACTATGTCATATTTAACAAATTTTAAGAATGGTGCAAGCGTCTTAACTGATGTTCGGTTTGACCTTTTTATTGTATAAATTTCAAGATTGTAATAGTTTAATCTAAGAAGACTTAAGGATGATTCATCTAACATCAGAATTCTGACTGAGGACGGATATCTGATACCGAAATATTAATAAATAATTACATTTATAGTTACCTTTTTTGGTATTTGGTATTGTTTTCTACACTTTTTTAGGTGTTTATATAATTTATTTATTGTGCACTGGCGGATTTAGGGGGGTTTGGAGGGGGGTTCACAAAAAAAAAAAAAAAACCCGCTTAGAAATCTTAAAATAATTTTTGTATTAACCATTTCTTGTTTTAATGTTAATATCTTTACTATAATATAGAATATCCAGCACTGATTAGGGTGACACGACAACGTTACACTTCTTTAAATATACACATGTCATAATTACATTGGCCTGAGGGGAACTTGATAATTAGAGGATCAAAGGATTTAATTAAGACAATCCAAGGCTACTATCTCCATATTTTTTTACTATGTTTGTTTTATGATTAAAACGACGTTTTATGTTAGCTTGATTTGAAAAAAAAAATACCTTTTAACCCTATCATATATATCCATAAAATGTTTATTTTAGAAAATGACACCTGCTAAATCTAAGGACATTGCAAACTTTATTTCCACATCTGTACCTTACTAGTACTCAAATGTATAGCATTATTTTTCATCCTAGCCCCTATAAAAATCAAAAGGTAGTTCCCTAAATGAAAACTGGATTCCATCTAGATGCTTCTAATATGCGTGGCTGAACTATCCCCTATGGATTGTATATTCAACTTCAAAGGCCGGAATTTACTGCTATTTTTGCGCTTTGTTGGCTACTGACGACAACCCCGGACAGTTAAAAAAAAACCCGTTCAGAATTGGGTAAAGCAAATGGTGACCACAGAATGTTAATCTCACATACAAACAAAAAAAAGTACCACCAAACAACCTTATTAAGATCACAAGGCTTTGAATCCGGGTACGTTTGCACCAATTCACGTACGCCCCCTTTCACTTTCGCACCCTACACGTTCGTTTATTTTGAGTAACCATATGCCGGATGAACAAAAAGCGTGCCAATTATTGAAAAACATATGGTAAAACTCTCTAATGTTCAAAAACGTTTCTCACACCCCCCCCCCTCCCTTGCTTCAAGCTCTGGATCCGCGCCTGTTGTGTACATGTATCGTTACTCGTAACGATCCAGCGCCCTCGTGGGGAAAATCGTTGACTACTATTCAGATGTTTTATGTATATGTATATATATATATATATATATATATATATTAGACCATTAGTTTTCCCGTTTTTAAACTAGTCATTTGTGGTGCCCTTTATAGCTTGCTGTCCGGTGTGGGCCAAGGCTTTGTGTGGTTAACTTTTATAAATTGTTATTAATATTTTGATGGAGAGTTGTCTCACTGACACTCATACCACATCTTCTTATATCTATATAAAGTAGATAAAGAAATGAGTTCCATCATTTTCGACAATTTCTCAATTGTTTTTGAACGTTGTTACAACATTCCTCATTTTTATGTTTCAGCGTTAAGTGTATCGTACATTTCGATTAACTAGTATACATTATTGTTCTAGGGCTAGCGTTGAACTTCGAATGATGATTTCCACTCGTACGTTTAAGACCCGTTGGTTGCCTCGGGCTGTGTTTTGCTCATATGTCGGATTTCTATCTCGTAATTCTATATTTTAGTGTATGACGTCAGAGGAATGAACCCCTCGGATTGTTTACAAATGTAAAATTATCGGTTTTTATTTAACTGGTGAGTACGGTAATTATTTTCAAACATTGTTATAACTGTGTATGATAATCAGATGTAAAGATCTATAAACGTATTGTAACAAATACAACGATTTTAAATATTGTCTTTATCATGTTTATATTAAGTTTTAGTGCCATTTGATTATGTCAAACGGGCTTCTAGAAAGATGTGCATTTACTTTTAAATGAATGAACCCGTATTATATAATATTATTAGTTACATAGTGTGCTAGTGATTTAATACGGTGTATATGGGGTCAGTAAATTCCATATGGGGTGAGAGCGAAGCTTGAGTCCCCATGTGGAATTTACTGACCCCATATATACCGTATTACATCACTAGCATACTATGTAACGAATTTATCTTACCGACTATCTTAACGTGTGAAATTTAGACTAATGACCTATCAAAATGAGCAAGTCTTCAATACAGTTAGCATTAACATGATTAAGAAACTACTTCCTTTGATCCTACAAAAACAGATGCCAACAATGACAACTTGTTAGATTTAAATGTGTTTTATGAATTTATTTCACTTGATCATCACTTTGTTCGTCTGTTGAAACCTTTAAGATTTTTTCTCAGTACTGTTTTGTTTTTCTAAACACCACTACTAACCGTGTATGAAATAAGCCCCGCCTCCTTATTACCTTATATGGAATATAAAAGGACGTAACTCCACTACTAACCGTGTATGAAATAAGCCCCGCCTCCCAACTAACCCAATATTAAATATACACGGTTTCCACGAGGACGCTTTTAACCAATCATATTCCTAGAAATGTATAGGAGGTAAGATAAATCTAGCTATCATGACCGAAAATATGTTGCCTATATGCACATTTGTACAATGTTTCTGTGAAGATATACATAAGAAGATAAGTTTATTATTAAGAAAAATATTACATAATTTCCGGTGTGTTATTCATTTTCACTTCCAAACTTCACTCCATGTCACAGTGACTTAAACATATTATTTTAAAACCTTTCATGCAACTGACGTACTACTGCATGAAATGTGTGCATTTATAAAAGCTACAAATGACACTTACAAAATGTGTGTAACTTATTCTCTTTTGTGTTTGGTGAGGGCTCAAAGTGCCATATTGATATTCAAAATTAATAGCAAAAACAGACAGGAGACCGCTGACAAAACAGGGAGACCTCCCTGGTCTTTCAATATCCATAAAATTAAATACTTTTGTAGACTTTGTATATATACAAATGCTATTAAAAGAAAGTCCCACAATAATGTCATCTTGGATATGTACGGAGGGCTTTTTGTTTCTTTTCACATAAGAATCGTCAAAAATTCAGATGGAAGGGCACAGAGCGTTAGATAGATCATTTTGATATCTCAATCTTAATAATATTAAGTATATAGTAAGTTTATATATATGTATTAGATAAAATACAAAGGTAACAAAGAAACAGTTGCCGGATAGTTTTTCTGCACAAGTAGTCAGGTCAAGGTCCGAGGCGATAGCCGACGACCTTGACCTGACTACAAGTGCAGAAAAACTATTCGGCTGGTTGTAACCGGACTGTTTCTTTTGTTACTTTTGTTTTTTATCTGACTTATACGACGTTTCAAGAAAGTAATAATACTTTTAGCAAGACTAAACATTTGAGAAACTTAGATAGCCATAAAGCAGTAAATGTCAGTTATAGTATAAACACATTTTTTTTTCATTTCCCTTCAATCGAGATTTTTTTTTCAAGAAAAAAAATCAGGAATCTTATAATTTGATAAAAAAAAAAGAACCATTTCAAGTAAAAGATAAATATTGTACGCATTTAAAACTTTTTAAAATGCAACTTCGTTAAAAAGTAATATATTAAAGAAATATTTTAGTGGTAAGTAAGATAACGTTTGATTTTTATGAATGAAACGGAAAGCGGAGAGGGGGAGGTCTAATTCATTTAAAAATAAACAGGCTGTGATCTTTATTTTTGATGAAAAAATGTAGGATGTGCCATTCCATCCCCTCATAAAAAAATCGTAAAAATCGCGCGTTTGTTGCCAAATACATGAATTTAGTATTCAGTGGTGATCGTCCAAAAAAGGGTTGGAACAACTCTATTTTGGACGATCAATGCATTTAAATGGGAACATAAAGTTGCCTCACCCCTGTTTTGTCCTGTATTTGGACCTGAATCCGCCATTGATGTAAATTCGATAACAATATAAATGTATCAAAAGAATGAATTTCCTACTTCATTAGTGAATGAAATGTTTATGAAAAAATGGATTTTGTCTTAATATTATATATATTCAGGCATATACTTTGATTTCTTTTTAAATTCATGCTCGTCTCTAAATCTGCAAGTGTTGATCGGGATTAAACACGTGTTAATATATGATCCAATCGCAGCTTACCGCCCAAAATTGATGACATAAGTTAAATGATTTTCTTCTAGATTTGCTGCTTATTTGGACGTGTATTACATGAACACTTTTTGTTTATAGGATCAATAGTGCATTGGTGAGTTGATAGGGACTTTATCTTCTGATATTAGATTCGATTTTTATTTACTTATTTCCTGTCTAATTTTCATTGAAATATACACGTCAGTATCATCATTTCTTTACTTTCAGCATTGTCCAAAATACTATTCATGTCCATATATTGACGAAAACATTTATTGACCGAATATTTTGCTTCATAAAGGGGATGGTATGTTCTTTTTCAGTAAATTAACTATTTACTTTTTAACGCCATCACCCAAATGTTTTTGTTTAAATTAGCACTATTAACGGTATTCGGAAAATCAGGAATCATGCAAAACATTAATTTGTCATCTGCTTGACCATAATAATTTTTTTCTCATAAAATTTGGGATCAAAATATCTATTTTAGGAGAAAACCATTACCCCCCCCCCTTTGAAGTTAAGTGTCTAACCCCTTAGTGTACTGATATGAATAGTATTTAACTGGAAATGTTTGAAAAAAGATATTGATGCTAACGTAAATATTTTATTCAATAAAAAGACAGGAAATAAGTCGGTAAACCAAAAAGTTCAAATCTAATTGAAAGTTAAAGTGCCCATGAACTCACTGATCATGCACGAGTGATTCTATTCATAAAAAGTGTCCGTGTAACATCTAAAAAGAGTCCGTGTATCGTCTAAAAAGAGTCCGTGTAACACCCGTTAATGTACTGTTTTTCTATAGCTCTGCGGGGGACAAAGTCGTACAAATATATATAAATGACATCAACAGGAATTTGGGCATTAAAAAACCACTGTTTTAAGCGGTCTCCGGTACATGTAGGTTTTCACTCTAAATTTTTATCATCAAACAAATTGAACCTCCATATACTTAGAAGATGAAAAGGATACCGAAATTTCATATAATGTCATTTATTTCTATATATCAGTTGTATAGAATTTTGAACCATTAGTTATATAAAAGCAAATATCCAAGAACGTGACTTATTTATTTCAGCATACTTACTTGTTCCATAGAAGGTATAAATAATTCTTGCTTGCAGCGTTACATCCCATAGGAATAACTCTGGTGTTTGCTGAAATTAGAAATTAACCATAAATTATGATGGTTTTTATGGATTTAATGAATAAAAAAACAACTGTGCCATTCTTTGCAATTTTAAGGTAAATCGATAAATACAAATTGTTAACAATGTTGTCTATCTTGATGTTTTTTGTTTGTTTTTCCATTCATATTAGATGTAGCTGTGATATTTCTTATTCTGTTCTATGTTCAAGTGTGCCATCACACTTTATCAACAACTTAACGTATATATCACTAAATATCTATTATGGTGATCAAAAAAATAATCTTAGATACACACTCATGGAAAGGGAAAGTCATAAATTAATACAGCGGTCAATGATAAAAGGGAAAACAAACATTTTGAAAAAAAATACTAAATGATCGTGTCCACTAAAACAGACTTAGACATAGTCTGAATTAGTATTTATTCTTTATTTCCTCAACTTGCTATCTTGGAAGTTTTCATTGTCATACTAACTATAATCTTTGGTTCGGAAGGCTCTTCAGCACATTATTTGGCCTTTTAAACATTTTTTTATTCTGGCTTTACTGATGAGTTTTTTGGTAGACGAAATGCGCGTCTGGCGCAAATATAAATTTCAATGCCTGTTCCTATGATGCGTTTGTTTTAAACATTAAAGTACTTCAACTTCGTCTTTTTGCTAATTATAAATTTGATGGTGATAAAACACATATCGTCTCTGGGCTTCTAAAATGTTGTAAATTACAAATTTTTCAAGAAAAAAATATCTCACAAACAGGCTTTGAAAATTTTGGCAAAATGCATGCTTCCAAAATGTCGTATGTGAACTTGAACATTTTTGTAAATAGCAGTGAAATAAAAACTTTGACATTTCTGGATTATCCAAGAACTTAAATTATTTTCACAGAAATAAAGAAATGTACACTTATTTTTATTCCAAAGCCATTCTACAACGATTTTCAAGTTTTCATACAACATTTTGGAAGCAAACTTTACAAACAACTGACATTGGCAATTTTGTAATATGTCTTATTTCACACATTTTGATTGGTCTAACTGTATGCCATTTTTTAATACCAAAGATTTTCTCCCGCCAAGACCATTGGTGTCAAAAAGTATTTTTAGCCAAAAACGTCATATACGACATTTTAGAAGCCCAGCGACGATATCATTCATAACTTTGCAAAATTTTTAGCAAACGACAATACACATATTCCTTTATTAAAGTAAAACATATCGCCTTATTCAAATATAAATAATGAAGCTTAAGAAAACCTTCATCGAATGACGCATGGATAAAACGAATGTACAGCAATAAAACGAATGCACAGTAATAAAATTAATGTTGATATTTGACTACAAATAAGTTTTGACTATCAAGCTCAAATCCTCAGAGACGGTTAAAGGATGGGAAAGTATCCAGAGTGGAAATAAATGAAGTATTTTTCCATGGAATTTCATATAATTTACCATCATCTTTATATGGATATTTCATTTTTTTTTATTCCCACAGGAGATATTTAGGATATTTATTGAACAACTTTTGCAACTATTGGTAACATTAAACAAGAGGCTCTCAAGAGCCTGAATCGCTCACCTGGTAAACAATGCCTTCGGCCATGTTTTTTGACGAAATAGAAAATAAAACACAAACTTTATTTTATACACCCTACTTAACATTCAAATGAAGTTTGGTTGAATTTGGTTGAGTGGTTTTAGAGGAGACGATTTTTTAAAGTTAGCAAATATGATGAACAAATTGTGAAAAATTGTCATTAAAGGACAACAACCCCTTAAGGGGTCAATTGACAATTTTGGTCATATTAACTTATTTGTAGATCTTACTTTGCTGATCATTTTTGCTGTTTACAGTTTATCTTTATCTATAATAATAATCAAGATAATGACCAATAACTGCAAAATTTCCTTAAAATTATCAATTAAGTGGCAGCAACCCAACAATGGGTTGTTTGATTCATCTAAAAATTTCAGGGCAGATAGATCTAGACCTGATAATCAATTTTACTCAGTCAGATTTGCTCTTATAAATTATAAGCCAAAAACTGCATTTGACCCCTATGTTCTATTTTTAGCAATGGCGACTATGTTTGTTGATAAATCAAAACTTCGGATACAATTTATAAACTAGATACCCTAAGGAACATTCAGTTAAAGTTTGGAAGTATTTGGCCTAGTAGTTTCAGAGGAAAAGATTCTTGAAATATTTTACAACGACAGACGACGACAGACGACGGACGACGACAGACGACGGACACCAAGTGATGGCATAAGCTCACTTGGCCCTTCGGGCCATGTGAGCTAAAAATGAACGATTATCTATCTTTTTAGACATAATACATAATTGTATATTGTAATATAAAAAGGTCGAGCTTAAAAAGAAAGAAAGAAAAATTTATATGCATATAATAATATGATTCACATAGAATTGAGAATGGAAATGGGTAAAGTGTCAAAGAGACAACAACCCGACCAAAGAGCAGACAACAGCCAATGGGTCTTCAATGCAGCGAGAAACTCCCGCACCTTGAGGCGTGCTTCAGCAAGACCTTAAACAAAAATGTATACTAGTACAGTGATAATGGACGTCATACTAAACTCCGATATATACACAAGAAACTAAAAAATCATACAAGACTAAAAAAGGCCAGAGACTCCCGACTTGGAACAGGCGCAAAAATGCGGGAGGATTCAACATGTTCATTTTTATACCTCAACCCTCCCCTATAGCTCTAGCCAATTTAGAAAAAACAAACACACAACAATACGCACAGTAAAAATTAGTTCAAAAGAAGTCCGAGTCCGATGTCAGAATAGGTAACAAAAGAAACTAAACAAAATTACAATGATACATAAATCAACAAAGGACTGTTAGCAGTTACTGACATGCCAGCTCCAGACCTCAATCAAACAATTGAAAGAGTATGTCATCATCATATGAGTATCAAGAACAATCCCTCCCGTTAGGGGTTTAGTATTATATCATCATAAAATATATGAGAAGAACATAACCCGTATCATACCAGTGAGAAGTCAAGCGCTATAAAACCAGGTTCAATCCACCATTTTCTCGGTTGAAAATGCCTGTACATTTACCAAGTCAGGAATATGACAGTTGTTGTCCATTTGTTTGATGTGTTTTGTTATCATTTGATTTTGCCGTTTGATTTGGTACTTTCCGTTTTGAATTTTCCTCGGAGTTCAGTTTTTTTGTAATTTTACTCGATACATACCGGGTCCTTTTATTGTTAAGGATAACAATTCTCCTAAATGTACTGCAGCTGATAGTTCTTTTTTATCTTTGTTAATTTTAATTACGATTCCTGGTCTGTATGAAGGTGCTACTTGTAACACTTTATGCATATACGAAGGCGATGTTGACCTTAAAATAAAGAAACAAATTTCGTCTACAAAAATAATGAAAAGGAATTGCTGAATAGTTTGACAATAATAACCAACCGGACTTTATAATCAATGATCTGGACTCTGTTTTATATGTTTGTTTTAACTTTAGAGAGCTATTGTTTTTTGTAATGTTGTTTAGAACATTATAAAGGATCATATTAGCACGTTTCTTAAGATGAAAGACACAGCTATCGTAGGACATTTTTAACTTCGGATGTCTTACGACCCATCTAATACAATTATGTGAATAATAAAATATGTTGAAAAACATGAAATATGGTTTAAAGTTTTTTCCGTATATACGTAAAGAGAGGAAGGTAATTAACAATTTATGGAAAAAGTAAGGATTAAATAGATTCAGTACTATATACTATTAAAATACAATGACAATTGATGAATGAATTTTATTCAATTAGTAAAGAAAATTGTCCCAAACTTTGTGAGAGGCTATTATTATGCAACAATTAAAGCTAGTTTTGACCGTATGTCCATTCGATTGTATTACATTCATTGAATCTCCATTAGTAGTAGAAGAAGTCCATTGTTTTCTAACACAGAAGTTGAAATATTTTCCACATTTCAATCAATTATTGTTGTTCCATTTAATAAGGTGCCAAACAAAATGTAGCTTACATTGATTACTTTTTTAAGCTTCGAAAGGGTCGCACGCATTGATTAAAATGAGCATAATAACTTGACATCGACAAACGTACTTTTTGGAAAGCTTCAATTGATGCTTATTTAAGATTATTTTGTAATATAAAAGCACTTTTAATTTTTAAACTACTTCACCAAATGACTCTTGAATATCCCAATGTATCTAAATATAAATATCAGAACTAACAGGATGCACATATCGATAAATACATTGAAATATTCCCGAGTCATTGGTAAGGTAATTAAAAAAACTAAACTTGCTTTCAGACAAAGTACTTGTAATATGCTTTTTATCCATAAAGTAAAACTAAATACTATAAACGCTCCTCGTTAATATAATAGACTTTTCAATCAAAACAATGTCACTTAACTGAACAATCAAAATATTAGTTTTTTTTAAAGTTCTGATGACAGTACAAAGGGTTGAGATTTGTATGAGTATTTAAGATATTGAATTTTATAGTCTATGTTGTAATACATGTATTTAAGACAGGACCTTATTGTAAAACATATGTTATAGGAATAGGAAATTATTAAAGATATTTACAAAGTAAATAAGAAAAGTGGAATTTATTCAGCAAGCTATAAAATGTGTCAATAAATAATATTGAGGGGAAGAGATGGGGTAGTATCTTCGCGAAGATAAATTCCTCAAAAACTGACAGTAGGCCATACATGTTTTTTTTAATTTCGTCTAGGTCATTGTAACTTTTATGACTAACCATAAGACCACACAAAAGACGCCAATGCATATGTCCTAACTTATCATAGGATATATCATATCTAAAAGGAATTTCGTAAACGATGTTTACCTGACATAGAACTAAGACGTATCCTAAAATCATCTTCAGACAAGTCATAGTCCTATAAGAAAGGCCGGCTAGGCGAAGTACTATATATACTAGAGGGACATGCATTAGTCATAAACACAATGACAACACCATGGCTAAATAGAAAAAGACAAACAGACAAACAATATACTAAAGACTGAGCAACACCAACCAAACCAAAAACCGGGGGTGATCTTAGGTGATACGGAAGGGTAAGCTGATATTGTTCCCTACGTGCCACCAACCGTGTTGCTCATGTGAGTATATACCTTGTAATAAGTCTAATTTGGGAGGTTACATTCGGAAACGGTACGGGATTGAAGTTACGATGTTAGAAACATATTCGCTATCTTCTGTGAAACGAATGTTCAATTACAGTTATTAATCAACTCATGATGGCGTCTGTAAAATTCACGATAGAATGATTTCAACTTCCCCACTTTGAATTTTTGGTTTAATAGCTTTATTGTGAGCAGCAACCCTCTTTCAAGGAAATCATGATAGAAAATGCAAGCCCTGGAATATTGTATCCAGTGGCAAATACTGTACAGGCGCTTCTGGCATATTGCAAAATAGAAACGGAAACGTTCACAATTGGGAAGCTGGAATAATCTCTTTTGTTGTAAAGTGTTGTTTTTTGCCGACCCTCATTGTCGATTTCTAAATGAAAATCAAGATATTAGGCAGACCTGACTGTTTCTGTTTAATCCGTTATCTCATGTTTTATTGGGCTGATGCAGACATAATCATAAAAAAATACCATTATTTGTTTTCAAATATTCATTGCCATGATACAGAAAAAAGTACAATTTATCATAAAACAATCATATACGAATAATTAAATATGTAAACATTTGAGTAAAAACAAGTTAAACTGATCTTTTTATATATTCTTGAAAATTAATCTGTATCTAAGATTCAGCATGATATGGAATTTTATTAATTTTAAACTTATAAGATGAAAATTCGTTCTAGTAACTATGTCATTATTAAACAAATAAAATATGTAATCATGAGAATTTGACGGGTACAAATACATCTTCTTGTAATTTTATGGGTTCAAATTTGTTAGTTGCTTTTTTTACTTGTACACCTTTTGATATAACATTCGGTGTCATATTGGAAACCGCATATGAATGTATTTTTACGAACTTGGTTGATGGACTAATGATGAAGAATTTAAATATTTCACATACAGCACTTTATTATCATGCTATTTATTAAGCAAACCTTTTTAGAATTTGCACCTTTAAAATTGTTTGTGCTAAATTGGTTAATTGGTAAATGTTATAATGTTGTTGTTGAATTATAAAGACTTTTCTTTTATGGGATTGATATCAATTCGCCTACAAAATAGTTGGAAAAATTCTTTTTTTTCCTGTATTTGAGTTCTATATTTTACTTTGGGCATTTATAGTTTAGTTTAAACATATTTATTTATAGTGGATTGGGAAACAAGTTATTATGATATTATTTCGTAAGTATTTCTGTATTGGCGAAGCCGAAGGCCAATACAGCTGGCCGAGGACCAATAACAAGGCCAATACAGAAATACACGTAATAATATCTTTATTAATTAACTACATGAACTACAGTGTTACAATATTTTTTTAAATTCATTTCAAAAGAGATAAATATTTTTACCTTGAAGTGGAACTATCCAAATCTCAGTTTGTTTCTTTTTATTAGATGCAATACATAATGATCTCGTGCTGTTTCCAGGTGTCTTCAGCATTTTCTCATCTGATGAATTTTTCTACCCTTTTCAGTCACTATAAAGTGTTACAACTTAAATTTAGTCGCAACACATAAATAGTAATTGGAAAGGTACTTCCATTGCAAGTGTTATGCAGAAACTAATTTAAAATCGATGTGAAATTATGAGGTCGTCAAGAAATGAACTTTGTGATAATCTACCCATTCCCCAAACCTAAAATAGTTATATAGTCTGCTTTCAAAGTACCTTTTAAATGAATGTGACCGTCTTTCGCCTGAAATGTATGCCATACTGACATTTTCAGCATGTTTAATAACTTCTTCAAAACAACTGTTTACTTTCAGTTTGTGTTTATCGTGTCTTTCGACGTAAAGTCTAGAGACGTTCCGAAATCCTGCACTTGTGTCAACTCGGCCAATATAGTACGGGAAAATATTCTAATTCTCAACGAAGAAATTTCAACAGAGATAGAAAAAATAAGCAGAAAACTATGCTATGACCTCCATTGTGGAAGAACATTATTACACAGAAGGATAGCAGTATCAAAGCAGTCTGTGGCAAAAGACCCCGGTGCAATGTCTAAATAAATAACTATTAATTTTTAGCCCCCTAAAAAAAATTAACCTAGTTAATTATCAGACATATATCTTAAAAGGAAGCTTAAGAGTAAAAGTACATGGACAAAGTAACACAAAAAAGGAATATTCAATATTTTAGATTTAAAAAAAAGCCTAAATTAGTAATGTTTCAGATCAAATATTTTAGATTTTATAAAAGTTCCATGATTCCATATAATCAACCTCTATTTTAACTGTAGAACAACTGGTAAAATAGAAATATACTGATATAAATTCTGCATGTTCTGTACAGTAACATAACAGTTAGTTTTAATTTTAGTGGTGTACATAGTAATGATAAATCCCAGACCATTAAATAACAATCTATATTTTTATTAATCCTTTTATTTCTTTCTGTCAAGAAATAAATGAATAAATAAACTATGTCCTTTTACCTTTTAACAGTAAATCTATTTTACTCCTTTTTAATCTGTGCGTTTTAAGATATTTTGACTAACATTATTATTTGCTTAATGTACATAAAATAGTAGGTGTAAATATTTTTATGTTAGTGTTTTTTTTACATTTATTTAATAAACGGTTTTAGGACAACAATAATCTTTTAAATTAAGGATTGTATATATTCTGATCTAGTCTGCTCCATGTTTTTAAACAGCAATAAATAAAAATAAGGGATTTTTTTTATACCGTGTGACACGGGTGCTCCGTTGCGGAGGAATTTACTTAGAGAAGAAGTATAGAATAACTCGGCCAATACAGAAAAAAATCTTATATTAATCCCTTTCAACTTTGTGGGTGCGAGTGATGCTTTGTAGCGGGATTAGCCTACTCTTTTGTCGAAATCTACAAGGGTGTCTTTTTGCGTCACCGATGAGTCTTGTGTAACGAAACGAAACGCACGTTTGGCCTAAATATAAAATTTCAATCCTGGTATGTATGATGAGTTTATTTACGTGCAAAAGAAATGGCTCTCTCTTAACACGGGTCAGCCATTTATCGTTCCCTTCCCACGGACAATACTCGTTTCCTCAAGACTGTACTCGCAAATGGTGTAAAAAAAGCCGAAAATTCAGTCCCTGTCTCCGAAAATTTCTCCACGAAACGGGAATCGATCATGAATCCTTGTTTTAGTTGTCCGATGCACTAACCACTACACCACGGCTTTAACTGAAAATGTTTTTTTTTCTCGTGGTAACAATCTGCTTTATCAGTTTCTCAGCGACTATTTGAGTATATTTGTTTTTCTCGTTGTTCAGTGGTTATATGAGTTAAATTTGCTCGACAATAAATGTGGAATATAGGTCAATGAGACTGCAAAGAATAAATGTATACTGCCTAACATTTTGAGAATGCTTACACTTTTTTAAGAATGGAAAGATTAAAGTCGATAAATTATCCAACATTTTCAAAGTTTCTTATTTGATTTGTGCGTACATTTTGTGTTTTAAAATGAGATCAGATGTCAAGCAACATTGCCAACAAATAAAAACAAATTTTCGTTAGACTGCGATAACTAAAAAAAAGCTAAAGGATGTTTGAAATAAAGACATACCCTACAACAAAGGGAACAGCAGTAGCTCTTGCAACGTAACCACCAGATTGGCATTCCAATTCATAATAATATGGACGGCCGGCCACAATCTTTGAGTTCGTCTCTTTCTTGTCATACATCACATACAGTTTTTGATACATGTTCTGAAAAAGTTTATTCGAAAAGAACAATAAATTTAAATGGAGCCAACTCTTCCCAAAAATCTCCCGAATTTTATTTTACTTCACCTCAAAATGCAATATTTTGAATGGATGACACGAGGAGATAATTCATTTTTATCCAATATGGCTTAGCGATAGACAGTTTTTTTAATGTCATCCTCTGGTGCTGACCAATAAATAGTCGTGAATTTAAAGGACTATGAAATGAATTTTCATCAATAAATTACTGATTTTGTGTCCTTAGAAATTTTCATAGACAGTCAACATAAAAATAAATGTACCCTGCTTTATTTCTGTTGCTTTTGCTATAACTGTAACGTTGTTATTTACATATAGTCTTAGTTAAGTACTTTTAATTTAAAAATGTTGACAGTAAAAACCAAAATAAAAGAACATTCAGTATGCTAAATTAAATTATGAGTGGGCAATGTTTTCCACGGGGTAACAATATGCTCTACCAACCTCTCAGGTATGTATCATGTATATAATGTATATGTAAGATATTAACTGTTAATTGAATTGAAGTAATTGATATAATCATTGATAAACTACAGCAAGAAGAATCAGATATAATTTTGAATTCAAAATAACTGCCATTTTGTATATTTCTGTTGTTTTTCAAACCTTTCATTGTTCACTGGATGATACCAAGATAATATTTATTAATGAAAAATGACAACAATACAGTAGTACACGGTAAAATTATTTCTAATTCTTAAGGACGTTCGCTTGTCATGTTTTGGAATTTTGTCAGATTTCGGAATCCTCTGGTTTTATCCATTTGAATGCCTTGAAAAAAATTTGCACATTGACCCCCATTTTTCTTTTTAGAAATCATTTTGTGTAAAAGTCTTATAAAACCCTTGTTCTTTTTTAATAGTTTTTGGGTACTTAAACTTGTCAATGATAAAGCTATGAAAACTAAAGAGAGAACATTTTCCCACAAAAATTTCAATGGCTAACATCATGAAAACAAGCACATTGACCTATATACTTTTTTTTGGCTTTTTTGGTTGCTTTAATAATCCTATCAATGTATACTAGTTTTATGAAATGCTTGTAATTTGGAAACTTAGTAGCAAACCTCCTTAAAATGAATTCTGACATAAAAATAACAGACTGCTACTTTTAAATTACCTACTAGCCTATTTCTCTAAGACGGTTCAGAATAAATATTTTTTGGAAATTGAAAATTGATTGCGTTTACGCAACAAAGATTTTAAAGACAGATTAATTCTTTTATTCAATACTTACTTGCCACTTGCAGGTTCCATCAGAAATATGACACATTGTCCCATTTCGAAAGTCAATTACCACTGCCTGCTCCTGTATTCCGACACCAAAAATGTTTTGAATTTGTCCCCTTGAGCAATCTTAAATACAATAATACATGTGTGTCAGTGGGTATGTTGTAATAGTAGCCACCATTCTTATTAAATATCTCATGTTTGAAATATTCGAGTATTCATTTGATTTCCTGCTGAAAGTCGATGGGTATTTATCCAGGCAATCCGGCTTCCTACATCAATAAAACCTGACCGCCACAAAAAGGCAAATGCTGTCGAAAAAAACCGTTAAACACAAACCAATCAATCAATTGATAAATCTATTGTTGTTGTTCAATCATTGAATATATTCATTGAAATTTTGTGCAGGATTTATTTTTCGAAAAAGTACAGCATCCTTAACGCGTAGTTATATGAAATCTGCACTTCAGTAAAGTACTAGTCATCGATATAAAACTGCGAGATGATGTCATGTCAGCAGATTATTTGGTTACCTTGCTACGATATAAATATTAATGTTTTTGTACGATTGATGCATAATTTACAGTACCATTGTTATTAAGTCATAGACTTTCTTCGCACTGATTGTTATTGTGTGGTCCTTGATTTACATATTGATTTCCCCTGATCTATATTTCAAACAGGTAAGGGAAAGGGTTATTATATAGAAAAAATATACCACCATAGTAATTTTACCCAGCATTAGACTTGGTGCTGGTCCTAGATCAGAAATCTTGTTACATTTGTTGCAACATGAATCGGATCATTGAAAGTCTCTGTCAAACTTATCCATCACTGTTGATTATATACCTCTAGTTAAAAAAGATATTGACATACAAAAGTATGAATGAAAATTTTAAAGCCTCTTTGTTGAAAAAATGCATTTTCATTGACTACGTGTACCAGCCATTTCCTTTAAATCATTTAATCATTGATACAAATCGCTCTTTCAATATCTTTTTATGTAAATGTTTTATTTACTTTCTTAAGATGCATCCGTTAAAACAATTTACCTTCAAAGGTTAAGAAACACCAGGTGTAACATGTATTATACATATATTAAACACTTACTAAATTCCAAATCGGGAAAACCTGATGTTGAAACTATTGTTGAAAAATAAACCTGAAATCAGATGGGATGAATGACAATTTCATCATATGAATATTAAAGCGTGTTCTAATTATTTTTAATTAATTTGAAGATATTAACCCATCCGTTTTTGTATGATGTCGATAAACGTACTACAACTTATTGGACAGTTTTAACATATACGGAAATTGAAACTGCTGAATATCTGAGTTCCTGAGTTCATCTGAGGTTTTTGTATGGGTTCGTGTTGCAGTCTTTAGTTTTCTGTGTAGCGTTGGGTACATTGTTTATTGCTATTTGTTTTAACGTCGTAGTTTGTATGATAAAACTCTTCTTGATCGTATTTCAATAAATAATAATTGCTTAAAGCTGTATGCATGTACGTTCATATATATGTTGAAGCGGATACCATGCAATAACTGATTCTGTTCTAATCAAATTAAATCTTGAATTAAGAAGTCATAAATGATACAAAATTTCTTAAAGTGTGCATACATGTACATGTTATCATAAATTAACCGTTCGCCCCTTCTTGAAAACTTACCAAAGATAGAATAAAAACTGTTAATCCTGCCATTTTAAGACAAACTGTGTAAAAGCACCTGAAATAATATTCAATTATTACAGTTTAATATTTTTGGAGTATAACTCTACATATGAGTTAAAAATGGTATTTTTCTTGTATATTTTTTCATGAATATAATAAATCAAATCAAATTGTAGCGAATAGGATTAAACAATACATATAAGATGCTTTCTTATAAGGCATTAAAAGATGAAAATACGTAAATATAATTAAACATTATTTATGACAAAATTAACTGTTCAAAAACTTTAACAAAAAAAAGTACCGTATATTTACGAAATTGAATTAAGCAAAAAATAATACAATTTATGTTTTATTCAAAACGTTATTCATTTGTAAATTCAACCTTTATCCGACATATTAATAAAAAAGGCTTGGCATACGATTGTCTGAATTCTCTAACGAAATACATACCAGCTAACAACGAAACATATTCCTTGACGTCAAAGTGCACAATTAGCACGTCAGGAAACAAGGGGACAGTTAAATACTACAGATTAAAAGAGGCGGTCTCTCCTGTATGAATATTCATAGCTTCAATGTATCTCTACTACAAAATGTATATAGAATTATCTTAAAAAGCTTATTGGAATCAACACTTCTTGATCACTGAATGTGGTGGCATTTTGTATAAGGTTTGCATCTGGCAACTATTTAATGTATATTCAGACACTATGAATTTAATCATAATAACATTAACGGTACCAATTTTCCTGCACCAGATGCGCATTTCGACAATACATGTCTCTTCAGTGATGCTCGTGGCCAAAATATTTGAAATCCAAAGCTTATATAAAAGATGAAGAGCTATAATCTTATATAATAAATAGATATCTGCCTGTAATGGAGGCAGAAAATGACAGAAAGTGTGTTTATTCACTAAACAAATGAAGGTATTTGATTTCAAAAGAGCAAAAAGTCTGCCTTGCAAACGGTCCAACTGGATCACACATACAGTTGCGACATGTGCTCCTTGGCTAACATGTGTTGAACCTGATCCTGAAATTAAGACACATTGTAATAAGAGTAATAATAAAATCGTGTGAGTATTAGTTTAAAAGAAGGATTAATGAAATCATGACAATAAGGTCCGCCCAGTAATAGACACTGACTTTAAGTATCTACTTCTGTCAAAAGATTTCTATCTTGTATATTTTTAAAGAAGAAAACAACGAAAGAAATCTCAATCTCAGACGAATAAGTGTTTTATTGTGCAAAATTAATACAACTCAAACACAGAAATGGTTGTGAGAAAACTATTTATGCTATTGGCTTAATAATTAACAATGATTTAATGATACACTGCAAAAAATAAGTTCACCTAGAAATAAAAAAGTAAACTAGTTTATGTTTCTAAAAATGGTATTTCAGTCTTCTGCCTTCGAACAAAAAAAAAAGGGTTTACTTGTTATAAACATGAGATTACTTTTTTATATGACTTTGTTTCTGTTATATATATTATCCAAGGATTTCAACTTGCACAGAGGCAATTGCGTGTTTACATTGTTTTTAAAGTGATATGGGTGATATCTATTAGATCACTTTTTTCACTAAATGATTTGAAGCGATATTTATCATGTTTATATTTCGAAATAAAGAATGTATTGATAAAGACCGTGTATTGCCGCACCAAGTAACTTTCGGCTGGCTGGACCATTTGCCGTTCGTTGGTGTTTGTCTTTGCTTGTAATTATATTTATCAAACAAGACGGCTGTTTTGAAAGTCTATGTTCTGCAGTACTGTTTCCACATTTGAAAATTCCTGGTATTCTTATATGTATTAGCTTTTATATTGGTTTTATTTGGTTGTTGGGTTTTACATCTTTAATGATTTCATTGTACACACGGTAGTGTATCTTTGTATTAAAAATAACCAAACAATACCAAAATCAAACAATGAGTAGTCCAGATTATCTTTTTTGCTTCCATGTCAGTTGACCTAATGAATACCTTTGCTTTGAATACTAAGTAAGTTACAACTGCTAAATATCTGGTGATAGAAACGGTAAAATATTCAAATTGAATAAGGCAACCAAATATAGATATATTGAGTAGTGAAAACAATTCATATACGTAGACATTGTGATATCTTTTCCAAAATAAATATGAAACTGAATAAAATAGATAGGATATGAGTCAATAGTTTTAAAAGTTATTCTAGGCCTGACATAATAGTAGGTTTCTATAAAATAAAATAAATTGCATATTAAACAGCATTACAACATTCATGTTCTGTTAAAGTATATCTAAATAATCATTTTCCTTTTTGCCGTATCATGTAATCATCCCAGATCTGCCAGCTTTTAGAAGATATTTAGCTTACTTAGGTACCAATCTATGGAGAGCGAAATGTTTATTCAAATATTAGTTGAAGGCGTCGGGATACGACGAATGGGTGTTTCAAAAGTTGTACTTTGTACACATTCAAATGCTTAGTAACGTAACATGCTCCACAAAGAGATAAAACTATATATTAAAATGTAGTTGATAAAACCAAGGGTGTTTATAATTTATAAAGCTATTAGGTTAATTAATATTTATTAGAGGAGCATTCATTCTTCATCCAAACCAACGAAAATGTAAATGGTTTAAAAGCTCTTCATTAAAAAGAAGTAATTCATTCGTATATTGCACATAACATTATATTTAAAATTGTGATTTTAATAATATTGAGAATGAAAATCGGAAATGTGTCCGAGCAAATACAACCCGACCAAAGAGAAGAAACCAGCCGAATGCCACCAATGAGACTTCAACACAGCGAGAAAATCCCGCACCTAGAGGCGTGCTTCTTCAGCTGGCAAATTTAACACAAATGTGTTTTAGTTCAATGATAAATGATGTCATTCTAAACTCCGAAATACATAAATGAACTAAAATTAAAATCATACACGACTTACAAAGGCCAGAGACTGCTAACTTGTATTGGTACTCTTTTTTGTTTTGTTTTCTAACAAGGAATAAGCCTGTCACGCTTGATAATTTGGATAACCTTGATCATGTACACATTACATAGATAAATACATATTATAATTGAAATCGGAAATTCTATTATCAAATGGACAAATAGACCAAACAAATTCAAAATCTAATTTAAAATGATCGAAAAAGAAAAACCATGACAAAAATAAGGAAAAGGCTGTATATAAAGGCCATTTTGAATAACGAAAATGCAATACACCAATGAGGTAAATTTGTTAGGAATAAAGACTAATACCAGATGGAAGAATGTTTTTTTTTTTGTATTTTCCTGGGAAAATGTAATCATTATGTCATGCAAGAAATAGTATATAGTCAACAACAATTCATGGGTCATAAATCTGAAAACGCATCATACATATATATATGAAGTCTTGTGACACATGTCAGGAAGATCTTCTTAATTTTTAGTTCCTAATAAAATGCGACAACAAGTTAACGTCTTCCGTGGTGATTATGTGTTGAGCATTAAAAGTTTTCTGTGAACTGGAAGGTTTGTATCGATTAATCTGAAACCTCATTACAAGTTCAAACATATTCACAGGAAACCTGATGACATATTTTAGAAGTTTCGAACTGTGATTCCTCTGAAAAACGCGATAGAATTTCACGGTACATACAAACATGGGCCGTAAAACAGACTGTGATAAATAGTGTTTTCCCTTTTTGGAACAGTAGTATCACTAGTCATTGTTGATTCAACATTTGTACCCATTTTTTTAATAGTAAATGGTCCCCAATATCGCATTAATAACACTCTTCTACCTCAGAAAAATGGTCGTTCCGTGGACATATTATACTTTTTAAATTCGCACCCAATTGTATGAATCATATGCGTAATTTCTGTGGTTTAAAAACCTCAAAAATTAATTTCGAGGATAGATGGTGTAATCATATGCTCGGGTTTAGTAATTTTTCATATGAATATGAATAAATGAATAAATAAATATTTTATAATAAGTGCAACCTGAATTGGCATCATACAATATACATATGCTATGAGAATTCTAGACGCAGACACAAAACATTTTATTTATATTACGATTCTGTCCTTATTCTTTGTGGATAATGGTATAATCTCCATTATATACTTCGAACCAGTAAACATTGAATCTAAAGGTGTCAGGTTATCCTTTTCCAAAAAAACATTTATTAACATTGTAAAATAAATAAAAGATATTTTTACTATAAATTCCACGTTGTCAACTTATTTGTATAAGTGTTGTATTTTGACACTGATTTAACATGTCTTTTAGATAAGATAGATAAATCGGAAATTAAACATATAAATCACAATTTACGAAATAATGTGTAGAAATAGTTGAACAACTAATTATTTTCATTCTAAATTAAGATCGTGGATTCAACTAAATAAAAATTTATATTCATAACCTTAATGTCAAGGATTGAAAACATTGACGAAATCAACAGAAACAAAAAGATGATTGATTGATTGTTGGTTGCTTAACGTCCACGTCCAGTGGCAATATTTCATGCATATTCAGGACGAGAACAAGTTCCAGTAAATACAATAGGTAGGTCTTGTCACTAGAGAGGCCATATGGGATGATGGGCGGGGAAATTTGGACTGCCACTGGAAAATGAGGGTTTATTGAATAGGGACAGAAAGTTTGCCTTGCAACAGGCCACCTACGCATACGGACCCCTAAAAAGAGTTATTGCTAGGGTTTTTAACGTGCAAAGACTGTTGCACTCTCTCTACACGAGGCATAGGATTTAACGTCCACATTCTGACCGGACGTGACTGAGAACTTGATACATCCCACACAGTCAAACGGACGCCCCACTTCGGCAAGCGTTTTACTGCCGGTCGGGAGAAGACCAAGTGACCATATTTCTATTCCCCAGTCACCCTTGGGTTCTAAAAAGGAAAGGAAGGAGACAGAAGAAAAAAAAAACACAAACAAAATGTGCACTTAATATGTTAAACTCTTCTTTTCTTTACGTATGCAGAACGTAGAAAGTATGTGTCATCAAATAAGGATTGATTTTTTGATTGATTGTTGATGATTTATGCAACCTGTAGCTCTCTTTGCTATATAGTGGCGTTCAGCTACATTTGTAGAAGGAGCTGGAGTGTACGGAGAAATTCTAGTCAATTGAGATAATAATCAAATACACGAACACCAAACACATTCTGTGTTCGAACTTACGACCTCAATGTTGACATGCTAGAGATGCTGTAGATAAACTGCTTAGACCATTCGATATCGATAATTGATTAACGAGACCATATCTTATGATCTTGTCCTTTGACTAGACATTTCATTTTCTAAATTTTCTCGGAGTTCAGTATTCTTGTGATTTAACTTGTTGTTACTAAATGAGAATCATTTGAATAACTTATAAATTTGGTGATTACTTTTGCTTTTTCTTAAGTAGAATATATAAGTCTATATTTTTTATGTTTCTCATATCTTCAACAACTTTTTCGGATTTTTTGGTATTTAATTTTCAATTTCGTATTTCATTTGGACTGTTGTTATAAACTTATTACATGTACTGCAGGTTGTAAAAATATTTTTATTCTATTTATTGCAAATATGGCCATTTTCTAGATGAAGCTTTTTAGTTTCATGATCTAAGTGTTTACCAAACTTTATGTTATTGGGTATTCTTAAGCTGATAAGGCACATTTTTTTTCACTTATGGTTCGTATTTATGTTCAAAACATAAAGTTTATTTCTCTGTTTTATAAGGGAAGTTTCTACTATTCTTCTTTGAATACTAAATGTTAGATGCAATCAGTGCCCCTCTTATCTCGATCATCACACCAAAAAAGGTTCCTAAAAGATCAAGTCATGGAGAAGAAAAGCTTTAATCTATAGTGTGTGTATTACAAATTAGCGACAAAAGGCAGGGTGCCTTATACAATACCAAATGATAATTATAAATCATCAGTTGAAGACAAACAGACCACGGAAGTAACAGAAAACTTATAAAAAGCAAATAGTGGTCCGTAAAATATAACGCAGAAATATTAAGACTACGAAACAAGGTGTGTATCTCAATGTTTGTGATGATATAGAAATAAAGACACATATAACATTTTAATATGTAATTATATATCACCAAATAAGTTTATACATCATCATACATGACAAAAATTATCATATCAAACATAGACATTTTAAGCCATTGACTTTTAATTTCTTCTACTAAACGACGTAAGTGTAATAACTTGAAATACAATGGGTGTTTTTTTAATATCAAGGTAGCCGAATTCGGTTATGTTTATCTGGTAGTTAGAGCATACGAATATTTTAATTAAGGATGCAGTAAATTAAAAAAATGTTTAAAAAAAACCTCAAAATGCAATCGTTGTTTTAAGTTTAACTTTGAATCTTTGCTCACAAATATTACCCCACGATCGGTGAAGAGGAACTTGATGAGTAGAGAACATATAAACACAACACACACCATATATAAAAGAAAGAATGAAAATGGAAAAAGTATTAACGATACAACAACGATACAACAACCCGACTAAAGATAAAAAAACATTCCAAGGCCACCAATAGGTCATCCACACAGCGTACCCTCAGCTGGCCCCTAAATGAAAATCTGTACTAGTTCAGTGATAATAGACATCTCAACGAACTCTAAAACATATAAATGAACTAAAATGAAAAACAACATAAGAGGACTATAAACAAATACCAGAATCTCCTGACTTGTGACAGGTGCAAACATGTGGCAGGGTTAAAACCCCCCCCCAATTTCATCTAGACCATGTAGAATAAAGGAAAACCCAACAATACGCACAGAAAACACGGTTAAAAAGAAATCCGAGTCCGATATCGGAATTTGTAACGGAAGAAACTAAACAAAATGAAAATGATGAATAAACTAACAAAGGAGTACCAGCAGTTACTATAGCATGCCAAAAATGATGTGTGATTCTGAAATTCAAAACGCTGAAATTTAATATTATTATTATTATTATTTAAAGTCAAGAAAATCACAAACATGTATGTGCGTCATCAAAAGTCAGAAATTACTTTTGCAGCGGCGGTCTAGACATACCCGTACCCGTAGATATATTTCTTTGCGTTCCGTTATGTCATTAAAGGGGTTTCCCTTACTTGTTTTTTTCCCGGGTTATGTTTTTCCACGATCGGTTTCGGTTGAGGGTATATAAGGAGTTTGTATGGACCTGTTCGATTAATGCTACGTTTGTTACAAAGTTTGAAAGGACGTGTTATTAGTATATTCTAGTTGTTTGTGTTAACTTTTTAGTTTAAAGTGTTCGTTTAGTGAAATGGTCGATTCTCAGGTGAAGAATTAACTGTCGATAATCATACAAATGTTCATAATCCAAAAGATGAGTTCAGTGCAGTAGACGCAGTAAGTTATTCATAACAATATAGACATTGCTTTAGAAAAACAGCCTGCTTCTATATAGTGTCAGAACTGCAAGAAAAGCTGCAGGTGAACACGGAGTTTAAAGGGGAAGGGATTAGAATACAATTTCCGTGTAATCAAGAGAGACTCGGTAATCTAGAATGCATCAAACACTTTTTGTCAAAGGGTGGTGTGGAAGAAGTTTTCGAGTTTATCGACTCAGAGAAGAAGGTCCTTTCTCGTCGTAATAAATATCTCAGAATTGTATTCCTACATGTTTGGGGATGGTTAAAGAATACTCCGATACTGACCTTACTGACAAAAGTTATTGGCAGCCATTTTTAGAGCCTCCAAGAAGAGAAGTCAACCAATGTTGCTTGTAGTTTAATTTTTAAATTTTTTTTTTAGAATTTTCACAAACACATGTACATGTTTTATTATTATGCCTTATGGTCAACTTTAATAGCCTTTCTCATTTATTATTTTGTTTGACTGTCCCTTTGGTATCTTTCGTCCCTCTTTCATTCTACAACAGGCAATATAAGATTTCACTCAACATTAATCCTGGTTTAGATGATTTCCTTACACTTATTCTGAAAGGCAGAAAACGAATGTCGAGCAAATCTTTGAACAAAATGGGGCCTATTACCAAAGATATTTTGTTAAAAATTAGTTCAGCACTATTCGGTAGATAATCATAATTTCTCGTGCGTCTTCTCGTGTTTTAAGATATAATAGTGAACAAGCTACAATGTAATACTCAGATTTCTGATTAAGATTTTCAATTGATTTTTTTTTTGAGATTATATATACAGTCAGCACTTATATTTAAGGATATAGGTTTGGATACTTCTCTTTATGCCATCCATAGCCTTAGAAGGGTTGGAGTTTTGGCTGCGCTATAGTTTAGCACGGGCGGTTTGGGATGAGGGTATATAAGGAATTTGTATGGGTCTGTTTGATAATTGCAACGTTTGTAACAAAGTTGGAAAGGACGTGTTTTAGTGTATTCTACAGTTGTTTGCGTAAGCTGTCCCTCCTTATAGTAGTAGATTTGTACGCTTGATACTTATGTAATTATATGTCATGTTGATATTGATACATATGTATGGTCTTATACGGTTATAACTGGCCTTTTCTGGATTTAGATATTTCTGTTTTAAACAAGAAACTCCACACTGTACGGTTATAGCTGTCCTTTCCTGGATTTAGATATTTCGGTTTTAAACGGGAAACTCCACACTAAAATTTACGACAAGAGGGACGAGTTTTCGTTCCCTATTGTTAATTTTCCATTTTAGATCGTGATGTTCTTTTGGCACCATCTTATGGTGTTTATATTTCACAGCTCGTTCGCTATGCTCGTGTCTGTTCTGACGTTTTAGAACGCAATCTATGTATTACTGGTAAATTATTAAACCAGGGATACCGTTACCATAAATTACTTAGAACCTTTACTAAATTTTTCCATAGATATAAAGATTTGGTTTTGAAGTTTGGTTGTACCTGTAGAAAACTTATTTCAAACGGGATAGCAATTCCTCATTTTTACGGAAGTGTTGTTAACCGTGCCCGGAAATTTAGAAATGATCCTTGTAAACTTCTCGCTCCTTGAAATGAACTTATTCTTAAAGGTTACCAATTCAACACAGTAATAAGATCATTGAAAATTGTTTTTATTGTTATAACTATTGATTTTGTTATCAGTAAATTCAAAGCAAACTAAATATTACTAGCATGTTATATACATATACACATTGATGGATCTATAATATGTCGATACCTATAAATGGCGTTGCACAAGGTCATGTTTTTCTCTGACTGTTTATGACATCTTTACACTAAATCTATTGGATGTTGGATTTGTACGGATTGATAGTTTAGTCTTAGATGAATGATTTTTTTAACTGCTGTTAGTGGCTTTGAACTAGCTGTCATATAACTGCGAGTACTCTCAGATCTGTTCCTAGTGTCTTTATGTTGTCGGGATGTACAAGTACCCGGCCACGTCCACTTGTATTTTTGTCCATCTGATTAGTTAAGCCTTTTTCAGCTGATTTTTATAATTCGTTCTTATGTTGTACTGTTATACAACTGTCCCAGGTAAAGGGGAGGAGTGGGATCCCGCTAACATGTTAAACCCCGCCACATTATTTACGTATGTGTCTGTCCCAAGTCAGGAGCCTGTAATTCAGTGGTTGTCGTTTGTGTATGTGTTACATATTTGTTTTTCGTTCATTTTTTTTATTTAAATAAGGCCGTTAGTTTTCTCGTTTGAATTGTTTTACATTGTCATATCGGGGCTTTTTATAGCTGACTATGCGGTATGGGCTTTGCTCATTGTTGAAGGCCGTATGGTGACATATAGTTGTTAATATCTATGTAATTTTGGTCTCTTGTAGACAGTTGTCTCATTGGCAATCATACCGCATCTTCTTTTTTATATGTATTGTGTTTGTTGATTCGCTTATTATATAAAATATATGCGATATTTGTAACGAACGCACAACCCATTTTCTTGTTTGTTATTTATTTAAGTTAGATCAGAAGATATTTATTTTAGTACAAATGAAATGAGGTAGAAAATAACTATTACTTTCTTATGCCTCGTTCACACGTACCTTTAATTCGAATTGAATTCGAATCGAATGCGAATCGAATTCGCTAATCGCGTTCACACACTATTCTTTTTTTAATTCGAATTGATTCGAATTGGCTAATTCGAATTAACTAATTCGCATAAGAAATACGTTTTTGTTAATCCGAATTAAAAGTTAACGTCGTGAGGACAGTAAAGCGAATTTGACGCGCATTCCAATTCGAATTAGAATTGACGTTAGGACGTTAAACGTTTCGAATGCGAATTAAACTAATTCGAATTAGTTAATGCGAATCGAATTCGAATTACGTGTGAACTCAGCATTAAGTTCTTACTTAAACTGTTGTATGTAGTAATTTGTCATAGCTTTTTAAAAGGTGGCACGACTTCAGTTAACTTCATTAATAGCATATATGTTCACATTCATTTATTATTTACATTACAAATACATGACAAGGATAACAATATGAAATGAAATATGTAAATGTTAAATGTCTGTTTCTCTTCTTTGTAAAGTGAAATGGGAATGGTCACTGTTTCATTTGAGCATTAGCATCAGTGCAAATGTTGTTACGTATGTAAAAACACTCGCAAATGTACCTGAAATGAGAAAGTACATAATAAATATTATATTATAAAATAAAAAATGTTTTTCAATATAAATTAAAAAAACCAACAACATTGAAATATGAAGTTATGATACCGATCGCTGCATTTAATTTTATCCAGATTTTAAATTATCTTTTTTTGTAAGTAATAATATCAAATGATAAATTGTTTCGTATTCAATAACATACAGTCAATTGACTGCTATAACTCCTCTTAAGCTTTTGAGTTCCCCGAATTCTGGTGAGGTTTGTGTGTCTAAATATTTCCTTTGTGTGTGTAGTGGTTTGCTATTTTTATTTGTCTCTCCTACCATGGAATTGTCTACTTTTATTTGGCATCACTATATTGGTTATGTGTTAAATATTTGTTTTTCGTTCATTTTTTGTACATGAATACGGCTGTTAGTTTTCTCGTTTGAATTTTAAATTGTCATTTCGGGGCCTTTCATAGCTGTATTGGCATTGCTCATTGTTGACGGCCGTACGGTGACCTATAGTTGTTTTTCTTATGTGTCATTTTGGTCTCTTGTGGAGAGCTGTCTTGCAGCTAAATACAACGCATCGTTAAATACACCTACCATAGTAATTGCTAAAGTTTCAATAAACAAAAGTTAACATAAGTTTAGATACTTACAACCGTGTTATTTTTTCTCGCTCTGATAAAATAGAAAGCTATTTTAATAAATTGTGAAACGATGCGTGAGGTTTTTCAACAATATGGTCTGCCTTTTTGTGTATATTTATCACTTGCACGTTTCATGGTTTCGGGTACTGGATGTAACAGGAATCCTATATTTTCTTTCATTGTATATGATGTGAGGATACAATTGTAAACTTGAAGTAGAAAAATTTCTATAAATACCTGAACAAGCACTCGTGTCCATTCTATTGTCAGTAACTCTGAACGAAGTAGAGATATGTTTTTGTATGTAGCCATTCTCTGATTTAGTTTCTACACCGGCATCTCTTTTCTTCCTACCATTTACAATACCTTGTCCAGTCACACAGCTCTATTATACAACAAGAGAAAAAAAATAAAACATAGATTAAGTAATAAAGTAACATGTTTAAAAGGAATATCAGAATATTTATAAAAAAAAACACAAAAAAAAAAAACCACAAACTTAACATTAACTTCACCTTTTGTTCTCTTCCAGAATGATTTAGATATTGAAAGTTGTTTACACAACAGTACCAGTTTTCGTTGTTGTTTATCATATTTGATATTTTTTTATTGTTTTATCATGAATCGCTGTGGTTTTCTTTTTTGAATTACATGTAGTTCACATTTTTTCATATTGGGAATTTTTGTTTATATCTATCTTTATGGTACGTGTTTACTTATCGTTGAAGGTCGTCTGATGCCAAATAGTTCCTTAGATCTATGTTTCTAGGGAATTTTTGTCTCATAACAATGACACTACATCGTTTTACTTTTAAATCAAAAAGGAAATACAATTAGACTTTGGAATGAAGGACACAAACAAACATTGATTACCTGTTCAATGTAGCTATGTTACATAAATGCCACTATTATGAAAGCTCGAACAATTGCAGTGTATAAAAGATTGAAGATGTAGCATGGTTGCAAATAAACAACTCTCCGTCAGAGATCAAATGATTTAGGAGTAAGCATGAAATGATAGGTTGCCGTACGGCTTTAAAAATCGGCAAAAACGATATCGCACAGCAAGATATAAAAGTCCCCGAAATGAACGAGTCAAACAAGTAAACTAACTGCCTGAATGATATTCAAAACGCAAAAAAATACAGATATGACAAACAGAAGAAAATGACAGCCGATGAATTATAGGCTACCGACTTGGCACAGTCACATACATGTATACATCTTCATTACTTTTCCCTAACCTTGGACAGTGGAGTAATATTAAAACATGAGAACATACCATAAAAATACCATAAAAATCAGTTTAGAAGAGCTGAGATACGAATCACAAAACACAATTAACAAAAACACAAATGACAGAAGGTACTCGCAGTTACCGATAGCTGCAATGTAGTTAATACCTCATTTAAAACTATGAAGAAACTTTAAAATCGTTCACTTATTTATATTAACGTACGCATTTGAAATATTTTACTTCATATCAATTTAATTATAACATACATTTGAAGAGCATGCTACGCCTTTAGGACAAAACAAGGCAGTACATTTGACCTGCACTGTATCGGAGTCCACAAATCGAAAACCATACATTTGTATTGTGATTTTATTATGTGATGAGTTGTCTTGTTTCCAGGCACCTTCTATCACAGCTTCATCCTTCGAAGAACATGTATCACTGAAAAAGTGCATAATGTCAAAAAGTTATAAGTTTGTGTTCTATTTATTGTACATCAAAATAAATCTTTACACTTGGGAGCTTTTAAATGAAAAGGAGTAGGCCCGATAAGACCCCGTTTAGATCCCAAAGTATAGCATTTTTACAATTTGTTTAAAATATACACTTTAAGCGATTTTTTGAAAAAAAGAATACTTTAGTTTCAAAAATATGAGCTCGTTTTTTTATAATACAATGCACTAAAAATCAGGTACTAGATTCAGTAATTCATTTAATAGTACTGATATATTCAGAACTTTAGCATTTGTGATAACTTTTGGACGGTTGTCGTCTAAAATGAAAGTGGCCGAACTTAATTTTGTATTCAGTGTTAATATTAAGAAGCAAGTTGTATTTCATGATTATACATAACATACATGTATATAAACACGAATGCAGCCACATACATTTATATAAAAACCATCTGAAAAGTGACGTTGATAGATTTTTCATATTTAAGCTTACATTTGAGCGTTTTCAATCTTGCACATAAACCAAGAGGTTGTGAAAATTCTTCAAAAATATCAGGCTTCAAATAAGTACTTTAAACGCGCGTTATGTCTTCATAAGTTTAATCACCGGTTCTCAAATCGAATAAGATACCAAAGTAAAACACTTACTTTGTCCATAGAACGTAATCACTATTTGGAGAAGATGCACTATTTGCAGCACATTTAATAGGTTCGACTGTATAAAGGCCTATAAAATAAAAATAAAATAGACTCATTCATCGTAGCTTTCAATAATGTGGAACAAAAATACTTGTATTGATATACATGTACCTATAATTGCAGACAGTCAGTAGTGTTCCTTAGTTTCAACTTGTGGCCTCGATTATTTAAAATAAATTATGGACCATTAGGGAAACTTTTGTCTGCCGTTTTATCGTTGACAGATAAAGGACCTAGTCAATATGTAGGTACTGCTTTTTGTGTTATGTCTGTAAAGGAGATTAAGATAATATATGCTCATACTGTTTAAGTCGTAAATATTTTATGACCATCACTTTTTTAGCGGTGTCATTGCATGATGTACTATTCATATTTTCTATAATACCTAAATGTGTTTGTATCACAGATTTTTTTTTAGCTTACAGAATCGCGCGAATAATGCACAGGTAAAAAAATGTCAGGAAGGCATGATCCGTCCGACTATATACACCCCTGGGATTAGTTAGACATAAAAATAGACATCTACCTCTTGTTGGCGTTTGCTTCTTTGTTCTGTTGTGTTTTGGTTGTTTGTTTTGTTATTTTGTGGTATACTTTGTTTTCTTTTATTAGATGAGATAAATAGTCTTTTACATATTGATGGATCTACAATCTGCCCATACCTGTATTTTCTTTTCTCTAACTGTTTATGTTGTCTGTAATCTAAATCTATTGGATGTTGGATTTGTACTGATTGATAATTTAGTCTTAGATGCATGCTTTTTTTATAACATGTATAAGTTGTTATTGGCTTTGAACTAGCTGTCAGTAAATGCGAGTACTCTCAGATCTGTACTTAAATTGTCTTTTTGTTGTTAGGATATAAAAGTACCCGGCCACGTCCACTCTGTTTTTTTGTTAAATGTATTTCTATTTGTATCCATCCGATGAGATACGCCTTTTTCATCTCCTTTCTTATATTTACCACATTTACCTAACCTGTGTGTCGACGATGAGCCTAGACGTTTCAGTTGTTGGCTTTTAGCGTTTCGTATGAAAGTATTTCGGAAGCATTTTTATTTTCATGTTGATAGCTATTTTTGCCATTTGCATTTGTAACTGGTTTGTACGTGAATATTATGTTGCATAACGACATTTCTTTCAAGCAATATTTTGATTCGTTTGAATTTTATTAGAACATAATAATTAAAATGTACCTGGCAATGCAAGTATAAAGAATTATGTCATTGCTGGTATGAGATTTAAAAGAAATGGGACAAAATCAAACTCATTCACAAAAACATAATGTAAGTATACTACATGTACGAAGATGCATTTGAATGTGTCTGTGTTCACAATGTTTACAACATATTATCATTACCTGGTCCAGTTATTTGTAATAATAGTGGATCCCCAATGTGAACTTCATTCGGTGAGTTTCCATTGTTGTCTGTAATGGCTAGACTTGTCGATGTGGGTGGATCAGTTGGTTTCCTGGTTTCCTTATTATATAAGTTGGGTGCTGGGCTAAATAAAACAATTACCATATTAGACATACAAGGAGTCTACTTCGGATCATTTTTTTCCCCAAAGAATGCATATTTTCAAATCATGTAAGAATGAAAAATATTTTAAACTCTTACGATGCTAGGTGTCCATATGTGTGTATCCAAAAGCAGTATTTTGGAAATTAGATGTCAATAAAAGTCGACGTGTTGATTTCAATTTGGTTGAACAATATGCATAAGCAGTGAAATAAAAGACATAATTATTATATAAATTGTAAAATCACTGAAAAATACAAACACATCTAATATGAATACGTTATGGTTCGACGAGTATTCGTAGTTACTGATAACTAGTTCAAAGTCAATAACGAGAAATAGATAAACCATGTAATCCCAGACTTAAGTATCAATTAGTAAACATCGAAGAGATGTAATGAAAATACATCAGTTACAAACTGAGAAACTCAGGACCTTGTGCAATGCCAAGAGAAAATGGTTATTCAAGGGATCAACGAGTTAACATAGATCGTTTTTAATTTTACTTGGTTGCAAACAACGTCATTATTAAAATTATGACTTGATATTCCATTCTATTAGAATCCTACAGGAACAGCCAAACTTCAATATCAAATATTTGTATCTTCACTGTATGAAAGAATTTAATAAACCTTTGAGTAATTTATATTAGTGTAAAAAGTTGGGAGATATGCACTCTGTAAGACGGGGCTTAAAGAACAACATCGTTCAAAAATGGAAAAATAACAATAGAGAACGAAAAAACAGGTCATTTGTAAGATTTGATTTTCTTAATTTCCCCTTGTGAAACTAAAATATTCAAATTTAGAACAGGATAATAAGGAGATTTTTAAAAGTAAGATGCATGATGCCTAGGTAAATGTCTACAGTATACTAGTAATCAAAGAATCCTTCAACTATGAACAATATTCGAAGATCGAATTGCAGTGATGAATTGGTAACCTTCTTTTAATTGTAATTTGACAAGTTGGATTGAAGATTTATTTGGTTATTGTTTTAGGCGAGAAGCTCTGGGTAAGAGTGCAGCACAGTTGGCTTCCCAGTAAGAAAGGACGTGAGAACGTGCCAGTAACACAGTTATGTAAATAAATCTTTTATCAAGTCAATCGGATCCATCATCTTTTATGGTTGGCAGATGAAGGAAACGAGAAAAAACGTATGCATGCCATGCATGTGTACTGTCCGCGTATCCTGGCGTCGACATTGCAGCCCTGTATTGCACAGCAAGCATTTAGAATATCATTGAATTACAGCAAATAAATCTTCAATCCAACTTGTCAAATACAATTAAAAAAGGTTACAAATTTATCACTGCAATTCGATCTTCGAATATTGCTCATAGTTAAAGGCAGTATAGCGACCTATAGCTGTTAATTTCTTTGCCATGTGGTCTCTGGTTATTAGTTGTCTTATTTGAAATAATACCACACATTCAGATTATTATATTTAACGAAAAAAGAAAACTTCTATTAGATAAGATTTTGCGGAAGTGTAGTGTAGTGTCGGAAAGTCCAAACTGTCAACCAAATTTAGAGGACCATCAAAAGGACCTAGTTTATCTTAGAGAAAAAAATATCCAAACATACTAAGTTCTATTATTCGCACATTCTTTATTACAAAAGTTACAAGTGATATTTTTTGTTTTAAATGCTAGTAAGGGAACTTGTTGAAAGCATACATAGATAATTAGTAAAACACGTACATGAAGCTGAGATGAAACGATTTTGAAAGTTATGTTTTATCTAGATAAGGTAACCAATTCAAGATAAGAACCTGCAAATGTTCAGGTGAGACTTTAGGCTTAACATGTATAAGACTTGTTTTGTATGGAAGGTTGACATATTACACAACATTATCAAGTCTCAGAGCTGAGTATTCTGTTATTTGAATTAGCTGAGAGCCAGATCAAACAAATTTAAAGAATATATGGTTTTCCAAATTTTAAAATTGAACTTATAACCCTAATCGTTGAGGCTCACACAATAGCAAGAGACTACACACTCAGGTTTACATGTTCGACTTTCACATATATCAAAAACTCATACATGTAACTGAAAGAATCGAAAAACATACAATAAACTTTTCAATACTATGATCATTATGGTTTTCAATTTTAGCAGGGCAGTTTCTGATAACATTTCTGAATCACACGTATCCTGTTTATTTTTAATGTTGATCAGTCTTCAGTTTTTATGTAGTGTTTTTCATTACTATAATAATGTTCTTTTCGTCGTTTTCGTTTTTTACAAATGTAGTCTGTTTTTCTTCAACTTATACATGTGATATTATTGTGTCGTCCCTTTGTTATCTTTTGTTTCTTTGGAAAGTAAAACTTTACGTAAACAAAATTAGATAATTAACGATAACGATGCATTTACATTATGATACTTTTTTTTATCTTACGTTGCTACCGCGATACTTTGTGATATATTTGCCACAAAGGATCCGGCAGTTTGACATTCCAGTTGATAAAAATGTGCATTCTTCCCACCGGCAATTGATGGACTCTTTTCGCCCTGTACATACAACACATTCGCTTTTGTCATATTCTAATAAAAAAAAAAAAAAAATATAAATGAAATTTAACTATTTAATAAAACTAATTGTTAGAGAAAGATATACTCAAATTAATAATCATTTTCACAGTACTTTGGCTTAGTTTGTCTCCTGTGGTGTGTGCAAACCATTACAATGTTACTTGTGTTGTAATGATTTCATATGAATAAACTATTATAGTTTGATAACGTTTGATTTCGCGAAACAACTATTCTTATTTATCCTGCAATTACGTGTCTCATCATACACACGGCTGGTAATCTACACACGCAGAACATTTGGTTCTGCAATGAAAACCGTGAGAGGATTTTCCGGTTGTGCTTGAGTGGAGTAATTGTCACCGCTTCAAAAGGTATGTACATCTCTAAATCGCAATTTTCTTATTCGACTGATAAAAATATTGAAAATCGGAGAATGCTATGCTGTGGTGAATACTTAAACAAAGAGATACATGTATCATTTACTGTTGTTCGTGGAGTTGAACTCCTACAAAATCAGTTGCCGCACGAGAGTTTGCCTAAAAAAGTGACATTTAGATTTTGAAATGGTTCTATTAAGGTAGATAGAGTGTCTTCCTCCATCTTGGATTTTGAAATACTAGAAAACAAGGTCTAGATCTTTGATAAAATGTGCAAATTTTTATAGTAGTAGGTAATTCATGTGAAAGAATTGTCATTAAAATATAGAAAATGCCATGTTTGATCATATTTATGATTGTATTTTACAAAAAAAAGAATTCTTCTGTTTGATTTATTTTTTTCCAACTTTGTCAAATAAGGGGAGGCAACTCAAATGCAAGGGCAGATAATTCAGATAGTGTTACTTTTTCTATAGAATGTATTAGGAATTTACCCATTTTTACATGTAGCAAGAAAACGAGTCCGGTGACCCCATTTTTTCTTTTTCTTATCTGAAAGCATAATATTGGGGCTATCTTCTCATATTTTATCTCAAAATTCTATGGTGTGGGTTGCGTTTTATGGCGAAAAATTGGGTTTTCCATGCATAATCTATACAAAATCTTGACAATTTTGCACAACCTATAGTGTGAAAATAAGTCCCGTGACCCATTCTTTTTATTAATGTTTTTAAACAAGCAGGATATAAACTACATTTTGGCAAATTATTAAAAGATCCTATGGATTATAATTTATACACCTCATCTACCTTAACAGACCTTCAAGTTCAAATTTACTTTTTATTCGGTCAATGGGTATGAATGTCGTTTTGGGCGGCGTGGACGCTGCCCGGTGTTGATAGACATCTAAATAAATCTAAAAACCTCATATTTTCATTATGTCATGCGTGAGGGGATCGGTTCTGATTGAGGACATCGTGAATGCGTGAGGGGAATTGAAATCATATCTTTATATACAGCTACCAGTCGTTTAAAGTTGCCTTAATATGGTTAGATTGTTTATGAAAAAACAAATTTGTGTGCAAAAATAAAAATTATGAGATAGAATTTTGAAATGACAATAAATCACCAAGTTTTCTTTTTATGAATAAAAGTCTAACCAATAAATTTCAAACATGTGTCTAAATTCGTGGATTTATGCAAATAATCGGTATAGTTTACTACCACAATTTGATATTAATTAATATTGTAATTTTAATTGTTATTGATAAATTTTAAATTATATCAGTATTGCGAATTTAATCCTGAATTCTGTCTATCCTATTTTTGGGATATTGTTTAAGAAATTCATATGTGACGTCACTTTGTGCGTTTATGGTTTTGGCAAACTCGGCTGTGAATTTTTATGTGCTGGTTTATGTTGTTTTATGTATCCGTTTTTATTGTGTAGTTAGTCACCGCTTCGATTTTATCATGTATATCTATTATATAGTCATTTTATAAAACATCACTGGTTGCAAAATTATGAATTATTCGAAACAACAAGGACGTTCTTATTCCAGGCAGAAACCCTAGCCGTATTAGGCACAACTTCTTGGAACTTTTGGTCCTCAATGTACTCGTCTTGACGTTCGAACTTTTTTCATCTGAGCGTCACTGGTAAACCTTGTGTGGACGAAAGACGCGTCTGACGTATAAGTTTTTTTTTTAAACCGGGTACCTTTTGTTAGCTATAATTGGAGTGTTTTTCTGACCTATATGTTCTCTCATTTATTTGTATTGTAGTCTTGTCATGTAATGTTGTCTTTAAATGATATATTTACCATTGCCGTAGAAGCGGGAGGTTTGGCATGCCACAAAACCGGGTTCCTTCCATCATTTTTTCTTAAAATGTCCTGTGCCAAGTCAGGAAAATGGCCATTGTTGAATTGTAATTCGTTTCTGTGTGTGTTAAAGTTTAATGTTGTGTTTGTGTCGTAATTTTCCTCTTATATTCGATGTGTTTCCTTCAGTTTTAGTTTGTAGTCCGAATTTGTTTTTTCTCAATCAATTTACGAATTTCGACAACGGTTTACTACTGTTGCCTTTATTGGAGACATATTTGCAATTTATTGGTTAGACTGTTTATTCATATACAGAAACTTTGTGATGTATTGTATAAATCAAATTATTCAAACAAATATCAAAATTTGTATTTTCGCGATCCATCTTTTTTTTTAAATACTCAATACAAGGGGAGTTAACTCTTTTCGTAAAAAATGTATACTGGGCTGATATAAAATTTTTCAACTTTTATTTGTAGCTAGAAACAAATCGTTGACAAATTTTTTCCTTTTATTGTTCGTAAAACCTATCTTCCCACAATGTATTTTAAAATTCTATCTCATTAATTTTGTTTATGCACAAAATGTGTTTTTTCATGAACAATCTGACCACATTTAGGCAACTTTCAAAGACTAACAGTTTGGATATAATATTATGATTTCACGTCCTCTCACGCATTCACGATGTCCTCAATCAGAACCGATCCCCTCACGCATGACATAATGAAAATATGAGATTTTTAGATTTATTAAGATGTCGATCAACACCGGACAGCGTACACACCGCCCAAAACGATATTCATACCCATTGACCAAATAAAAAGTAAATTTTAACTTGAGGGTCTGTAATTATAACCATTTCAAAATTTAAATGTAACCTTTTTAGGCAAATTCTCGTGCGGCAACTGATTTTGTAGGAGTTCAACTCCACGTACAACAGTAAATGATACATCTATCTCTTTGTTCAAGTATTCACCACAGCATAGCATTCTCCGATTTTTAATATTTCGATCAGTCGAATAAGAAAATTGCGATTTAGAAATGAATATACCTTTCGAAGCGGTTACAATTGCTCCACTCAAGCACAACCGGAAAATCCTCTCACGGTACGTACGTTTTCATTGCAGAACCAAATGTTCTGCGTGTGTAGATTACCAGCCGTGATACATAAACAGCCCAACAGATATCTTAAAATGTGTTTTGCAGTCGAATTCCAATTACGTATTGTTTGACCTTATGTGTTTCGTTTAGAGCGATAAGAATTAAACCCATTTTCTGATGACAAACATGAACAGCAAGATTTTCTACGACGCCAATCATCTTAGCTTTTCCTTTCATTAAGATGGTTTGGACGAAATCAGCGTATGAAATTGAATTTGAATTGTGTTTGTTTGTTTCATATACATTAAATTCATTTGTAATATTGTATATTAATTTCCCCCTAATAAGTACATGTATGTAGTCAAAATCTTTCCCCTTCGTTTTGACAAAACTATATGTGTATGAATCACTAGATAAAGTAAGTTTTTTAGGCATTTTTTTGCGATGTCCTGTTACAAAATTTCTGAGGATTTGTCCCCATTTAACATTTGTCTGCTGATTTTGATAATGTGTATTGGAGACCACTCTTTTTTAAAATGATTTTTGTATTTCCATTTATTATTCATTTGATTGCTTTTATGTTTAATAGCATATTTTAAGACATATGCATATTTGTCTTTAACCTTTCTACATTGGCTAGAGGTATAGGGGAATAGTTGAGATCTCAAAAAACATGTTTAACCCAGCCGCCTGTCCCAAGTCAGGAGCCTGTGGCCTTTGTTAGTCTTTTATGATTTTTATTTTCAGTTTCTTGTGTATAATTTGGAGTTTAGTATGACGTCCATTATCACTGAACTAGTATATACATATTTGTTTAAGGGTCAGCTGAAGGACGCTTCCGGGTTTCTCTCTGCATTGAAGACCCATTGGTGCCCTTCTGCTGTTGTCTGTTATATGGTCGGATGTTGTCTCTTTGACACATTCCCCATTTCCATTCTCAATTTAATTTTTTTATTCCATCAACACACAATAGTGTTCCAATTAAAGATAGCATGGGAGTACTGTGATAAAAACGAGTCATCGATCATTTCAGTTCATTTGTCTCAACTCGGCCGATTTTTTTTCGATTTCGCGTTTTCGACTTCGCGTTTTCACGTGTTTGCGTTTTCGACTTCGCGAGTTCGCGTTTTCGCCTTTTCGCGATTTCACCCTATATAATATGAAAGGCGAACACGCGAAATGGCCTTATCCGGCCACCATAAATAATACTTGTTTATGTACACTTTTATCCAATAACGTTTCATTTAATATTTTAAGGTTGTCAGAGTTGATAATGTAAACGAACACTACAATTATGACGACTTAATTACCTTCAAGTTGCACCCTGTGTCATTTAAGTGACAGTATTTAGCACCATTTAGGATCACAATATCTGTCTCATTCACGCCCAATATTTCTTCAATCGTACCACTTGGTGAACATGCTGGAAACAATTATAACACATTTGTGAAATAATTAGATAATTGAGAACATATAATTTATAAATCTTGCTCAGTACAACCGTCCTATATAATTTCTTCATATAATCCGAACGATACCATCAAGAATCGCTGTATACTTCAAGATCGTGTTAAGAACAATGAATGTACATTTCTTAGCCGAAGTTCTGTTCACATCTAAAGTCAAAACAGATTTATGTAGCGATCCATTAAATATTTTTCAAACAAACAAAAACACACGATCGATATCGTGTAAAAAAACATTCTATAATGTTTTATATCAACGTAAGCAGCAGTAAGCAATATTATTTATTTCGATTCGGATTATTTGCTCTACGCTAAAGAATCATAAATCACTCTTGACGTACAGTACTGTATGTTCTAGGTATGCATAAGTGTATTTCAGTAGTAACGCAAAAATGGAAAATAAGGCGAACACTTATGACAGAAATACTTGTAAAGTTCTGAAATATCAACCAAAAGACGTCCTTCATTGTCTCATTAATGCCAAGATTATTATACCTCTAGATCTTATATTTATATTATTCTGAGAAATAATTCCTGGGGATTTGAATATATCGTCACGTGATTTTACCACGGGTTGTCCCTTAATGACAAATATTTTACCCTGAGGGATAGCGAGGGATAAAATATCGGTATAGGGACAACCCGTGGTAAAATCACGATATATTCAAGCCCCCATGAATTATTTCGATACTAATAGGACAAATATGGCAATTGTTTTGGATTATTGCCATTCCAATAAATAAACGCACTATCAAATTGACGTAATAGAACGAAGCAAACTGAATATGTGACATGATTAAACTATTTACAATAACATATTTAGATAGATTTGAATGAATCTAAGTGATAATTGTACTTAAGGGGGCTCCTGGGTATAAATGATTTTTTTTTCCTAACATAGGATTTCGCTATATTTTTTCATAAATGAACTTTATCATATACTTAAAAGAAAAATGAAATAAAAACATGGAGTCACCGTTTATTTAAGCTAAAATTTGCCTCTGGAAGAAGCATACATTTTTGTTAATGTCCTTTTTTTCTGTTGAACTAATAGGAGAAAAAGAGGAAATATCGAAATAAAAAAATAACCTAATATGAGAAATCGCTTAAATTTTACAATTATTTAGTTTATGTACAGCTTATTTGAAAACAATCATAAAAAATATATGTCACCGATGAGTTGAAAAACATATTTCAAATTGAAGGCCAAAAAATGGCATTTTTGCACCAAAGGGAGATAATTTGGAGCTTTTTCAATTTTTAAAGTTATCTGGGGCCAAACCAAATCAATTTTTTGGGGTTGTTTTTTGTACCATATCATAAAGTAACAACTAGTAGTGTAATAAATAAAATTTGTAATGAAAAAATTAAGGTTTAATTTTTTGCTAAAATTTTTGTACCCACGAGCCACCTTAATATACATCTTATATGTATACAAAAAGAAAGGCTATTATAACACATTTTAGCATTGTTTGTTAACATTTCCTTGATGTGATGATTTTCGGCTTTTCGGTATTTTTCCGTAGAAATGCTTATTTTCTGACGTCATCGTTCTATGACGTCGGGTAGCGCACACTAGAGGTTTCCAGATTTGCTACGTATCAGGTACGGTTGGTACGTAACACAATCGTTGGTGCTGTTTTGGAGGTATCATTTAACGTAGAAATTATCTTATTAATCAAGATGAAATTTAAAGAATTGATTTGCATATCACCAAAAAACTAGCTTAACGATTTATTTGATAGCGATTTTAACGTTTCTAGAACACTTTGTTTATGATTCTTTATGGAATAACTTTGTTATGCACAAGTGGATGAATCAAACAGACCTTAAACGAACTGAGTTGAAATTGACACGACCTTTAGATTCTAAATATAGATTTGTGTTTCTGTTTGTTATAGGTATTTTGTTTTGGTTGATTGTTTTTATACAGACAAATGAATTATAATTAAAATAATAACTATAAACTACTTTCTAAAACACATGATACTGGTGTTGGTTATATTTGTTAACGTTTCAAAATTGCGTAGTTTTCGTATCTGAGGCCCCTCATGGGGGGTCCTAGTAATCACATAATCACCATTTTTTTGCCAATATAATCACATAATCATTAAATATTTGCTTATCTTTAGTAATCAAATAATCAAACTAAAAATACAGTCCTAGGTAATCAAATAATCATGAAATATTTGGCTTAATAATCAAATAATCATTAAAAAAACGGCCAAGTAATCACATAATCAAAAACCCCATGAGGGCCCTCGTATCTTAATTAGTTGTTGCATGATTTTGAATTTAGTTTTTATTATTAAAATTATCTATTTCGATCATTACACAACATTTTTTGTTTTAGAGGACGAGGGAGCTGAGATTTCATTTTGAGTGAGAAAAGGGAATTCTTCGATATTTTTTTTCTAGAAACGATTCTAGAAAGTAAAATGAAAAATATTGAAAAATTAGTATTTACTATTCGGTTGCCAATAAAAAAAAAACACATTTCTTGAATCATCTAATTTCATTGACTAGAATAATTGTCATATAATTATACAGAGGCGGATTTAGGGGGGGGGGACGGGGGGGGGGGGATAGGGGAAAGGGGAAGGGGTCCGCCCCTTTTCTGGAAAAAAAATGATTAATAATATAGATAAGCATGACTGGAGCGGGTCCCCTTTTAGGCAGTCAGTGGTCCCCAACTTATGAAAATTTCTGGATCCGCCACTGTTATCATGACTAAAATACAATTGTACTGACACTTGTGTTCTTTGAATATTTTATGTGTGTATCTTCTATTTGATACTTTATTCGTACTTTTAACTTTTGGTAAAATTTCTCATACGTCTGAATGATGACTTTTGAAGCTTGCAGAAAAATATATATGAATGGTAATAAAGATAATGAATTTGAAAAACTAAATAACCTACAACATGAAATTATATCAAAATAGAATGATAATTTAACGATAAAAAGTTACTTCAAGTCGTCGTGTTTATATTTATTCACTGTGTAGTACCTTGCATACATTTTCTAATTTTTTTAACGACCTCCATATTGAAACAGGTTTTGTATTTAACTTTAACATTTTACATTTTGAATGGGGTCAATTTTGAATGTTGAAATAGCTCTTATTCTATTATCTTTTCTTAAAACCTACCCCTAAAATATGCTAACTTTTCCATTTTATACTGTAACATTAATATAACAGTCAAACATAAGATAAATTATGAATGTGCTATATAGCTTGTTTTTGCCTGTGGAATTTCAGGGGAAATAAATCTTAATTACAAACCGTTCGTTGCAACGATTACTAGCAATTTATTTATTTATTTATCATACGATTTAGAAAGGGTTTTACATTTGTTGGGTACATACAAAATTAATTCTGATACAGTAGAAATAAGTTCATTCTGGTCCGTACGTATTCTGACACCCATTGTATCTAGTCTCCTTTTTGAAAATACAAAATGTATGTACAATGGGTTCAGGCAAGCACTGAACAAATAAAAGGTTTCCTCCCTGGCTTATTTTACTCTTTTACGTTAAATTACATTTGTATATAACATCATGAAAGAATAGTTGTGCTTGATACTTGCATATGATTGCATATGTTTGGTAGCCCAATTATTGCTTGACGAGTCAGACTTCAGACATATGAAATTGGTTTGGTTTTGACTCATATAATACTAATTGTACATGATGGTTCGTGTGCTGTGTTCAGAGATATTAAATGAATATGACCTCACATAGTACGTTCATCTAAAGAAAATCCTAAATGAAAATGTTTAAAAAAAAACACTTCTCAACAAGTCGGTAAATAACCAAAATTTTGGCATCTTTTAAACCCATGTACCAATATACAAAAGTGCTGCATCTATACATGTATTTGATATGATGACAACATTGTTACACGGGTGAGAAAGACACCAACTCCATTAATTTCTTTGGACTGAAAATTTATTTGCACAACATTTTTTAACATAAAAATATGGAGATGCGGTAAGCTTGCTTATGAGACATTGAAGGCCGCATTTTTAACAAAACAGTTTACGAAAAAAAAACCCAGACATAAACCAACGACAGCCACTGAAAAAAGACACTTCCTTACATGGGACATGCAAATATAGCATGTTGAAACTAGTAATTAATTGAAATATATTTCGGATGTCATAAACATTAAGTTCCGTTCAAAGGCTATAAAGAGCAACCAGATGCTCCGCAGGGCACAGCTTTATACGACCGCAGAGGTCGAACCCTGAACAGTTGGGGCAAGTATGGACACAACATTTAAGCTTGATACAGCTCTGAATTTGGATTGTGATTAAATAGTTGACACAACATAGGTTTCTGACACAAAATGAATGTGGTCTAAGAACTTAAACTTAAAAACTTAAAAATTTTAAATTGGACATTTACCTATTATGGTTCAATATCCAAAATCTAAATACATGGTTAGATTCAGCATACCATAGAACTCCAAGAATTCAGTTTTTGATGAAATAACTAAGTTTAATTTTGGACCCTTTGGACCTTAATGTAAAACAATTTGAAAACAGGACCAAAAATTAAGAATCTAAATACACGGTTAGATTTTGCATAATAAAGAACCCCAATTATTCATTTTTTGATGAAATCAACCAAAGATTAATTTTGGACCCTTTTGGGCCCTCATTCCTAAACTACTGTGACCAAAACTCCCAAAATCAATCCCAACCTTCCTTTTGTGGTCATAAACCTTGTGTTAAAATTTCATAGATTTCTATTTACTTATACTTAAGTTATTGTGCAAAAAACAAGAAAAAACCTTATTTGGGACCTTTTTTTGGCCCCTAATTCCTAAACTGTTGAGACCAAAACTCCTAAAATCAATCCTAACCTTCCTTTTATGGTCATAAACCTTGTGTTTAAATATCATAGATTTCTATTAACTTATACTAAAGTTATAGTGCGAAAACCAAATGTCTTCGGACGACGACGACGACGACGACGCCAACGTCATACCAATATACGACCAAAAAATTTTCAATTTTTGCGGTCGTATAAAAATAAAAACAAAAACAAACGCTAATACCAAAAAGTTTTCATAGTTTACAATTATAAAACGTTTCCAATCGACTAATTTTCTAATTTGAAATGTTGGTTCCATGGTTCCAACATATTCATACCATACGTTTGTTAGATACAAGGTAGGTCTACATGTTAGTGGTATACAGAAGGAAATTTAACGACAAAAATATACCCCCTCCCCCACCCCCAAAGAGTTACATGTAGCTTGAAAGTTCATTAAACCTTGGATATTGATGCGAATACTTGCATTGCCTCTGGCCTTTGTTAGTCTTGTATGATTTTTTATTTTAGTTTCTTGTGTATAATTCGGAGTTTAGTATGACGTCCATTATCACTGTACTAGTATACATATTAGGGCCAGCTGAAGGACACCTACGGGTGCGGGAGTTTCTCGCTACAATGAAGACCCATTGGTGGCCTTCGGCTGTTGTCTGCTCTATGGTCGGGTTGTTGTCGCTTTGACACATTCCCCATTTCCTTTCTCAATTTTATTGAGTAGCAACTGGCTTTATACCTCTATATAGGATACGTTACACCCGTCTTCGTATGCACCTAGATCACGGAAGTTCAGGGAAAATATTCCAATGGAATGTATTGATATGCAACACAGATTGGACTCTTTTGAAGTTCTTATCAAAACGGAATACCAACTTTTGAAACTACACAGGAACGTCTCTTAATTTTCTATATTCACGAAAAGACAAATTGGATGTTTATATATTGCATGTTCATGTGACAAGATCAGACCAGTTTACTCGTAAACTTAAATGTGAAAAATTAAGGGCTAGTATATTTTGGGAACTTGTCACACGTCAAAGACTATGTGGAACACTCCAACAACTGGTGACATAAACATGCCGAAGGATTTTTAGGTTGTGTACTAGTATATACGTAATTTTTTTAAACTATTTTTTTCGGGTCAAAAAGCAGCAAAGACTACCATTGTGCATATTGATGTATACTTTTTTTTCTGTATGAACTACTTTACTTAGATGAGAATTAAGTATTCAAATATCTGCAAAGGCATTCAAAATTTTAAGCACATCATGTTAAAGTTTAAAGGTTTTAAGCTCTCAGATCGATTTTTGAAAAAAAAACTCGCGCTTTTGCCTTTAAATGAATGGTTTTGATGACATAATAACACTCTGTAAAACTAGACCAATATTGCAATCATTTATAAAAATGTACAATGTATATGGAAAAAACAGTCTTGTATCGTTTTGTTTGCTGACTAGTATATATTGTGTTTAATGTTTCTATCCTGCTGAACAAACACATTACTCATTCCATACCGAATTGTTAGGAATTATGATTTTGGTATATTTAAAAAAAAATCATATCAATGTCCCTTATCAATACAATCATTTGTATTTAAATTCAATATATCATAAGACGCCAAAGTATCATGCTGTCGTGGGAAGTCCGTGCGTTATTTTTCTAATGACCCGGACCGTTTACTTTCTGCACTTGAACTGCCATTGATTTGTTCTTATAACACAGAATGGATTATTATTTTTTAGGTTTACATGAATTTTAAATGTTATTTTATCTTGTTTCAGAAAAGATACTCCATCACGTATACATGTAGGTGTACGAAAGACGGTCTTATCTGAAAAGAATTTCAATATACAGAAACAAGAATATCGCGGGGTAGCCCAAAGTCACCCTAACATTTGACAGAGTGTACTAGCATAACTCAAGAACAAACTATAAGAAGTATTTGTAAAGCCCCGTGATAAGAAAATAACAAGGTACAAAATACCGATCTACGAGTACTCACAGTTACTAGGGCTAATACAAAGCCAAATTTCAACTGACAGATAAACCATGTAATCCTAAATTTAATACAAATTATTACCATACCTACAACGATTTAAGTTTAATTTTACCCACAACTTACTTGTGTGAATTAAGTATCAAACTGTTGTTTGTGAATAAACTTACAGAATTCCAAAGTGGGAGGTTTTGTTGCTAATAGTGATGCAGCTGGTGTTGGTTTTGGTGTTGGTGCTGGTGTTGGTGCTGGTGTTGATGCTGCTGGTGTTGGTTTTGGTGTTGGTGCTGGTGTTGGTGTTGGTGTTGATGCTGCTTGTGTATTCGTTATAAATATCGCTATTGTACAATAACAACACTGAAAGGGAAACATTTAATTTTTTATGGATCTCAGATTTTTATATGAGATGACACAATTTGAAAACTTCGGAGATACGTAAATTATCACTTATTTTCACGGACACGGTTATTTCTTTTAACCTAATTCTGCAAAATTGAAAAACAAATCACACAACTGAAAGTAAAAATGTTTCAATCAGACCTATATAGAATAATAATACCAAAAGTTCCATTATCAAAATCATTTCTTCAAATTACTTGTGAATTAAATCATGATTTACACATTAATATGACCAAAAAAATAATGTTTGTTTTTTAAATTGAAGAATAAAATACTTACTAGTGATAAAATAAAAGCTGCTGACAATCCCATAACTATGCTGGAAGTTTCTGTTTCTTATTTCTAAATCTGAAATTAAAAAAAAAGTGTTGCTGAATTGCTGGAACCATATTTTGATACACCTTGAGAAATACTCTATAAAAATACTCTCTACTCATATATATATATATATTTATCGCTATTTTGTGCGTTTTTCCTTTGATCTTTTTTGTGATAATTTTCATATCATGTGACTCGCTTGAGATGGAAAATCATCGCAAGAAACTAAGGAGACACCTGACGATGCTAATGAAATTGACATGAAATTGACAACTCATCATAGATACAATAGCGATAAACAGATTATCATTGGTCAACCCAACTCGATTGCTTTTCTCGCTTTTGCCGTAACCGGCTCAAGAGAGAAAATCAATCTCGTTGAGATAACCAACGATAATCTATAAATATATAATAGAATTCTATAAAATCTATTCTAGTGTGTCCTTATTATATAAAAAAAAAAAAAACACTTTTAAATGAAAAAATTGTTACATCTCTAAATTGTACTGATATAGCTCCTTAAGAATATTATGGTCAAGTATCGCGGTGGCTCAATCAGTAGAGCATAGCACTACAAATGAAATACTGTTTTCAAGCTAGGGTTCGAATCTCGCTCAGAATTTTTGCATTGTTTGTGTTGTTATATTAAATTCTAATGTTTCTATCATATTTTTTCGGATGTTTGCTAAAATTCATAGTCATTCTGGTTCATTTTGACTTTATAGTATAAATCATTTTATTAAAAAAAATACTGTATCGCTTATTGTGTGCATTCCTATGACTGTCTGTACTCTTGACTTACTTTCTATTCATGTGTTTACATTGATAACATATATGCAAGGAACAACTGCCGTCCAACTGAAGTAGGTGCCTATACATAACCAATAACACGAGAATTGATTCTAAAGCAATGAATCCCAAATGTTGCATGTGTATATATACACATAACATAAAATTAGGCCATTGCATACAAGTTTCAAAACAACACAAACAATTTGTCGAAACTTTATTTGAACATGGTATTATATGAGCCCCAGTCCCACTAGACCACGATCGCACCACGCTCACCGCGATCTAAAATACATTCAGATCGTGGTGAGGTCGCGGTTTGAGCGGCACGAAAATGTAATTTTCGTTGCTTCACGATGCTTCTACGTTCTCATTACGCTTCTACAACGATCCTTCTACAATTATACCACGTTCTCATCGCGCTTATTCTGCGACCTTACTACGCTTATCAAGATTTTTCTACGCTCACCACGTTCTCACTACGACCATACCACGAGTTATCCGATTGCAACACGATCTTACCACGCTTCTACTGCGACTATAGCACGTTCTTACCACGATTATACTACGTTCATACCGCGATCTTAAGTATGTTCTCAGCAATAACGTCAACATCGTGTTCCATATCATTACAGTTCCATTCCTTCTATAATATCTGATTAATACGTAGATTTCTCGGAAACAATGCAGTCAGGCCACAAAATCTACTAGAACACGTGAGCGTGGTGGTAGGGGTTGATGTAGAGGCAAAGGGAGCTCTGAAAGTAACGAATCCTGATCCAGCAGAGATGTCGGACCGACCAATCCAACCAAAATTACAACCTATTGCTGGTCCATCAAGCTCAAATGACGATATTTTAGTGAACGATAGCAGAGATGACACAGATGTGTCAATTGATATAGGAAGATGTGGTATGAGTGTCAATGAGACAACTCTCCATCCAAGTAATAATTTATAAAAGTAAACCATTATAGGTCAATGTATGGCCTTATACATGGAACCTTGGCTCACACCAAACTGCAAGCTATAAAGGGCCCCAAAATTACCAGTGTAAAACCATTAAAACGGGAAAACCATTGGCATAATATATATAAAAACGAGAAGCATGGTTGAACCGTTAGAGAAAAAGAAGTCCTAATTACATACAGACAAATAAAACCTGGAGAGATTTAATATATTTTATGTGAAAATGATAATGAGAATGATGGTCGTAGTATGAACGTACTGAGGTCGTAAGAAGAGCATGATGAGGACGGCAAGGGCGTACTAGAATCGTACTGTGGTCTTGAACAGCGTATTGTAAACGTGTTATGATCGTAGTGGAAGCGTAGTTGGGTCGCGGGGAGAACGTGATGGTCGTAGTGATGTCGAAATAACGTCGCTGTGAGATCGTAGCGCTGTCTGTTCGAATAGACTCATGCTTTCGCTACGCTCTCGCTACGATGGTACAGCGACCTTTGCGATCTTACCACGACCTTAGTGCGCTCTCACTACGCTTCTACTACGACCTGATTTATCCACGACCGCACCACGATTGTTTTGAACATGTTCAAAGTTGGCCACGCTCATCACGATCTTGAAGACCTCACCACGACCGTGATACGACCTTACTGCGATCTACGCGATCGTACTACGATCATCAAAATTTGCATGTTTTTTTCACAGATCGTAGTGCGCTCGTGGCCTAGTGGGACTGCGGTATTACAAATGCAGTCAACAGCAATCAGTTTTGTCGCCAATTCACTAACTGTGTAGATACTAGTACTGAAATTCTTACCACCGTCCCTACACCGGTACCTAAGTCATCAGAAAATTAGGCAACACCACAGAACAAATCATTTAAACTAGAAATCGTGATTGCATAGGTAAAACATCACGAAGCTGTTGAATCTGTATCACAACGAAGGGCCAATTTGTTAAAATGCCAGAAAAGGCTATATAGCATGTGTTAGTAACACAAGGTGTTCTATGGCCAGCTGATGTAAGATGTTCTCCGGTTAATATATATATTATCTTATGTTATAGACGATAAAACATTAAAAGACCAGGACAAAAACAGATATACATATATTCAGAATGAGAAAAACTACATCCCATTTGAATTTGTTCAATATTATTTGGCTTCTTCACAAGTTACGTGGTATGGTACCTTATGCTCAGAAAGGGTGTAAAAATCAATAGTCTTGGCCTTGTTTTTTGTAGGAATACCTGTTCAAGGTCTGAAAATAGATGATGTCTTGAGACGTATTTTACTGTACTATGATTAGCATCTATCGGGCTTATTTTAAACATTATTTACCTATTTTATCGAATGAAAAGAATTAAGGGGAAATTGGCCATACCTCTTTATTCCGTAATTTGTAAATATTTATAAACTCAACATAGATACCAGGACTGGATGTCAGTTTCGTCTACAAAAAACTCATCAGTGACGCTCGAATAAAAAAAAAAGTTTCAAAGGCTAAATACAGTACGAAGTTGAAGCATTGAGTATGTTCTCCATGTGTGACATCAACAGGCACGGTCGCCTTTTTTTTGCAACATGACAAAGGGGAATTCAGAGGAAAGCAGGAAAGAAATGGCGTCATAATTGAATTAAGAATTAAATGATGATCTAAATGCAAACAAATCACACAGTTTTAGCCAAGTTGAAAGTGTTCAGATAAGGTAAGTATCGTTGTCATGTCGTGTTTTCCTATCATATTCACGCGAAATCGAGAAATCCTGAAATCGAGAAAATCGAGAAATAAAGATTGCAAAAGCGTTAAGAGACTAAGGCGAATACACGAAAACGGGAAATATATATTTTTCGATTTCGTGTTTTTTGCTTTCTCGATTTCTCGATTTCCTGATTTCTCGATTTTCTGATTTCTCGATTTTCCGATTTCTCAATTTCTCGATGTCGCATTTTCAAAGTAAAACGAAAAAACGAGATAACGAGAGCCTTGAAATGGCCGCATCCGGCCACCATAGGTTATATTAGAGATGACCAGGATATTGACGAACGATCGTAATAGGAGCGGTATTTGTACTTTAAACTGAAAGATGTTATTATTTTGATAGCATATAATATAGAGACACATAAAATACACTGATTTTAAAAAGATTTTCATAATATAAATGAAAGACGTTTAAAAGTTTCAGCTAGTGCTATTAATTATAGACTTGCGATACAATGAGGGTAATGTTATTGTTGAAAGAATGATGAAATGTACATCACATATTATATGCATCGACGACTTTCGAACAAGAGCTACGCAGGAGAAAATATTCCTGAATTCAAAATGATTTCCTAAACTTTATAATTATAGCGGATGCCGATGAAAATATTCTTAAGAACCGAAATACTAGCGCCTTGTGTTGATACACTCGGAAACAAGGAGAGGTATTCATTTTATGGCGGCGTTATTACTTGTAACGTTACCAATTGTACTGTATCAGATGCGCATTTAGGCAATCAATGTCCTGGAGCTCACTGATGCATCAGACCAAAATGGAAGTTGTAAAACCAAAAAAGAATAAAAATAAAAGCAAATCTTCTTTCAAAGGCTACTTTGAGATTACTGATTTACCGCCGAGAAAAATATTACTGGAATGCTAATTTATATGTACATGTATTATCAGTATACATAAAAAAAAACCGAAGTATTTCTGTATAAATAATCCTTTAAATTCCCTCTATATACATGTATATACTAAGCTAAAACTAAAACTTAATATCCGACATATTTCTGAAAAAAAAACTGTGATATAAAATGTTTTCATGGTATGCGGTATCTAATTAACTGTCCATTAATACGTACTATTATAGCTAACGGAAACAATATTCCTTTCACTCCGAAGTATACAACAGCTCTGTCTGAAAAGAAACGTACTATGTTGACCATTTAAATACGAGAGATTAAAAGAGGCGGTTACTCCTGTAATTTCTCACATTCCCGTATCGCACACCTTAATATCTGATAAAGGAAATTATCAACTTGATCAGAAGATTCCTCAAATAAGAGGAATCAAAATTATTCAATCACTCTGGATATTGTGACATTTGTTTACACAATTAATTTTTACAGATTAAAATAAGACACAGTTATGAACACCTAATTAAAACAACAAATTCAATCATTTAATTTATTATCCGACTTCGATCTCAACTGGAAATGAAAGCAGGTTCGTGCTCCGGAAAAGTAAGAACAAAACACAAAACAAAACAAAAACATAAAACCTAACAAAAAGAAAACTAGATGTGTCCGGACGAAACAAACGGCCCCGTCTTAAAAAGGTAAAAAACACTGCAATTTCAACATCACATGTGGACACAAACATAGATATAAGAAGATATGGTATGGGTGCCAATGAGACAACTTTCCATCCAAGTCACAATTTAGTAAGATTAGCCATTGTAGGTCAAACATGCATGAATAGATTTCAGCTCTCAAGGTCAATACTAATTTGATGAAAAAAAATTCCTTGATAAATGAGTAATTTAATTTCAAATATCAGCAAACAGGAAGTGGATGTATTGTAGATCTAACAAGATGTGTTGAAACGTCATGAAAATCGGCATAGCGAAACGAAACATACATTTGATATGTAACTCATCATGGTAGATGCACATACCAAAATCGGCCCAATATTTAAAGGTGGTTAGAAAAACAGTTCAAAGCCCGTAATTTCTGCAATTTTACTTTTAACAGAACGAAACTTAAACTTTCATGAATATGACCTACCGAATTAGACTATTTACCGGATTTGTAATCACTTAAGCAACACGACGGGTGCCACATGTGGAGCAGGATCTGCTTCCCTTCCGGAGCACCTGAGATCACCCCTAGTTTTTGGTGGGGTTCGTGTTGTTTATTCTTTAGTTTTCTATGTTGTGTCGTGTGTACTATTGTTTTTCTGTTTGTCTTTTTTATTTTTAGCCATGGCGTTGTCAGTTTGTTTTAGATTTATGAGTTTGACTGTCCCTTTGGTATCTTTCGTCCCTCTTTTAAACTTGATATGTAACGTATTGTTATCTCACATACAAAAAAAAAACCAGCCCAATATCTGACGGCGTTTAGAAAAAAAGTCCGTATAACTGTAACTTCCAGTTATTAATCGAATCCGAAGTCCGTAATTTCTTAAAACAAAAACAGAGCGGAACAAAACTTAAGGTTGATGATCTGTAACTCATCATGGATAATTCACATACCAAAAATCTGAAGGAGTTTAGATGAAAAAAATGCGTAAAATGGTTTGATGCAAAATGACTGAATGTCGGATTGACAAGGTGACTAAATGACCGATTAACAGAATGACGGAGTGACGGACAAGGGTAAAACAATATGGCCCCGACAACTTTTTTGCTGGCCTTACAAACAGAAAAAAGATAAGGTTTGACAGCTGCATAATTAGTAGAGTTTATAGCGGAGGTTTTAACTTTTTTTTTTAAATCAACAGAGACTCTATAATAATGGAAACGATTAAAATAGAAAAAAAACACACTACTAATCAAATCTGTTTTATGTTTCTTTGTAGGGACTGAAATGTCTTCCCTTTTTTAAGTAACAGATATTACCGTCATTATAAAAGTTGGAAGAAATTTTTCTGTTGCGTGCATGATAAAACTGAATAACAGAAATGCAATAACAAATTCGTAGCGTAGTCTTAGAACATGTTAATGTAAAACCGAGGAACGAGAAAGGGAGTTACAAAATGTATTAAAAGGTTAATCTGGAACAGGAACTAGAACTAGTATTAATTATTTTATAACTTCATTACATTAAACATGTTAAAATTACGAAAGTTTCTCTAACGAAATATCAAATTATCCGATTTTCTGCTTTTATCATTGCAAGATTAATGTACTTTCTGTCTGGGCTTTTTCATTTGTACTTATTAATCTCTCATCCATCAAAACTGAAAAGTTATTCAAATAATAGATAAACGAGTCAGGATAGGCGGGGTGTTTGTCTTGTAAGTGGAATTATGTTTGTATTCAAATACCCAGTAACGTAATAGGCTTCTTAATGGGATAACAATGTGCTAATATTCCAAACAGAGCTGATTAAATCACCAAGTTTATCATTCATGGTGTGATTAGCTTAATATCAATAAGTCGAACAAACATTGTCCACCCTTACATCTTTAACAGATTTAAAAGAAATAATTCATTCTTATTAAGAAGAAATACATGAATCTTGGAATACCTAATAGTCCTTAAAAAATCATTCTATTTCGTTTTCACATATGAAATAACAAGGTTAGAGTAGGAAATTTGAAACACCGTTATGCACTTAATATACAGTACATTTTTAATTTCAACTTGAACATGTTGATATTATTGGGACATTTAAGTGCAGAAGCGAAACTCGTGATGTCGCTATGATGCCATAATCACGTCGCATTTGGCATATCGAATCTCAAGCTCTATGTGTTTCTAGCATCCACAATACTGTTTGCAGATTTATGTGTGTGAGAATTGAATGCCTCTTTTGTAATTCTTTTAGTGTTTCAAAAATTTGAACGAAGCACTATGACAACTCGTATGAAGCGCTACTTAAAAATGCACACAATCAACTGACGCCTATAAAATCATTGCACGTGCTATCATGATCTAATGTCTCATTTTACAGCGAAATAAATGTCCTTATGGATTGGCGCACAACTGCATATTATCATTTTTAACACCACTTGTAAGCACCGCATTTAGGCTAGTTCGTGGCGGTCAGTTTTTATAGGTGGAGGAAACCGTAGTACCGGAGGAATCCACCCACATTCGATAGAAAAACTGACAATACTAGTCAATTAAGATTGGAGTCGATTGCACCCGCAACGGGTTTTTATGAGACATGCATGTAAATTAAATGTTATTTTTAAAATGAGTGTAGACGATTTATACTTATCTGCGCAAAAGCTTTTAGATTTATTTTTTGCTAATTTAAAAGAAAATTATTTTATTGGATTTGTTGGATGCAGAAACAAAGACTTTTGTTTAGTATTTTGCGATATTGTACTTATTCAAGGTGGGATATAATACACATTCCGTCATTTACTGGAAACAGTATAAACGGAAGTTTATGGTGTCAAATAATCATTGATAGAGGTTATCAGTTTGGATAATGCCTTCTTCCGATAAACATTTATTAAAAATTTTAGTATAAATAGATGAAAGTTTTACTAATTCCATGTCGTCAACTTGTTGACTTTAAATGACTTCCGAGATAAGATAGATAAATTTGAAAGTAAACACATGACCGACAATTCAAAAATTTGATAAATAAATAGGTGAACAAATCAGAAATTCAATTTTGATTAATTCATTCCCATAGTAGGATCTCAAAAATTGCCATTTATAAAATGGAAAAAAATAGAGTTTGTTATTTAACGCATTTATATTTACGATTTAGTATATGATGGCACCATACACAAACATAACTGACACTATTTTAACTAGCATCATGCGACAAATATATAAACACCTTAAATGTTTGTGATTACATGTATCTCTTCAATACGTGGTTCAACAGAATAAAACATATCTCCCAAACGTTCATGTCAAGGAGTGGCGGAAGTGTTTTCCCTACGAAGTAAATTAATAAAAACAAATACAAGTAGTAAGGTTCAATTTCAAAGGATAAGAAAAAAAAGTTTGTACTCAATCCATCTTTTCTGTAAATATAAAGAAAAGCAGAAAAAAGTTGACAATAACAAACGTTTGATTTATAAAGTGTCAACTTTGTTGGCGTTTAGCTACTTCCAGCAATCTTGGCTATACGTTTCGTGACGTCAAGTTATATTGATGAAAGGAGATGGAGTATACGTAGCCAACCGATAACCTTCTATAGTAGGGAAACTAACAATCCCTGTCAATTAAGTTTGGAGTCGAAATTAACTGCACATGTGCGGGATTTAAACGGATAACCTAAGTGTTGATATGTAAGTGACAGTGTTGATGAACTCTTGAGACAATTCGGCCGTACTACAAAAGCAATCGTAAAAGATCGAGAGAACCAGCATGGACTCTAGAAGGATAGCAAAGGTCAATACAACTGTGTTTAAATATCTTATGCAGGTTGAACACTTTAATACATACTATCAGAAATCAGCCCTCAATATCTTATGAAATACACAGGCACTTGACTCAGAAAAAAATTCCTATATACCTCAATATAACACAAGGTACTTAACTCGCCTTTTTGAAAATTGTTAGCTGCACGCGAAGTTCCGTTACATGCCGATTTAACGGTTGTCAACCCCACTACAACTTGTCATGTCGTAAATGTAAATTGATTTATCTTATATTAAGGTATAAAGGTATTTTTTTTCTAAGACAAGTGCCTGTGATGAAATAGTATATTAATTAAACTGACCAAAGCTTGCACAAGGCAAGTTATTTGAATAATAACTTATTTGGTGATGACAATTGCTTTTTCTTAAACGGTATATGTTAATGCTTTATTTATTATTTAACGTCACATACTTTTCCGATTTTTTAATATGTTATTTTCAATATTACTTCCTATATGATTTTGCTTTTCAACTATTTTGATTCGAGTGCCAATGATATTTCTGATGTAGACGAAAAGCGCGTTCGTATGTTAGATTAGTTTCGTTTTTATACGCCCGTCGTCTTTTAGACGGGACGTATTATGGTATACCGTTGTCCGTCCGTCCGTCTGTCCGTCCGTCCGTCCGTCCGTCCGTCCGTCCGTCGTCCACACTTCGGACAATAACTCAAAAACGCTTTCACCAATTTCCATGAAACTTAAGTGAATTGTTTATATCTATTGACGTAAGCTCCCTTTCGTTTTTTTTTAATTTCAGATTTTAAGTTTTGGATTTATGGGGCTTTATTCATAAAAAAGGGGGGATTTTCAACACTTCGGACAATAACTCAAAAAGGCTTTCACCAATGTGCATGAAACTTTGGTGAATTGTTTATATCTATTGATGTAAGCTCCCTTTCAATTTTGATAAATTTCAGATTTTAAGTTTTGGATTTATGGGGCTTTATTCATAAAAAAGGGGGGATTTTCAACACTTCGGACAATAACTCAAAAAGGCTTTCACCAATGTCCATGAAACTTTGGTGAATTGTTTATATCTTTTGATGTAAGCTCCCTTTCAATTTTTATAAATTTCAGATTTTAAGTTTTGGATTTATGGGGCTTTATTCATAAAAAAAAGGGGGATTTTCAACACTTCGGACAATAACTCAAAAAGGCTTTCACCAATGTCCATGAAACTTTGGTGAATTGTGTATATCTATTGATGTAAGCTCCCTTTCAATTTTTATAAATTTCAGATTTTAAGTTTTGGATTTATGGGGCTTTATTCATAAAAAAAAAGGGGGATTTTCAACACTTCGGCCAATAACTCAAAAAGGCTTTCACCAATGTCCATGAAACTTTGGTGAATTGTTTATATCTATTGATGTAAGCTCCCTTTCAATTTTTATAAATTTCAGATTTTAAGTTTTGGATTTATGGGGCTTTATTCATAAAAAAAGGGGGATTTTTAACACTTCGGACAATAACTCAAAAAGGCTTTCACCAATGTCCATGAAACTTTGGTGAATTGTTTATATCTATTGATGTAAGCTCCCTTTCAATTTTTATAAATTTCAGATTTTACATTTCCGTGTTATGAATTTTTATGCTTAAAAAAGAGGGGGATTTTCCAATTTTGGGACAATAACTAACACTTTCACAAAATTTTATGCAACTTTGATAAATTGTTTATATCTATTGACATAAGCTCCCTTTTCATTTTTATAAATTTTAGATTTTACGTTTTCTTAAGTAATGAATTTTTATACTTTAAAAAGGGGGATTTTATGAAACTTTGGTGAATATATTAATGTAACATCCCTTTTGATTTGTATATATATTTCTTTCACAAAATTTTATGCAACTTTGATAAATTGTTTATATCTATTGACATAAGCTCCCTTTTCATTTTTATAAATTTTAGATTTTACGTTTTCTTAAGTAATGAATTTTTATACTTTAAAAAGGGGGATTTTATGAAACTTTGGTGAATATATTAATGTAACATCCCTTTTGATTTGTATATATATTTCTAGTTGATCATATAAATTCATTTAAAGCATAAAAGACAAGTTAAAAGAGCAACGGGCGTATCATGCGCTTAAGCGCAGCCCTTTATTTACTTTTGTTTCGATATTTTATTGTATATTTTTAATTCCTGCTGTTTGTGTACCAAAATTGTTGTATAACATACCCTTGCGGTAGCTTAATTATAGACATAATTTTAATGTTGTTTAAATTGTGACATTTCTTGCACTTTGTTCTAACATTTTACTCATATTTGCAAATCTGACCATTTCCTCGATTAAGATTTTATGTTACACATTTATGGTTTTATCTACTCTCAATATGATTGGATGAACCTGTGTCGATTAAGCACATTTTTTTTAGATTATCGTTTCTTTTTCATTTTTAAGGCTAGTTTCGTCTTAAGGATACCAGAGGAACATTCAAACTCATAGAATAAAAAATGAACTGGCAACGCCAAGGCTAAAAAAAGAAGACAATACAGACAAAAAAAATTGTACGCAAGACACAAAATAGAACACTAAAGACTTGACAGCACGAACCCTACCAATCACGTAGGGTGAGCTCATGAACATGGTATCAGACCCTGCTACACCTGTGGCATATTAAAAAGGTTTAACATCTTTTTTGAATACTCAATGTACGATGTTACCAATTTCCCACTTATCTCGATCATATGACTTCACAAAAGGTCAAGTCTTGGAAAAGAATCACTATATTCCGTGTATATATATATGTTTGTATTACAAATCAACAACACAAGATCCAGTGCCTCATAACATAATGCAGTGAAATGTAGGGTTTTAATTCTAACGGCTGCTAAATTCAATGTATTATTTTTTTCAATGCTTTTTCCTTAGCAACCGGATATGACCTACTTTGATTTAGAGGTATTACTTCTTGTTTTGATCACAATAATTGAAAATCGATGATAAGTACATGTACATGTAGGATCTGTTTATTTCGCCATCAAGAAAAAGAGGATTATATCTTTGCTACAACACTAATTATATACCCACCATCTGTGACAATTTTTAGATAGGACAATTTAAAATTTAAAATTTGAAAACAGCAGCTCTTTAACTTTATTGAAGGAAACGCAATTTCTGGAATATCGTATTAAGTCGGAGATATATTATAGTCAATCTTCAGCATTGTTCATGTGCTGCCGACATGTTGCTTTTAGAAATGTAAAGTTCACATTGGATGGCTTAAATCATCTGTTCTGTTATAAAATATCAGCAGACTTTGCAATGTATAGTGCAAGTTCAGAACGTAAATTTAATTGATAATATAAGATTGTTTTCATTTATTTGAATAATTCATGTAATTGCTGTATTTCATTTTTCATGCTTAACTTATTTCACGTTTATTTGTAAACTACTATCCACAATGTCAATCCCATGATCGGTGAACAGACAATTGAGGAGTAGAGTGAAGAATATAAAAACACATCAAACAGTATAGCTTGCTTACATGACGTTTGTTCTATATTTCAGAAATCCTCGGTTAATAAAACCTTTTAAAATTCAATCACATCACATATATTGCCTCATCAACAGTGTTTATTTGAGCTGCGGTATAGATATAATCGTACCACTGGTTATTGTTCTTAAAAGGACGTGTTGTGTGCAAATTTTCTTAAAGCAAATAGAAAAGTTATTCGGCTTTAGTAGATTTTTAAACATCTTAATTGTTTGCATTTATTAATTCAACAGCATTTACATTAAAATACATACAAATACATGAGACGGATAATAGCATAAATAGAAAAATGTCAATATTGAATATTTTCTTTTCTTGATGAACTAAAATCGGATTGGTCACAGTGTTATTTGAGCGCTAACAACAGTGCACATGCTGTAACATACGTGAACACACTCACAAATGAACCTGAAATGAGAAATACTATTAACAATCAGAACATTTTCGAATCATAACTAAGTTCTAATTCAATTGTGTTGTGATAGGAAGTAATCAAAACCTTGAAATCATGTTTGATGAACTACCCTTCCAGAGAATATTTACTCACTCTCTTTTTTTAATGAAAGGATTTTAATAATATCACGAAGGATCATATCAAATGCTTATATACTTTGCTTATAAATCAAAATATTTCACCTCGGTTTTTCAAACAGTAGGGAGCAACATGTGTTTGTGACTTAATTGTAAGTACCATGTATTTATATACTAGTATTGCATTTCAACATAAATGATTAACTTTGTACTTATTTGGCTTAGACAACATTTTGAATTGAGCGTCCCTGTTGAGTCTTAAGTAGTCGAACAGGTCTGGCGTCTTAAATTATAATCCTGGTACCTTTGAGAATTATGTCTATAAAAAGGATATTCTACCAACATTTAATATAGTATATGTTTTCAAAAACTGTCTTAAACGAGAAATTCTACTATGCATATATAGAAATACGTTGAATCTATGCTGTTTTCTTCTCTCTATATATTAGCGTATGCAATCTAGTTATGCGAGAAAGCTATTTTACCAAAAGTCTGATAGCATTTGTAATCTTTGAAAAACGTGTGTTTCCATGTATTATGCATATTTGTCAAAGTAATAAGTTACATATAGATGATGTTCTTTCACTAAATAATTCAAAATTTGGTGACTATGTGGAACGCATCTATCCAATCGAGCTAGAGATAAAGGATACTACAGATACAGTTAACTCGGCCTCATATCTTGACTTACATCTAGAAATTGACAATGAGGGTCGGTTGAAAACAAAACTTTACGACAAAAGAGATGATTTCAGCTTTCCAATTGTGAACTTTCCATTTCTAAGTAGCAACATTCCAGCAGCACCTGCATACGGCGTTTATATCTCCCAATTGATACGATATTCCCGTGCTTGCATTTCCTATCATGATTTTCTTGATAGAGGGTTGCTGTTCACAAGGAAGCTATTAAACCAAGAGTTCCAAATGGTGAAGTTGAAATCATCCCTTCGTAAATTTTACGGACGCCATCACGAGTTGGTTGACCGTTATGGAATAACCGTATCACAAATGATATCGGATATGTTCCTTACGTCGTAACTACAATCCCCTTCCCTTTCCTGAATGTGACCTACCGAATTAGACTATTTACCGGATTTGTTATCACATAAGCAACACGACGGGTGCCGCATATGGAGCAGGATCTGCTTACCCTTCCGGAGCACCTGAGATCACCCCTAGTTTTTGGTGGGGTTCGTGTTGTTTATTCTTTAGTTTTCTATGTTGTGTCATGTGTACTATTGTTTTTCTGTTTTTCTGTTTGTCTTTTTCATTTGTAGCCATGGCGTTGTCAGTTTGTTTTAGATTTATGAGTTTGACTGTCCCTTTGGTATCTTTCGTCCCTCTTTTACATGGTAATACGAATTTTCTTTTCATGTTCGTTGCAATGAGATATGAAGGAACTATCTTTAATATATTACTTTGAATGGGCAAATTAAATACCTGAACAGCCACTTGTGTCTATTCTATAGTCAACAACAGTAAAAGAAGTGGACACAGATTCTTGTAGGTACACATTCTTCGATTTTTGGTCGGCATTTCTCCTTCTTCTACTGCTTACAGTGGGTTTACCATTTACGCAGGGCTAAATTTCATAAATAAAGAAAACCGAAACTGAGACGAAAGAAATAAAAGATCACTGGGGTAAAGCTGATGACCGTCACTGCATTCACGGTCATCCCAAGATGTCGGATGAAAAATTAGGTCAGTTTCTGTATTGTCTGTTAAAGTGTTTCTATATCATTTTCTTTACAAATCATACATTGAAACGATGTAAATTTATAAAAGAATCACTCGGAAATCACTAATTACTTCTGAGAAATGTGCATGAAACGGGAAATTCGATTTGAAAAAATCGCCAAGATGACCGTAAATCACAATCGAGATGACCGTAACAGAATCAGCGATTCATAACAAGGGTGACCGTAACTGCTTTTAAGATGACCGTAATTTGTAAATGATGACCGTAACTTTTAAAGGATGACCCTCAATTCTAAGAAATATCCGTATTTATATAACTATCTTTTTGTATCAAATGATTAATCGTGTTGGTATACACATATTAATATGAGAGTTTTATCCTATAGGTAGAAGAAAATAAGACGTGCTTCAAATGCAAAGATTACCATATGTATCTTTTTTACAGTAGAGGGTTTAATTTTTAAAATGAATTTGCCAAAAGACATGCAAATGAACAGAAAGGGAAAATATGCTACAAAAGCGCGATAAAATGACACCTTACAAGCATAATGAAAAAAATGCGGTGCACAGCCTTCAACTGCTCGACAAAAGACTTTTTTGTTTTGTTTCTGGGATTCCTTTTAATGACATAATAAATACACATTTTTAAAAATGCCAAAAAATTGCATGTACACCCATTGATATTATATCGTCTTTCATTTTGTCGTGCAAATAAAATAACAGAAATATTTTGAAAATATCATTCGAATAAACTAGTGAGGGTGATCTCCAGCAAAGTAGATCCTTAAAATAGTATTGTACGAAAAGCGTATCACATGGCGGAACGTTGTCAATTTGTATATATACAGAAATGTTATTCATACAGTCAGGAGTCTACTTCTTCAAAAAGTATCTCCCCATTACGCCAGTTCATGCTCACAATCGTAAAAATGGAAGCCATTGTAGGGATGACGCTCTGCCAATTTTGCTCTTGAAAACTGATAAATTTATCCACATAGCACCATTACGATCGATCGTTATATGTCAGTTATATTTTAAAAGACAAATGTATCTACTAGCTAAATGAGCATTAGTTAATGATCTTGTCTGCATTGATTCAACTTAAAAATATTGTCTGTTCGGATGTCAGATGGAATTTTTGAAAATTCTTAAGCATTTAAAAAAATTCTAATTAAATATTTCGTGGAAGGGCGAACTAAACATTTTCAGTGGTTGAAGATTATAAACCCTAGTTATCACACTCAAGAAAATAATATTTTTTCGAAGATATCCATTTTCATCATCCAAATTAAAAGACTGTCGTCAAGTACTTTTAGAAAAAATAGCTATTCGAACACACCTACTCTGTTTTTGTGATTCATTAGATAGGTATCTCACTTGACCCATATATTTCATCTTTTCGTACTGTCATTTCTTTACGTTATAAAGTCAACCTGTAGCTTTGATATATAATAATGATAGAATCTGAAGCGAGATGCTATATAAAATACTCTTGCTTTGTACGTTTTAAAGACAAAATATACACCCCAAACATGCCCTAACATAAAAAGGTGCACTCGATTTTTCTCTTTTCGATACAATCGTTACCTGTTTTGGGGATTTTTTTCTTGATTCACATAATGGAAGGGCAGACACGAAAATTTCTGAACTAAAAGATTGATATGTTCTCCGTCCGTGATAAAAAAAAAATCGGAGGTAATGCATTTTCTACATCCAACTATATACCATATATAAGAAAGAAGATGTGGTATTATTGCCAATGAGACAACTATCCAGAAAAGACCAAAATAACACAAACATTAATAACTATAGGTAACCGTAAGGCCTTCAACAATGATCCCATACCGCATAGTCAGCTATAAAAGGCCCCGATAAGAACCATGTCGTCGACGTGATATCTTATTGTTTTGCATTACTATGTAATAGATACATTGAAAACTTATGCAAATGGTGTTTTTAAAATAAGAAAATTGTCGTTTTATTTGTTTCTATTCACTTTTTAAAATTTTGTTACTATATCTAACATTACAGTTAACATTTATCGCTTTCTCGATAAACACAGAGCTTCGATTCTTTTGTTCTATTTCAAAAGTGTTTCCGCCTGCATATATCAAGACAAATTAAGATTTTAATCTGCTTCCTCTGGAACCATACACATGGGCTCGATTACCAAATATTCGTAAGTATTATTAATGTTTTTAATGCTCCATTTATTGGCATTATCTTTTTCTGGTTTGTGCGTACGTTCGTCCGTTCGTCTGTTTGTTTGTACGTTTGTCCAGCTTCAAGTTAAATAAAATTGAAACTTAGTACACATTTTCCCTATGGTATGATCTTTTTAATTCTAATGCCAAATTACAGTTTTATCCCACTTTCATAGTCCACTAAACATAGAAAATGATAGTGTAAATGAGGAATCCGTGTATTAGGGACACATTCATGTTTCTTCAAATTTTCGTCGTATATCGCTGTCAATTTGTGTTAAAATTTTAACGTCGATATCAATAAATATTTCATTGTTTACGAGAAATATGCAATTTACTATCATTGTTATAAATCCTAAATATGGCCAATTATATTATAGTTTAAAAAAAGAAATTTATGAAACATATTTATATCCGCTAACCGAGTCCCTATCATTGAGATCGACAAACTCAACAAAAAAGCTTTGAATACAATACGGATATGTCTTAGAATTGATGGTCATCCTATAAAAGTTACGGTCGTCCTATATAAATTACAGTCAGTCTTTACAAATTACGGTCATCCTTTAACACTGTGCGGGACAAATTTGCCATTCCGGTATCGGCAAATCTGACTTTGTCGGTTTACAAGATATCCAAAAAAAAAATTGCCCAGTGATAGATTATTGAAAAATTAAAAAAATGTCATATGTCCCAACTTGTCACTGTTGTCACTCTTGTCACTGCAGCTGATTAAAAGTACATTTCCCATGGGAAATTTGATAATTCCCATGGGAATATTAGAATTTCCCATGGGAACATTGGAAGTTCCCATGGGAAAAATTACTTTTCCCATGGGAAGTTTAGAGTTCCCATAGGAACTTTAAAGTTCCCATGGGAAAAGATGAATACAAAAAGTTCCCATGGGAATTAATTCTTCCCATGGGAACAAATTTTCTTCCCATGGGAACAATATTTCTTCCCATGGGAACAAATCTTCTTCCCATGGGAACAATTTTTCTTCCCATGGGAACAATTTTTTTTCACATAGGAACAATTTTTCTTCCCATGGGAACATACTATATTACAACATGTACAATACAAACATTATTTTCCATTTGAATTTTTTTCTTCAGAAAAATTACAATTTGTTGCAAATACTGGATATATGAGAATAAAAGAGAATATACTTCTGCCTTAGCTGGATGGAAAGCTGTAGGGGATAACACATTTTTGGAACCTTGTAAAACATCTCAGAAAAGCAGATTTGTCTCCGGGACGAGTTTGCAATTCCGCTGAGTGCAAAAGTTGTTCACCTTAATTTTTGGAGTTCAGTCAAAATGAAGTTGATAACTTGGTTGGTATTGGTTCCCTGATATTTGTCCTAAAATTGTTTGGCTCTAGCACCACTGTTGAAAAAGTTATGCCCCTTTTTTTTAACAATTTCCTTAGAGGAATAGTTGTTTTCCTCAAGGAAAATCAAATTTCCCTAAAGGAAAAAGATTTTTCCTCAAAGGGAAATTGTTTTTTCCTCAAAGGGAAATTGTTTTTTCCTCAAGGGAAATTGTTTTTTCAAGGGAAAAAGATTTCCTTCAAGACAACAAATTTCCTCTAATGAAATCATTGTTCTTCAAATTTCCTCTAAAGAAATTTCTGAACATCAAATTTCCCTTATTTGTTCTTGTTAAACATTTCTTCGCTATACCATGTATACAAACAGTATGAATATAATTATTACAAGACTGTATAGTTGATGCAAATGATATTCAAAACTTTCATAAATGTTTGACTCAACATTTTAATGACATTGAAAATTGATAAAGTCTGACTGTTTAGATCTAGGTATTGTTCATACTTTTTATAAAATTTAACTATGATTTATAACAAAAATTTGTAGCAAATGATTCTGTTTTCTTTGTAATTCATGTAATTGTTTCAATGCAATACATTAATAAGCAACCAATTTGAATGTCATACCATTTGTGGTGTTCTAAAGAATTTGTTTATATATTTGCAGATTAAATAATAAAATATACACTTTTAGTGTTATTTTAAATTAAAATTTTCTTCTGTTTCAGCTTGTGTACAGTTTTCAATCCACTACGTAAGAATTCAGTGAATACATTATTCCATTCACTTAACATTTTCCTTCAATTCTAAGAGAAAACATTTTTGCAAATTGTTCTTCAATGATCTTCTTCCGTATATTTGATATGAGGGAGCGATGTAAATGAGTGGATAAAACTGGTGTTCCTTTTTTCAACAACAAAATAGTATTTGTTCTGCATTCTCCTTTCTTTCGAATAATATATATAATATGTTGTTGCTTTTATGCAATAGTGTTTTTGTGTATCTATGATAGAACTCCATTTTGTTTATTGGCATTATCATGTGATAATGATGAAATTTCCTGTTTCTTTTTTGCAGGAAAGCACACATTCCAGTTCAAATTAATCCAATTATGCACTTTGTAAATAAATTTCAACTTTAAGTTTCCTCTTCAGTAATGACCTATTGATCGTGAAAACCAAGATGTCTGATCACCTATAAATACACAAAATAAACAAATAAAATGTTATAAATGGAGAGAGAAACAGCAATAAATGTTTTTCATATGTAGCTTTCTTTATTAAAATTCATTAAGTAAACTTGAACCTTGCGAAAAATAATTAGCTGTGATGTAGACTAGAAAGTATAAAACGCAAAATAAAGTAGTCGCGAAAAATTAGTTGATTTACATTAGTCCAGTCTGTGTTTGCAGGAAATTTACATCATAGGTTGCCATATTCCTATTGTGCCTGTCCAAAGTTCAGAGCCTGTAGTTTTTGTAAGTTTAGTCTGACACTAAAATTTAGTGGTTGTTGTTGTTGTTTCATACCGGTTATATTTATTTTTTGTAATTTATTTTGTAATAAACTAGGCAATTAGTTTTACAGTTTGGACATGTTGGATTGTTTCAATTTTTCATCTTTGGGTCTTTTATAGCTGCCTACTTTGACTATAGGGTATGGATTTTCTCATTATTGAAGGTCGTCACAGGCCTACAATTGCTTTCTTAAAGCCATGATAGTTTTCATATTTAATATACCACATCTTTTAATTTTTATAGTAATCATGATTATCATCTTTCAAATTCAACAACTTTAAAAAAATAAATAAAAGTGGCCTTACCATTTAGGTTTAGTTTGCTTCTGCAAATTTTAAATTGCCTATCATTTCTGCTGTTTATAATTTCTCTGTATCTTCTATAGTTCTTGTCCTATACATAAAAGAGTAAAAGTTATTATTGAATGGCATCTTGCATCAATATTTTTTTTTGCTGTTTAATGTACATGATGTATATTAATGTGTGTTTAATAAGAGTGCACGTGCTGAAATGTCTCGCCTTCTTTTACTAATCATTGATAATATGTTGATAGTCCTAAGTATAAAGCTTTATCACAACTGTCACATAAACTTAACATTAACCAAGATAAATAAATAAAGACTAATGAACCATGAGAATGAGGTCAGGCCTAAATTAAAATATTGTTTGTTTGCCCTTTTCCGACCCTATTTTTTTAAACAAGGTAGGTAGGTAGGTAAAATATTTTATTTTTCTTTCCCATAAAATAACTTGGCTCGGTACATTTTTTGTCATGGGTAGGCAGGTAGGTATAATATTTTATTTTATAGATACAATATCTGAATGATATCATTTTTGTCTGTATTTGCTCTTGTTTTAAGAATGATCGATTTTACTAATCTTTACTTTTATTAAAGTTTCTGAATAGTCCCAGGAAGTTATGAAAAAAAATTATCATGTATAATGTGAAGTTAATTTATATGCACTTCTATTTGTTTTTAAATATCAAAATATAGGGCTCGAGCATATTTTCAACAATTATATGCCTGGAACTTTTAAAGAGTTTTAACTTGCACTGATATTCTGTACTACGTACATGTACCTTGTACGCTTAACTTGACCGAAAGATTTATTAATATCATATATATCTCCCTAGCATGGTTTGTGAAACAGCTTTACTATGTGCAATCTATTAGGGGGTAGGACCTTTATCGGGACTTCGGGATTGGGTGTTTTTAAGCTCAGGATTTCAGGATTTCCAGGAATTGGTTTTTTTTTTAATTTTTGGGATGCAGAATTTAAATTTATTTAAATTCGGGAGCTCAGGATTTCATGTTTTAAAGCCCGGGATTTCAGGATCCGGACCCTCCAACCCCTATCTATAGTATGTGTCATTCCGACATTCTACCAATTTTATCAAAATTTGAACTGAAATTATCAGATATGATATCTGTGAAATAAAAAAAAAATATTTGACTAGAATATAAAGCCACTGCCCAGCAGTGCATTTCCCACCATCGTCATCATGCAACCAGTTAAAAGAGCTAAAACTAAGCATTTATCTTACTTTATTTACAACCCTAGAGACTGAGTGTGTCCGGGTGTTATAAAAAAAAAGCTAAAAGACTTGAAACTCAAATGTCACATATTTTACATCGCATTTATAAATGGTCTGCAAGGAAAACTTGGCGATTTTACTGCCAATTATTCTCCAATTTACAGGACTTCGGTTCATTTCAGATATATATAAAATGTCAAAGCTGGTAATAGGCAGCAATAACATAATCATCCGGATATACGAATCACTAAACGTCATCCTTATACATGTTATATAGGATACAACATCCGTTAACAAAATATTTTGTACACACGTTGATAATTTTGTATTGGACAAACTTTTTTGAATGAACCCTGCTCTTCAAGTATAAAGGGCAACGTTGGTTATACTTTCAACATCGACTTCAATCAAAAGCTTTGAATCTCTAAATGCAAGTGTTCATGCCAAACGCTGATGTGATACCAAATGGACTTAACCTTATGCGGGGAAGATAAAACCTGTGGATTCCGGTAAAAAAGTTTTGAGCAGGAAATACAAATATAAGATTTTCGGGAGGAACAAAAAATAATTAAAACAAAATATTGCTGGTAAATACAAATAAAAGATTTTCAGTCGGAACGAATTTATAGAGTCGGTCGGTAAAGGGCAAACAAATAATATTTTAATTTAAGCCTCAATGTCAGATGAACCATGCCAGGCAGACATATACAGCTAACAAGGCTTCAATGCAACAATTATAGTTGACCTATTACTTATAGTTTAAGAAAAATAGACCAAATCACAAAAACACTGATCAATGAACCGTGAAAATGAGATCAAGGTCAAATAAAACCTGTGCCACTGACATATAGATCATAAAATATTTCTATACACCAAATACAGTTGACCTATGGCTTATAGTATTTAATAGATAAAGACCAAAACTCAAAAACTTAATTTTGACCACTGAACCATGAAAATGAGGTCAAGGTCAGATGACATCATCCCACTAGACATGTTCACCTTACAATCATTTCATACAACAAATATAGTAGACCTATTGCATAAAGTATGAGAAAAACAGACCAAAACACAAAAACTTAACTATAACCACTGAACCATGAAAATTGTCATAAATAGCATAGACACCTCTTAGTTTTGAGAACAACATGCGTTAATTGTGCAAGTATAATCATTGATAAATCATGCACAAGATTGACTTTTTTTAAAAAGCCTATATATTGAAATTTTCTGAAAATATTGCATGCATTTATTAATATGACCAATTTCAAGAAATGCGCAAAAATGTGAGATGATTTATATAATTGTAATTTCAGGAATTTACAGTAAAGGCTTTTATCCTGACTGCATTTTGCACTTTTCCTAATTCAGGAGCCAGAAGTTATGGCCTTTGTGACCTTTGTATGATTTTTATTTTAGTTTCTTTTTTAATATCAAAGAGTTTAATATGACGTCCATTATCACTCAACTAGTATACATTAATGGCAAGCTAAAGCATGCCTCACAGGCAGGGATCCAGGAGGGTCTGAGGGTTGGACATGTTGGAACCCCCCTTTCTACATTGTTCTTTATTGGACGATCAATGCATTTGAATTTTAAAATTAACACCATTCGAACGTAAATATATTTCAAAATTAAGATGCTGCAATGTAAAATCCCAGTAGAGCTGGGAAGATGGTATAAGTCATTCCAAAAGAAGAAAGGACATGCAATCTGTGTTTAACTGCAATTGGCAATGAATTCCATTATTTATTTGAATGCAATTCTTTATTAGTTAAAAAATATCAGAAATCAGCATATTCCAGAGTACTATGTGAAATATCAGAATTAAGCAAAAATGAAAGGACTAACTGTCATTGACAAATATTAACTTAATATTTAAAAATGTGTCTATATTCATTTCAAAGTTAACTAAAATATTATAATGTTAAAATATTATAATATATATAATATATATTTTATTTCTAAGTTGTTTTTTTTTTTTTTTAATTGTATGTGATTGTATTTTGTAATTTACCTCTTGTTTCACATGTTAATGTGACGGAGTGTTTTTCAAATAAAGCATATTGTATTGTATTGTATTGAATGGGGACATGTAGTTGGACCCCCCCCCCCCATTTGTCTTTGGTTAGGAACCCCTTCTCGGGTTGTGGGATTTTCTCGTTGCATTGAAGACCCATTGGTGATAGATGTTAGACTTCTTGTTGATTTGGTTTCACATTTCGGCTTCGTCAGAGGAAAGCGTTCCAGAAATAAAATAGCCTTGCAAGACGTAATAATTATTTGGACTAGATTTTCACCACCATCAACATTGTCATTGTAAAGCTTGTCTCACTGTGGAAGAAATGAGTTTGGCGCGTTTACAAAAATACAATTGTCTGTGCTGACAGGGGAGTGTGTGTGCATACCATTATTTAAATTTTCTAAACCTTCTTTTTCAATATTTTGTGCATTTCTTGGTAATATACTGTCAGACATCGAGTGCTGCTTTACAAAAACGATCAACTTACAAGTAATGTAGGGGAAGGAAACTAGCTAAAAAGACCAAAAATAAGCCACAACTAATGGGGTCTCATTTGGGGGTTCTGTTCACGGATCTCGCTTTATAGTTACCAGAGACATATACATGTCTCTGGGTAAAGGCATATTTTCAAGGCATTCATACGAAGCATTCTCTTTCTCTGTCAGAATTATATCTTTAGCTCTAAATTTACACATACTGAAAAAAAATTCGTAAATACTGTACTAAAAACTGTGGAACATTTTTAAAACATTTGTCTCTTTTATATATTTGAAAATGAAACTTAATCTGACTTAAAATCGGGAAATGATTTTTTTAACTTCTTTTACTTTTAGAAGAATAATAAAATGTCGAAATATACAAACAAATAAGTACCGTATGAAGCCTTTGTAAACAAATATCAAGCTGGTTGAAAACTAGTGGTTTGGATAAACCCCAAGAACGACACATAATTTTCTCTCTCTCAATTCCAGCGTATTGTTTTAGTGAAACCATTTGTATATATACACGCATCTTTGTCGAAATTAAAATAAAAACAAAACACTTATCAATATATATATTTATTTTGTCTTCATATCTCTTAAGATTAAGAAGATGAATGTGTCTTGTCCGTGATTTTACCAAAGTAACACCAGTAGCGTGCGACGTTTCTAACATAACAAGCTGACCACACTCTAACTTATTAGTCATTTAGTAGGCGCACATCAAAGTCGTGCACCTGTGGCAAATAACTTTGTCGGGAAAGAAGTAAAACAAAAACAAAATTATTTGTTCTGTAATCATTTTTCATAAGAACAACACATTTAATTATAAATATTAAGCATACATTTTTTTAGATACAATTGTTTATTACCTAAAATAAAAAGATTATGATTGTTTAATGAATTGTTTTGTCATTTGGCACGTGTCAAACGGTTCATTGATTTTCGGCATATCAAAGAAAAACGGGCACGTGCCTAAATAATGTTGAATATCTTGTTTATTTATGATTATTTTTCTATAAAATTTGAAATTTATGCATGAAATATCAATCTCTAACATAATATGTAAAAATAATACACACAACAGCACTCCTTCTAGTCCTTAGTGGCATTGTATAGTCCTTAGTGCACTAAGGAGTCCTTAGCAGTGTTTAGACGTACCGTTGCGGTATTACTACGGACCCCATATATTTGAAGCTGTTCAAAATACTGTACATTATAGGTACGTGTATCAGATTAAACAATAATTGTTATATATATAAAAAGAATAAGTAATCTGGTATGAAATATGTCCACTGGAACGACCGTGCAAGTGCTATATATATATTATAGCCAGTCAAGGTCGTTAAAAACTTCCATTTGTTGTTGTCCACTGAAAATAAGCTCTTGAATACACGAATCCCCGTTTTATTAATGCCAAATTTATTTGTTAGTATTTCTTATTCTTTTTCTTATGATTTTATCATATTTTTTGTGTGAAATTTTCTGTGTGGTTGAACATGAAATTGCCTCCGATGCTACAAAGAAAATTTGTTTAATGTCAAATGTTGCAATATATGCTAAGTATTACACGTGGACAGGATGTTCCCCAAAAAATAAGTTATACACACCCCGAGGGTACACGCTAGTGTCATATGGAAAATTACTGGGTCACCTGTAAGATGGTAATCAGCCATGCAACTAATCAGGTTACTTAACTGACCATGTCACTTCAATTTAAAGTTTATCGGTAGATCAAAATGATAAATTCGTTTTAATTAAACATTTCAGATCTAAAGGATTTATCATTATAATGAAGTGAAATAATTAAACCATATCGTATTATTTTCAAAAGATTATTTATTTTCATATTTTTTTTTATCTATGCCGGGAAAGAATTGAAAACTGTATTTATAATTTTTAAATTTATTTTATAAAAAATCCGTGTAGGTCTCATGAAATGGAACCCACGCATTCCTACTTAAGATTTATAAAGGAGTAGGTTCAGTAAGACCCCTTTTCGGCCCCAAAATATAGCAGTTTTACTAAATTGTATAGTACTAGAACCGAACACCTGTTTTGGGATATATATACATTTAGTTAATTTACCGTAAATAACTGCGAGAAAATGAATAATACACAAGTTGATAATTGTCTCTTCTCTGCTTATTAACTTGCATGCAATATTTTCTCTGATTTACTTGTGAGATCACCGACACTAATAATAATTACCTAAAAAAATAGGTGCTCCTTACTGGGAAGATCATATCGGATCCTATCAATTTATTGGTTCCATTCCCCCAATTAAATGAGTCTACACGTCTCCTTAGAAAAAATGCCTTGCAATGCGTCTGAACTACTAAGTACTTCCATATAATTTCGAAAACAGATAATAATCTATTTCACTGGATGAGATTGGGCTGACGGATTTTTAAATGGAAATGTATTAATTTTTATTTATAGCACAAGTTTTACAAGGCAAGATTATTCACCCTTTTCGCCCTACAAATCAAATGGTTGCCTCCTTACACCTACACGAGCTAAAACATATACATATGAACATTTGATATCATTTATTTTGTGTGACAACTCTTCACCAATGACCTGAGTGAAAGGTTGACATGGGCAGATCCAGAAATTTCCATTTTTTTAATTATTTTTTTTGGGAGGGGGGGGGGGGGGGGGCAGAGGGGGATGCTTGCTCCAGTCATGCTTCAGTGATTCCCTATATAATCAACAAAATATTTCACACCAAAAAGGGGGGGCGGGGCTTTCTCCTTAATAAGAAATCTCTGTTTTCAGGCATAGGCTATGAAAACGGCTAATGAGTTTTCAGATGCTTTACATTAAAATACATCATGTACATACATGTGACATACACAATTATATATAAATGTAGAATCAAATCTTGATAAATGTATGTAGTTGAAATTGTTAGCTTTAAACATTAAAAAAATGAACTCCCAAAGTTTAAACACAATTAAGAATGACCATGTACATGATGTAGTCTGTAATGTATGCCATTGCCATGAAGCTAGATCATTGTAGGTAAACTGTCATCTATTTCCTTAAATCTTTGTCGCCAGTCACCCCAAGTATGATTTAAATTAGGGAGCTACCATTTGATTTTTATGGGGGGGCTAGGATGAAATTTGAAAAAAATAGGCAGAACAGGAGTTTTGACAGTCAGGGGACTTACTGAAATAGGTGATTTTTAAATCAATTATTCGTGTAGCAAAATTGTGGTTTTGTCACAAATTGAAATTTTGTATTTTTTTCCAAATTTTAAACACATCTGGTTTAAATAATATCTTTTAATTAGTAAAATTAAAAAAAAAAAAAACTTTTTGCTTCTTTTAAGTAGAAAGGTTTCTGCCTTTGATGCTATCATTTAGCTGAAAATTCTATTTTAGTTGAAAAAATGCTATAATAATGGCTTTACATAATGAACTGATACTTTCTTCAAAGATTTTTCCCAGCAGTGGGAGTATTTTTCCTGTGAAGTTCAAGGTTTCATCTTTCAGATTATGTAATAAAATTCTACTGTTGCGATAAAAATCTCACTGTTCGGGGGTGTTGAAATTAGTAGGGATAATTAAAAGAATGATACTTAAAGAAGTGATTTTTGGGAAGGAAATTGAGGTCTGATACTTAAACAAGTGATTTTTATGTCATTATCCTAGATTCAGTACAAGGTCATCACCTGAAATGACCTGGTCATCCTAGACAACACAGATGTTGGTTCTGATAAGTTTAGAAACAAAATTAGTCCCTGGATCATTAGTATTCTATATTTAAAGCTACAATAAAATTAAATCACTTCTTCTAGTGATTAATTTGTACTACTTAAATAGGTGATTATTAAAGAAAGACAACTCTAACTTCCAACCTTTATGGAAATAATGTTACTTAAATCAGTGATTTAGAAAATCACTCATTTAAGTAAGTCCCCTGACTGTTTGAGAAAAAAAAAAGGCAGGATGAGACACTAGCAAAAAAGTCAGGACGACAATTTAGGTAAAAAAAGTCAGGATAAACTAAAAAAAAAAAAAGGCAGGAACGAACAGAGTGAAAAATAAAAAGGCAGGACAGAGATTACAGCTAAAAAAAAAATGCAGGATAAAATTTTTCATCCTAGCCCCCCCCCCCCCCCCCCCCCCCATAAAAATCAAATGGTAGCTCCCTTAGTCAAGTATATATCTACTCTATTAGGTCTCTAGTTTGGATAGTGTATAACTTGCAAATTAAAATCATACTCCTTCCAAATTTCTTTCTTTAAAATATTATGGATGAAATAGCAAGTAAAGAATGAATTAAATTGGATGAAATGTGTCAATTTTTTTGGTAAAGTAGTATGTCTGAAGTTGTCAAACTTAATGATAGACCCTTCAGGGGCGGATCCAGTCATTTTAAAAAGGGGTTTCCTAACCCAGGACAAAAAGGGGGGGGGGGTAATTACATGTCCCCATTCAAATGCATTGATAGTCCAAAAAAGGGGGGTCTTTGACACATTCCCCATTCCCATTCTTAATTTTATCATGTAGTCGTCGTAGTCCGAAGACACTTGGTTTTCGCATAATTACTTTTAGTATAAGTTAACAGAAATCTATGAAACTCAAACACAGGGTTTGTGACCAGAGTTTTTGTCCAGAGTTTAGAAATTACATGAATTAGGGGCCAAAAGGGGCCAATATTAAACTTTGTTTGATTTTATAGAAAATTGAATTATTGGGGTTCTTTGATATATATATTCCAAATCTAACTGTGTATTAAGCTTCCTAGTTTTTTGGTCCTGTTTAAATTGGTCTATCTTAAGGTTCAAAGGGTCCAAAATTAAACTTATTTTGATTTTAATAATATTTAAATTCTTGGTGTTCTTTAATCATGTTTTAAAATATGCTGAATCTGAATATTTACTTAGATTTTTAGTATGGGCCCAAATTTCAAGTTGGTCCAAATTGGGGTCCAATATTTTACTTTGTTTGATTTCCAAAAAATTGAATATATGGGGTTCTTTGATATGCTGAATCTAACCATTCATTTAGATTTTTGATATTTTGGCCCGTTAACAAATTGGTCCACATTGAGATCTAAAGGGTCCAAAATTGAACTTTATTTGATTTCATCAAATAATGAATTATTTGGGTTCTTTGATCATGTTGATATGCTGCATCTAACCATGTATTAAGATTTTGAATATTGGACCATTTTAGAGGTTAATTGTCAATTCAAAATTTTTAAGTACTTGGACCACATTCATTCAATGTCAGAAACCTATGCTGCATCAACTATTGAATCACAATCCAAATTTACAATTCAGAGTTGTATCCATAAAATTGAGAATGGAAATGGGGAATTTGTCAAAGAGACAACAATCCGACCAAATAAAAAAACAACAGCAGAAGGTCACCAACAGGTCTTCAATGTAGCAAGAAATTCCCGCACCCGGAAGCGTCCTTCAGCTGGCCCCTAAACAAATATATACTAGTTCAGTGATAATGAACGCCATACTAATTTCCAAAGTGTACACAAGAAACTAAAATTAAAATAAAACAAGACTTACAAAGGCCAGAGGCTCCTAACTTGGGCCAGGCGCAAAATGCGGCGGGGTTAAACATGTTTGTGAGATCTCCCCCTCCCCCTATACCTCTAACCAATGGAGAAAAGTTTGAATTGAATGTTGTGTCCATACTTGCTCCAACTGTTCAGGGTGTAAAGTGTATGTTTGTATCAAGCTGAGCCATGCATAGCATTCTTATTGGTTATTTATATATTAATTTGAAATTTTGACGAGTGAGACACATACAGATTATACAGTGTAAACAATATTTCAGAGTTTAAGGTAGTCAAGCAAAACAAATCATAGAAGAATAGTTGAATCATGTTTTTGTTGTCCAATGAAAAAGTAGTACGAACACCAAGAAAAAGTATGGGAATGTTTGTTTTTTAAACTATTGACCAGGGTGAAAGTCTTTGAAAGTCATGACTGACAAAAAGTTTGTGAAATGAAATAGCACAAATATTCCATTCTTATTAAATATTATTGTATATAAAGAAAATACTGATGTTTAATAATAGTTTTTACCCTTTTTATGTTTTATAGGACAAGAAATATAGAAAAATAATGAAAAATATAAACAGTTTCAATAGAAATGAGCGACAAAACAAGATAAACAGAATACAACAAGGCCTAAATGGTAAGACCACTTCTATATACTGTAAATTCAGAAATTATTGCTTGCCTTTATTATTGTGATTTTTCAGGGAATGGACAACTTATTGTGATTACAAAATAAAACTGCATCAATTATATATCATGTATATACATGATATATATATGTTTCTGTTATCAAAATATGATTTCTTATTTTTGCGATACTCACCCAGTCACATTAATCGCATTACTAAAAACCTCTGGATAATTTCTGAATTACAGTAATAAACATGATAAAAGTAATTGCCTTTGAATGATGACTCTTATAAAAATAAGAAGATGTGGTATGGTAAATGAGTGACTTATCCACCAGAGTTCAAAGAAGTGGATGCAAGAAATTAAAGGCCAATGATGGGCTGGCCTTCAATAATGAGACAACACTTCCTTTATAGGTCAGCCAATAAAGATCCCAACATGAAAAGATTTAAACAATCCAATTTAGTTCAACATGTTCAAAAACAATAACAATTAATAAAAAAATATCATGTCTGTGAGCACTCAACCTCTTACCTGACCATAATATAGGACAGTGGTTCAAATAACACAGCATATGAACATTCTATAACAACTTTTGGAAGTGGCTAAACTTTAAATATCACTGCAAGGCACTAAACAACGAATATTAAATCTTGGACACAAAGCACTGAAATAAGAGAACTCATATAAAGCATGACAAGTAAGAATATCAAATGAAAGTTTCTCAAATGTTAAAGTCATATGAAACGAGTGAGTGATGAAAAATAAAGTTTGTCCAACTTTTGAACCAATGCATGTATACATCATAAACTTAGTCCTCTGTGCACGATTTTATCATTATTTTCACAAGTATATCATATAAATCGTCAATTTTTTTTTTCTCTCTGTTTGTTATGATTTAACAAATAATGCTGCTCATTAAATGCCGTGTTTTGAAGCTGAGTTTTACCGATTGCCACCTTATAGTAAACAAATCACAAAAAGCATGGGTATTGAGCACGTGTTTAACATGTATAATCAGCTATTTGTTTATTTCAATGACAGATCCTTGCATATTGTGGTCACCGGATTTTTACGAGGAGGGTTACGCTCGGGTCACTATGTATATGGAAAATATGTATCGGCGAATTGCTTCCTGGAAGCAAGCAATTAAAAATAAGTAAAAAAACATAATTATTATACATATTTTTTTTTAATTTGAGGTTTCTTATGACTTTAATTAAAACATGATAAAATAAGCCTATTTATATTGCTGTTTTTTTCTCCATTTATCATGTTTATAACTTTTTATTTTTATTTTGTGTATTTATAGGTCAGATATCTTGGTTTTTATGATCATCGTCAGGTCCTGCAAGTCTATACTGAAGAGGAAACTTATTTGTTAATACTTTTCTACATAATGTGCTAATTGGATTAATTAATGTGAAATGAACTCAATTGTGTGTTTTTCTGGAAAAAGAAATAGAAAAAATTCTACAAAATTGCTATAAACAAAATGGAGTACTATCAAAGATGCACAAGGACACAATGGTGTAAAATGTAACAACCTACATATTCACTGATGGATTATGGAGAAATTAAGAAAAAAAAAGTGTCTTTGTCATGTTTGTTGTCGAAATAAACACATGCGTTATCCATTTATGTACATAATATTATGTACATGGCTCTCCATCATATCAAATATACAGAGAAGATGTTTGAAGAACAAGTTGCCAAAATTTATTCAACCAATTGAAGGAAGATGTCTTGTGAATGGAATTATTTATGCACTGAACTGTTATGTAGGGGGTAGAATAATTATACACAGCAGCTGAAACAGAAGACAAGTTAATTTGACATGAAAAGTGTTTATTTTATATAATCTTTTGTATAAACATGATCAATAATTCAGTCTAGGAGAAAATATATTTATACTGTTTGTCAATGTTTGTACTGTTATGAAATTTTTATAGAGGAAAAACATTTCCTTAAGGGAAATTTGATGTTCAAAAATTTCCTTAGAGGAAATTTGAAGAACAATGATTTCCTTAGAGGAAATTTCCTCAAAGGAAAATTTGAAGCGGCAAATTTCCTCAAAAGAAAAAGAATTTCCTCAAAGGAAATAATTATGCAGCAAATTCCCTAAGGGAAATCTTTTTCCCTTGAGGAAAACTCTTTTTCCTGTGAGGAAATTGTTGAAAAAAGGGGCATTACTTTTTCAACAGTGGTGCTAGAGCCAAACATTTTTAGGACAAATATCAGAGAACCTTAGATATATTATTGCTGTATGTTTATGCTTATGAAATTAGATATATTATTGCTGCATGTTTATACTTTTGACCTTAGATACATTATTGCTGTATGTTGATTGTCACTTGCTTATGACCTTAGATATATTATTGCTGCATGTTTATGCTTATGACCTTAGATATACTATTGCTGTATGTTGATTGTCTTTTGCTTATGACCTTAGATATACAATGTATTATATTGCTGCATGTTTATGCTTATGACCTTAGATATATTATTGCTGTATGTTTTATTGTCACTTGCTTATGACCTTAGATATGTTATTCATGTTATTTGTGCAGGTTTATTGACACTTGCTTGAGTTATTTTATTGCTGTTTGTTTAATTTTCTGTTTTTGTTTTACACATTTTACTTGATGGTGTTATCTCAGTGAAAGATGAAATATTAAAACACAAGTGCCTTATTTGTTATACCAATTGTAATGTTTTGTCTTTTTGAAAATGATATTCTCAAATGTATATAACTTAAATTAAGAAGTGTTGAAATTAAGTAAGGATATGGTATGTGATTACCAATGAGACAACTAAAAACCAGAGATAAAGGTATTTTCAGCCAGTGACTGAACAGCCGTCAACAATGAGCAAGACCTATCAACATTTAAATGTCTGCATGAAAAAAACACAAAAACATTCAAATGGATAAACATAAGACACTGTGTGCAATGGTGTGAAAGCTATATATGCAAAACTATATACTGAAAATTCAGAAATTATTGCTAGCAATTGTAAGTGCGATTTTTCTCAATTTCATCATTTTTTTGTGTGCAAAATTTAGAATAATCCTGTTTAGTTCATAAAAAATTTCAATATGCAAGTGTATATTATTGTGATTATAACCCTGTCACTATTTTCACAATAATAAAAACAGCAATAATTTCTGAATTTATAGTAGTTAAATTTTTGATACGTAGTGATTTACTTTCAATTAAGCATGCCAAGACAAAAATCGTAGAACACACAATTATATATTTCTACAATTAAGATTCAAAGAAATACTTGTACCCATAATAACTTAGTCCGTTTTGTGAAATTGCTTCACTCATGCAATTAGAGGATTTTTTTTATGTTTTCTTTTTAGGTATATCACTTCCCATGTGAACAATTATTGTTCCCATGGGAAAACATATTGTTCCCAAGGGAAAAATTATTGTTCCCAAGGGAAAAATTATTGTTCCCATGGGAAAAAATATTGTTCCCATGGGAAAAGTATTTTCCCATGGGAAGAAAAGGAGTTCCCTTGGGAAGAAAAGTTCCCTTGGGAAATTTAAAGTTTCCCTTGGGAAATTTAAAGTTTCCCTTGGGAAATTTAGAACTTCCCATGGGAACAAACAATTTACTTATGTTCCCATGGGAACTTTAAAGTTCCTATGGGAACTCTAAACTTCCCATGGGAAAAGTAATTTTTCCCATGGGAACTTTCAATGTTCCCATGGGAAATTCTAATATTCCCATGGGAATTATCAAATTTCCCATGGGAAATGTACTTTTAATCAGCTGCAGTGACAAGAGTGACAACAGTGACAAGTTGGGACATATGGCATTTTTTTAATTTTTCAATAATCTATCACTGGACAAAATTTTTTTTTGATATCTTGTAAACCGACAAAGTCAGATTTGCCGATACCGGAATGGCAAATTTGTCCCGCACAGTGTTCTTTACAAGTTACGGTCATCTTTTTACCAATCACGGTCATCCTTGTTTTATGTTACGGTCATCTTGTAAATATTTTGATTATGATTTACGGCCATCTTAACGATTTTTTCAAATCGAATTTCCCGTTTCATGCACATTTCTCGGAAGTAATTAGTGATTTTCGAGTGATTCTTTTATAAATTTACATCATTTGTAAAGAAAATGATATAGAAACACTTTAACAGACAATACAGAAACTGACCTAATTTTTCATCCGACATCTTGGGATGACCGTGAATGCAGTTACGGTCATCAGCTTTACCCCAGTGAAAGATTAAATCTAATATTACAACTCTATGAATGTATTTACAGACCACATTCTCATATATATATAAATCTTACTGCTGATGTCGCATTGTTACGAAAGCCTATTAGGGTCACACAACAAAATAAATAATTACGAGAAAACTATGGCATAATTACGGGATAATTATCGCGTAATTACGAGAAAAATATCGTGAATTACGAGATAAATATTTTATTTGTTTGTTCTAACTACGCTTAATCTGCGACCTCACTACGATTATCACGATCTTTCTACGCTCATCAGGTACTTATTACGACCATCACGATCTTTCTGACTGCAACACGGTCTTTCTACGCTTCTTCTACGATTATAGCACGCTCCTACCACGACCATACTACGATCATACAACATTCATACCGCGATCTAATTACGCTCCCAGGAATTAAGTTATTTTTTTCTAAAATAAGAGACAAAACTCTATTTTTTACCCCCATGTTCTATTTTAGTGATGTCAGCAAGGATCTTGAACGAAAGACGAGATCGCCAGACGCATTTGTTTAAAACAAGATACCCCAGTAACGATTGTGGCGAATTTTTTGTTAAATTTTGCCCAGTAGTTTTAAAGAAGATTTTTGTAAAAGTTAACAACGACGGATGGGCAAAAGAGCTAACAATATGCAATTCTTATTTCAAATCAACATAACATTAAAGGTAACTTACGTTTGCAGAGCATTGCAACCCTATTGGACAAAACAAGGCAGAACATGTTACAACCACAGTGTTGGATTTCACAAAACGAAAACCATACATTGATATCGAAACCATATTAGGAATTGTTGTGTTGTGTTTCCAGTCATCTTCTATTACAGCTGTATCCTTTGAAGAACAAGATTTGCTGAAAAGAACAAACAAGTATCTATTATCTGTTGTTGTGTAGCGATTACTTTATCTTGTAAGGTAAATGAAGTCAAATCAATCATTAAATGAAAATTCACAGAAACCTTCATTTGAAATTATTACAAATATTTATTTTTTTATTTGCTCAGTCAAATTTTCTGTTAATATAAGAAATGTTACTATAAGTACAAATTTGTAATATATTTATAGTAATTGTCATTTTTTTTTATATATATACACAAATATCTATAATGCATGTACGTAGTACCTACTTGCATTAGTTTGCATCTGTCAGATAAACAAAGTGAAGGCATAATTCAAAAACATGTTGTTTTACTATTAAGGCCTGTTTATTGATGATCCATTGTACCATTGGCATATTTCTACTATTTATAAAAGTATTTGACAAGGAGCAAAGGTTTAAACATCAAATCTTTTGATTTACAAGGTAAGTATATCGACAAAGCTTATACAGTTATTGCATAGAAACTTACTTTGTCCACAGAACGTAATCTTTATCCAAAGATGATGATGCAGCACAACTAATAGGTTCGATTGTATAACCAGCTATAAAAGAACAAAACATGTTGTACGTTATTCGTTGAGGATTGTGACAATTTACGTAAATGAATTCATTACTTTGAATTTTCACTAATACTCTTTCGTCCTCGTTTATGCAAGTCTCTAATCATAATATTGTGTCGATTGTCAAATAACTGTAAACAGTCGATTTTATTCCTATGTGTCGATATTCATAACGTATATGCACATGGTACACGTGTAAATTATGATACGGTACAATATATATGTGTTGCTTTGTTCACAGATCTATTCGATAACTTAATTTTAACGTCACCAACTACTGCCAATGTAAATTCAGATTGAATGTGTCTTTACTATATACACTTGTCTTCATGTACGTGTGTTTGTTGGTTTGCTGTATTTTTTAGGTATACTCAAAATCTCTCTATAAATATGAAATCATTAGTCTTTACCAAATTGATCTAAGACTCACGTGTGGTTAAGTTTGTAATTAAGTTATATATAAAGTATTTCTAAGTAGTCTTCTGATTGGCTATACTTAGTCTAGTACTTTGTAACATTATGACAATTTAAATAATGAAAATGGCTTTTTGCGCCATTTCTTTTTTTACTATATTATAACAAATTTTTATAATGAGCTTTAAATACAAAATTATATGTGATTGAACTATAAAAGAAATGATTTCATCACAGGTCTCTGATGAAAACAGAAAAGGAAATTGTGCAACATATCATGTATTCTGAAAATGTGTTGCAATCAAATTATGGATCCACAAATGTGTCAACATTTAAAATGCGCAAAACAGTATGTTACCTGGTCCAGTTATTTTTAACAACAATGGATCGCCAATGTGAACTGATGTTGCCGGGCTTCCTTTTTTATCGTTTATAACCAGCCTGATGGTCTTGGTTGGTTCAGTAGGTTTCTTGATTTCTTGGTTAAAATCTGTTGGTGCTGGACTAATTGATTAAAACCATTGAAATATATATCATGTTATGTAAAAGTATATTATTTTTCTACTCTTGATCTGTAATGCCCACGTCACACTGTCACGATTTTTACGCCGATGGCAACACGATTATGGAAATTTTCAAAATCGGGACTGATCGTACCCAAATCAGGCTATTCGTAGTTCATCTTTAACCATCTTTAACCATCGGCCACTTTTTCTAGCCTTCGGGGACAACTTCGGAAAGGGTTCTAAATTTTTTAACATGTTAAAAAATCCCCGAAGGTGCTTCCGATGTTGAGGGTTCGTAAACAGTTCGTATCACCATCCTCACCATCGTAATGTCACCGGGAATGCATCTTTGAACATCGTATTGCATTCGTGTTTCCATCGTTTCCATCGGGCAGTTTTGACATTACGATGTCTACACGAATGAATCACGAAGCTACCCGAAGGTCTTACGATGGCAACACGACTTCGTGAAGACCTCATAATCCCGTCGTGTTGCCATCGAATAAAATTACGAAGGCGACAAGATGGAACTACGACGGCAATAAATCTAGCTAAATGTAAGTTAATTTCGCGCTAAAATACATTTAAAGTGCCATGAGCGATATGCACTGGTCAGTCTAATACGACAGTTAAGAAAGACGTTCACAAAACATGGAGCTCATATCATATGATTCTATGAGAACAAGAAAGGCGACAGCGTTGTTTCTATTAATTCAAATGGAACAAGAAGAGCAGCTATTACAGGCTCAGGATTTACTTTTACAAGTAAAATGTTTTTTTTTTTGTCAATTTTTCATATCAAGTAACATAATGAAAATCATAAACGCGCCTCGTACACCACACTGAAGGTACACGTATATAGGGAAACCAACTTTCATTATTCTGATTTTTTTTATGTATCGTTTGAGTTGAGGTCACACGAATGTTTACTCCATAACCATTTTGTTTTCTATATGTCATATTTTGCCGCATTTGTTGCTTTTCCCACATCCTTCCTTTTGTCTATATTATTATGATATTCTCCTGGAAAGAGCTCTTTTTGAATAAAAGGGATCAAAGAACCCATTACCTTACCTTTAAGATAGATCAGTAAACATGGGCATAATTATGGGTGATTATTCAGACTAGTGCACACATTTAAAGTTCACCTCTATATCTATTTTTCTTTTGGTCTTGTACTTTCCTGTTAGACTCATACCCTCCCTTTTCCTCTTCCTCTCCCTGATTTTAGTGGCATTATATGCAGAGACTCAGAGTCAAGTTTTACCCTTCAAGCCCACGGACTTCTGTCTTATGATTAAACCAGAAATGAAATGTACAATATAATATATATTCAATATTGATCAAACAATTTAAAACGCGTGATGCCTTCGGCATATACATGTAATTTAAATGCATCGTAAGCTGTACACGACGTCTTTTAGACATCGTATGGCCATCGCGCCATCATCGTAATCCCTCGTGTAGCCTTCGTAATCCATCGTGTAGGCTTCGTTATCCATCGTGTAGGCTTCGGCTGAGATATGAAGCTTAAATACCCGTCTTCGGTTAACTTTCGTATGTCCATCTTTTGCTATCGTCTATAATTTCGGCACCATCGTATAGACTTAGTTATTCATCGTACTTGCTTCGGTCACTTTTTGGTATTTTAACGAGATCGGGACCAACTTCGTACGAACTTACAATTTTTCATTCGGGTGTCCATCGTATATAAAAATCGGGACAGTGTGACGCGGGCATTATGAAATCCATGCACGAAAACATTAAACAAGTATCAACATAAAAAAAACCAAAAACATAAATGATATCCTGAAGTCTCTATACAGTCACCAACCAACACAGAAGTGTGTATGGCGTGTAAAAAGTACAAAGTCATATAATGTGAGAAAATTTGTGAGAGATTTGTATTACAACAGTTAAAAGACAGCATTTCCGAGAATACCAGAAATCTTGCTCTGAAACATTTTATTTACAAAACACTTACAGAGCTCTAACATACTCTTAAAAGGCGACATTAGATGACCCTAGTAGTCCGGCCGATCGGTGAAAAAATTGCTCAAATAATGAGGAAAGAACCATTTTTTGCATGATGGTACATTTTTGTGTACTGAGCAATATTAGCTATGGACCCACTCTCAAAATTCAATATGGCGGCTTATTTCAAGATGGCTGCCGTACGTTCTAAAATATTTTCCAGTATTGCACAAAACACAGTGGATTTGATGCTTGAAGCACAAAAATCAACATATTTGAATGACTTGGTGTACTTAGTAAGATAAGTAAGATTTTGTTTTGATCTATCTTTGAAATACAAAATGGCGGCTATTTCCAAAATGGCCACCTTGAAAAATAAGCAAATATTAATTATTGAGAATTGAACTGAATACTACTATTTTTTTTTTATGTATAGTGTCATTTAGTATCTGTCCCAGTTCTCTCCTTTTTGATTTTGCCTTTCTTGTCATTTCATACACAAAGTAGTAGCTTTCATAAAAAGCTGCAGTAGTAGCTTTCATTAAAAGCTGCATTATGTGTTGTCTTGGGTCACACATAAAAGCTGTGATTTGGGATTTGTCTGCCTTAAAATATCATTCAGTGCCTATCTTATTTCTTGGGTTGCAATACTTTGCAATTTGAGATATTATATCAGTGAAATGGCAGGAATTGAAGACAGCAAGGACAAGAACATTGAATGGCAAAAACTGAATCACTTGGGGATATGGAGAAACCAACAGCTGAAAACGCTTAAACAGACGACAGAAATGACTATTAAACATTGTACCAAGAATTTTTAGCAGATAGAAAATCTAATGCTCAAAGAACAGGTGAGATTTACCGTGTTGTGTTGGTCTCATTACGATTCAAGCTGAACAGAGGGAGGCAATGAATATTTATAAGGAACAGATGGGGGCAATATCTCAGCAACTTCAGCAGTTTAAAGACAGGATAGACCACAAGGCAAGTGGTAATTGCTTGGTGGAATTGATAGTCAGACCAATAAGATATTCAATGTTTATATGGTGATACGGATGGACAAGCTGACAACAACTGAGGAAGGAGACACAGTTCAATTTAAAAGTGCATTTTAACAGCAGGGTACCTTCCAACAACTGGCATCTGTTGTAAATGAATTAGTAGACAATCGAAATAAAGAAGTTAAAATTCCTGCAATGGACACATCATCTAAGCCAAAATTTGACCTTAGCCAGTACAACGCAAGTTTACCAAAAGTACTCAACAAAATCCATGCCTTGGGTCTTTCCCAATTGTTATTCGCATGAACCATCAACCGCGCCAACTCTGTTGAGGGTGTCTTCACCTTAAGTCAAAAGTCCTATGTCAGGACCCTTGGCCCTGCATGAGACAGTTCAAATTATTTAACAACAATCTCCATTTAAGATTATACTATAAACCTCTAGTACTAATCAATGGTACCAGCAAAAGGCTTAACATCTACTTTGAGTCAATAATATTTGGTTCAGAGCAGCAGACCATTACAGAAACAATTGGCTGCAAGCGGATCCTATCAAGTTTCTCCGATGCTGAATTCAGTGCCTTCTTACGGTATTATCCCCGTCGAGTCAATGGCAATTCCCACATTTATCACTCCAATTATAACAACCTCGTCAGCTCTTGGAGCTCTAACAGGCTTCCCATAACAGCAAGCTGACTCCACCCACCGATCCAGGAAAGGACAGAGGAAACCGATCCAGGAAAGGACAGAGGAAACCAAAAGAGTGTGGCAACAGCTTTTCTTCAGACTCCTCATTGGAGAGAAAATATATCCGATGGCAAGAAAATCTTGGTGAAAGGGACCGGAGCCTTAGCCAACAGCTCCAAAAAATGCAAAAACTCAATTGAAGAGGATCCTTGAATTGTCGGTAGATGACAATGGGAAAACAGGAAAAATGTGTGTAGGCCCCAGATTGCCAGGGCGATGTTTGCCTTTGGTAAGCTCGCAAGGTTAACACAGATGATGATTCCATGGCCTTAACAAAAAAAGCATTGGAGCAGCGCTTCAGCAAGAAAGACGATCAAACCAGATTTGAACCGACGAATTCCTTCGAGGATGTAAAGACAAAGATTCTTCATGGCATGTATAAAGTAAAATCACAAAAATATTGAACTCAGGGGAAAATAAAAAGACAAAACACATCAAAAACGAATGAACAACAACTGTCATATTCCTGACTTGGTACAGGCATTTTCAAATGTAGAAAATGGTGGATCAATCCTGGTTTTATAGCGCTAAACTCTCACTTTGTACGACAGTCTCATCAAATTCCGTTATATTTACAATGATGCGTGAACTAAACAGACATAATAAATAAAATAATCAAAATATGGGTACAGCAGTAATCCTAATAGAGAGAAAACCATAAACATTCAACAAGGCGTTAAAACCATTGAAAACCTCAATAGCAAACCAGATGGCGATATTTGGATAAAAAGTGCCAATTATGACCATCGACAAGTCTACTTTGTTGATGGCACAGTATCACCGAGCGATAAAGGAAATATAAGAAGTCCTTTGGATAATGAGGTGCATAACCTCACAGAAAAACTAGCTGATGTTATGCTTTCAACTAATCAGCATAACCGTGGATTGGTCGATCAATATAACCTCGGTTTTTCTGATCAAATAATCATGAAAGATCACCAGTTTAATGGAAGATCACCTGATCAATATACACGTGGAAGATCTCCTACGCAATACAATCGCGGTTGATCGTCAGATAGAAACACACTCAATCTTTATGCCTATCGATCAGCAACACCCCACTAAGTTAGAGATCATATGAATGTAGTTCTTTAAGACAACGGTTAGCATCTCCTCGGACAAACTCCAGAATTCCTGGTTATTTCAGACAACGGTCACCTTCACCAGGATACGGAGCAAATCAAAGTGCTACCTCAAAATGGAGTCTTTACACAGCAAAGGGTCGGGCAAGTAGGCCAACGCACGATTCCAAAGTCAATTGGCCATGAACCATCACAAAATCGAACAGAGGCCCACGGCCTCGTCCGATATTGTCATAAGACGAAACATTTGAAAGAGCTTGTCAGTACGACGTACTATACATGATCAGAAGGTGAGCATGATTGTGGATACTGCTGCAATGATAAATTAGAAATGATTACAGGCAGAAAATGGAGATTTGAAGACGGAAACGCTACGTGGTTTGGGTTAACAGCTTGTTATTGTGAAGATTATAAAGAACGACTCTCGACATTAATAGAGTAAACATACAATTGGATATGTGCAAAGAGCCATTAACAGACGATGTTATACTTAGGCTAGATATTTTGGACACATTGAGCGCAGTGATAAACCTGAGTACTCCCACACTTACCATCAACAATAAAGTGATAAATGCGGCATTTGTTAACAGTGGAAACGAGATTTCAACTCAGCAAGTTTGCATACGACGAACCATCACAGTTCCGCCAAACTCAGAAATGACTGTTACCATTAAAACTAATAAAAGTGCTGACCAGGAGTGCATTTTATGACCATGCTCTCTGAATAGTTGCGAATTGGTTTTGCACGTAGTTGGAAAAGGAAATAGTTGTCCCTTAACCATTTTAAATGATGACAATCGTCTAATCCGCCTGAAGAAAGTCACACCTATTGATAACAGAATAATTTGACGATGTAGTGAGAACGGCAGATGAAAACGCGATAGGTGACGTAAGACGTGGCATTGGAGAGACACGAGACAAGGTGCCTTCGGCACTGCCTCAAAGTTCAGATGAGTTACCTACTATTCCACCACATTTAACCGATCTATATTCACGTTCGACCGACTCGTTTCAACCTATTTCATTCCAACCATTAAAACTGAAAGCGTTTAAAGAACAATTACAAATAACATGTAACATATTGATTGACATTTTGAATTTTACTATTTGTTTTTTGTATATATATGCAGCCATATTTGCAAAAACAACCAAATTAATTGTTTTAACACAAAGTCCATTTTTAAAGAATCATTACTTTAATTTCCTAAATTATGTAGAATACCTTTAGGACAAGCTTGATGTTTATACCGTTTTTCCGCCATCTTGAAAATGGCAGCCATATTGGATTTTTCAGAGTGGGTCCATAGCTGAAATCAAAGGGTATATAACCAAAGACTACTATGCAAAGTTTCATGCTTTCCTCATCAAGTGAGCATTTCTGCTCTATATCTGCACCAATCGGCCGGACTATAGGTGTTTAGTGGGGTTCTTGTTACTCAGTTTTCAGGTTTTTTTTGTCGTGTTTTGTTGACTATCGTCATTGTTGTTGGCATTATTACTTTGCATTATTACTTTGAATTCTTCTTTCTCTTGCCACTGGACGTTAAGCAACCAACAATCAATCAATCAATCAATCTTTCTCTTTTTTACTCAATGTTTTAAAACTTAAAAATGTAATAACATTAATTTAAGAAATGACACAAAGATTAACTTTTATGCTAATTTTTTTCTTACACTTTTATCTGCATGCTGGTGTTTGCTGATGCTACAAAAGCACCGGCGGATTTACATTCCAGGTGATAAAACTGTGCATTCTTTCCACCAGCTATATTTGAACTGTTTTCGCCCTTCACACGAAGTACATTAAGTTTTGTCTTATTCTAACAAAATAGAAAAAGATATATGATAAAAATATAGACATCTTAGATGCAGAATTCGTTTAATTAGTTGTTTTTTTTCTCTTGAACTAGGTTCAAATAACTGCAAACGACTAATATATGTACTTAGTGTCTTTTTTGTTGTTGGGGTGTATAATTACACTGCCTCATCCACACTTTTGTTAGCTGTATTTCCCTATTTTCTCTCGATGTGATGAGTTAAACCCTTTTTAGTTGATCTTTATAGTTTGTTCTGATGTTTTACTGTTACATTGGATGACTTTGTCCTTGGAAACATACAAGCAACTTGCATTGGCCACAAGGTTGGTATTTTGTTACTATGTTCCTATCTACGTATATAATATATGGGAACTTCAGTCTTATATCCACATACTATGGAATCTGGTGGATATTTGTCTTATTGGCAGCCATATCACATCCCCTTGTGATTAAACACTGTTTAAATTGGTAAACATAAGCTCATTTTTTAAAGACTTCCTTTACCGCATCCAAAGGACATTTAACATCAAAAATGAAACAATTTTCATATGCATAAAATGATTAATCGTAGTTTCATATCAAGTTCAATATATATGGGAGGAAAAGTATCATACGCTCGTGGTGTAGCTGTTTATATTTTGTATAACTATACGTTGTACATAAAGTCGCTAAAAAGTAATTTCGATTTGACGCGTTCTCACACTTAGAAAGTTGTTCCTTGACAAAATTAAAACTGAATGGGTTCATACAATTACTTATGCCTGCAGATTTTTTTTACTCTCGTCTGTTAAAGAAAATTCAGCAATTCAACAATTCAACATTTTGTTTGCTGTCAATGTCATTTTTTACCTTCCAGTCGCAATGTGGTTCATTTAAGTGACAATAGTTAGAACCATTAAGGAGCACAACCTCTCCCTTATCCACGCCCGATATATCTGTGATAACACCGTTAGCTGCACATTCTGAAAACAAATCATATAGTTATCTCAAATGTTTAAATAATTAAAAGGATAACAGTTAACAGATACACATATATATATAGATATTAAACGGACGATATCACAGAACTTTATGAAATTTTGAAATAAACTAGAACATATGAATCCGCATATAAAATATATATGAAGGACTCAGAGGTGCGATGGGGACGCTGAAGTGCGATGGTCACGCTAAAGTGCAATGGTCTCGCTGAAGTGTGATGGTCTACGCCGAAGTGCGATGGCCCTTTCGCTCAAGTGCGATGGTATTGCATGACGTTCGAATATTGTGACTTTTTCTAAATTAACTTTCAAATACAACATTGAGTTTCAAGCAGGAGGATAGGGTTATGTAGATAAATGTTTCATGCTCACAAAGGAAATTAAAGGAAAAAGAAAGAAAAGTACGATTCAAGTCAACAGTTTTGAGCATTACATTTGGGAGTTAAAAACATATTTTTAACCATGTCAGGCAGCAAAATATGGGGAGCAACGGGACTGAATATTGATTTTTGTCAGCAAATGGACTATCCTATGTTAGGAATAATGCCACACGATAGATACAAGTGAAATAAAGTACACTGATATAATTTCAAATATTATAGTTAATTTATCATTTAGTAAGATTCTCGTGATTTAATGTTGACAATTTAATAAAAAGAAATAATGTTTTTGTTAATGTTGTTTAATCTGGAGATAAATTCTGATTTATAAAAACACCGTCGCTCTAGTCTTATTCTATTGCGGTTATAGTGCTAATTTTCTGCAACATGGTAGGCCGAAATTCACCTGACTGCTCCCTATGTGTACTTCCTAAAATACTAAATAGGAATAATTGTTGTGTTTGTCATAACATTTGATAAACTGATATGAACCCTGTTTAGTGTTATCGTATAGAAATACCTTAATAAAAAAAAATCGCCTTTGAACACCCTTTATCTGACTCTTTACTATTGCGCGCTAACTGGAAAATTGGCAAATTTAAAATTACATTAACAAAATCAAAATTTAAAGTCTTTGGTATGACTTGAACAGAAATTACAAGTTTTTCCAAACGCGAGGCTAGCAGCTACTTTTGTAAAATCTAAATAATTTGATTTCATTTTAACAGCCCATGTACATTTTTCTTTTTACTCAATGTTCCAGATAGACCATCGCACTACAGCGTAACCACGATCGCACTTAAGCGTAAACATCAACAAGTTAATGTCACCATCGCGCTTCAGCGTGTTAACCATCGCACTTTAGCGTGGACCATCGCACTTCAACGTGACCATCGCGGTTCGGACTACCATCGCGATTCCCAGTCCAACATATATAATTACCTTTCCTTCTTTCCTAGATAAAGTTAACCGAATAAGTTAACTTTTAAATGTTTGCGATAATGCTTTTATTTCCAAAACTGCCATGCGACAAGTCAAACAGACATAAAAACTATCATTAAGACTGACAACATCATTTGGATGAAGCATGTCCTGTAATAGTAATTATGTATACTAAGATAAGTACATTTCAGTAGCAAAAGCGCGTCATTTTAAAGATAACTTCGTCCAGTATTTCCAGAAAAAGTTACTCAAAGGTCATAATTTATGATTTTAGTGTGCAGTTCATCGATCAATTTATCGTACTATAGATGCATGAACGTTTCATAAAAAATATCTAACGCGTGTACTTAATTTCTCCGTATTTCCGATGATAACAAATATGTATACTGAAAACATATCTATGGTCGGGTTGTTGTCGATTTGACACATTCCCTATTTCCATTTCCAATTTTATATTGATGTATATTGTTTTTCACATAATTCTACCTACCGAGAAATTCGTTAAAAGAAATATACCATTACAAAAGGTAAATACACTGTATGTAATCTTACAAAATGCAGGATATGAATACGTACAAAAGTCAGAATAAAAAATGTAGCCCAAAACAAATATGTGTAAATCACAAAAGATGAAATTGAATATTCAATAATAAAAAAAATTGTCTCCAATATACGTGGTCAATTTTTTCTCTACATTTTATGGTCGCCGAGGTATTCTTCAAAGGCTGTTTCCTCCTATATATACATTTGTTTGTAGCTTAGAAAAATTCAATAATTTTGTCAACGATTTTAATAAGCGTTTGATTTTAAACATTTCGTCAGCATCAGAATTGGTTTCTCATCCATCTTTGATTGTGACAATCGTAAATCATGTTCAAATATTTTATTTCCGATTGAGCTTTTTTACGATTTTTCTTGATATGTCTAGGTTATTGAATTATTTATTATTCTGACTCGCTTTTTTACAAAATTTTCCTTTGATCTTACTGAATGATAATTTTCCTTTAATAGCACAGTCGAGTGATATGAAACATTATTCATAGAAACTAAGGACACACGTGCCTTTGTCAATAAAATTGATCCGAAATTGACACAGTCGTAAAAGGTACAATAGCAATAAAGAGATTATAATTGGTCATCTTAACTCGATTGCTTTTCTCAAACCGTACCGGCTCAACCGCAACACATTCTGTGTTGGGGACAGGCACATTTATAATATTGCGGGGTTAAATATGAATTTGTGTACTCCAGCCCCTTTTCTTAACATTGGAGTGCGATGTGATCCTAAAACGTATGAAAAAACTGTTAAAACTAGTTTGAAAGCGCTTGACTCATTTGACAGAAATATGCACACACTCAAATGATAAAATGAAAAAAAGTTGAGATCTATGAGTAGTCACAATTAGTCAGAGCTATATAGTATTTCAAAGTAAATTTATAAATAATGTCAAAGTATTAAATATTACTCCAAATATTTCATTTCTTAATGGTTCGTTTCATAAAATGTTGGGAGGGTTATCTAAACGATACTTGTACATGTACTCACTGAATTCTAAAGAAAGTGTTCTTGTTGCTGGTGCTTTTAATGACTTTGATGTTGATGGTGGTAATGCTGTTGATTTTGCTGTTGTCGGATGCACTGCTGTTGTTGACTGTGTTATTGGGAGTTGCACTGTTGTTGACTGTGTTATTCGGGGTTGCGCTGTTGTTGACTGTGTTATTGGTGGTTGTGCTGTTGTTGACTGTGTTATTGGGGGTTGCACTGTTGTTGACTGTGTTATTGGTGGTTGCGCTGTTGTTGACTGTGTTATTGGTTGTTGCGGTGTTGTTGACTGTGTTATTGGTGGTAGCGCTGTTGTTGACACTGTTATTAGTGGTAGCGCTGGTGTTGACTGTTTTATTGGTGGTTGCGCTGTTGTTGACTGTGTAATTGGTGGTTGCGCTGTTGTTGACTGTGCCATTGGTGGTAGCGCTGTTGTTGACTGTGTTATTGGTGGTTGCGCTGTTGTTGACTTTGTTATTGGTTTTTTCGCTGTTGTTGACTGTGTTATTGGTGATGGCGCTGTTGTTGACTGTGTTTTTGGTGGTTGCGCTGTTGTTGACTTTGCTGTTGGTGGTAGAACTGTTGTAATATTTGAAGTGGTTTGGACTATTGTACAACAACAAAACTGAAATGAAATTATAATATCAATTTTAGAAATGAACAGTTTATTTAAAAACGTCTGTACTTTTAAACCGTCGAAAGCCACTCATCTGTATTCAAAAGAAAATTACCCTTTCATGTACGTAAAATTCAAACTATGTTTCCGGAATGAAAGGTCAATAATGATCAACCAGACTTATAATACAGATTGATATGAATTAAACAAAATGCTTACAAATTTATGCTTTTCAGCATTTTTCAAAATATAAGTATGACTAGTATTGCGAAATTCATTGACAGCATTAAAATATACTCAAAGAACAATACAGCTCCTTACCAGACATAAGATGAAGGTTGTTGATAAATCCATGATTTTGTTAGAAATCCCTGTTTCTTATATCTGAAATAAAAGTGGTTGATTATTTACAGGAACTAGCATGTCAATAAACCTTGAAAAGGGTTCTAAATAGACAGTTGACATGTTTTTTACAAGTGATTACAATGAAACGTTGTAGAGGACTTTGTTTGAAAAAAACACCCTTAGAAAAGTGAATGATTTCATTTATTTAAAATAAATACTTTGGCTTTAGTAGGTAATCGCTTAGTCATTTGGTTGTTAACATAAAAATAATTAATATAGATACATCGGCCAGCACTTATTATGACGTTATTTTCTACTTTAGCTGCCTTGGTTCACTTTGCAATGATTACCCAATGCGTAGCCCATCATTGTAAAGGTTAGATTAACGCTTTGCATGAATATAGACTTACATGAGTTGATTTGCAAGTCAATTATAAACTATCGATATTTTTAGCCTGTCTTTCCACCATTCCGCTTTTATGAATGTATGAAGCAATAAAAGTCATACTTTGAATCGTTGTAAACCACGTAGCTAATGAACTATTATTGCAAATTTACATTTAATCAATTGAGTTTTAATTTTAATTTCTTATACATATGGGATCTGCTTTTTTTATGTTCTAAACAGCATAAATTTTGGTTAATTAAAAACTTGTAGTTCTAATTTTCGGTGAAATAGTATTTCGAACCTATCAAGAGCACATTAACAAAAAAAAAAAAAAGGAGGAAAACATGCAAATTGAATGCTATGCTATTTTACTCTATAGATCAATCAAATTTGACAGTCTCTCATGTACCAATATGTGTAAGTATAAACAAAATGAAGATACCGGTCATACTGACAATCAAAATTCATAAGTCGAAGATTGACCGACAAATCCAAGGTGTAAAATGAAAAAAAAAATGACGAAAAGACATAAACATATACACAACACTTCATATCCAACTAAATTACGAGAAACACGAATTTTCCCGTCTCAAAAGATAAAAAAAGAAGTGATCCAATGTGCATGTATACTATAGAATAGACATTTCATATTTGGTATTTCATTGTTTTTTTTATAACCGACTGAATAGTATGGAGTTTTCTCTTTGTTAAAGGCCATACGGTAGCTATAGCCTATAACTGATAACATCTTCTTCATGTTAACACATCGTAAATATAATTTTGAACTTCAAAATTGATCAGACTATTCAATTTTTTTTTACGCACTCCGTAGAACTCAATTGTAGGCTTGGTATATTTATTTTATATCGTGAAATATAAATATGGTATGTGAGCAAGTTAAAATACAGCAGTCTACAAACCAACTTGAATTCAGTTAACCTAAATAGTTGATAAAAATGGCTTTATTGTGTTAAGATGTTTCACAATAACATGAGAACAATGCATAAAAACCTTAAAAGATAGAGATATCTTTTCAAAGATATGTTTTAGACAAATATCTCTTTATCTGCTTCTGACTTCACTTCTTTCACAAGTACATGCAGCTTAGTTGGACGGAACCTATATACGATTATTTGTGCAGACTAATTGCCACTTCCAAGATTACTACATGATATATTATAAGAACGAGAAAATTTGCTATGAATGCGAAAATCAACAGAACTAAAACAGCAAAGATGTAATAAACGGTGTCTTCTGGCTATTCCTACATTTTGTATTTTACTATTCTGGCTATTCCTACATGGGGGATTAGTGGAAGAACAATACATGTTGTTATTGCAAGATTTGTTGTTTTAGTCATTAATGTCTAATTGGATAAAAGGTAAATTTAAATGTGAAAATTAAATAAAAAGTATTTTTATACGTAAAAAAATGGAATTTGTTTGTTTGCAAACATGCATCAAATATTATCTTAAAATTAATAGGTGTTTTTTTTCAATTACTGTAGAATTTCTGGAAATAAAAAATTAGTAAAAGCATTTTAAGTCTGGAAAAACGTATTTGAAAGAAAACTTAAAAGTAACCCACACCTTGAATTCCAGCCTATAGAAGTTATTAAATTTATTCTGTTTTTTAATAAAATACGTTTTTCAACATGAATATATTATCAAAAGTAACGCTAACAGTACATAATTATTATTAATACAAATTGGCCTAATAGATTAAGCCAAGCTATTATCATGAACTGGTTTAAAATGTCCTTCAACATTCTACTACAAATAGCCGCGATGTTCCTCGACTACAAAATAGATTTTTCACAGCCGCCTCAATCTTTCCAAGAATCAATATTAATAGGTCCTTTTTCCACTACACTTTGTGTATTCGGCGAATTGCACAGAAGCATGGTTTAAAGACTGAATACAGTGAAAAGGGCGACATTCACCAACTTGTTCGAAGAGCTGCAGTTCTACCATTTTTACCACCCAATACAGTTGAAGATGGCGGTTTGATTTAACGCACTGGGGGACATCGATGATGCAGATATTAGCACACCAACCCTAACCCTTATTTTTACAGACTTTGAAACCTACTCCTGAAAAAAAAACAACCAACTACGCAACAGAAGGTCAAAAAACAACAAACCATCTAGAAGGATGACATAGTAAACTAAAGAAGTTAGTAGCGGCAACTCACAAAATTATCTTCAGCATGCACGACCAAGTTGTTGAGACAAGAAGAAGCCTTCAATGTTCTCAAACTTATCCAGTACTGAGAGCCGGTTGGAAACATGTTCCAAGAAAAAGAAAATACAAGGCAATAGATTACAGACTGCAAACACTGAAACAAGGTTACAAAATTGTGAGCTTACTCCAGTCGAGTATGGAGATGCATGTTGCTTTTCATGTCCTGTACATCGATTAAGACTTTTTAGTCTCTTGTATATTCAATTTATAAGTGCAATGCATTACTGTGTGAGTGTATGATTAATGTCAATTTTGTGTATGTTTGGTGCTTTGTTAGGTATAAATCAAATTTAGTGCTGTGATTCAAGGAATAATCATTAAAATTTAATTTATGTTTCAATTGATATTATTTACTTGCATAAATTAATGTTTGCACCTAAATAATTGTAATTCATTATGGATATCTTATATAAATATTATCTTCATGAATATGTGATTATCTTTATGCGAGATGGAGTTTTCCCTACAAAACTACGGCAATCTTGGAAAATTATAGTAAATAATACGGTTGTCAAAGTACAAACTGATGAATGGACTCGGCGAATACAGAGTGACAATAACTTTTCTCGTTTTAGAAATATTCAACTCTCGGTCAAAGTCCCTGATTTCTGGAAATGCGCTAGATCATCAAGAGAAATCATAAACGCATACTTCATAACAAAATTACTAACTGACATCCCTAATAACACGGGAAGCACTTGCAAGCTATGCGACAGACCATTTCTAGATGTGTAGGTACATGCGTGTTGTAGTACTCAATCAATCAGAGACGCATGGTGGGATTTTATTATTGAAAGGTTTCCATTGCAATTATTTGTCGAACTGTATTCATACGATGATGAACATTTATACTGCATTCTTTTGGGCAAGCACAGATCAACAGTAAATATCGACACTGACAGTTTTCTTAGTTTGTGCCACGTACACGTTGTACTCTGTGTTGCTGAGTATAGCAGAGTAACGAGAAGGAGGATACAGTAGCGTGCTAGGTACACGAACTGCCGTTAGTGAGAGCAATTTTCTTAAAACGTTCTTTTGGTATTAGTAATATGCTATAGTTATTGTAAATATTCTAATATTGTAATATTGTATTGTGTTGCCTGTTTTGTAAACTTTTGAAATTTAATTTGTTAACATATATGTTGTTCATTGAATCTCTTGATAGAGGAAATAAAGAAATGAATGAATGAATGTGCTATGGAATTATTAAATAAAATATAGTAATATAAACTATTCTTTTTCTTTATTTTCCACAAGATTTACCTGGATTTACCTTGATTCATTAGTCTAGTGTTGTTACAACATTTTCCTACATAATCCCATTGTTTAAAAAAAAAATTCTGGCTATTCCTACATAAAATTTTACTATTTTACCTATAAAATTCATAATGTAGGAATAGCCAGAATGAACCGTAATAAACAATTTACAAAATCCAACTCAAATCTACTCATTGTATATTTCCTTCTTATGTATATTTTCGACTCCTTGTTGTTAGTAATAGACCTTAGACTGGATACTTTAAACCTAACAATTTTATGAATAAAAATTTTGATGCTGACGGTGAAATGTTCCTAATCTGTCCGGTAAAACAATATTGATTTATTGTAGACTTGTTCTGTTGAAGAAGTAGAATGGTTTAGAATCAGTAACGCAAAGTCATGTCGATCAAACATGTTCATAAAAGTCTGATTCGGGACCGGAGAAACTTGGCCATAAAAGAGAGGAGACCCTTGATGTGAGATTCAAACTAAATAAGGAATAATTAGAGCTTTAAAAGAAGAGGCTTGATTAAAAACCATTCTTTCTCGTTAATTATATAAAAAGATAAAAAAAAAACTAAAAAAACACCTGCTCTTTACGTTACCTGATGACTTTGGTTACTTGTACATGACAACGATCCATCCATACTTTAATAGTTGAAATAAAGCATTGCCTTTAGAGTGACAGACGTAATACGTTGTTTTTTACTTGTAATAATTAAAAATTTGCACAATTACTTACGTCATGGATGTACGGAAACCCAATGTAAATGTTATTGAAATATGAAACTTATATCAGTGCCGCTTAACCTTTTGATATAATAACGACTGAATTAACTTCCACATAGTACGTTTATTCTTGTTTTTATGTTTAATTATTTGTTTACGCATATTTATGAACACATTCTCTAATTAAAATATTCGTAATACTTCATTGCAGCTTAGTTATATATTGCTAGTTACATAACTAGAACAAAAACCCACTATTATAACAAGTAGAGACTTTTAGAGAACTTGAGTTTTTAATCAAAATTATTTTCTAATCCCACTATGCGCATTTGAATTTCTATTCCGCGGATTCCTGTAAAATACAATTGGAAGGTTCAATTTTGTTTTATGGAAATTTCTGAAACAATTATTATAGATGTCTAAACCTACCTCTACTTGATGATATGTTAATCAATGTTTGAATTAGAGAAAAAAAGATCTATCTGACACATGATGCTAAAAATAAAACAAAATGTATATGATTGCTATTAACTGTTAACTAATACGCACTTGCTTCCTGACAAAATATTAAAAAAAAAAAGAATACAACTTGAGGAGAGACGTAGTTTGAATATTTAAATACTAGAGAGTAAAAGAGGCGGTCACTTCTGTGACCAACAATTCACATCCTTTTCACACCCTTATTCCTGATAACGGAAAGTATTACGATTCTTCAAATAATTGAAACCAAAATTACTTAATCACTGGATTATGTGACATGTGTTTATTTGATTTACAAGGTTGATATTAACAGGTAAACTAAGACACATATACAAACTACTGATTATACCAAAGCTTTCATGGATATTGTCAAACTTCAATTTAAACTGTCAATGAAATCAGTTGGTCAAAATTAGGGAGTACAAAAATATAAAAAAAAGATAATACAAAACCCAGGGTGCATCAGTTAAAATATTTAGTTTTACAGTTGTTTGCCCTGAAGGATGAAACTTAATATTCAGTAATCTAGAGAGAAGTTTGCACACATTTTCCCGTTTGTTGCTAATATACTTAACTTTGGAAAGTAAAAATATGCATTAAAAAGTACAATTGTAGCTTTTGAAAATTTAATGTAAAATAAAACTGAGTAATTGAAGGGAGATTGATGATATCAAGATACATCATAAAGTTTACCAGGAAAAATACTCGAAATGATATAACCATATCATAATTACATAGCATTGAAAACGAATAAGTTTTCTTTCGATAGAATATCATACCAACAATGTTTCCCTTTTGTTGATGAACCAATAGTGTACTTAATGTCTTTGAATGTTTACTGATTAAGCACCTATTCATCGAAAGTGTATTCTAATGCTAGATTTAAGAGTTAAATATCAATTTTCGATAAGTGATGTTCGAGAATAAATTGTGTGCAAATCCAAATCGTATAACTTTTATCCAATTCTAAAATAAAAACGAATGAAAAGATCAAATGACGAAAAAAAAAACAAAAAAAAAAACGACGGAGAGCTGTTAAAATATTTAAGACACACAAGAAGCGTTCACAACTTATTATTTAATATTTAAAGTACAGTATAAAAACACCTTGTACTTAATTAATGAATAATATTATTCACTGCTTAAGGTACATATACAAGGTACCAAGTATTTTCTCTATGCATTAAAATGTTTTTTTTTATCTGCCGAACAGTTTATCGTGAAGTTGGAATATAGCATTTAAAAATCAAGTTTATCAATCGTTACACCCAATAGGTATTTTTTCTATGACGCCAACTTTGGATCACAAATAGAAATTATCTTAGTAATGTAGTTCACATTACCTTCCATGTTTGTTTAACTATAACATAACGATTAATATAAATAAATGAAGATAGGGGTGTCTATATCAACAATATAACAAACATTTTTTTTCGCAATCAATCTCAGAATTTTAAGGGACTACTAAGTACCTACATTCTACTGCACAAATGCCAATTATAAATTAAAAAACCCAGACATATTCATAAATTTATAGGTAAGTACTTCGTTTGATCTTATACATACATATTAGAAGGGTGCAGTTGTGATAAGATATTAGTTTTCAGAAAATTCATCAAACATTTTAAAACTTTGACGTATATGCGTATTAACAAATTCATTTATCAAAAGCTATGACTTAAATAATAAAAGTTAAAAAAAAATCTACTTATAACTAAACTAGCAGTTAATCTTTCTGAATATTAAAAAAAGCTTTTAATCGAATATATCAAAACTATTGGTTTGTTTCCCAAATTTTTCTTGAAGGAAGTAATGTATAGACAGCTTTTTCTTATAAAAAAGGTTGCAGTATCATGTCATGGGTGAGAACCTATACACGTGTCTGCAAAATAAAGACTAGTCTGACGATCAAAGTGCCAAAAGAAATTTTTGTTTCATTTTAAACACACCAACTCGAAAATGAATATCATAATCTAAAGTTAGAAATGTACGCAAATTGTGAGCCACCCCTATTTATGTATGCTAACCGACAAAGACATTATTTGTATATGCAATTCGATCAACGATTTGGAAAAGATCTTTGAATATAGATATATGTGTACATTGCTCTTTCGAAAAGCATTTCATTGTTCAATACAGTTTTAATTTATACGTTTTATAGTTTTAAAAGTACTGAGAAGAGACAAATATTCGGGCAACGTACTGCACAACTATATATCAAAAGTTGGAGGAAATTGTTTTGTTGCTTGTATGGAAACATTTAATAGTAATTGCAATTACCAAGTCTTATTGTGGATAATTGTTATGTAAACAATCAGGATGTGCATGAATTAAAAAAGATAACTACAACATGTATTTTAGGTTTATTTGGAAAAGAAATTAGAACTTCATGTTATTTTGATTTTATTATTATTACGTAATATTTTTTAATTTAAGCTTAAGCTTGAAAAGGAAACTAGAACTACATGTATACAATGTAGCATTATGTGTTTCTATGTTAATCGAATAGAAACTCGAACTAGTATTAATTGTATTGCAGAACCTCTCCGACAGAATATCAAACTGATTGTTGTTTTTAATTTTTGTTTAATGCATTATTATGTACTTTATTTCAGAGTTTTCATATGTGAACAGTTTAAGTACCCATTTATCAAAAATAAAGTTTATTCAATAATAGATAAACGAGTCTAGATAGGTGGGGTGTGTATTTAAAAAAAATCAGAAATATGTTTGTATTAAAATACTTAGTAACGTAATTGACTTTTTAATGAGATAACAATCTGCAAATATTCAAAACAGAGATGGCAAAATCACTAGGTTTATCATTCATGGAGTAATTAGCTCTACATTAATAAGAGGAACAAACATTGCCAACCCTAACGTTTTATATAGAAATTTTCCGTGAACAAAATGATTAGAAGCACATCATCATTTTTAAAGAGAAACAAACGAAACTTGAAATGCTCTTTAGCCTTTTTAAAAATTGTAATTCTGTTTTTTTTTACGAATGAACAACCCAAGTTAGGGATTAAGGACAAGGTTCAATTATGGCATAATACAGCCTAAAATATCAACTTTATAAAAGAAGACACCCCCAAAAAGGTCACAATTTGGGTCGTTAATGGGTCACGATGATTACAAAAATATAAGTGCTAAATAAATCAGTTCCTTTTATAAAAGAACAGTATATTGTACAAAGTATGGCCATTTTGATAATGAATATGTTCAATGTTCACTCCCAAATTTATTACAAGTATATCTATCATTTGTCTATGTTAAATGATAAGATATTTGGTCGGATTCATAAAAATTCAACGTCTAAGGGCCAACTATAGCCCTTCATGAAAACCCCGATCCCATTACATTCCGCACTTGACATATTTGATTTAAAATTTTATTCATAGGTTTTTGACAATATAACTATATATTTTTAGCCAAGCCTCTACATAAAAAGTTTTTTTTTACACACAAATAAGATCTTTTAAAATAGATAATCAAGCAAAATAGCTTGTATACCAAAAAAGAAGTATTATAACTTGGCTCATATTTAAATACTAATAACACCATCTGAAAATAAGTCATAATGCAAATATATATATAAAAAAAAACAATTCCTAAATATAAGGGCTATACACATTTGCAGGATTAAGTTGGAAATTTTATGATAATTCCATTTTTAATTTCAAGGATTAAAATGGCCTTGTCATTATGACACACACAGTATATTCGAATACAAGAAAATTTAAGGGTTCTGATGAGCCGCGATTCCTCTTTGCATGATTTAAGATTCCGGTGTTAATTTTTATATTTTATCAAAATATATACTTTCACTGTACATAATATGAAACAAATACGTGTTTTTCGTTTCTTGTTTTTATATTATATAGATAAGACCGTTGATGGTTTTCCTCTAGTAATTAAGGGGCACTTTAGCTTGCTGTGCGGTGTGAGCCAATGCTCCGTGTTTAAGGCAGTACATTGACTTATAATGGTTTACTTTTATAAATTGTTACTTGCATGGAGATTTGTCTTATTGGCGCTCATACAACATCTTTCTATATCCAGGTCTATATAATCATGTCTTTTGTTGTTGTTGTTGTTGGTTCCTGACTCATAAAAAAATGTGCAATACACTTTTTAATTTGTGTCTGGTAATAAAGTACAAACGGATCTAGAAGACCCGGTCGGGAAGAACATATAAGCAAGAAGTATTTTTTTCACAAACACTAATTCTTACGCATAGTTGTTACTTTCAAATTGTGTAAATCATTTGAATAATGAGTTTATGAAATTTAAGCTTACTAAACTCGAATTACTGATGAACCAATGGTAAATTTGTGCAACAAGAAATTTCAGAAAGCTTTGTTTTGCATTTAAAAAAAAAACCCCAAAAAACTTGACAATTTTTTTTTAAATGATTAAAACATGTGATTGAAAAAAAAGATATTTGGTGAACATAGAAATTAATGAGTTATGAATCCAAAACTATTTTTTTTTTAGTAAAAGTCATACAAGAACTTTTAAAAACTCCTCTTTTAATTTTTGTTTTATTTAATTATCACTTTTATATCAACACACATTATTTTAGTTGCAATCTACACAACATTTTATGACAGTCAATATAACGTTTCATCATATATAATGTTAGCATTTTATCGTTTAGATCATATGCAACTTGAATGGGATGCATTTTACCAAATATTTTAATTATGCTTAGTTTACATGATTATGCTTATATCTTTAATACTGAGTATGTATTTTTGCCAATTTAAGAAAAATACAATTAGTTTCGAAGGATTTTACGATCATGATCAAAACTGATAAACATTCCTTCATAAAGCGGAAACAATATACACGGAAGTTTATTTAAAGTTTCAAGACTTCAATCATTGAGGTTATCTATTTCGATTATGCCTTCTTCCGATAAACAATTATTAAAATTCCTAATATAAATATATATGATAGTTTACTAATTCCATGTTGTTAACTGTTGATGCCCGCGTCACACTGTCCCGATTTTTATATACGATGGACACCCGAATGCGAAAATTGTAAGTTCGTACGAAGTTGGTCCCGATCTCGTTAAAATATCAAAAAGTGACCGAAGCAAGTACGATGAATAACGAAGTCTATACGATGGTGCCGAAATTATATACGATAGCAAAAGGTGGACATACGAAGGTTAACCGAAGACGGGTATTTAAGCTTCATATCTCAGCCGAAGCCTACACGATGGATCACGAAGGCTACACGATGGATTACGAAGGCTACACGATGGATTACGATGATGGCGCGATGGTCATACGATGTCTAAAAGATACGAACAGAATTTCGATAACATATCGTTTCTGTACAAGTCTGCCATGCAAGGCTGGAAATCGCTCTTTTTTTTCTAATTTTTATAAAACTTTGTTTATTATCCCCTCGCCTACTACATGTAAGTTGCGTGTAGATAAAATTGTTATGGACACTCTAGAACCAAAATGCTCAAAACTTGGTATGATGTTACTTGTTAAGAATATCTTACACGCTATTGACTTTAAAGTTCAAAGGTCAAGGTCACAGTGACAGTTGTAATACAAGCAATATCACCCTTTTGGACACTCTAAAACCAATATGCTTCAAAAGATTTTAACCACATTTGGTATATTGTTCCTCCTTGTAATGATCTGAAATTTTTTACGTTCAAGGTCATGCAGATGGACTTGTTTTTTCTCCTTGAAATAGCATAATACACAGGAAATTGGTTGCTCTTTTTTTTAACTGCTGGTTCTAAAGACAATATTAAAGGTATTTCCAGTTACTGAATGTTTTGGTTGATTTCTAAAAAGATAGTTTATGTATCAAATATGCATATTCAATTTACCATTTTCTGCATGTGTCATATACAAATATAGTGTCCATATTTGTCCCCAATATGTTACATACAAGGGGATGCCACGCTCGGTATTGCCTTGTTTGAACTGTAAAATGTGTGCACTAGTCTGAATAATCACCCATAATTATGCCAATGTTTACTGATCTATCTTAAAGGTAAGGTAATGGGTTCGTTGATCCCTTTTATTCAAAAAGAGCTCTTTCCAGGATAATATCATAATAATATAGACAAAAGGAAGGATGTTGGGAAAGCAACAAATGCGGCAAAATATGACATATAGAAAACAAAATGGTTATGGAGTAAACATTTGTGTGACAACAACTCAGACGATACATAAAACATCAAAATAATGAAGAAAAAGTTGGTTTCCCTGTATACTTTTACCTGCAGTGTTGGTGTACGAGGCGCGTTTATGATTTTCATTATGTTACTTGATATGAAAAATTGACAAAAAATAATATTTTACTTGTAAAAGTAAATCCTGAGCCTGTAATAGCTGCTCTTCTTGTTCCATTTGAATTAATAGAAACAACGCTGTCGCCTTTCTTGTTCTCATAGAATCATATGATAAGAGCTCCATGTTTTGTGAACGTCTTTCTTAACTGTCGTATTAGACTGACCAGTGTATTTCGCGCATGGCACTTCAAATGTATTTTAGCGCGAAAATTAACTTACATTTAGCTGGATTTATTGCCGTCGTAGTTCCATCTTGTCGCCTTCGTACTTTTATTCGATGGCAACACGACGGGATTACTATGTCTTCACGAAGTCGTGTTGCCGTCGTAAGACCTTCGGGTATCTTCGTGATTCATTCGTGTAGACATCGTAATGTCAAAACTGCCCGATGGAAACGATGGAAACACGAATGCAATACGATGTGCAAAGATGCATTCCCGGTGACATTACGATCGTGAGGATGGTGATACGAACTCAATACGAACCCTCAACATCGGACGCACCTTCGGGGATTTTTTAACATGTTAAAAAATTTAGAACCCTTCCCGAAGTTGTCCCCGAAGGTTAGAAAAAGTGGCCGATGGTTCTACGATGGTTAAAGACGGCACTACGAATAGCCCGATCTGTATACGATCAGTCCCGATTTTGAAAATTTCCATTATCGTGTTGCCATCGGCGTAAAAATCGGGACAGTGTGACGCGGGCATGAAGAAAGATATTGACTTTGAATGACTTCGAGATAAGAAAGACAAATTTGAAAGTAAAGACATATCTTACTATTCAATAAATCAATAATTATTATAAACAGTTGAGCAAAAGATTTTTTCAGTTTTAATTCATTTATGTCCATAGTAGAATAAAAAAAATTGTGATCAAATAAAATGGAAAAAGAAGGCAATGAAATTAAACGCATTTGTATTTACGATTGAGTATACGATAGTGATATTAAAAACATAACCGAACATAAGTTAATAGAGGGAATCTCACAAGAGAACTGAATTGCTTTAAGCCTTCCAAAATATCAAAGAGGGCAAAGAAATAAAAAGAACGTGGACATAAGGTTAATACCTTATCAAAACCAGAGGAAGATAGTATATCTAGCACATGAAGCCGTTTGACAGGGTAATCTCAATCAAACACCCGTCAATGATGTTATAATGTTCATGACTGACAACAATGACAACAAACATGTCGTTAAGACCGAAAGGGAATTTAAAAAAAAAATCGTCTCATATCGTTCTTCGACAGAACAGCAATTGCACCAAGTTCAAACCAGCAGTATGGCGGGATGTTCAACCTATAGTTGTTCTGCATGCATCACTTACCAAACTTTTATCTACTTATCTCAAATATTTAACGAATCTAATCAACGATAGCAATTCGTTGTTGTACTTTTATATGAGAATTTGATAATCTAACATAGTGGAATTTTTCAATTTTTTTTAATGAAATTACATTTCTAGGCCTATTCAGAAAGTATTTATATATTATTCGTTTCCTCAGTTTATTGTTTTGTAGTATAAATAACAGCATATTTTTTTAAGAATTGAATGCTTCTTTTTGTAACTTATTTGGGGTGTTGACCGAAGTACATTTTGTATGAAGTACAGAACCATCATCATGAATGATAAATTTCATTGTGTAATGAAGCTGATTAAGGAATAAATCGAGATTGCAGTTAGCAAGTAAAAATAACGTATTATAATGAAACATACATCTTATGTAATTATTTAGGTATATTACTAATTTGTAGTGATTTATGCATGTTATAATTGCATCTTTCTCCACACATTTAATTCGAACTACTTATAACTGACAACTATTGATATACTTTTTTTTTAAACAATTGAGTTATCCCCCTTTGATTATTGTAATCTGACTTCCTACATAACGTTTTACAAAAAACCACCTGTACCAATCACGCTTTACAGGTCTAAATTTGGAAATGCAAAGCATAATATGAATAAATGCAACAAACGAGTATTTAAGGGATTGATTGATAATGAATATACAGAGAACCATAAAACTAGCTAATTTCATGAATATAATATTCATGTTATTGACAACTTTAATTACAATATGAATTCTTTTACCAAATATGTGTTCGAAGCATTCAATTATATTTCATTTGCTTTTAAACAGTTTATCTTGACATTTGAAATGCAGTATATGTACTCAATTATGTTCAAACTTAGACCTTGAAAAGGTTTAAACGACGAAAAGTGTAAAAATTCTACAATTTCGTCATGTTCGGAGACGAAATTTGACATCAGCGCCAACGTAGACCATCTTGAAATTTTTAACCATCAACTGTACTCTTCTGTATCTTTAACATAATAAACTAGCATGGTGGTCTACGTTGGCGCTCATGTCTAAAAATTTGCAAAATAATCCGATAGTTTACATAATTTTGGCAAGTCATTGAAATACGTCATAGGGAACGGCACGGGTATAATATTATTCAGGGATACATAATCGATCAGAATATCACGTACGGATAGTATTACGTCGTATCCAGTCATTAATAAATGTCTCTCTTAAATAAAATTATGTTGTACGTGAAATTAGACCCACCATGATCACAATACTCTAACACTGTACAGACAAATTCGGATTTGTGTCCCTCGAAATATGGTAAATGAATTTTTATTCATTAATATTTTAAAATATTCAACGAAATCTTACAAATGAATTTTATAATAAGTTCTCAATACATTCAAACTCTTTTTGCAGTTCTGAAGAAAATCATTTCATCAAAACTTAAATAATTGCACTTTGAAATTTTCTGCTATTTAACCATCTACAGAAAATAGATTTATATATAATATTTATTTCGTGCTCCTCGCAATTGTGGCGGGAAACCTTAAACGAGCATTGTTTCTAAATAATGAAATTGAATAGAAAAAGATCAAAAATTAGCTGATAGGCAATAATTCTGTTTACAGTACTTAACTCATGCGCTATGCTCGTGCAGTTGTTATAAACATAATTCCATGTAAATTAAGAGCAGTTGATACTGAAATTGAGTTCAGGACACTTAAGCTATACTGTAAATTATGTATTACCAGCCTATTTATATATCGGTACACTAATGATTTTAATGGATTTTCAAATAAAACATGACTGTATTTTTTTGCCATTTTAAATATGTATTTTGTTTCTCTTGATTTCTATGTAGATGACAAAATGTCTTGCCAAACCTATACCGAATCCAGGAATGGACTGGTAATTTTAACCTGTTCAATGTACAGGTAAACTATGCCCTCTTAATTCTATTTTACATTTGTTCCCATTCCCCACGTGAATTTCGAACACGTTCGTCAATTTAGATCTGTGCGTCCGTCCATCCATCCGTTCGTTCATCTGTTCCTGTCCGGATATATAAGTCTAGCTATCTTCTTCAGTTTTTTTAGGCTTAAAAGGTTTTTTTTATTGATAATAGGTGTGTATGTCTACATGATTTTGATTTTTTATAAAATTTTCTTTTAATGTCCGGTATTTTTGACACATTAACGTTTTGGTACAAGATATATAAAGAGTCGGTTATCCTCCTACATTGTTTAGCTACATCTTTAATACCTAATAGGTTTACTGTTCACATTATGGAAGTATGCATGGACACAAGATTTTTATAACTCTTCAAATAATCCTAAGTGTCTGGGGCCGTATGCATAAAACATCTTAAGTATTCCTTAAACTTAGATTTTACTAAGAATTTCCTAAGTTTAGTAAAATTCTTAGGTGGTATGCATAAACTTACTTAAGTCTTCACTTAACTAAATCGGAACCTTTCTCTAATTACCATATGATATATACTTAGTCTAGCTCATCACATGTATACTCATCCATGTAAAAGTTTATTATGATTATTTAAATTTATTGATCAATGCATGCTTTTGTTCTAAAGAGCTGTGGTTAAATTGATACAGGCATATAACACAATTCAATAGAACGTAACATAGCCTGTAATTCAGTGGTTGTCGTTTGTTTATGTGTTACATATTTGTTTTTCGTTCATTTTTTAACATAAATAAGGCCGTTAGTTCTTTTGCTGGAATTGTTTTACATTGTCTTATCGGGGCCTTTTATAGCTGACTATATGCGGTATGGGCTTTGCTCATTGTTGAAGGCTGTACGGTGACCTATAATTGTTAATGTTTGTGTCATTTTGGTCTTTTGTGGATAGTTGTCTCATTGGCAATCATACCACATCTTCTTTTTTATATAGTATAATGATGAACGATTGGCGCATATATCATGTATATAAGACAACGGTTTTTAAGGTTGATGTTTTGACGGATGAGCGTTGGAAGAAAAATATTTAGGTAATACTACTTTCCTCTACTTAATCTTTAATCATCTTTTAATGGGTGTAATATTTTCTGGATACAACAATATGTTTTAAACTCTAACAGTACACGATCAAGGTTTCAGTGGCGTAGCACAGGTCTAAGGGTAGCATTGTAAGCAAATCATTTTACAGAACATTTTTTTCAATAAAATATTTACTAATAGTTCAGCTTATTGTGCACTGTCATCTCCCTTTCCAGACCCCTTGCTTACATATGCTTATGGTTTGAAAAACATCTATTGTGATGTGAAATTTACATTTTTATCACTTCCTTTTTTCAACAAAAAAGGGGGGAGGGTAGAAATTTGTCCAGGAATCCATATACAAATTTTAAAAACATCCTACAAATTTTACTAAAACAAATTATTACAGTCAGGATATTCTCAACATCTTAACGTAATTAGCAATATTTTTGAAACCGCAATATATCTCATCATGAATATATAAGGAAATATAAAAAAATTAATTTGATACGAGTAAGGTATCATAAATACCTTATATGATCTTATATAAACTTTGAATTCCATGGGAGTAGTAGTGGAGACTTCTGACTGCCGTAACAGTGATTCCATTAATAATCCCTCCCCTTTATGAAAGATATCCACCTGTGGGTACATCTTAAAACTTTTTGAATTTTTCCTGTAAGTGAAAAAAATAGGGGTTTTGTGGGCGTGACTTAAAACAACTAAGATTTTACGTAGGAAATACTTAGTTTAAGATTTTTTATGCATACCACTTAGATAAAAAGGGCGGAGTTTCCTTAACTTAAGTGTTAACTAAGGAAAATCTTAACTTAAGTAGCTTTATGCATACGGGCCCAGGTCTTTGGACTAAGTCAATATATCTTAGTACTAAAAACAATTAGGGTAGTTGTTGAAAATTCACCTTAAACGGCAGTTGAAATTGTTTTCCCTCTCACTAGCTATATGTATAATTGAAGGCATAAATTGCACTACTAGTACTTCAGTTTAATGTTCCTAGTCCCTGGTGCAATACAATCGTTCGTCCGTCTGTCCAGTTTCAGGTTAAAGTTTTTGGTCGAGGTAGTGTTTGATGAAGTTGACGTCCAATCAACTTAAAACTAAGTACACATGTTCCCTATACTATTATATTTCTAATTTTATGGCCAAATTAGAGATCTTCCTCATTTTCATGGTCTAGGTTATATATACAAAATAATAGTGCGGATAAGCATTTGTGTACTGGGGACACATTCTTGTTTATTTTTTACCTATTAACTTGTTAATGTTTATACTTAGTAATTATTATGTGACAATCTAATTTGTATTTATACATTTTTGTTGAATAAACCGACAAATTCCTTAGTATATATCGTTTATTTAATACTAAAATTGAGAATGAAAATCGAGAATGTGTCAAAGAGACAACAACCCGACCACAGAGCAGACAACAACTGAAGGCTACCAATGGGTCTTCAATGCAGCGAGAAACTCCTGCACCCTGAGGCATCTTTCTGCTGTCCCCTTAACATATATGACTTGTGTATACTAGTTATATAATAATGGACGTCATACAAAACTCCGAATTATACTCAAGAAACTCAAATTCAAAATTATACAACACTCACAAAGGTCAAATGCTCCTGACTTGGGACAGGCGCAAAAATGCGGCGGGTTAAAAACATGTTGTTTGAGATCACAACCCTGTTTTTGGTAAGCGCATATGATTTAATATTTACTTCACCAAAATATAATAATGAAACCAAAATCGTACTTTGGTATACAATAATAAAAAAATATTTAACCGTTGCTAGGTACTATTTTGGTTGCTAATCTTTTTATCAGCATGATATACAATTGACTTGCTGTGATTTCTTACTGCTAGTTATTCTTGCATGTATTAACCAATTGGACCTGAATTTACTCTAATGTGTACAATTAAAAATCAAAAGGTTATTTTTTTAGTTCAGTCTAATTTTTATTATTTTCGGCTGTTGCTTAGCAACTTGTAGGTTGCTATGATCAATATGAGTTTCTTGAGAAAATAATGATGACAATGACTCAGACATCATATATGAAAGAAAAATTATTTAGGGTAGCTAAATCTTTAAATATTGCTATAATCATACCTTATATGACAGAAAATAGAACTTTTTGAACCGTTGCTAGGCAATATTTGTGTTGCTAGGTTGTTGCTTAGCATTTTTTAAAGACTGAAATTGAAGTTACTTTTCATTTGCAACCTCAAGTTATTGTTTAACAAGTAATACTAATTTGAATTATGCTAATGTTTAATGAGAAAGCAATGCATAAGTGATAATTTGGCTATTAAATTATATTTAAAGGAAACTGCTGTGTTTATCTTATACATACGATGAGATGGGTCTAGTTGCTAAGATAAGTATGAGTTTTCAGAAAATACAAACTTTCAAGTAAATGAGTAATCACAAGTACACAATTTTAAAGTGATTATTTTCAAAACTAGACCTGAAGATATAATATTTCTTATGTAACGTGTTATAGTTTCAATGAACGAATGACAGTTTGTCTCGATATTATATTATATGAAATTTAGAGGTAATATGGACATTGTTTATTCGCATTCCTCATGACACTGTCAGGTTTATATTTTTTACACATTCGAAACCTTCCAACAGCTTTAAAACAACAATTAAAACCTCGGAAAATTTAAAAGCTTTGATTTATTATATTAGACTCGCAGTTAAACTTGACTATTAAACGAAGAATAATTTTGATTCTGTCGTTCAAAGACTAAATTATCAATCTGCTGAGGCTTTACATGCTTGAACAGTGTATGATAAGAGATGATGTGACTTTAAAAAAATGGCATGTTGATCCCAAAGAAAACTAAAAAACCGATATACATTGCAAACCATTATACATTGGTTGGTTGAAATTGACAGAAAGACTGGTAAATAGTGTATAATCCCAAAAATACTGAGCTCCGAGGAAAATTCAAAACAGAAATTTCTTCATCATATGGCAAAAACAAAAGCTTAAACACATCAAACAAATTGATAACAACTGTCATGTTAATGACTTGGTACTTGCGACATTCAGTTGTATATCGTGCTGTTCAGTGTGAGCCTAGGCACCGTTATGAAGACCGTACTTTAACCTATAATGTGACTTTGATGACAAACTGTATCATTGGCACTCATACCACATGTTGCTATATTTATGTATAGACTGACACGCAGAACCTAACTATATTCTTATTGCACTTTTACGGCATTAATAGCAAACCCCATTAAATAGACAAGCTTAACAAAATAAATCCAAGGCGCGCGTTTTATCTACAAAAGACTTAGATATATTTGTTTAATCATAACATTCTACATAACTTTAGATTGAGCTTATTAAATAAATGTTGAAAAGTAGTATAGAAATAAACATCATTACAGGGAAAACGTTTAAGACGTTTGTTACTTCTCCAATTTTTGTGTCGGAATGCATTGCTTACATAAAAAGTTGGCTACTACAAATTAAAAATACAGATCGAGAAAGTACTAGAAATATTAATTTACAGAAAAATTAATACTTGAAATAATTTTTGTAACATGTAACTTCGGTAAATAAATAATTTTGATTCCGAAAAAAGCTTATTCACTTATTGATTACAAATTTTAGAATTTTATGAAGCTGTGATATGGCTTAATGACCAAATATCTTAATGTTTCTTAGTATCTTATCAATCGTCATCACCGAGTTATAAAATACTTAAAAAAAATTGTATATAAGAGAGTAGATTTTGTATCGTCAAAACAAGAAAACTGAAATAGAAATAATAAATCAATTCAAAATTGGAATACAGAAATGAAAATTTTATAAATAACATGTCTACCGAGTATTCAAATGAAATTTCAAAATCAAATCAAAAGATGCAATGCAATCAACTTATGCAGAATAACCTCTCAGTGTTATTTTGAGCAAAAGATTTCAGAAAATCAATCTCTAAAGCTATTTTCGTTATTGATTTTCGTAAAATATATCAAAATCTTGAGGGTAAATTGTAAAAAATAAATCTAATAACACGTGGTCAGTGACCAACCGAGACTGATTATCAAACTTTTCCTCAATAAGAAGATTTTTTCTTTTGTTCCACGAACGGCATTATTCTTACATTTCTACATCCCATTTTCACGTGGGTATGTTAACATTTTTCACCCAAACGGACTTTCTTCATAGTAATAAAAAATAACTATATGTGATTATATTTTAATAGTAATCGTCGTCGTCTGTCTGTTCGTCCACTAGTTAAAAAAAACCCAACACCATAGGACTGACATGATATCGTGTTTACCTCACTCGCAAGATATTGTTCGTTTGGACCCCTACTAGTTTTAAGCAAAGACTATGAATTTGGTATGTGCTACTCCTCTATATTCCCAGCTAAGCACGTGGTTTTGAGAAGTAAGACTGTTTGGCTATGGTCAGAAAAATGTGTCCAAATAGAGTGACATGTCCTCCATTGGACTATTACCTTGTAACTAGTACTTTTAAAAATCCGGTTTTGCGTGTTGGTCTTGTTCATAACAGAGTTTATATTTATGTTGCACTTACGTGTGTTCACACGTAATATGTATTTAGTTTGATATTGAGCGTAAAACAGTTACCTGTTCATCTATTCATTCAAAAACACAACAATACAGGAAACAGTAGGGCATACAGCTTACATATTTGTAGAAATATTTGTCACTTACTGATTATGAACTTAGTATACCGTCAGCTTGATTAAACTATTTTCAAGGAAGGGTTGCTAACAATGGCAAGTTGTAAACTCAACTATTTTGAGGCCGTTTATTGAAAGTTCTCACATTTTGAATGATTGTGTTCCATCGTGTTAAGTTTAGTTGACCATACCGTAATTATCACAAAGTGTATTCCAGTGTATTGGAAGTTATGGGACTATTAATCGTTCATATATCCCACAACAATGTTAAATTGTACCTTGTGAACATAACTTCTTTGTGAAATTGTTTAACTGAAAGCTCTCATAAATTGTAGGATTTCTCCCAATCATGCGTAGTGATCATTATTCTTACCTTTTTGTAATCATCCAACTATTGTACGGGCATTAAAGGACTTTGACATTTCGTTCTTTCCTATCGTACCAAAATGACAGCATGTAAAAACAAGTACTGCTGAGACGGGTTCACAAAAACTAATAAGTTCTCAAACTTGGTCGAATTGTCCCCCCTCATATGTGGACTATATTTTACGGCCATTGCCACTAAAAAATCAGCTACTGTACCACAATGTTAAACAATTGTATTTGTCTTTTAAACAGATGCAGTAGACATAACTGTGAAGCAATATTTTTTGTTGTTTAGACACGTTTTTATCGACTGCCTTCCATTGAAAAATGTATATACTAAACGTTAAATCTTCAAGTCATCTCAAATAAACTTGCACTTTCCTAAACTAAACTAACAGTATGGAGAACGATTGATTATTCTAAATAAAAAAAGAATGATGATTTGAGAAAGTAAACTACAAGATGTAGGTGAAAGATAAAACATATTTGTGAATTATTATCACATTTTTACCGAATTTAATCATAAACATTAAACACATTGTTTAATTTTACTTGTTGAAAATATTAATGTTTTATTTCCAGTATTATTGTGATTGTTGATTGTGAATCTTTTTCTATGTATGAAATCGTTTTAACATATTAACTCAAATCAACCGTATGTTTCTACTGATACGGCATTACATGTATACATTTTATTTTCGAGTTCGTGCATTTAAATTTGTAATAAACACGGCCCACATAGATGTGATAACCTAATTCTTGATCATTTGTAGACAAAGTAGATGTTTACTTTCAGAAAATGAATTTATATTACATTTTCAGAAAATTATGTTCTTTGGAAATGCCGTAAACCACTCTCGTTTGAGGTCAATATCTGCTGTATATCACATGCAATAAATAATACAGTCATTTGAGTATCGCAAGACAAAACAAAAATGAAAAATATATGTTTCTATCAAAAGTCAGGACTCTGTCAATTACTAGTTGTCTATTGTAACAGTTGCTGTCAATCTGATTTTTTTTCGTTGATTGTTTTGTTCTCAATCAAATCGCACCTCCATGTTTAATACGGGATAAGAAATTTCATTCAGCTTGTCAAAGCAGAAATAATTCATTTAAAGTCAGTTAAAGTTGAATTTGAAAAAAGGCTAAAAAATTGTAGAGTGATACTCGCTATAAATTATACAACAACATCTTATTCTTGTTGAATATGCTCAAGCATTTCATGGTATATTAACAGCATTCTAATATTGAATTACGCGTAACACCCTTTTGTCGTATGTAATGCACACATGAACATGTTAAGGGCTAGTATTTCCATTATGTCTCTTACGTCTATGTATATAACGGGATTTTGTAACAGTTACTATTTTCAAATGTTTAATTTATAATGCAAGTGCGGTTGCCTTCACAATTCTGCAAAAGGATATACGATATAAAAAAAATAAAAAATCAGGAAATGAAAATTTTGAATATACGTTCTAACAATTTCAATTGTTTCTATATACATATAAGTGTCAATGGTAATTTTCAGCTTAACCATGTGTAAAATGTCACTTTTTGAGAATAAAAATACTAATAACTAACAATCTGATTGATATAATCATTTCCACGATTTTAATCTTTAAATGTACAGTTAGTTTAATCAATAAGAAATATTGTATTTGTCTTCCATTTAAGTCCATTGAACAGCAGCCAACATCAAACCAATACAAAGTATAAAACTGGGTATCATTCCTACACATATAATAAATATTGAAACGATTAATAAGTAGAATAAACTTATTTTGTCATAAAATATTTCTATTGTTACTCCTTGATTATGCCTTTACGTCTTGAGCGATAATGTATAAAAGTAAAGGTTAACATGATACAAGTCTATCCCACAATAAAATTACCTTCGCAAGGCAAAACATTTATGAAGATTGCATCCTAAATTCTCTTTAACTTTGCATTTGTTTTGGTCTTTTTAACTCTGTTTATTCGAGCGTCATTGATGAGTATTTTGTAGAGGAACGCGCTTCTGGCGTACAACATTTAAATCATAGCAATTGTTTCTACGGAGAGTTTATTTCGATCCTTACTTTCATTTGTGTTGGGTTTAGTTTTCAAGTCTTGTTTGGTTGCTGTTACATTAACGTGTTACATCATGGCATCGTAAGAATTTCATTGATTCCGCTTTAGTTAGTCTGCAGCATTTTGGTGTACTGACCCTTACCTCCATTCATATAGTGTGTATAATCTTATAAATCTGCAACACATGCATATATGTTTGCATTTGAAAACTTGGGTCACAGTATAACATATTTCACCATGGTTATGAGTGACGTTTGAAAGTTATTTTTAAAATATACATGTAATTTTTGACCCAAACTTTCTATGAAAAAGAGTAATATTCAGTGTTCAAACCTGACATGAGACAGCAAGTTTCTCGATATTATACGATTAATTATTTTATAAAACGTATCTTACCCGATGCTTTATTTGACTCCCTTTGTGAAGATACATGAAAGGTGACTGACGCCGATCTCTTTTCCTCATTTTGAGTTATAACTGCATTACGACGTCTTCTACCGGCACTACTACTTTTAGAATTCACACAAAACTAAAATAAAATATGCAGTGTCATTCATAACTTATGCAACAGATAACTCCATGGAGACTTTTTCTCATAATATGTATATATTACTTTATTTCTGATGCAATATTCAAAACCTGTGACAAATCAAATAGCACTCAAAACTAAAAAACGTTAACAATGAGGTCATTTTGAAAAAAAAAGTCCATACTAGTAGTTTGAAAGTTTGGTTCTTGCAATTGATTGAAACAAACATTGCAACCCTTATTACTATGTAAATAAAAATACAAGCTTTTTCTCAGACATTAAGGCCTTGTGGCAAGAAACGCAAAAGTCATGGTGTGTGTTATTATGTCTCCTACATAATATTTTCGAAATTTATATTTCATGGCACATTAAAGAGAAATGTTGTTTTTCAATTTTTCATAAAGTAGCCAATTCTATATTTAACAAAACTGACACTTCATTTTTCAAACATGTTCGATATAAAAATCAATTGTGACGTCAGATTTAATTGATTCTTCTGAATTTCCTATTGTACGTCCAGAAAAAATGCGACCTTGCCTCGACGTGACATTAACAGAACACAACATCCTGCATATATTTGAATAGAGAAAGATACAAATAAAAAGAGAAACAGAACATATTCCTACACTATAACTCGCGATCGTGTTATACGATACTTTCCCACTCTCAACAGTCAAATTTTTATTATTTTTGAAGACAATCAATTATGTGGTCTATCTCAAAATGAATATATAGAAGGTCTGTCTGCAGCTATCAAACTTGATGCAGACTCCTGTCGAATGTCAAAAAGAATAAATTGGAGTGTTGAAGTCTATTCTATATATTCATTTTTTGGTCTGCATTAGAGAAAATTTCGCTATCCAGTCATTAGAAAATGTCAGTGTTAAATTATGCTTTAACCCGAGAAGCAGTAATGATGAATTCTTTTTCTTTACTGTGAATTTTTAATTCATGAATCGTCTTTTCTTTTTTGAAACATGTTTGTTTTGATTCTCAAGTGTTGTATATATAGCATACCAGATGATGCGTATGAATCACTGTTCACTTAAATCTGTACCATGTATCATGTATATGTATCAAGAAGAGTTTTGAAAAACCTACCTTCTGGCAATCGTTTGAGTCCGGACAAACCAAAGCTGAACAACTAATCGTTACAGCTTGTGAATCTACAAAACGGAAACCATAAATCTTGATATGCACGACGGTATGGTTTCCACTCCATTTTCTATCAATTAATGCACTGTCAGAATCATTGCATGTGTCGTTTCTGAAATTGAAACATCCTGTTTAACTAGCTAAGTAATATAAAACTTGAAGAAAAATAGGGCTTTCTTTTTACCTTAAAAATACACATTTACTGAGGTTATCAAACCTTATTAAAGTGCTTTCTGTATGTCATGACTTTAATTTTGACAACAATCATTTAAATTTAATTGAAATGATTTTTTACTGTTACTTTGAAAAACACCAAGGATTGTTATGGAAGTTATGATTAAGTTGCTTTATATACTATTTTATATATATTTTAATAAACTAATGTTCACTGCATTATTAACTAAAATCAACTGACACCATAAATCTAACTAGGATTACGTTAATGGTTTAAATTGTGCAGTAACCCTATTGCCAAATAAAATTTATCGCGAGATGTAACAAAATGAATCTTAATATAGATTTAATACTTAACAGAAAACATTACTTGATGCCCCGATGTTATGCCACAAACATAAGGTGTCAATATTTTTTTATGTGTACACCAGATCTAGATTTTGACATTTTGTAGTGTACAGAATCATATTACATGATCCATCGCCCTGTAAGATTAATCGTTGACTATTTATTCAGTCATTTTATATATATATATATATATATATATATATATATATATATATATATATATATATATATATATATATATATATATATATATCAATATATACAAGTCTAAATTGAAAACAACGTTCAAACCTATGATTGCGTTGGATAAAAACCGCAATGTTAATACGTTTGCATGTAAAAAAAAATTGTAGAAGGGTCTAAATACAGCACAAACAACATTTTCCAAAAGACCAAAAAAGTAAAAAAGTATATTTAAACAGAACAACTGATGTTCATATGCAACTGATCGACCAATTCATGATCTTTACAAGATCTTCATTCGACTAGCTAGACCAAATAAACAATGCTCGTTCTCAGTCCAATCTCGACCAGAACAGATCGATCTGGTCGTAGGAATAGCCGAAAATTGGTCAGCTTTGTACATTTTCATTATAAACACGTCTGATAGTTTTATGATCCGGTTGACCAGGGATGGTATTTAGTGTTATCTTTGTCCATCCATACGTATATCCGTCCCAAAACTTGATTTCCTTTCTCTAACTTTGGTTTGCCTTAACGAATGTTATGATACTCGTACAAACTGCTTATCCTTTTAATGCACAGATCGAATTCGAAATTGTTTGGCGTTTTTACCATTCTTCATTTATGACCCTTAATACAAGGGGGGTATAATCTGTGTGTCTCACACAAAATGATATATAACACCAGTTTAAGGTAAACTGACATGTAAATGCATGACTGACAATTTCATCCAAATGAAACGAGGAAACTTATTTAAATTTCAGACAAGCTTTAGAGTTTGAACTGAAATTGACTGCAACTTTTTGTGTATGACACTTTTTACACAGATCTCGCTCATAAATTTCGTTAATGGTCAACACTACTATCTTGTTCATTCCGAAGATATTGGAATACGTGAAAGGTGATTCTAGCCGTCGGGATATCCTAGTAGTGGCAAGAGCCGATGACTTCCAAACAAAGTGGAACTTTACACATGCATGTGGAGCACTCAATGACAAGCACGTGAGGATAAAGTGCCCAAAATACCTTGGGACACTGACTGCAACTACAACTGTACAAAGTAGTTTTGTCAATCACAGTACTGACCCTTGTCGACGCAGACTACACTTTCATATGGGTTAGATTTGGTGGAAGTTCGTCCGACGCTCAACTCTTCAGCCATTCTAAACTTATCTCATGATTGACTATGATGTATTCCCATGTGTCGACTGATCCCCGCATAGGTAAATATTAAACAGTTCGACGGATGAAACGTGTATTTGATGGGTTTCGTGTTGCAAAGTTTCTAGTTTTCTATGATGTGTTATATGGACTTTTGTTTGTATGTTGTCGTCTTTCGTTTTCCTTAATGGATATGTCGGTCTTTTTCGGCCTTTGGATTTGATTTTTCCTGTAATATCTTATGCATCTCTTAAAAAAAGCTAAGAAATGTACACGGAGGAAATTTTGCGGAGTAAATCTATTGTTCAGTTTATATATATATATGGACAACAATGCCCTCCTTTGTTTGATGATGTAATTGTTGGAGGAAATGGACGGACATACCATGATCTCTAAATGCAGCTTGTACCAAAAAAATGATGAAGTCCGACAACCTGTCATTTTCAACATATTTGAACGAAATAATAATCCTGTGGCCATACAAACCTTCATTATACATGTGTATGAACATCTTTAAAAAAACTGTAGTAGAAAATAGCTGGACAAACAATGTATCCTAGCCTGGTCGGACGATGGACAGACAGACGGACAGACAGACAGAGGTAAATAAATATGCTCCACGACATTTGAGCAGGGGAATAAAAAACAAGGGCAATATATTCTTGCAGAAGCAAGTTATGAGATTTCAGATCTGCAACTTTTTTTATAGAAACTTGTATTAGACATGTATACTCGTGTATACAATTAAGAATGAAATGGGGAATGTGTCAAAGAGACAACAAACCGACCATATGGCACAACAGTCGAAAGCCACAAATATTACTCGACCTAATAGCTGAGTAGAGGTAAAAAAGTGATCGAATTCGGGTATTGGTCGAGTTGTATGATCGGGAAGTGATTGAAAATTGGTCGAGATGATCAAGAATTGATCGGTTATCTATTTGTATTGAGACCAAACTTGATCTCTACTTGATCCTTTCTCGATCAATTCGATCGCTATTCGACGAATTCCCATCTGTTCTCGAGTGACTTGCTTCTGATCCTTTCTCGGATTGTTTTTTACATTCTTGGGTCGAAGGTCAGATCGATAACTAGCAATGTAGACCATCTCGAATGTTCTTTTCGAATGCATCAGACACATCGCTTAATTTGGATTGATCGGGATTGACCGAGTTGGTCTGATCTGCAGTGTGAATCAACTCATCATAGATACCTAGCTTAAGTATGGTCCCTACTAAAGTCGAGTATTATCAAGTAAATTTCAGAGCATTTAAGCTGGTCGAGGAAAAATCAGTTCACTCGAGTACAGATATAGGTAATTTCTCACTTTTAATGGTTTGTAGTGATTATTTAAATCGAAATCGATAGTTACCCTGTTTTCTTCCACATTTTGATAGTTGCTGACTTTGTGTCAGGGTATGCAGTACAAATTTCAGGTTGAACAGAGTGGCCGTCTTAAATAAAAGAAAAAACCCGATTCAAATGTAAATGAATCCTTAAACAAAACAGATGTTCATTAATGGATAAATTACATATTTCTCGAAACACTAACATACATTTGCAGTTAATCATGGAAATCGTTCTATTTGAATTGAATATATGCTTTTATTTTAGAATTGAAAGAAAATAAACTTCACTCATTTTTGTTAGTTGAAACTTATTTAGAAGCTTACAAATATAAGTATCTGTTTAAATGTACATCTTGTACCAACTTTTTAACAGTCGTTTATAGCTGACTATACGGTATGGGTTTTTCTCGTTGTTGAAGACCTCACGATTGCCGTAATTGCTTACATCTTCTTTTTTACTTGGTTCATAGCTGTTTTATTTTATTTTGAAAGTTTCTTAAATGATTTGTATGTCCTTGCTTGTCAACAGGCTATTCATGTCATATACTATATGATTGTTTGTTTTTGTCCAGTTAAACGGGCAGTGCAGACTTATGCACTTAATGTACCTTGATGTTTTCATTACATGTTGCATAGATGGCATTTTGGTTTTTCTGCATCTGGATTAATATTATGTTTTTTTTTTCATTTCCTGTAATCATTCACCGTCAACCTGAACATTTTTTATGTAAATTTTAATTCTGGTTTAAGCTTAATCAGCTTCATATTTGAAGTGTTTAAGTCTGGTACTGCTGACTGAATTATATATTATATATGTAGATATATGCTTGAATAATGTTTCTTATACAACCTTAAATTAGTCGTATCATGCATGTTCTTTCATTTGATTCGGTAGATACTATGAGGATCATAGTGAAATAGTTATTCATTTACCAATGTGTTTACTTTTCGGCAAAAGAACATAAGAAAATATAAATTTGTTTTCATTATAATGGTGTTTACCTTAATATTCTCAACGGGCATACCCATTTGACATGGCAATATCATCAAAAATTTGAAATTAAAACAAAAAACATTCAAGCGAGTAGAATTTCCCAAGTTAAACATCAAATCAGCTCAAGTTTTATCAATTGCAATAACACTGCCACATTTGTTGATATTGGATACAAAAAAATGAACCACTTCCACTTGTATTTTTGTCCATCTGATGAGTTAAGCCTTTTTTAACTGATTTTTATAGTTCGTTCTTGTACTGTTATACCACTGTCCCAGGTAAGGGAGGGTTGGGATCCCGCTAACATGTTTAACCCCGCCAAATTATTTATGAATGTGCCTGTCCCAAGTCAGGAGTCTGTAAATCCAGTGGTTTTCGTTTGTTTATGTGTTACATATTTGTTTTTCGTTGATTTTTTTTACATAAATAGGGCCGTTAGTTTTCTCGTTTGAATTGTTTTACATTGTCTTTTCGGGGCCTGTTAGAGCTGACTATGCGGAATGGGCGTTGCTCATTGTTGAAGGCCGTACGGTGACCTATAGTCGTAAATATCTGTGTCATGTTGGTCTATTGTGGATAGTTGTCTCATTGGCAATCATACCACATCTTCTTTTTTTATAAGAACACATAGTCAAACTGAAAAAAAACAAACACACTGGTGGACTAACCCGTCATCATATATATAGGTACACTAATTATTATAGCCATAATAACAACAGACAAATTGAATAACTATCCACAAGAGAATTTTGAAGTAAACGTGGATCAGTCATGATTCTACTTCGTCAAAATTACCTGGACGTACATCACCTTAATTTGTAAATTAATAATCGTGAAACTGGATGTGAAGAAGGGCTGTCAATTAAGCTCTTTAAACCCGTTAAATTCATCCACATGACATCATTACGACTCGTATATGCAAGTTTTTTTTTATCTATTGAGCATTATTCATTGAACTGTTATACAGTTGGTCAACCTAAAACAAATATGTGTTTGGTTGCCAGGAAACAAATTTCGAAAGTTAAAAAAATGTTTAAAAAAATGTAGTTCAATATTACGACGAAGGGCAGACTGAACATTTTCAGAGATTGAAGTATAATTGCATTAGATAACACACACATACAGTTTTTTTGAAGTTATGCATTTTTAAAAAGTCACCTGAAAAGTCTGCCGTTATGTACTTTTAGTAAAGATTTGTTATTCGAACACACCTACTCTGTTGTTATGACTAATTAGAAAGCTATGTCAATGGCCACATATATAACACATTTTGGTACTTTAAATTGTTAATGTTATTGTACCAACCCATAACATGAATGTATAAATTTCTTATAGAATCTTAAGCGAGATGATATATTAAATATTTTTTTTTAATACGTTTTCTACACGAACTAATCATCTCAAACAAGCATGAACATTAAAAAGGTGTACTCGACTTCCTCTTTTCGATGAAATTTATGCCTTCTTTGGGGAATTTTATCCAAAAGAAACTTTACATCGGGGGCTGAGATACAAATTGATTTTTTAAACATATCCAAAACATATATTAAACATATTTGCAAAATGTATTTATCAAAGACTGACAGGGGTTCACTGGCCTTCTAGCGCAATGATATATTTGTGAATGTGAAAATAGTTGGCCACGTATTGAGGCAACATAATATTCTGTTTTATTATACTGCATTGAATCTTAATATATATTTCTTCTGTTCATTATACATGTTATAAGATGTAAATTAAAAATCAAACTTAAACTGAATTCCCTTCGATAAATCTCGAGTCTATTGTCATTCCTTTATTCTATTCATTGCAATAAGATTTTATAGTTCTAAATGAAAACACAAATATTTTCGGTAAATTTCATCATTTTAATGTATGCTTTGCAGACCTGCAAAAGCCGGAAGAAAAGGTACATAAAAAATAAAACAAAATATTTACAGAATAGTCCTTTACAAGTAAAAAAAAACTCATCATAGAAACCAGGCGTAAATTTTGTATTTACGCCAGACGCCCGTTTCTTCTACAAAATACTCATCAGTAACGCTCGAATAAAAAAAAGTAAAAAGGCCAAATAAAATACGAAGTTGTAGAGGATTGAGGACCAAAATTCCTTAAACAAGTTTAACTGCATGTCTAAAGATAACAATACAATGGCATGTACCTCTTTCGAAGTTTGTCAGTATTAACAAAACACAATGCTTGTTTCGTTGAACACGAGCAATAGTATGCATAACCTTGAACACTCCATTGACAATTGTAACAAGTACAACAGTTTTCTTTACCTCAAATGAGTATTTAAACAATCTTACAGCATTGAAAAAAAATATACAAATACAAAAATGGTCGCTATTTGTTCCCCGAGTTATATTTTTGAATACTTAACAATACAAAGCATGAAGGATAAAATAATTAGTACTTATACCTGGAACGATCATAAAAAGGAAGAGCTCATCACCAACCCCTATTTGATTGTCCTTTAGGTCTACCAATTCATTCTCAGACGATGACATCTTCAGTTGTAAAACATCCTTTAAATCAGTATTTTCAGTCCTTGGAATAATAGTGTCAGTTTTGCTGCAATATGTAAATGATCATTATATGAACATGTATTGATATGTCATGTATGTTTGATAATCTGAAATCGTTTTTAATTTTTATTATTATGCAGAATATGATGCCTTCAGACTACCCTGATATTTCATCAAGCAACTGCAAACATTGTTTTGTGTACTATTTAAGTTTCAGTTTTACATTTTTTTCCTGTTAATATACCAATAAAATAGTTTGATACCTTTTCGTAACTGAAAAAAAAAGTATTATTCTACGTTCGTATGCTTGTAGCAGAGATTCTTTCCTGCTGTTATCTACAGTCATATATTAATGTCGTGTTGGAAAATACGTGCGGAATAGCTAAATATTAACAATTTTCAGACCCTTATGTAATTGTTGTCTTGTGTTTAAAAATAAGTTTGTAACATAATACTGCATTTTTCCTTTGAAGATTTTACGTGATAATCTGCTTAATAGTTTGGTTTTTGACAAACCATGGTTTAATGAAAAGATTGATATGTTATTCCATTAAAAAGAATCATGACGTATTTTGTCCTTGCAAATTTATGTAGATAGGCGGAGCTTGGACTGTGGTTTTATATGATATTTCTGATGTTAAACCATGATTGAAACTCCGCCACTTTGTTACGTCTCCATGTAATTGACAGTTTAGTAAATGCACGTTTGTTTTTAATTACAAATGAGATTTCTACTTTCCGTCACTGACATAATAATTTCAACGAAAGTTTTAGACAAACATCTATCGACTCGGTGGGGTTTGTTTTTTTTTGGGGGGGGGGGGCTGTTTATGCCTGACAAATCAGAATCGGAATAATTTGTTCTAAAAATTCACAAACCCCAACAAAAATCAAATTGTCTGTGCTTTAGAGGAACCCGAGTCGCTCAAATCAGAAAAATAACTTTATGTCATATCTGATGTGCCGTATTCCCAACTGGGACGGTTTTCTCGTGCTCGCGCTAATTATAAGCAGCAGGTTAGGACGAGACTCTCACTGGCTTTTTATTGGATAAAAAATCACCAGGCCACTTTATGATGACGCGCGTATGGCGTATTAAATTATAATCCTGGTACCTTTGATAACTATTTACACCACTGGGTCGATGCCACTGCTGGTGGACGTTTTGTCCCCGAGGGTATCACCAGCCCAGTAGTCAGCACTTCGGTGTTGACATGAATATCAATTATATGGTCATTTTTATAAATTTTTTGTTTACCAAACTTTGAATTTTTCGAAAAACTAAGGATTCTCTTATCCCAGGAGTAGATTACCTCAGCCGTATTTGGCACAACTTTTTTGAATTTTGGGTCCTCAATTCTCTTCAACTTTGTATTTGTTTGGCTTTTTAACTGTTTTGATATGAGCGTCACTGATGAGTCTGATGTAGACGAAACGCACGTATGGCGTATGAAATTATAATCCTGGTACCTTTGATAATTATTTCAAAACATATAAAACACGCCTTACTCATTAACATATTTAAACGACCTCATCTTGCGAATTCGTCGTTTAAATATGTAAACTCGTAAATAGCGTGGTACACATAAAACATGTTTCGTTTTTTTAATTATGCTGGCATTTCAAAATTTATCACATTTACTTTTAACAGCAGTACCGAGTTTTAAATTTTTTGAAACATAGTAACAAGACTGTCATCAACATAAACAGAAATTGACAATACTATTTTGTACATAATAGTTCAGTAACAATGTTATTGAAGGGTCAACAAAGACTAAACAAACACAAACATCGTTGTGAGAGCAAAACACAGACGGGGAAGATGCTTGGGTATCAATAAAACAAAATAGTGATATATTAGGTCAGACAAGTCAACTCCGAAGCTAAAGGAAAAAATAATATAAAGACAGGAAACAGTTAACATTTCTAAATAAAACATTGGACCTAAACAATATCAGGCCTGATGAGGTGGTCCGGAAATGTCACGTATGTTTTGATATTTTACCATAACAACCATAACTGTTAACAACTCCTAACTTTTTACGAACACTACCACAATGTCCTATGTCAACTATTTCTGGATGAAATTTTCGAACCACTACTCACTTCATCATACCAGTTTGCATATTAGAATGTACAAACAAAAATCACATTTGCCTCATGTTACGCAATGGAAAGAAATTGATAACATTTTTAAAAGCATAGATCCATCTACAAAATTTAAGTTTTCCCACTGAAAGAAGCACACATGCTACAATTCAATGCCAATGAACACCAAAACCTTTTGTGGGGTTTGTATGCGAATTCCGAAATAATATTTCAAGATTAATGGATTTTAACCGACAATATTCTCTTCTTTCGACCAATACATAATTTTCACTGAAACTTTAGTTTACTGTTATATTGTGCAATGTTTTGTGGACATTTCAGTCATCTGCCAAACAAATGTACATCCGCTTGCAGCGTGTTAACGACTGTGTGATAGTAATCACATCAAAACAGGCGATACACATGCACAATGTAACTCTCTTAGAAATTCAAAGGGGAGCTCCTTTCTAAATGATACTCTCACATGAAATACATAGCTGATTAAAATCGTAACAACTTATATTTTTACACTTGAATATTATGGAATAGTCTATGTTATGTAACAGTCAGAATAATAGAAATCACTGTATTGTCTGGACGTAACACGGATGGCAGTTTCTGTCACTCAATTCATTTCATATCTTTATATGTTTTAAGAACTTACTTTGTCCGGAATGTTGCCTCTGCTGTTAAAGTCTGAGGTCCATCTTCACATTTCAATTCATAAAAAAAGACCTTCTGACCCCCAATTATTTTCAAGTCTTTTTCGTCTTCGTACAATACAGTTAATGGATTTGGTAGCTACAAAGAGAACATACAACTCGGTTTTTTTTTTAGTAAATACATAAAATCGAAAGTAAGCCTAAACAAGTCTGGATCATTTATTAAATGTATATCTGATCTTATTCCTTCTGAATATCAAAAGTGATATCTAAATATTGACATAACGGATAGTTTTCACAGAAATACAGTAATGTGTATCTAAGAAATCATTTTTGGTATGGTAAACATTGATTGAAGTAAAAATGAATAGACACCGATGCCTTTCTATTTATTAGCATCTAAACTAATTTATCAAACTGACCATTTTTTTTTATTAGCGTTAAGTTTGATTGATTAAATTTGAAAAAAAACTTCCAATTTTTATTTAAATACATTGTATGTAGTATTGTTGTTTAAATTCTGTTGTTTGATAAGTTACCGTAGTGACTTTTGGATTTCCAACATTATAGCAGTTTGTCAGGTTAGCATCGTTAGGTTTGCAGTATAAATTATTCAATGGTTTGACAAGTATTCGAATCTTTTCCAAGTGTTTCGTTATAATTGATTTCACACCTTTAGCATTACAGGCTAAAAAAGAAATAACGTTTGCATAAACATGTAATATCGTATGAAACTACATACATTTGGTATGATTTGTAAGGATACAGTTGGTTTCTCGGGAATCTAGTAGAAGTGTGGGCTGTTCTATGATATTTTTTAACACAATAACGGGACGTTAATTTGGATTTGCTTCAAATTTATAGCGGAAATTCATTCCTTCTTTACTGAAGTGGAGTGGTCATTGTACGTATAAGGATTTGTGTGACCTCTTCATTTGATATCAAATTTTGCCCCTCCAAAATTGAATGTGTACATCAAGTGAGGAAAATATCAGTTGAGAAACATAAATACTGATTGGTCCTTAAACCTGATACAGCTGGACGTTCCTGTTATAATGTTACCTCCGCAAATATCCCAATTCAAACAATACAAAACGAAATAACCGCTATTGGCTTTAAGCAAAATTTGTAATTGAGTAATCACTTTATATCTAAATTCTAAAAATAAGATTAAAATTGAACTTACTTTAAATATTAATTTGATTGGATTTTGAATACTTACAAAAACGATAAAAATGACAAACGAAACTTAATAAAGAACAAAATTCTACATTTGTAGAAGCAAATTTTCAATGGTAAAAACCAAAATGATAGCAACTTATAATTATTCAAAAGAAAACTTTTAAACAGAAAAAAATATATTTTATGCAAATAGAATACTCAGTAGGGCAGATTACTGATGGAACCCCTGATCGCCTTTATTGCATAAACAAAACAGCATACACCACAGATATTGAATATATATTTTACATCCAAACAGCCTTTTTCTTTTAATCATATTCTGCAAAGTACCAAACTATTACAGCTGTGTTTATTAATTAGATATAGGAAGATGTGGTGTGAGTGCCAATGAGACAACTATCCATCCAAATAACAATTTAAAATAAGTTAACCATTACAGGTCAATGTACGGCCTTCTACACGAAGCCTTGGCTCACACCGAACAACAAGCTATTAAGGGCCCCAAAATTACTAGACTAAGTGTAAAACCATTCAAACGGGAAAACAAACGACAACTACTGTACATCAGAGTCCTGACTTAGGACAGATGCAAACATTTGCAGCGGGATTAAACGTTTTAATGGGTCCAAATCTTCTCCCTTTTTCTGAAACAATACCATAACATCACAACATAGAAAAACACACGATAAAAAGTCAATTGGCAGACTTGACTCAATCCAAAAACGTAAATTAATACACAGTGAACAAATAAATTTGATCATTATGTTTATTATATATCTCCCGTTTATTTTCTACAACTATTGTACATAAAAATGTATATAACTTATAAGTATGTTCATGTGTAAATAAAAAGTAATTCATTTTATAAAACCAATATTAAAATAGAAACAACAAGATTGTGTCCCCAGTACACGGATGCCCCACTCCCACAAACATTTTCTATGTTCAGTGGACTGTGAAATTGGGATCGGAAATCTTATTTCGCAGTAAAATTAGAAAGATCGTATCATAAGGAACATATATACTAAGTTTCAGGTTGATTGTATTTCAACTTCATCAAAATCTACCCGACCAAAAACTTTAACCTGAAGCGGGACAGACAAACGAACGGACGGACGAACGGACGAACAGACGCACAGAGCCGAGAACAGAATGCCCCTCTACTATTGTGGGGCATAAAAACAGTTGTCTCACAGGCGAACAATTATCAAGATATCATATTGGCCGAGATAAAGTACTAGGCATTTTATACCATAATAAATAGCCCATTTACTACATGTACTACTAGTAATTATGTTAACAATAAGCCTATCGATAACTTAATAATCTCATATTGCAAATGACTACAAAGACAAAGCAGATCAATCAACAGTGTTTCGTTATCGTAAAGAACGCACATTAAATGACTAACAACGGGTGATGAATAAAACATACTTTTTCCGAGAGTGTCACCAAACGAACAACACGGGTCTGATAATTTAAAGACATTTAGTAATATTAATTTGTTTAGGGCAAAGTCGTTATTTAATTTTGTTACATAACTCTTAATATTGCAGTCGAAAATATTTGCTCTGACGATGCAGTACAAGCAGAATGTCTTAGACACGATTAGAAAAAAAAGAGCATTTCTGTTCTATCTTGTGTATAACCCAGCTAATTTTACATTTTGAATCTGAACTTATCAAACATTTATTTTAAATGTGAAAATTTTCAAAGAGGCGCTCTATCTTAAGATATACTTGTTTTAAAGAAGGCAACAACATTCGATGAGGAAACCTATTATTCCAGTTTTGTTTTGACATGTTGATACATAAATATTCGTTGACATCAATAAATAATTCATACAAATTCATAAACAAAAAAAAAGTGAACGTTGAAAGGTTGGTTAAAGCTTAAAACAATCGTGATAGTTTCAAATGACGTTGAAGATCTCTTGTGGAAATAATATTGACTTTTTTGTGCGAAATTGCTCTTGTAGAAATAAAAAAAAAAAACTGTCGAAAAAAATCTTAGTTTAAACATATCGTATTGTTCACAATGACAAAAGGATCAGAAAAAAATATTTATAATAATTTAGGCGCGAAAACCTTTCACCCGCTATTATAATATGCACACACCTATAAATTCCATGCACTGTCCAAGGTGACATTTAAGAGGGAGTCGTCCATACAAACTAACACGATCAAACACTATCAATTAAAGGAACCAGTGAAATACAACCGTCATATTCCGGACCTTGTGTACATATTTTTTTGAAGAACACAGTGTTTATGTGTATATCTGGTGATATAGAATAGCTAGTCAAACTTCATATTCGAATGACATGTGTTTATATTTGCGTTATATACACAAAATTGGGCAACCCAATAGGCATAAGAGGATGTATGTGATAAAAGTCTGCGTCCAGTAGAAAAAACTGTGTAAACATAACGACTTCAAACAGCTTATTCAGCCCTTGGGTCTAAATGACAGTATACTTGGACAAGTATTCATATCTATATGTACTACTTTTTCTAATGAAATCATGAATATTATCGATACAAGACAACGAAAAATAGGTCTCATGGCAAACACATCAATCGAAATCAACGAGTAAAACATCGTATAAATTATACACTTGGTAATCTCCTATATATATTTAAAAACAATGGTACGCATCAATTATTATGTAAACTGGGTCAAATACCCATTAGTAAATTACATGATATTTTCAAGGATTGTGACACCATCTCTTTCTCCGGAACACTGAATAATTATACGCTACTGTTCCCGCTTATCGACAAACATCATAAACGTAATTTTCAGAAATTTAAATATATTAGCTGAGGTATTGATTTGATCAACTTTATCTAGTTTATTTAATGCCTCTACAGTTCAATACTGTATACATCCATATTTTGAAAACATACACATACCAAAAACTCTACAGCAGTTTAATTTTTAATTATACGTCGGTAATATCAGACGTGAATGTAGATAATAATACTCCCTTAACTTGAAACTGTGAATCTGCGAAGTTAAGATGTTTTATATCGTCTCCCATCTAAAATAGATTAGAAAGAGTGTCGTCAAGTCACCAAAGATGCTCTTTCCTCGTTTTGTGAAAATATGGTGTAAACGGGAAAAATCTGATAAAAAATCTCTTGATTCTTATTCAAATAAATGTATGAATATGGTAGATAATAGAATATCACATTTTGAAAAAAATTTAGAAGTAAAAAAATAGAGTGCATAATATACCTATTTCCAGAATAAGAAATAAACTTCAAATACTTTCAAAGTGGTTTGTGTTTGTACTGGCCGACAAAGCAGCCAACAATGTGGTGGTAGTATGCCGTAAATACTATCCGGACGTTCTTACGAATGAAATTTTAAATTCATCTACATTGAAGTCCATCCGCTCCACATAAAGTCATATAGTAAACAAGCATATCACAACCACATCAAAGCATAAGGCTTCGTCTGAACATTTGAAGGTCCCTACTATGTATTGGCTACATAAACTTCACAAAAAAACATTTACACATCGTTTCATCTCGGCCTCTAGTAAGACTTAGTGTTCTACAACTAATCTTTCAGTGCCCTGAACTAGTTCATTAACTACTATTAAAGAGCTTATCATAAACTATTGTAATAAAATATATGAACATTGTGGTATAAACCATTTTTGGAGTGTAAAAAATCTTTGGATGTTTTAGATAAATTACGTGCTTTTGATGGTCCTTTTGATTCTGTTAATTGTTTTGATTTTCTACTCTTAACACTACACTTCCACACTATTTTATTAAACAAAAGTTTTCCTATTTGATTAAATGGTCGTTTGGTAAAGCTGAATGTAGATATAGTTGCTGCAACTCATTTAAAGCCTTCCTCTCTAATGAGAAAGGTAAATATGCTAGATATACTTGGTGGAGGTGTGGTGAGATGATTGAAGCTGTTAATTTTCTCCTTGATTATATTTATGTACGTTTCGGCAACAAAGTTTATCGACAGGTTGTAGGTATCCCAATGGGCACTAATTGTGCCCCTTTAATAGCAGACTTGTTTTTGTACTGTTACGAATCACAGTTTATGACTAAACTCAGAAAAGACCCGTCGAAATTGCATTTAATTGATTAATTCAACAACATTTACCGTTATCTTAATGATATTTTTTCGTTAAATAATCAAGAATTTTCTCAATATACTGCTGAAATTTACACCAATGGACTTAATTTAAATAAATCTTATTTATTCGGTAATAACAATCCTTTCCTGGATTTAGATATTTCGGTTGTAAACGGGAAACTCCAAACTATAATTTACAACAAAAGAGACGATTTTTCGTTCCCTATTGTTAATTTTCCATTTTTAGATGGTGATGTTCCTTTGGCACCATCTTACGATGTTTATATTTCAAAACTTGTTATCTATGCCCGTGTCTGTTGTGAAGTTTTTGATTTTAACGAACGCCACCTATGTATTACTGGTAAATTAGTAAACCGGGGATATCAACCATAAACTACTTAAAACCTTTACTAAATTTTTTCATAGATATAAAGATTTGGCTTTGAAGTTTGGTTGTACCTGTACAAAACTTATTTCAAACATGTCAAACGGGATAGCACATCTTCATTTTTACGGAAATATTGCCCGGATATTTAGAAATGATCCATGTAAACTTGTCGCTCCTTTAAATAAACGTATTCTAAAAGGTAACCTACTCAACACTGTTATAAGATCACTGAATATTGTTTTTATTGGTATAAATATTGATTTTGTTATCAGTAAATTAAAAGCAAACTAAATATTACTAGTATATTATATGCATATACATATTCATGTATCTACACTCTGTTGATACCTGTAACTTGGCATTGTACAAGGTCATGATTTTCTCTGGCTGTTTATGACGTCTTCACACTAACTCCATTTGACGTTGGATGTGTACGGATTGATAGTTTAGTCTTAGATGCATGATTTTTTTATTAGTTGTTAGTGGCTTTGAACTAGATGTCAGATAACTTCGAGTACTCGTAGATCTGTTCATTGTGTCTTTTTGTGTCGGGATGTATAAGTACCCATCCACGTCTACTTGTATGTTTGTCCATCTGATGAGTTTAGCCTTTTTCAACAGATTTTTATAGTTCGTTCTTATGTTGTACTGTTATACCATTGTTCCAGGTTAGGGGAGGGTTGGGATCCCGCTAACATGTTTAACCCCGCCACATTATTTATGTATGTGCCTGTTCCAAGTCAGGAGCCTGTAATTCAGTGGTTGTCGTTTGTTTATGTGTTACATATTTGTTTTTCGTTCATTTTTTACATAAATAAGGCCGTTAGTTTTCTCCTTTGAACTGTTTTATATTGTCTTATTGGGGCCTTTTATAGTTGACTATGCGGTATGGGCTTTGCTCATTGTTGAACGACGTACGGTGACCTATAATTGTTTATGTCTGTGTCATTTTGGTCTTTTGTCGATAGTTGTCTTATTGGCAATCATACCACATCTTCTTTTTTATATATTAATATATAAATTATAGAATCTATCATTTGGTTGAATTTAATGGACATTGAAAGACAAAGGGGGTCTCAACCTCATTTAAGCGGTCTTATGTAGGTTTTCGCTATATATTTTGAATATCCAACTGGCACTTTGGGCGCTCCGTAAACATGGAAGACAAGAAGTGTACTTAAATTTCTTAAAATCCATTTGTATCTACCTATTGACTAAATGTCTGCATAATATTAGAAAGATTGAGAGGTCAGGGGGCTCTCGTTATTGCTTTGTACCTTTTGTCCTAAAATTTTGACCTTTTTTGGCTAAACAGTGACAATCGAAGATATCGAAGATATCGAAGATGACATTATTCTAAAAAATCCGTCTAAAATAATCTTGATATATATAGAATCTATGATTTGATTGAATTTCATGGACATTGAAAAACCTCATTTAAGCGGTTTCGGGTAGGTTTTCGCTTTATATTTTGAATATCCAACTGGCACTTTGGGCGCTCCGAAACATGGAAGGCAGGAAGTGTACCTAAATTTCTTTAAATCACGTTTGTATCTACTAATTGACTAAATGTCAGCATAATATTAGAAAGAATGAGAGAACAGGGGGATCTCACCCTTGCCCTGTGCCCTTTGTCCTAAAATTTTGACCTTTTTTTGGCTAAAAAGTGACATTCTAAGCGCTCCGTAGATATCGAGGATGACATTATTCTAAAAAATCCGTTTGAAATGATCTTACTATATATAAAATCTATGATTTGGTTAAATTTGATAGACATTGAAAGACCAGGGGGTCTCAACCTCATTTAAGCGGCCTCGGGTAGCTTTTCGCTATATATTTTGAATATCCAACTAACACTTTAGACGATCGGTAAATATGGAAGACAGGAAGAGTACCTAAATTTCTTTAAGGCACGTTTGTATCTACCTATTGACTAAATGTCTGCATAATATTCGAAAGAATGAGAGATCAGGGGGCTTTCACTATTGCCCTGTGCCCTTTGTCCTAAAATTTTGACCTTTTTTTGGCTAAAAAGTGACAATCTAAGCGCTCCGTAGATATCGAAGATGACGTTATTCAATGGACATTGAAAGACCAGGAGGGTCTCAACCTCATTTAAGCAGCCTCGGATAGGTTTTCGCTATATATTTTGAATATCCAACTAACACTTTAGGCGCTCCGTAAACATGGCAGACAGGAAGTGTACCCAAATTTCTTTCGGTGACGTTAGTATCTACCTATTGACTAAATGTCTGCATAATATTAGAAAGATTGAGACATCAGGGGCCTCTCACCATTGATCTATGACCTTTGTCCTGAAATTTTGACCTTTTTTGGCTAAAAAGTGACAATCTAAGCGCTCCGTAGATATCAAAGATGATATTATTCTAGAAAATCCTTCTCAAACAATCTTAATATATATAGAATCTATGATTTGGTTGAATTTCATGGACAATGAAAGACCAGGGGTGTCTCAACTTCATTTAAGCGGTCTCGGGTAGGTTTTCGCTATATATTTTAAATATCCAACTGGCATTTTGGTCGCTCCGTAAACATGGAAGACAGGAAGTGTACCCAAATTTCTTTAAGTCACGTTTGTATCTACTAATTGACTAAATTGCAGCATAATATTAGAAAGAATGAGAGAACAGGGGGATCTCACCCTTGCCCTGTGCCCTTTGTCCTAAAATTTTGACCTTTTTTTGGCTAAAAAGTGACATTCTAAGCGCTCCGTAGATATCGAGGATGACATTATTCTAAAAAATCCGTTTGAAATGATCTTACTATATATAAAATCTATGATTTGGTTAAATTTGATAGACATTGAAAGACCAGGGGGTCTCAACCTCATTTAAGCGGCCTCGGGTAGCTTTTCGCTATATATTTTGAATATCCAACTAACACTTTAGACGATCGGTAAATATGGAAGACAGGAAGAGTACCTAAATTTCTTTAAGGCACGTTTGTATCTACCTATTGACTAAATGTCTGCATAATATTCGAAAGAATGAGAGATCAGGGGGCTTTCACTATTGCCCTGTGCCCTTTGTCCTAAAATTTTGACCTTTTTTTGGCTAAAAAGTGACAATCTAAGCGCTCCGTAGATATCGAAGATGACGTTATTCAATGGACATTGAAAGACCAGGAGGGTCTCAACCTCATTTAAGCAGCCTCGGATAGGTTTTCGCTATATATTTTGAATATCCAACTAACACTTTAGGCGCTCCGTAAACATGGCAGACAGGAAGTGTACCCAAATTTCTTTCGGTGACGTTAGTATCTACCTATTGACTAAATGTCTGCATAATATTAGAAAGATTGAGACATCAGGGGCCTCTCACCATTGATCTATGACCTTTGTCCTGAAATTTTGACCTTTTTTGGCTAAAAAGTGACAATCTAAGCGCTCCGTAGATATCGAAGATGATATTATTCTAGAAAATCCTTCTCAAACAATCTTAATATATATAGAATCTATGATTTGGTTGAATTTCATGGACAATGAAAGACCAGGGGTGTCTCAACTTCATTTAAGCGGTCTCGGGTAGGTTTTCGCTATATATTTTAAATATCCAACTGGCATTTTGGTCGCTCCGTAAACATGGAAGACAGGAAGTGTACCCAAATTTCTTTAAGTCACGTTTGTATCTACTAATTGACTAAATTGCTGCATAATATTAGAAAGATTGAGAGATCAGGGGGCTCTAATTATTGCCCTGTGCCCTTTGTCCTAAAATTTTGAACTTTTTTTGGCTAAAAAGTGACAATCTTAGCGCTGTGTAGATATCGAAGATGACGTTATTCTACAAAATCCGTCTGAAACAATCTTGAAATATATAGAATCTATGATTTGGTTGAATTTCATGGACAATGAAAGACCAGGGGGTCTCAACCTCATTTAAGCGGTCTCGGGTAGGTTTTTGCTATATATTTTGAATATCCAACTGGCACTTTGGGCGCTCCGTAAACATGGATGACAGGAAGTGTACCCAAATCTCTTTAAGTCACGTTTGTATCTACATATTGACTAAATGTCTGCATAATATTAGAAAGATTGAGAGATCAGGGGGCTCTCACCATTGCCCTGTGACCTTTGTCCTAAGATTTTGACCTTTTTTTTGGCTAAACAGTGACAATCGAAGCGCTCCGTAGATATCGAAGATTACATTATTCTAGAAAGTCCTTCTAAAATAATCTTGATATATATAGAAGCTATGATTTAGTTGAATTTGATGGACATCGAAAGGCAAGGGGGGTCTCAACCTCATTTAAGCGGTCTCGGGTAGGTTTTCGCTATATATTTTGAATATCCAACTGGCACTTTGGTCGCTCCGTAAACATGGAAGACAGAAAGTGTACCCAAATTTCTCTAAGTCTTCGCTATATATCTTGAATATTCAACTGGCACTTTGGGCGCTCCGTAAACATAGAAGACAGGAAGTGTACCCTAATTTCTTCAAGTCACGTTTGTATCTACCTATTGACTAAATTGCTGCATAATATTAGAAAGATTGAGAGATCAGGGGGCTCTCACCATTGCCTTATGCCCTTTGTCCTAAAATTTTGACATTTTTTGGCTGAAAATTTGTTTTTTTTTGGTTTCCATAAATATTTCAATTTATAGAATTTTTCAAGAGTTATCAGTTTTTCTTTTTGTTTTAAGAAATATTATGAACAAAATTTCATCTTTGAAGTCGTTATTAAAAACATTGACAAAATTTATACTACATAAGGACAAATATACAGCTTAGAAAAGGGTTTACATTCGAGGACGAGAATTTACAACAGCTAAAAGAGGTCATTTTACGATTTCCTACAATTCTTAGCAGTCCTCTTAACTATGAAAATCATGGTTTAAATGTTATCAAGTATTTCTTTTTTTATGATTTTCAACAAAAATTTGAATATTCAACCGACTGCTAGCAGCCGGATGGATATTGAACATCGAATAACGAATAACGAACCGGCTGCTAACTTCACATACATCTAGACAAATCTCCGGTTAATGATAAGCAAAAAATGTTTTTTTCGGTCGTCTGTAACCGGACCGATATTTTGTGCCACGTTTTCACATATTCTGAGTATTTTTTTTTACTTGAAACGAAAATTTATTTAATCAATCAAACTCTTTTACGCTTTAATTTATATTATGACTCAACCGGAGGTACAATTGAAAATGGCTGTTTATCGTGTGTGCCAAATGCATAGTACGTTTTCACTATTTGTTTGTTGATCTAAATTGATTAAACAAAATCTAGATAGATAAAAAAACAATTTGAAGAATGATTGCCAATTCTCAAAACTAAAAACTTCACCTTTGGAAATATTCCTAATGTAGTTGATGGTGTTTGGTAATCACAGCCGAATGCGGAGTTTTTCAGCCCTTTCTCCGATTTCGCTCCGATTTTACTATTACGGCGATGTTGCTTTTTTAGGAGATAGTTTTATTCACACTTGAAGGCCTCCGCCAATGTGAGCTAATAGGGTCTTTTCATTATAACTAAATTACATTTGAATGCTATCCTTATCACCATTCTGTGGCTCACATTGGCGGAGGGCTTTAAAAACGAAGCATTTCAGTCCAAAAATCATCATTTTGCTAACTTTTGGCGTCATAAGAGAACTGTAAACAACCCAAAATCAGGTTTCTGCTTAATTTACCAAAAATTAAAATCCGCATGAGCTACTAAAGAACAGATATGTATTATTATTAAAATTTCGTTCATTTCATGAAAAAAAAAATGACAAAAAGGGGGCCAAATACGGCCCTTAGTGTACCTTTTCCTTTTGAAATTGATAGAAACTTGGATTTCAACTACCTCATGCAAAATTCACTTTACATGGATTGAATATGATAAGCCACCTAAACAATAACGTATAAGTTTTTCGCAAGTTCCTTCATATTTACGAGATTTATGATATCCTCGTACCGATAAAAATGTAATAATAGACTGAATATATTTAGCCCAATTGACTCGTGCGTATTTTGGGAACAAGTTTTGGTTTGGTGCTAAACGTATGCTACTCTGTACAATTGTAGATCTATATATAGTTGACGATTTATTCTATGGACACATTCAGAAAATAAAAAAAAAAGTTCTTTTTTCACCACCTTGTATAAATGAAGGAAACAATATTCAAATGAAATCTTTTATAATACAACGTTTCTACTAAGTCATGGCGGAATATTAGACTTAAAAACGTTTTTTGTTATGGCAGAAAAAAATCAAAATTGACGTCATTAAAGAAAAATGAAAATAAGACAAGGCTCCGCTGACATTCATTTCTTTTATCGAATTGTATCTTGCAGTTCATACGATGTTCTAGTTATTTTGTTTTCAGGAAACATCGAAGATGCATGCAAGGCATTTTAATGAAGGATCCCATAAATGGAAACAGTTTTTCATTGTCTTTTAAAATTAAAAATACAGTACTATCCAGTGCAGTGTTGTGCTGTTAAAGGCATTTGAATACAAAATTGAAAAGGGGATAGTGCCAATTTCTTAAGTGCTTGTTACATTCACAGGGTCTACAATTTGGTTTTCATATTCATATTTCTAAATGAAATTTGATAGTAAAGTCTTTATCACATACTTACAATATTGTTTACAATTTTATATATAAATTTCCTTAATCTCAAAATACTATTCCACTGTTGAAAACATATTGCTACAATTTTTTTCAAAATTTATATGTTTACATTTTGCATCGAAGGCCTTCACTTCGATAACTAAAAGGAATAAGTTAGTATCGAAAAGACAATACAAAGCTTTCCTTCAAATATAATTTAAGTTAAAGATTGAAGACGATGGAAGTATATTCTAAGTGAAAACAACCGAAGAAAGTAATGACGTAATACTTTGAATTATGATCAAATGTGCATTCAGATATATTCGATTGTAGTGCGAACAACGACGCGGATATCGTGATATCAGCTACTAATGGGAAGTTTTATATGATAATATTTGTTTGAAAATGTAGTCTCCTTATATTTTTTCTGGGGTTTTATTTATTGTTAGGTGAATATGAGACAAATAAAAAAAAAACATTTAAAAAAAGGATCACGTTGTTCACTGCAGTCGATTTTATATCAAGTATTACCCTATAATATATAATGAAAGAGCAAAATAAAAAGATAACAAGCGTGCAATCAATCGTTATATAAGTTTTGACAATAATGGATGCCGCTGTGATTATACCATATTTTTCGCCATATATACAGACAAAACCGTACAATTTGAAAAGTGCTTAAGCCTGTCAGCACCTAGATAAATAAATGCTACAAACAGCTTGTTTTTAAAAAAGTAAAAAACATTTATAGCTTTTGATACATGTAACTACTCTCTTTTCTTGCGACAGAAGATTGAAAAATAAACGAACAGATTTTTAACGAGCTACGAATTTGCAGGTATATCTATTTCTGTAAATCACAGACTTATCGAATAATGATGGCGTCCGAAACTGATTTAATTTATCAAGTACATGTATGCTTATCATTCTGAAAATAACCTCCAAGTGCGTTATCTCAGTGACAATGTTAAGTGTATTCTAAAAGATCATAGGATACATCTTACTGTATGTGATAACTGGTGCTTGGGTTGTTGTGGGTGTTAATGTTGTTGTGGGTGTTGGTGTTGTTGATATTGGGTCGGGTGATCCTTTTAATCCTTGTTGTACTCCTGTTGATGATGTTGCGCTGAATACGGGCTGGAATATAGTGAAAATGTTCGGATTTAAGCATCTCTTAACCTCTGAACAAATATCTTATACATCGATCATATTTATAAAGTTAGACTACACTACTGTGAAGAGTAAAATTGGCAATACATAACACTTTTGATTTTGATAATGGACTTCAATCCATTTTTTTAACTCAACTTCACATTTTCTTTTATAAATTAAGATACTATTAATATTTCCGAAATAACCAAGTGATTATAGTTCAAACAAGCCGATGCTTACGTCGTGAACTCTATTCTAGTCCACCCTGTCTGTTTTTGAAGATGCACATATACATACGTTAGAGACATATGCTCGGTAGAGCTTCAGGGCAGCATTTTATTAGTAGAAATAAGTCAGATTTACACATTATCTGTCACAATAAATAATTAAACATTGGTTTCTAGTAATCCGTTTTTCTTTTAAGGTGTCCCAGATTTAAGAATATACAAATTTTGTTCTTCATTAACAATCATTAATTCCTAAGAAAACGACTTCCAATGAATCAATATATATAATACATAATATATATAATAATTATAATAGAAAAATATATAATATAAATTAAAATATATATAATATAAAATATATTTGATATTTTATGATGTTAACTTTTCTGAAATATCTTCTATCAGCAACGCTAAAATATATATGTGAAGATTTACAATGATTACATATGATGGGCAAAATGATACAATTTGGCAAAATTGACACAAAGTATCTTGATTTTTAATAGAATAGATGTCTTTTTTTGTTTAATATTTGAATCTTTAACATTTCGGAAATAATTTGAAAATTAACAAAACGGTAAAATGCTCATTTCTAGGATTAAAACAAACTTTACATACTCGCAACGCGTTTTGTGTTTGTATCGGCCGACAAAGCATCCATCAGTGTGGTAGTGGTACATGTATGTATTAAAACAACACAGCCTTGCATTTCATTGTCTAATAGTAAACCATCATGGCAATACTACATATAAGCTGCTCTCCTATATATTTAAAGGTCCCTTCTATGCACTTGTTGTCTTACCTACCTATCCTCTTCGCTCCTGGTGGAGCATAAGGTCGCCACAAAATTTGCTACCTTAACTAAGCAAAAATGTAAAAAAAAACTCTTTGCTTCTAATAAGTGTGTTACTACTAATCTGTGTGTTTTTATTATCTCCTTTACTAAATTCAATTAAAGAACTTGTTGTTTACTTTACTTTATTCTTTGACATCACTATTGAAATAGGCGAATTATATTGATTAAGTGTAATCAGACACTTTTTCTGGACGTTTAAGATAAATTACTTGCTTTTGATGATCTTTTGAGTTGGGTTTATAGTAATAGCTTTTCAACAAACTACAATATCACACAATCTTAAATGAACAGATTTATTCTTAGTAAACTAAGTGGTCTTGCATTTGAAAAAAAAAAAAAAAAAAAAAACAAACTTGTTAGACGTTAATTAAATGTGTTAATTTGGTCCCTTTTTATGGTGTAACCAATTTATTCGCTATACTCTTGTTAGTGTTGACATTTTCGATCACAATGAACGTAAAGTATGTATGTTTCCTGTTTAGATATTCAGTCAAGGACTTATTTAACAAAGTATCGCATAGGTTTTTGATTCAGTTTTAAAGTTTTTTTAAAGTTTTGGCTGTGTATCTATATTCTATCAGGAACAATTGACGCATTCTTATTTTTACGATAGGGTGGTTATCAAGTTCGTAAATTAAGACACGATTTAAGTCAATTCATGAACCCTTTTAATAAACATATCATAAAAAGATAAACATTTAATAATGTAATATGATCTTTGAATATTCTTTTATTTGTAAGAATAGAAAATCAAAAAAAAAATTAAAAACCAATTCTTCGGAGAACAATTGAAGGTCTTTCCACCTCGATAATAAGAATGAAATTTAAAAAACGATGTTAGAAAATGTCACTCCTTGTTGATGTAATTAGGTTCTTCGAATTGATACAAAAAAAAAAGATTAATAGGTAATGCAGAAGACTTAATTGTTTTAGTATGAACAGAAAATAATTTTTAGCAAAAGTCAAAATCTAGAACGTCACATTGACCTTTGACCTTGTCCTCAATTTCAAGGTCATAGGTCAGTGATCTCAAATCAAAAGACCCCAGGTCAATCATTTGTATGGTTGTGGAGAAATACTGATTTCAAATACATAAGGGGAGAAAACTCCTATAAGGGTTAACCAAAACACTTCGACTGAAATAGGTTGAAGTTGCACCTTTTTGTAAATAGTCATTTGGCAAACAAATCATATCATTAACTGTTACAGTTTCTTTTGAATAACGATAACAAGCAAAATTCAAAATTTATAACATGACCTTGACCTTCGACCTTGATATCAATTTCAAGGTCATAGGTCAGTGAACTCAAAACGGAAGACCGGAGGTTAATTACTTGTATGGTTGTGGAGAAATACTGATTTGAAATACATAAGGGGAGTAAACTCCTATAAGGGTTAACCAAAACACTTTGACTGAAATAGGTGGAAGTTGCGCCTTATTGTAAACAGTTATTTGGAAAACACATCATATCATTTACTGTCACAGTTTCTGTGGAATAACGATAACAAGCAAAATTCAAAATTTAAAACATGACCTTGACCTTTGACCTTGACCTCAATTTCCTTCAAATGGACCAATGATTTCATATCAAAAGACTGTAGGCCTCTACGACTTATAACGTATAAATTTATCCAACAAATCGCCTATCTTAAATTTTCAAAGGGAAATAACTCTTATAAGATGTCTTCCGATCACTCAAGTCAAAATAAACCAAATCATTCTCAAGAGTAGACGAACAATTTGGTGAAAACAGTTTGCTAAAATCTTTTACGGCTTTAGAGATATAGCGATAACAAGAAAAAAGGGATGCGGAGAGATAACTCCTATAAGAATAAGTGTTCGGTCACACAGGGTGAGTTTTGAAACCTCCATTACTGTACAACATCATTGGCCAAAAAATCCATTCGATATGTTGTAAGACAAAAAAGCATCTCAGACGGCAGAAGAAAAAACTAGAGGCTCTAAAGAGCCTGTGTCGCTCACCTTGGTCTATGTGAATATTAAACAATGGACACAGATGGATTCATGACAAAATTGTGTTTTGGTGATGGTGATGTGTTTGTAGATCTTACTTTACTTAACATTCTTGCTGCTTACAATTATCTCTATCTATAACAGTACTTTCTGTGGAAAATGTTATTGAAAATCTTCAAATTTTAAGAAAATTGTTAAAATTGACTATGAAGGGCAATAACTCCTTAGGGGGTCAATTGACTATTTTGGTCGTACCGACTTATTTTTAGTTCTTACTTTGCTGTACATTATTGCTGTTTACAGTTTATCTCTATCTATAATAATATTCAAGATAATAGCAAAAAAACAGCAAAATTTCCTCAAAATTACCAATTCAGGGGCAGCAACCTAACAACCGATTATCCGATTCATCTAAAAATTTCAGAGCAGATAAATGTTGACCTGATAAATAATTTTACTGAAGTCAAATTTGCTCTAAATGCTTTGGGTTTTGAGTTATAAGCCAAAAACTGCATTTTATCCCATGTTCTATTTTTAGCCATGGCGGCCATCTTGGTTGGATGGCCGGGTCACCGGATACATTTTTCAAACTACTAACCATAAAGATGATTGTGGCCAAGTTTGGATTAATTTGGCACAGTAGTTTCAGAGGAGAAGATTTTTGTAAAAGATTACTAAGATTTACGAAAAATGGTTAAAAATTTACTATAAAGGGCAATAACTCCTAAAGGGGTCAACTGACCATTTCAGTCATGTTGACTTATTTGTAAATCTTACTTTGCTGAACATTATTGCTGTTTATAGTTTATCTCTATCTATAATAATATTCAAGATAATAACCAAAAAGAGCAAAATTTCCTTAAAATTACTAATTCAGGGCCAGCAACACAACAACGGGTTGTCCGATTCATCTGAAAATTTCAGGGCAGATAGATCTTGAACTGATAAACAATTTTACTCCGTCAGATTTGCTCTAAATGCTTTTGGTTTTGAGTTATAAGCCAAAAACTGCATTTTACCCCATGTTCTATTTTTAGCCATGGCGGCCATCTTGGTTGGATGGCCGGGTCACCGGACACATTTTTCAAACTACTAACCATAAAGATGATTGTGGCCAAGTTTGGATTAATTTGGCACAGTAGTTTCAGAGGAGAAGATTTTTGTAAAAGATTATTAAGATTTACGAAAAATGGTTAAAAATTGACTATAAAGGGCAATAACTCCTAAAGGGGTCAACTGACCATTTCAGTCATGTTGACTTATTTGTAAATCTTACTTTGCTGAACATTATTGCTGTTTACTGTTTATCTCTATCTATAATAATATTCAAGATAATAACCAAAAAGAGCAAAATTTCCTTAAAATTACTAATTCAGGGGCAGCAACCCAACAACAGGTTATCCGATTCATCTGAAAATTTCAGGGAAGATAGATCTTCACCTGTTTAACAATTCTACCCCATGTCAGATTTGCTCTAAATGCTTTGGTTTTTGAGTTATAAGCCAAAAACTGCATTTTACCCCTATGTTCTATTTTTAGCCATGGCGGCCATCTTGGATGGTTGGCCGGGTCATCGGACACATTTTTTAAACTAGATACCCAAATAATGATTGTGGCCAAGTTTGGTTTAATTTGGCCTAGTAGTTTCAGAGGAGAAGATTTTTGTAAAAGTTAACGACGACGACGGACGACGACGACGGACGACGACGGACGACGGACGACCGACGCCAGACGCCAAGTGATGAGAAAAGCTCACTTGGCCTTTTAGGCCAGGTGAGCTAAAAAGTAATCAGAAGAAAAACAAAAGGTCTTTCCACGAAAAGTGAAAAGACCTAATAAATATGTACCACTATTTATTTATAAAGGTTCCTTCCTCCTTTCGATATGATGCACCAATATTTGTCATCTCACAATTTCATTAGTTTCTAAGACTTGAGTGATTATTTAGTCTTGTAGAACATACTTCATTTATCAGATGTTATAGGTTTAAACTAACTTTCTGCAATTGCGAGTTCTCTGATATCAGATTCGAAACTTTTTGTGTGTTTTCATTATGTAAGAAGTTGGTTCTTCTGCATGCTCATTTGATTAGTCAAGTCATTTCCAACAAAGTGCTATTTACACACTGTCACAAGTTAACAGACGAATGAGCACTCACAAAATGTCTAGCATCTCAACATTCTGAATGTGCAAGGTAGTTAGCTTAATTTGTTACTTTTTGTCTTTTTTGTTTAATTGATTTGTCATAACACGGGTCGTTAGCATTTGTTTTAATTGATTCTCATTTCGTTATGTCTATCTTTCTGAACGGTGTGGGTTATGCTGATAGTTGATTGCCGTACGCTGATCTTTCGTTGCTTAAATCTCCATATTTAGTATCTTTTGGACAAAGTGGTCCGAATGGCAATTATACCTAAACATCTAATTTTCGAAAGATAAATTTTGTTATCAAACTATATATGTTTTAGCTACTTAGTACCTGTACACAAAAAGTGATACTATTGTAGATATAACTGCTTAAACATCCAGAGCAACTTACCTTACCGAAAGTATGTTTATACTAGGTTCATGATGTTGTTGCCATGACTTTATGTCGTCTTTCTTTGTTTTGTTTCAGTATCACATTTTATGTGTTATCATTTTCCTTGGTGACTGATTACATTTTCATTGCAAGCCTTCACTTGAGGACATATGCGAAGTCAAGAAAACATAAATGTACTGGTGACTTACAAAGGAGGAGGTCCGGTAAGGGCCGGTTTCGGCCTCAAATTTCAAGTTCATCTGATGAAAGATTTTGGACACTTTTTAAACACTTAAATGTCTATTTCATGTATTTCAATTGATTCAATTATTTTTTGCGAAAGATTTTAACTGATTCACTCATTATAAACGATTCGATTCAAGCTTAGATATGAAAAATCTATCAAATATGCCAAAAACTGTCACTTTTCATATGGTTTTTTGTCAAAAATGAAAGTGGCCGCATCCGTGTTCATCCTCGACCTTTATATATGTTTTGTATTATCATTAAACACAACTTACATTTCAATATCAAGAATGAACACAAATGCGGCCACTTTCATTTAAGACGGAAACCGTCTTAAATTTAACTTGAATGATGAGATTGTGAAGATTTCAGTAATTTAGTATGACTTAATGATGCACGTACCCGATATATGTGCATTGTAATGCCAAAATAATCCCATATTTATATAGCAGAGACATTATACTTTCCAAAAAATAACTAAAAGTTTACATTTAAAAATTTTGTAAAACTGCTATTTTTTGGGGCCAAAAAGGGGTCTTTCTGAACCTACTCTTTTAGAGAAGCATGTTGTGAGACAGGGAATTTAGATGTTATAAAGACTTGCTACCGACTATCACAGTTCAAATTTTAAAATAGACTATAAGTAGACTGCAACGTACTGTTTAACAGAGCATTTGGGTTAACTTTGACATTTATGCGAATGCCTGGTACTTATTTTGTTAATATTGGTGTCTTGATTCATTTACGTTTCCGATTTTTGAATATCGGTGAACTAGATATGTCTCTTGCTAACGTGTTATTTTACTAGTATAGCTCGAGCTGTTCAATCTCGATTACAATAAGATACTCACATATATAAACAGCACACTACACAGAAAATAAACGTGTCTCTGCATCCTGATATCAATCCTGCAGAAAATAAAAGATCTTGAATGAGGACCATAATATTTTTCACGCCTTCACGGATTCAAAGAGCGAGACTTAAGTATGCTGTTTAGTACGACGGCGGCGTCAACAATGTAATAGTTCGAAATCGGGTCAGTGTATGGAGAACCACTGTTAGTAGGTCAATGATATTTGGTTTGCAGTTGTCAGCATTTGCACATCTGAGTTCCATGGAAAGTATTTGACGCCGCCCCCTTAGTCATGGTTTATTGACTTTGAAATGCTTGGTTACTTAGAACGTCATAGTTAATGACTACGTCAGTTCAAAGTTAGGTCAATGATATTTGCTGAACAACTATTAGATTTGGCACATCTCATTTCCATCGAGATTATATATCTACCATCACCTTAGTCTTTGTCGATTGACTTTTCATGTTTTGCATACTTTTTATTTTAGATTTTGAGATGGTATCATTTTCAGTGAAACCACTTATGTTAAAACAATGATAGTATTAATAGACCTTTTCAACATCTCTCGACACCGACTAATGACACCTACAGTTTACAGGTAAAATAGATGGGTCGTCTCAAAGACAAAAAATGTCATGATTATCAATACGTAACATATTGGATTGGCGGTTATATACTGTCTTGACTATATAGCTTCAGAATATATATCAACCAAATAAATAAATAAATATATGTCTCTGTCATATAATATTCTTATTTTGTATATATTTACACGACATTTCATGTTCAATTGATTAAAACAAATACAGCACCCATTCTGCATCCTGATCCGCTTTCTCTTCAATTTCATGATTATGTGAGTCTTAAACGTTTTACCGAATATTTTCCGCATGTAAATAACGATTAATTTCTTGGTCCAAAATCTATGAAAAATAATTACTGGACGGTCCGTACGTCCGTATCACACTTGTAAACACGACCAAATTGGTATTTTTCAACCGATCTTCACCTTAGTTGATGTACATATTCAATTTCTGGAGGGATAATTACATAGTAATTTTGAAGGTCTAAGGAAAATATCACATCTATTTTTTTTTTTATCAACGGCGGATTTCTCCGCTTCAAGATATTTTGTTAGAGATGATGTTTTTCATGATAAATTTTGAAAAAAAATAAATTAATTGACTTTTCGTTTTAATGTAACAACATCTTAAGCAGTTCATTTTTTTTACATATCTGCGTATGGAATTTATATTTCAAGTTGTTAGTTAATACTATAGAGCTTGTTGACATTGCAAAATCAATATGGACAGTGCTAAGCAGGGGTTTGGAGACCGACGGCTGATGTCCCGTAAACAACATACCTTGTCCCTTCGTTATTTCTTTATATCCAATTTCCGGAACAAAGTTTTGTACCTTTTTCAAGTTTTTTCGTACTTAAATTATTTTTTGTATCTCATCCATTACCATACATAAGGGAGTTTTTCAATCAAAATAGGGAGAAATAATCCGCTGCATTTCCTGAAGGACTGTGTTCTCCTTAGAGACAAAGTTTATCCAAATCTTCATCCTTTAGTTACACCATTTACAACACCTCAAATTATCCGTAAGCCATAACATTTGAGAGAAAGAGCAGAAAATGTAATCGCGTGATTGGTGAATACAGAATTCAAGTGGAACACCAAATTGGTGAATTGAAAATATACAAAGTATTCAGTACATATTGGAGGCACACAAGGCCAAAACTAACAGACATTGTTGAAACATGTGACGCCCAGGTCAACAGACATAAAATATTGTTTAATTAAATATCAACTACAATTAAACATTCTTAAGTTTGTTCTTTTCATTTTCCAAATACCACCAGGACAGCTAGAAGTTCAATGTCTAAAAAGATGAAATGTGACTTGAAGTCCATCATTTTCTTTATAATCAATTACAAAAAATCCATGTTAATTGGACTCTATGGGAAAGTTCTATCATTGTCAATAATAGCAGTAAAATCAATAATGATTTCATTTTTATTTTTTTATTTTTAAGACGACCCATCACATTTAACCTGTCATAGTCGTTCTCGACTGTAGGTGTCGAGAGATGTTGAAAAGGTCTAATAATAGCATTTGCAAGTCTTTTTGTTCCAGTACATTGAGTCATGAAACTTTGAATGTTTTACATTGTTTAGATGTTCGGGTATTTCCATTTGCATTCAACATTAAAAATTGCAGTACTATAACAAAAAGCCGAGACTTACATTTTTCTTTGTTGCAGCAGCTTGTATTTTATGAGTCGTTAAATTAGCCGGTAGGCTCAAAAGATGATTTTGACTATGGGTTTATAAGAGGTCTGATATGAAAAATGACATGTTATGTTCTTTTTATCATATACCTCAACAGGAGACATACAGACAACAATTATTTTTAAAACTATGAAAAATGCTTTTGTTGTAATATTTGTTTTGCATTTTATATAATTTATTTTCCTGATTCTTAATAATTTTTCTTATCAAACTTTGTTGTGTTTCTATGCACACAAACATGTACCATTGAGGTATATTTTCCGGAATTCACTTAATGACGTCGAAATGGCATGCGATAATGCTACAGCAAAGCATGCGATAATAACCGGAAACAGTTGTTATAAACCGGAAGCAGTTGATAACAATCGTCATATCACAAGGGTAAGGTTATGTTCTTCAAATTCAATGAATAAGTATATGCACAAACAGGTTTTATCATGGGGTACAATTATACCCTTATCATATACTTTTAGAAAAGAAATAGCATAATTGTACCCCATGATAAAACTAATTTGTACATTTTTAAATATTTATTTAAATTAAAGAATTGCATCAGCCGTGCGGTATGACTTTTGTTATCAATTGCTTCCGGTTTATATATCAACTAGTTCCGGTTTATAACAACTGGTTCCGGTTAATATCAACTGCTTCCGTTTGATATCAACTGCATCTGGTTGTTATCGAATGCTCTTCTGTAACGTTATCGAACGACACATTTCGACGTCATTCAGCAAATAACGAAAAATACACCTATTAAAAAATTAATAATAAAAAAAATTAATCAGGAATATATTACTACAAATGTTTTTTTTCAAAGTTTAAACAATATTTTTTTTTCTGTATGTCTTCTGTAGAAGTATATTATGACAAGAATAACATACCATCGTCTTTTTATATGACTTGTCTTTATCAGCCAATGCTCAAAATCAACCCTTTTTCCTGTCAGCTTTAGACCTGATACATTGACTTAGGAATGATGTATATGTGCGGTCTTATATGAAAAATATCAGGTTATAATCTATAGAATGCATGTACCCTACTTTTCATTCTTTTTTTCCAACATCATAAATTTGAATTATTTATGACGGTGGTAACCAGAGAAAACGTATCAAATAATAATTAAACATCGTAGAGTTTTAACTTTTCATATAACTACAAACAAATTTTTAAGACTACACACATAGGTTCTTGAATCTTTCTCTATCATACTGACTTTGACAAAAGTGTTTCGCTAAGTAGCTCAAACGAATTTGGAAGAAGGGTTTTACTCAAATTTACAAACCTGCTCGTGTATTTTTTATTGTTATTCAACGCAAAATAATTATCTAAGAAACCTGGGACGATCTCATTTCACAAAGGATTTCTATTGTCTACTTATTGTACCTCAAACTTATTTACCCGATGTAGGTCTTTAAGTTGAGGTTCAATTTACTTAAAGTTAATCGGGCATGACTAATTAGATACGCCCTCTTAAAATCAAGGGGTCCGCAATAGGATCGGGAAAAAACACCCAGCAAAATACCTTAATTTACAATTTAAGAATTTGTTTGATTCAAAGAGCTTTTGGTTGCTTAAATATCTCCGATCAATAATGAGGCGGTATTTTGTGGAAATAATATCCTGTCCCGAAGCGGGAGATGCTGGCTGCAATAGGAATTTATTTATAAAAAAAGTCCATATCTCATTTACTTATAGAAGCCGTTATTGATCGTAAATTCATGACGTTTTGTTTATTGCTTTCGCTTACCGCGGAGAAAAAAATTGAGAAGAAGTGCTAATAGCTTAACTTTCGAGTTTTATCATTATGGTTCAAATCTTTTCTATTACGGCATACGTTTTACCTCTAGCGAACGCTCTGCTTTATTGTAAAAAGTGTCACTCTAAATTTGTTAGCATTTGATTCCGATTGATCCACTTTGAATCTAGTCGTGAATATGCATGACATATTTGCCACTGGACACAAAGGAGCAATAAATTAATCAGCTTCACTTAGTGATGTATAATCATTTGTCCTCAGTTGGTTATAGTCTCAAACAGTTTTTCCATTTTTTATATTATTATTTACATTTGAATTTTTATGCGTAAATCTTAACATTTCTTCCATCAATTTTTCTCTTTGCATTTAATCTTTTTTTTAACATTAAAAAACGTTGTCGTAGTACACATCAGGTTTTACATTGTATAATTTCCAGCAAAACTAATAGGGGAGGGACTAGAACAGAAAAACAATCTTCACTGAGTGGCTATAACTCAAATATTGAAGCGTACCATGACGGCTGTCTCGTCTAGGTGACAACATTTGCTGTTTCAAGTTTATTTATATCTCAGACTGGTATAATAGTTGTTATAAAAGCAACAACAAAAAAAAAATGATAAAAAAAGGTTGACAACAATTTATAAAAAGATTCAACTTATTTTGGGCGTTTCATTTTTTTTATATTGTCTACTATTGTTCTAGCAAAAGTCACAAAAAATGTTATTAAAATCAGTCATGCGACTTATTTGAAAACATTTAGCTGACCTTTCTTGTTGCTTACACATTTCAATCATTCAACTCGTGCGTAGATCGTCTTTCCCTCTAATGTTTAATTTTAAAGATAGCGTGAAATTCTCACTGCACCAGGCATCGTATATACATTCCTATTGATTTTGATCGGACAAAGCTGCGTATTTATATAACCAATAAGCTAAACGAACGCACCCATTTATCAAGGGTATACTGTGGGACAGGAGAGGTCCAGAGATGTCAATATTTCAATATTTCTATACCCAATCGAATCATTTCATTTGCGGATCCAGGAGGGGGGTCCGGGCGTTGGAACATCCCTTTTTTGGCCGATCAATGCATTTGAATGGGGGGGACATATAGTTGGAACCCCCCTTTTTTGTCCTGGGTTGGGAACCCCTCTTTAATAAAAAGGAGATAAAGGTAAAAATTAATGCAACAGCAACCTAAAGACACAGATAAACAAAAATATTTAGAGTCAACATTCGGTTTTTTTTTATAGAAAGACGCGTATACAGAATGATAAGCTCAAAACCGACCCCAGACTAAATAATAGGTATACTGAGTTAATTCAATAATATTTTCCGTCAAATATTATATATATCCGAAAAGGCACATTTGATTTAATATTATTTACCGTCAAAGATATCCCAACAATCACAAGTGTTTGGTTGAAAAATTTCACCTGCCATATTTTAATTTTGATCGGTGAAAATTTAAGAAGTTGTAATATAAACCAGTAAAAGAAAACTACTTCATTGTATAATAAAACGGTAAAATAAATAATGATAATGGATGACGACCAGCGGCAAATAAAATTAATATTCAGGACGATTAGATGTAAATATAAGAGTATTAAGAGTATTAACCTCGTTTTTTACCAGACTGACAAACTGATTCGTTTTTTTTTATCGTGTAAGTTAACAAGATATTAGTTCGCAGGAAGAAAAGTCACCCGACCCGGACACATTTTCGACTCTGAGTCGGCCAGTCTTTAACGTCTTTGTTTGACCCGTTCGGGATTCGAACAAATGACCTCCCGCTCTCGAGGCGAACGCCCCCACACGAGACCAACCAGGAGACCGGTAGAGATTGGTAGTACAGAATATCATACCAAAAACTAAAGCACAATACACAATACAGTTTCACAGAATTATCACAGTTACTAAAGCGAACTTAAAGTATCTAACCTAACTTAGATGCTTGAAATGATTTTGTAAACTACACGTAAACATGGATGATCGACTTCAGGGTAGATTGATTGTATGGATCAACGCTCCTGGCAAATTAAAAACTCTTACACCTAATATTCGAGTGGTCCAAATATTGCCAGCTGTTTCAAGTCTAAATTTCTGTCCTTATTCAATATACCCTCATTTTCCAGTGGTATTTTAAAGTTTCACGTCCAACCTCACTGTCGACCTCCTATTGTACGACCTATTGTATTTAAAATGTATGTGTTATAGTCATGAACATGCATGAAATATTTGCTACTGGACGTAAAGCAACCAACAATCAATCAACTTAATAGCTTTCTCTGTACTAGTACTTAGCACACAAAGACAAGATCTTGTAAAATGCTATAATTTACAATTTCCATTTAAAAAAAATCGGGAAGGGAGGGGGTCTCTTCAGTTTATCACATTACTGACTGCTTATTAAAAAGTTTTAAATATTTTTTTACTATGGTTCTTATCTTTTGTTTTAATACGATTTAGAACATATGATTTTTTTTGTCAGGCAAGGATAAAACTAAGAAAGATAAACAAATTTTCAGGTGTTAGACATGAAAAGGGAATAACGGGCGACTAGAGTTTGTTTTCATATAATGCATTGAACTTGCAAACATATCTCACCTCACACGTTTTAATCGGGCCAGTGAAACCTAGTTTAATACGGTTTTATTCATTGAACATGTTGAAGTTTGCATGCATAATTTTTTTTTTTAAACACAAATAAAGCAAGAACTATTTAATAATTAATTGGACTGAATAGACACAACTATTCATTTTGTATTCGCATGTAACGTAATGTAGGAAAATTACCAAATCAGAAACAAAAGGAACATTTACCGGATGAATATTGTGAAGGACCTTATGCATCTAGGTCTGTCCGATTAGATGTTCTGAAACAAGCTGTTTAAAAAGCTAATTGTTAGAAGAGTTTACTTACTGTTTTCTAAGGTCTGATCTTTACGAATCTATTTCATGATTACTGACAGATCAAAAACATCAAGTATATATAGCATGAAGTTTTGGGCATAATATTCATTGGTCAGTTATAAATGAGGTCTGCATGGGGTTTTGATTGCCTGATTTATTAAATAAGAAATCGTTATTTTGAAAAGTTGGCTGAAAAAATATAAATTTACCCCTTAATTTTGTAAAACTATCATTTTGTATTATTTAGATGCTATTTTTTTTTTATCATAAATAGATAATTATGATGTAATTCTATTAAATCGGTCCGTTTGCATTTCAATTTGGTAACTGTTAATTGTATATATCAGTCTGAGTACAGTTTAACTATCATTTAAGTTGAACATACTTAGACTCGTCCAGTTCAGGGGAATTAGGTTTCAGCAAGTGCTTTTTATGTACTTTTCTTATATTTTTGACGGTTTGTAAGTCAGTAAAAGTTCAATGATTAAGTTAATATTGACATTAAAAGACCTCCTCACAAAAAGGGCTGTTCAAATCCCCTCGCCCTTCGGGCTCGGAGATCTGAACGACCCTTTTTGTTCGGAGGTCTTTTAATATCAATATTAACTTATCATTGAACTTTTACTATTACATACGTTATATATCTTTTGGTATTTAGAACACTTTTAATTGCCTTTTGATAAGTGACATGCCAATTTGAATTTTCTTGGAGCTCGGTAATTTTGTGATTTTCAAAAATCCTCCATGATAAGAAAATAGTACAAAATCATTTGTTTATCCTCATATTTCCTGGCAAAAAAAAAAAAGATGCAGGTGTGACGACTCACGGAAGAACATAACTACGTGTCCGATGCTTGGGTCTGATACTACTGAACCCCTTTACACCCTAAATCTTATTATTCGTGAAAAAAAATCCCTAGGTTAATACTTTTATCCGTACTAGTTGCCTAAGGTATACCACTTTGTTATTAGATTAGAATATTTTAATTGCATTGACATAGAAAAATAATTCATTTTCTAATCTCACTGACAATGACAAAGTTTTATATACACTTAACCCATCAATACCAAAACAAGTGAATAAATTGGGATCCTTTATGAAAAAGTGAATGGAACTGAGGTCAGGGGATCCTATAATATTTACCTGAATTTGTATATATATATATTGAGTAACTTAGTTATTGTCTTCATTTGTTTTTGTAGTTATATGTCACAAACTGTAAAGTTTATATAGCAATAAAACTTTGAACTGAACTGAGTTGTTATAAAACTAAAGTATCTTTATACCTAATTGGCGACTTCTGAACTTCGAATAAGACCTGACAAGGATCTTTTTGAAATTATGATTTATTGTCAACTTTTTAATTACATATTTTAGAAAGACGATTGATATATAATCCCTTCAACATAAGCAAGGTTTTAAAAGTTTGATTATTATTTTTTATAGAAGTTCTGAATAAACACTTTTATAGAGTCTTGGTATATATTGGTGCATCCAATTTTTATTTTGTGTGTTTCTTATAATAACTGTTTCAGTTACTTATAAGTTAGTCGATATTTTTGCTTTTAAATCAAATATATAGTTTTACATACCGACTAATGCAAAGTTATTCCTCTACTTACTGACTAAATAACTGGTGTGGATTTGCATGCACACCTAAGGTTTTTATAGGAGATAGTAAAGAGGCGTGTACCTTTTAATGAATAATTCATATCTTTTTTTACGTCACACTGAATCCTTGAAATAATAAGATTTTTAAAAAATGTCGATTTTTACAGTTATAAACAACTTAATCACTTACTTTTGTGATAACATATCTGGTTAAAGGTATCATCAAAATTTATCAGGTATCAAACCGAAGACTTATCTCATTTTAACGGTTATACACTTTAATAAACGTTCACATATACAATTGTGCTTTATAATATTTTAGATTATGAATACCTATTTTGATACAGTCTCTTGAAATAAGAGACCCAATGGTATATTTAACCACAATAGTTGTCTGATTCAACTCTAAATCATTGTGTTGCCTATTTAACATTTTCTATCATTTTATGCAGCAACTAATAAAAAAGTATTCACAGTACGTAAGTTTACATTATCACACACAATTTAATGAAGAAACAAACGCACATGATTTTTTTTTATACCATCTGTTTTGCCTACACATTCATGGACAACAATTTAAAGCAGGTTACTTTTTTTTCATTGAATCGTAAAAAAGCGTTGCGATAGAGTTTATGAAAAAAGTAAAGCTCCGTTTTATGAATAAAGAATTTATTACAAATTTGGCCAAGTAATGCACAAAATCGACCTCATATAATATTGATTTGGCTATTATCAAAATGATAAGGTCTGTCTTGTTCTTAAAGCTTTTCAACTGTTTCTGTTTTTTTTTTTAAATCTATGGCATTCATATAATTTAACATTACTAATAATGGCAGATAAAAGAGTGCTTTCGGACGCATGAAATGTACTAAATGTTGCTTTAAAAAAAAAAATCTTACAGCAAGAGTCATTTCCTCTGCTAGTGGCGTAACAGTACCCGAGCATATCATTAGCTCATTAGTCATTTCTGCGATTAAGGACAAACAACAGCAAAAAAAGAAAATCATAGGATTGAACTGAAGATTTCAGAACATTCACATGGGAGGAACTATGATTCAATAGAAACAAATTTCCATTGACTTCCATGGTAAATTTGTTAGTACCAAAAAACATAAAGTCTACAAAAACATATCAAATTAGATAAAAAAAAAACATTTATTTAGAAAGTAATCACATGTTGATTCTCAATTTTTAAATGATTTTGTATATAGATCTGCAAAACATATGTTTAACATGTTTAACACAAAACACAACTTAGTTCGTGGGTTCTGAGAGGATAACCTATATTGTAAAAATTCCCTCAAAAAATAGTTTTTAGTTTTTTCTTTAAAATAAGGAAACATGTCATCAACTAAATACTTTAAAAGTCATTGATTGTGTCAACTGACAGTTGGCGTTTCCCTGATTACATAGCCTACATTAGAGTTTAATAAAAATATATGGTTTCATTGTTTTCCCCTTTAAAAAGATGTAAAACCCAAGTAAAAATCTTAATATGTGTGTACTGCTGGAAAGCCGCTTTTAAGTTATCACTTGCAAAATGAGTAATATCATTCGGATATTCATAGTAAAACATGCTTAAATTTTTTGTGTTTTTTATTTAATATAATTCGGGATGCAAATGATAACCAGGAATGGAACATGCAATCTTGGCAAACTACTACTGTATTCACGCATATATACTTACAAACTTGATTTATAATTGTAAACGGAATATTGTCAGATTATAATTATCCTTTTTGTGCGTAGTACATTTAAACAAACTTATGTATTTCAAGGCTGTGTTGGAGGACGTCACGATTTCTGTTACTTTTGATAAAACCTTCGCCATGATAACATTAAAAGGCATACATATATACATACATCCTATCGCATCCAAACGAAGATGTAACTTGTGTAAGGTGTAATAAAATAAGAAAGGTGTAACGTAGGACAAAGGGCAAAGTCAGTATTGATCTTTATGCAAATAATGATTTTTGAAAAATTAAAACTACAGTTAAATTATTTTTGATCGTATCACTACTGCCGATAATATTTTTGACGTTTTACAAATAATGACATTTCATCTAAAATTAATATCACCTAAAAATATCCGAATCTTTTGAGAAATACTATCAGCTTTTTGAGATAAAGTCGAACAAGTGATAAATCTTATCTGAATTGCACAACAAATAAAAAAACTTCAGTTGAAAAATGTAATTAAAGACGGCTACAAATCCGAAGTTGGTCCTATTGTTAGTTTTTATATTTATGATGCATTTTTAAATGTTAAAAAACCCACTTTTTTAGGTAAAGTTGTTTTCGCATTAAAGTATTACTTAATGGAAACACTTATACTGCAAAGGTATAACAACACACAAATTTGTTTCTAGGTAGGTGGATATGTCTCCATGCGGACTGTTAGTTTGTGAATTTACACGTTATAAATCTGTCTAGTACAAACCAGGGTTATATTCATATCTCATTAACATCTGCATTTGCCCGAAAATGCATTTTATTTACCGCATGACTTTAAACAGCCATCCACCAACGTCATCATCAAGATACCAAAGTCTTGCAATGCTTGTTTTTAACATTCGTTTTGCTATGAAATAATATGTTGCATAAGTACAAGATTTAAATAATTACGTATACAAACAGCAGAAATTATTAGACTTCGTTCTTATATTAGTGTTGTTATATTTTTTTTTTATGGTAATCAAATAAACACGTTTGCTTGGAAATCGTTTGACTTAATCACATAAACTGCATTGAGTAGAACATGAACAGGCTTATTCAACTGCTGTTAAAACATAAAAGAAAAATATTTATGATTCATATAAAGAACCACAGATAACTATTCTCACAGACGAGTTCTGTTTTATTCAATGCAGTAATTTGTGAAAACGATGTGTTGTATGTCTATCTGCAAATCATAACAGATCTAGAGTCATGCTATTATACATATGCGAGAAAGAGTAATCGTACCAAATCCGACTTGATGTGGTGTCGGATTCAAATATTCTAAATGTCACAGGAAATCCTCTTTTGTCTAAAATAGTGGCTCTGGAATAAACAAATGTGGAAAACAAAATTAAGCTTTTAATTATTTATTGACATCTGACATCCATAAACTTTAAATCAGATGACTCTTAAAACATCTGTTAATAGATTGAAACGCTTTATGCATGTTCAAACATTTGTCACAACTCTCAGGAATCTGTAGGTGTCATGTTGTAAGACAAAATTCAAGATTTCTTTTCCGTCAAAATACACTTGTTTTTAAAAGGCAGTCCAAGTGCCCAACCCTTTATCTTGTTTTCATAATTTGCATAAATATCAATACTGACTTTGCCCTTTGTCCCACGTTGCACCATTCTCATTTTATTACACCTTACACAAGTTACATCTTCGTTTGGATGCGATAGGATGTATGTATACATGTATGCCTTTTTATGTTATCATGGCAAAGGTTTTCTCAAAAGAAATCGTGAAGTCCTCTAAAACAGTTTTGAGAAACATAAGTTTGTTTAAATGTGCGACGCAAAAAAAGGTTAATTATAATCTGACAAAATTTCAGATAACAATTATAAGTCAAGTTGTAAGAACATATGCGTGAATACAGTGGTAGTTTGCTAAAATTGCATCCCGAATTATGTTAAAAATAAAAATAAAAAAAAACCATTTAAGCATATTTTACTATGAAGGCAGTCCAAGTGCTCAACCCTTTATCTTACATGTTTTAACCGTCGACTTGCAGAACCTTGATATTTTATTTATTGCATGTTAATGGCTTCTTTTCCAAAATATACACGTGCTAGTTGTCACTAGACGTTTAGCTATCATTTATCAATCAATATTTTGTAATAAAATTGACTCTATTTATTTTGTTAGAATTATCACCAATGTCAAAATTAAGGTTTGCCTTCTAAATAGAGACACTGGTACTTAGATAACCTATTAATATCATCAATATGATAACCTTTAGATTAAGAAAGCTTACTGTTCAATTTATGAAAATGTTTCAATATTTTCAGAAAATGTAGTGATACAAGTATGAAAATTTATACGTGTATTCTACTTACATGTATATAATCTATCTATTCATACAGCACGCACATTAACGTTAACTGTTATGTGAAAAAAAAAATATAAATTCAAAATAAATATCATATCCGTACTTATGTATCAAAAGCCAGATTAAAAACAAAACAAACAGTTTTCTGAAATGATCGTTGTCGTTGGTGGCAGGTTATGTGACATTTACGACTTAACCACACATTGAAAAACGGTATTTGTAATATTCAAACTGAACGGTGAACACCTAGCCATCAAAATATCATCGTAACATATACAACAAATTACATTTAGGATAGTTTGAAATAATCCATTAAATTAATGATGAAAACGTTAAAAAATAATTAAATTCAAACCTAGATAATAACCAACACCTCTTTACTATATGTTTATCGACCAATGATATACTGCACGTATATCATTGGTCGATAAACATATAGTGCGTCTTTTATTTTACATTTGGGTATTATATGATATGTATTTCATGAAGAAGACTATTGTACTTGCAGCTTTGTTTTTAAGTATGTAATGCAGGTAATTATGGTAATGTTGAAGGCTACTCCTCTTCATTGTATTACCTTTATTTGTTTTGACCATTCAATTTAGGATAATTTGCTGAAGGGACCCATCTCAAACATGTTTTGTAATTTGAAATTTTGAAGACGACAACAAATCTCATGTTGTGTGTGCTAGATGTTTATCTAATGTGTTATTGCAAGGCTTTTTATTTATTGTTAATGGCTTCTTTTCCAAAATATACACGTGCTAGTTGTCACTAGACGTTTAGCAATCATTTATCAATCAATATTTTGTAATACTATTGACTCTATTTATTTTGATAGAATTATCATCAATGTCGAAATTAAGGGTTGCCTTCTAAATAGAGACACTGGTACTTAGATAACAAATAAATATCATCAATATGATAACCTTTAGATTAAGAAAGCTTACTGTTCAATTTATTAAAATGTTTCAATATTTTCAGAAAATGTAGTGATACAAGTATGAAAATTTATACGTGTATTCTACTTACATGTATATAATCTATCTATTCATACAGCACGCACATAAACGTTAACTGTTGTGTGAAAAAAAAAATATAAATTCAAAATAAATATCATATCCGTACTTATGTATCAAAAACCAGATTAAAAAGAAAATAAACAGTTTTCTGAAATGATCGTTGTCGTTGGTGGCAGGTTATGTAATATTCACGACTTAACCACACATTGAAAAAAGTTTTTTGTATTATTCAAACTGAACGTTGAACAACTAGCCATCAAAATATCATCGTAACATATACAACAATTTACATTTAGGATAGTTTGAAATAATCCATTGAATTAATGATGAAAACGTTAAAGAATAATCAAATTCAAACCTAAATAATAACCAACACCTTTTTACTATATGTTTATCGACCAATGATATACTGCACGTATATATCTGATCGATAAACATATAGTGCGTCTTTTATTCTATATTTGAGTATTATATGATATGTATATCATAAAGAAGACTATTGTACTTGCAGCTTTGTTTTTAAGTATGTAATGCAGGTAATTATGGTAATGTTGAAGGCTACTCCTCTTCATTGTATTACCTTTATTTGTTTTGACCATTCAATTTAGGATAATTTGCTGAAGGGACCCATCTCAAACATGTTTTGTAATTTGAAATTTTGAAGACGACAACAAATCCCATGTTGTGTGTGTTAGATGTTTATCTAATGTGTTATTGCAAGGCTTTTTTTATTGTAAGGAATATGCTATAGAGATTTTAGTAATTTTAAACCCTGATTATTGGTGGTTTATTGTACATGTGTAATACATTTGTATGTGCATAATCGTGTATGGATCTTCTGTGTGTCTGATGTTAACACCGAATTTATTTTATTTATTACATGAATGCATATTGATGTTATTGATAACGTCCTGTGTATCACTACAATTTAGTTGTCATAAAAGATTATAAAAACCACTTTTGTCACTTGTTTTTACCTTTTCACATCTATATCCACAAACAAAAAGACCAAAACTAATTTCATGCGATACAATTAGAATTATGACAATGTTTGCTGTAATGAGGCAAACAACTGTCATATGGAGTTCAGTATCATTGGATTAAACTTCTTGTGTTAAAAATATTGTGACTCATTATAACTTGAAACATAAGATTTTGTAAATTTAATACATGTACAATTTTGTTACATTATTTATAGATTTTTTTTTTGTTTTTTCGCTATTAAACGAGGATGGTCCATGCTACCGAAAAGATATGTGAATAAACTTATCATAGATACCAGGATTATTTTTTTGTAAATATGCCACAAAAAACTAATCCGTGACGCCCTCATCCGAAACAGTTAATAAGGCCCAAACACAGTACGAAGTTGAAGAGCATTGAGGACCAAAATTCGTAAATGTTTTGCCAAGTACAGCTAAAGCAATCTATTCATAAGGTAGAAAAACTTCAGTATTTCAAAAATTCAAAAGATTTGTAAACAATTAATGATAGATGCAATGACAATCATTACAAGAGGGTACAATCAGCATATGTTTTGTAAGCAGGTTGAACGCATTGCAGACAGCTGTAGGTGGCTAATTAGCATGGACGTTATCGTTGGAGATGGCAATGTAACTTCTGCATTATCCGATGTTCTTGAGGAGTGGCAATCTGAACATTCAGAAGTTCTTAACTAGCATAAAAGGTCGATTATGTTTAATTATGACACCAATACTATTGAATCGAGTATATTTAAAGTTGTCTTTTTGATGGAATCCATCTGGTTATAGGGAGAAAAATAAATGAATAACAGACAAGTAAAAATCTTTATTGAATCAAATTTCAGTTCTTTTGTAACTCATCATAGATACTATGATTTAAATAACGTATGTCAATACTTTTGATCTTTGAAATATAATTATTATAAATCTGAGCCCTAATCATATTTGTCAGACCCAAGATATTCCTTTGTTATAGAGGCATCAAAATTGCGGCATTGTCTTATAGATTGTACTGTCAATTTAATAATAACAGACTCCCGGTGTCCTTGCACTCCATTTGTGTTGGGATTGGAAATGCCTTTGTAAATATTGGTGTAAATAAGTTAGTGACACATCTCCATTAATCCCGAAAAGGAGTGTGAACAGTTTCCACTGTACCCTCGCAGATATCGAGGGGTACTCTGAATAACGGAGGAATCTACCAGTACATACATAATGTCATATACTGTACGATAGATATCTAAGTGGGTAGGTTAAAATAATATACTGGCGGACGAACATACTGATTTCCAGCAAAAATGGAGTACAAATCTTTAATAAACTACTTTTACGAATGTTACAGATAATTGAAAACATCTTTGTTAATCAAACTTGTTATGTCTGCTGATTTTAAAAATCCTTCGAAATAGTACAGAATTTTTTTTTATAAATATATGGTATCAACTTAATAGTATGGGTATACGTTCTGCTATTAAGTCACTTAATACAACACAGACTGGCTTAATATAAATTGGTCAGCTTATATATTGATGATTTAGTTACATGTACATTTCTTAAGTCTTTTGACTGCAAAAAAGAAATATATGATGAAAATAGTGTATTTTATTGATCATGCTGATGACGCAGTAGTAATGGCAATCAATGAAAAAAAGCTACCACTTCACTTTTGCTAAATGCTTTATCTTCATGGTGTATAGACAATTAGTACACATAACAGTATATCTAGTTATAATGTAATTTTGAATTGTAATAATCATATTATTAAGTTTTCTAGAAATTATACTTATCTTGGTCTCGTTTGAAGCATTTTGACTTTTATAACAAAGAAATATTATTCGCGTATATCATCCAGACTTTCACGAGTAAAATATAAACAAAAATGCCTGAAAAACTGGAGACTTTAGTACAAGAAATATTTTTGAAATGCAGTGGAAAAGTTTTATTTGTTTGTGGTGAACATGGTGAGGATTAAATATAATTATATCAAATTAGTTAAATGCATCAGTATATAAAAAAGAAGATGTGGTATGAAATAAGGTAGTTTATATTGCACTAAAACTTGTTCAGAAGTACTTAAAACATGTCATTAAACCTTATTGACGAGAACATTTATTGCTTTAAAAGTTAAAAGGGCGAAAGATACCAGAGTGATTTTCAGACTCATAGATCAAAAATAAACTGACAACACTATTGTTACAAAAAAGAAAAAGACAAACAAACATTATCTCATCACAACTCCGGTAAGTATATTTAGAACATTTGCCTCATCATTCGACGATTTCAACAACTTTAAATTGATATCTTTGTAAAGTTCTTAAAAGCAATAGTTAATCATAATCATAAAGAAAACTGCCATTTCAAATTGTGTCTACCCAACAGGTGTCAAGTCAAATTGTCATAGGTTATCTATTTTGATCGTTCAAATTTCAAATTAACATACAGGTGCATTTTCATTTTGTAAATCTTCCCTGTATCTGTGTTTTCAACCCTTAATGGAGGAAATAATTGATATTGTGATCTGGGCTCAAGCATCGTTGAGATGTGACAAATAAATGGCAAAATAAACCATGTGAAAAAATATCTTGTAAACAATGAAGTAATATATAAGAAATGTTGTTCAATATATATCATAGTTACAAATAAGTCAATAAAATAATTTCTATAACACTAAGTTTATATACTATTATAAGTATAAAGATAAAAGAAGATGTGGTATGATAGCCAATAAGACAACTCTCCACAAGAGATCAAACACGACACATAAATTAACATTTGTAGATCACCGTACGGCATTCAACAATGAGCAAATCCCATACCGCAAAGTCAGCTATAAAAGGCCACAAAATGACAAGGTAAAACAATCCAAACGAGAAAACAATCGGCTTTATTTCTATAAAACAAATGAACGAAAAACAAATATGTAACACATAAACAAACGACAACCACTGAATAACAGACTCCTGACTTAGGACAGGCACACACATAACTATATTTTGTCTTATTTCACAAGTATTTTAACCAAATTTAATGTTGTTTTATCCCCATGCATGTCTTTTTTGGTCGATTCTGATTTTTAACACTAATGTCTTCTTTGTTTTTTTTTTTATATATGAATTAGACAATATACAACCATGATAAATAAATTCTAAAACTAAACATGGTATTTTCTGAAAAGACAAATACAATTTTAACTGGAAAATAAATTTCATTAATATGATAACGCTATTGATGGATCTAAATATTTACTTAATGAAAAAATCTTTATAGATAAATTTTGATAAATAACCTTATTTTTGTCTTTATTTAAGTCATTCTTAGTTAATCTTTTCAGGTCATGTTAAAAATTGCTATGACATATGACTTATATCATGAACGTCATGAAAACTTTTCTAATAAATTTATCATTTGGCAGCTAGCTTGTTACCCAATTATACACATGCCTATGTCAGCGTATTTACCTTTCTCGTTAGAGAAGAAGGCTTAAAATGAGTTGCAGCAAATATATTTGTATTCAGATTTACCAAACGATCATTTTTTTTGTTTCATAAGATTTTGTGGAAGTGTAGTGTAAAGAGTAGATAATTCAAAACTGTCAATAGAATTAAAAGGACAATCAAAAGCATTTAATTTATCTAAAACATCCAAAGAATTGTTTTACACTCCAAAACTCTATTTTCATGCTTTTTATTACAATAGTTTATGACAAGCTCTATGAAAGTAGTTGTTTTGTAATGTTTGTACCAAATAAGGAATATGACAGTTCTTTTTGTATATGACCTATGAATAGGATGACCGGTGAAACTTTGATCCCGACACAAGAAAATGATATGCTCATTAACATTACTGAAAAGACTCTTACGGACCTTTTAGGAGTAAAAACAAGATTTCGTCGACATGTAGAACAAAACAATAGTTAATAAAATATAATAAAGAAACAAAAATACTGAACAACACAAAACAGATCCGGAGGGTAAAGAAGATTCATGTAAAGTAAACATTTGGCATGGTTATTTATCTTGTCTTTTATTTAATCTCATATTGTATCTAAAAAATCAATACCATTATGACCCTTTTCAAAGAAAAGACTTAGATACTTTATTTTGTTATATTATATTTCATTTATTTTAAATTGATCAAAATAAATGACACTTTTTGGAATTTTGGATCCTCAATGCTTTTCAACTTTGTATTTGTTTGGCTTAATAACTATTTTGGTATGAGCGTCACTGATGAGTCTTATGTAGACGAAACGCGCGTCTGGCGTACTAAATTATAATCCTGGTACCTTTGATAACTATTTACACCACTCGGTCGATGCCTCTGCTATTGGACGTTTCGTCCCCGAGGGTATCACCAGCCCAGTAGTCAGCACTTCGGTGTTGACATGAATATCAATTATGTGGTCATTTTTATAAATTTCCGGTTTATAAAACTTTGAATTTTTCGAAAAACTAAGGATTTTCTTATCCCATGCATAGATTACCTTAGCCGTATTTGGCACAACTTTTTGGAATTTTGGATCCTCAATGCTCTTCAACTTTTTATTTGTTGGGCTTAATAACTATTTTGAGATGAGCGTCACTGATGAGTCTTATGTAGACGAAATGCGCGTCTGGCGTACTAAATTATAATCCTGGTACCTTTGATAACTATTTACACCACTGGGTCGATGCCTCTGCTGGTGGACGTTTCGTCCCCGAATGTATCACCAGCCCAGTAGTCAGCACTTCGGTGTTGACATGAATATCAATTATGTAGTCATTTTTATAAATTTCTTGTTTATAAAACTTTAAATTTTTCGAAAAACTAAGGTTTTTTTTTATCCCCGGCATATATTACCTTAGCCGTATTTGGCACGACATTTTTGAATTTTGGATCCTCAACGCTCTTTAACTTTGTATTCCTTTGGCTTAATAACTATTTTGGTATGAGCGTCACTGATGAGTCTTATGTAGACGAAACGCGCGTCTGGCGTACTAAATTATAATCCTGGTACCTTTGATAACTATTTGCACCACTCGGTCGGTGCCTCTGCTGGTGGACGTTTCGTCACCGAGGGTATCACCAACCCAGTAGTCTGCACTTCGGTGTTGACATGAATATCAATACTGTGGTCATTTTTATAAATTTCCTGTTTATTAAACTTTGAATTTTTCGAAAAACGAAGGATTTTCTTATCCCCGGCATAGATTACCTTAGCCGTATTTGGCACAACTTTTTGGAATTTTGGATCCTCAATGCTCTTCAACTTTGTATCTGTTTGGCTTAATAACTATTTTGATATGAGCGTCACTAATGAGTCTTATGTAGACGAAACGCGCGTCTGGCGTACTAAATTATAATCCTGGTACCTTTGATAACTATTTACACCACTCGGCCGATGCCTCTGCTATTGGACGTTTCGTCCCCGAGGGTATCACCAGCCCAGTAGTCAGCACTTCGGTGTTGACATGAATATCAATTATGTGGTCATTTTTATAAATTTCCTGTTTATAAAACTTTGAATTTTTCGAAAAACTAAGGATTTTCTTATCCCAGGCATAGATTACCTTAGCCGTATTTGGCACAACTTTTTGGAGTTTTTGGATCCTCAATGCTCTTCAACTTTTTATTTGTTGGGCTTAATAACTATTTTGAGATGAGCGTCACTGTTGTGTCTTATGTAGACGAAACGCGCGTCTGGCGTACTAAATTATAATCCTGGTACAGCGGAGATCAGTTCTAACCTCTCATAAATTCTGTCAGAATCTGTCAGGAGAACTGTTCTAGAACAGTATGTAGAACTGTCAGCCTGACACCTTTTAGTCAGTTCTAGGTTAGAACTGTTCTAGCTAGAACTGATTTGGTCAGTTCTACCTAGAACTGATTTGGACAGTTCTAGCTAGAACTGATCCTGACAGTTCTACCCTAGAACAGTTTTAGACAGTTCTAGCTAGAACTGACCAGATATTTGGTCAGTTCTACTTCTAGAACAGTTCTACGGTTAGAATTGATTTCAAATTCTACGGCTAGAATTGATTTATAAATTCTACTGCCAGAATTAATTTATAAATTCTACTGCCAGAATTAATTTATAAATTCTACGGCTAAAATTGATTTATAAATTCTACGTCTAGAATTGATTTATAAGTTTTAAGAAATATTTGTCTTAATATAAAGGCTTCGGCAAAATAGCGATTAATATTATATACAGTTTTGCTATTTTGCCGGTTTTATTTCAGATTTATAATCGGCAAGAGAACATGTTTAACCCCGCCATATTCTGCATGTATGTCAGTGCCTGTTCCAAGTCAGGAGCCCGTAATTCAGTGATTTTCTTTTGTTGATGTGTAGTATAAAATATTTGTTTTTCTTTCATTTTTTGTACATAAAGTAGGTCGTTAATTAGTATTATGGGGGGGGGGGGGAGGGTTATTATTTGAATTGTTTTACATTTTTTATTATGGGAGTCAGGATGGCTCGTTATCACATAACAAAATTATCCTCATTAACCAAATGTAATATCTGGTTACGAGTAGTTGTCATACCTCGGACGGACCTGTTTAAAAAAAATCTTTTGACCACATCAATCTAAACTGACTTTATTTGCTCTTCGGTCTTTCTGCAAATCTATATAGCTGCACAGTACTTAAGTTTTAATTTTAGGTCAAGAGGGACTGTACTATACAAGTTACAGCAATATTGGAAAACAATTTTGTTCACATCAATTTATAGTGCCAGCATGCAGGGGCAGATCCAGCTATTTAAAAAAGGGGGGGGGAGGTTCCAACTATATGTTCAAATTCAAAAGCATTGATCGTAAAAAAAAGGGGGTTCCAACTCCTGAACCCCCCCATCTTGATCAGCCAATGAGCATGTCCTCTTTTTATTCAAAATATTGAATCATAAACAAATATCAGTAGTTTTCATACTTCAGACTGAGTCGTATAATAAAATCTTTTGACCGCATCAACCGAATCTTACCATATTTGCTTTTTTTTATGTAAATCTAAATAACTGCACAGTAATTCAGTTATAATTTTAGGTCAAGAGGGACTGTAGTATACAAATAACTACAATATTGGTATTGAGAGTGCCAGCATTTCCTATTTTTATTCAAAATATCGCATCAGAAACAAATATCAGTCATGTCAGTAGTTTTCATACCTCAGACTGACAGTAACATGTAATCATGTGATAAAATTATTTGTTTGCATCAATCAAAACTGACCATATTTGACCGCATCAACCAAAACTGACCATATTTGACCGCATCAACCAAAACTGACCATATTTGACCGCATCAACCAAAACTGACCATATTTGCTCCTTTTTTTATGTTACTCTTATAGTCGCATAGTAAATCTGTAATATATTTATGTAAGGATATATGGATTGTGAAATCATGAAAATACAAATGATAGATCTAGAAATATGGGAACACAATGCTACCTAATTTCATTTGCATCAATTTAGAATGCCAGCATGTCCTCTCTTTATTCAAAATATTGCATCATAAACAAATATCAGTAGTTTTCATACCTCAGACTGACTGGTATAACAAAATAATTTGTCCGCATTAACCAAAACTGACTATATTTGCACTTTATTATGAACATGATGTGAATCTTAATAGCCGCAAAGTAAATCATGTATATTTTTATATCAGGATGGATTATTTAATAAAAATGAAAGCAATATTGGAAAATAAAATTATGCTCACATCAGTTTATAGTGCCAGCATGTCCTCTTTTTCATCAAAATTTTGAATCGTAAACTAATTTCAGTAGTTTTAATATATCAGACTGACTCATGAATATAACAAAATTATTTGTCGCATCAACCAAAACTGACCATATTTGACAGCATCAACCAAAACTGACCATATTTGACCGCATCAACCAAAACTGACCATATTTGCTCTTTTTTTATAACTCTTATAGTCGCATAGTAAATCTGTAATATTTTTATGTAAGGATGGATTGTAAAATCATGAAAATACAAATGATAGAAATATGGGAACACAATGCTACCTAATTTCATTTGCATCAATTTAGAATGCCAGCATGTCCTCTTTTTATTCAAAATATTGCATCATAAACAAAAATCAGTAGTTTTCATACCTCAGACTGACTGGTATAACAAAATAATTTGTCCGCATCAACCAAAACTGACCATATTTGCACTTTATTATGAACATGATGTGAATCTTAATAGCCGCAAAGTAAATCATGTATATTTTTATATCAGGATGGATTGTTTAATAAAAATGAAAGCAATATTGGAAAATAAAATAATGCTCACATCAGTTTATAGTGCCAGCATGTCTCCTTTTTCATCAACATTTTGAATCTAAACTAATTTCAGTAGTTTTAATATCTCAGACTGACTCATGAATAAAACAAATTTTTTTGTCGCATCAACCAAAACTGACCATATTTGACAGCATCAACCATAACTGACCATATGTGACAGCATCAACCAAAACTGACCATAATTACACTTTGTTATGAAAATCTTAATATATATATAGCCGCATACTAAATCACATATAGTAATACATATACCGGTAACGATGGATTGTATAATTCAAATGACAGCAATATCAATGAATATTGGAACACATTGGCTACAAAAAAATTTCCACATCAATTTAGAATATCAGCAAGTCCTCTTTTTATTCAAAATATTGAATTGTAAACAAATTTCAGTGGTTTCGATATATCAGACTGAGTGAGAGTTGTTTTAAAAAAAATATTTGACCGCATCAACCAAAACTGAACTTATTTACACTTTATCATGTAAATATACATATATATGGCCTCATTGTAAACATGGTAAACCAATGTTATTTCTATGTGAGGACGGATCGTATGATAAAAATGACACCAACTTTGAAACACAATACACCTTATTGCTAATCCTGGCTGACCCGGCCTCTTGAACTTTTGAAGCATACAACAATGACTTTTCCATTGTGGCGTCAGATATTTTGCTTTATGACGTCAAAATTTTACGGGAACCTGTGTGATATCCAGTAATGGCAGACAAATTGCGACAAGGTGTATTTATACCATATCTAAGAATTTAGCGCGCCGTTATTTCCTCTCTGTATCCATAATAATGAACCGTCATTAAACATGCTAAAGTGACTTTTTAACATGTTTAAGTCAGTAGTTTGTGATGGTTTTTTTTTTAAAACAAAACTATTTAATGGCATCATCCAACACTCACATGACTGATTCATATACTTTATTTTAAAAACAAAATAAAAAGTACATGTATGGGAAGTTCTCTTCTTGGAATAGTATACTGTTAATATAACAGGTTGGGAACAAATCCTCTATATGATGATTATACCTATATAGAGGGATAATCCTTCTATAGAGGGGTAAAATTATCCCTCTATAGAGGAGTATTTTTGTTTAGACTGGATTTAAATCAAAATAGAGCAGAATGGCATTCTCTACTTATTATGGCAGTAACCTGGAACAGTTGATGCACCAATTAATGTACTTAATTTAATATGCACATGACCAGTTTGATGCTTATCTGACTAAATATAAATTCTATTGTTCACCATGATTGAAAGCTGTGATGATCAGGTAAATTCTACTCAGCTATGCCTCACTGAACAGAATTTCTATTGTTAGATTTAACATGAAATTCAAAGGTCAACTATTCCTTTTGTTGTTGATCAGGTGTTCAGATAGGTTTACAATAGATTGCAAGTTTTGTCACTTTAGCAGAAAACTGGTTATCCCAATTTTTAGTAAAGTGCATATGTTGATGCATAAAATGCTAGAGATTATAGCCAATATAACTAGATAATGCCATTCTGCCCTAATTTGCTTTAAATCCAGTGCTCTATAGAGGTATAATCACCTTACATGGGGTTTGTTCCCAACCTGTATAATTTGAAGAAGGCAAAAAAATGCATGATTTTGTTTGTAGCCGAACGTCCAGGGGCAAATGTTTCATTCATGTTCAGATCCAGTATATTTTTCTGAGTTCCAGACTCCCAGATATCCTTTATTTATATAATCGTTATAGATAAGTTTGGCTAAGACGAGATGGTGCAAATGTATATAGATTTTTTACGTTACACAACACTTTTTTCATTAATATCCCATAATTCATCCACTGTACAATTTTCGTTTGAACATTTGTAAAACCAGAATTATAAATGAATGTAAATCCAAGGCAAACAAGGTAAAATACGATTAAAATTCCATGAATTAAATGAAGAGTTTTATTTAGGAGACTGTTAAAAACGGGGAACGAAGCAACGTAAACAATGATGTTTCCGTATGCAATCTTATAAAAATATCTCCGATGAGTTGGATAACCTTCTATTCACTTCGATATTTGTACATGTAACGTAATAAAAGTCGTTTGATCAGTAAAAAATATAGAAAATCTGCTATTTAATATAGCAAAGTAATTGGAATTGATTTATTTCTTCTAAATTCTAAAGTGCCCTAACTGCAGTGACGTCATTTAGAACTGTTCTACAGTCCTGACTGATTCAGTCAGTTCTGCTGACAGTTCTACGGTTAGAAGTGATTTGGACAGTTCTACCTAGAACTGATCCTGACAGTTCTACCTAGAACTGATCCTGACAGTTCTACCCTAGAACTGATCCTGACAGTTCTACCTAGAACTGATTCTGACAGTTCTACTTAGAACAGTTCTAGGGTAGAACTGTTCTAGGTAGAACTGTTCTAGGACAGGTTAGAACAGTTCTATGACAGAATATTCTGACAGTTCTAATGAGAGGTAAGAAGTGATCTCCACTGTACCTTTGAAAACTGTTTACACCACTCAGTCGGTGCCTCTGCTGGTGGACGTTTCTTGACCGAGGGTATCACCAGCCCAGTAGTCTGCACTTCGGTGTTGACATGAATATCAATACTGTGGTCATTTTTATAAATTTCCTGTTTATAAAACTTTGAATTTTTAGAAAAACGAAGGATTTTCTTATCCCCGGCATAGATTACCTTAGTCGTATTTGGCACAACTTTTTTTGAATATTGAATCCTCAATGCTCTTCAACTTTTTATTTGTTGGGCTTAATAACTATTTTGAGATGAGCGTCACTGATGAGTCTAATGTAGACGAAATGCGCGTCTGGCGTACTAAATTATAATCCTGGTACCTTTGATAACTATTTACACCACTGGGTCGATGCCTCTGCTGGTGGACGTTTCGTCCCCGAATGTATCACCAGCCCAGTAGTCAGCACTTCGGTGTTGACATGAATATCATTTATGTGGTCATTTTTATAAATTTCCTGTTTATAAAACTTTGAATTTTTCGAAAAACGAAGGATTTTCTTATCCCCGGCATATATTACCTAAGCCGTATTTGGCACGACATTTTGGAATTTTGGATCCTCAATGCTCTTCAACTTTGTTTTCCTTTGGCTTAATAACTTTTTTGGTATGAGCGTCACTGATGAGTCTTATGTAGACGAAACGCGCGTCTGGCGTACTAAATTATAATCCTGGTACCTTTGATAACTATTTACACCACTCGGTCGATGCCTCTGCTGGTGGACGTTTCGTCACCGAGGGTATCACCAGCCCAGTAGTCTGCACTTCGGTGTTGACATGAATATCAATACTGTGGTCATTTTTATAAATTTCCTGTTTATAAAACTTTGAATTTTACGAAAAACGAAGGATTTTCTTATCCCCGGCATAGATTACCTTAGCAGTATTTGGCACAACTTTTTGAAATTTTGGATCCTCAATGCTCTTCAACTTTGTATTTGTTTCGCTTAATAACTATTTTGATATGAGCGTCACTGATGAATCTTATGTAGACGAAGCGCCCGTCTGGCGTACTAAATTATAATCCTGGTACCTTTGATAACTATTTACACCACTGGGTCGATGCCTCTGCTGGTAAACGTTTCGTCTCTGAGGGTATCACCAGCCCAGTAGTCAGCACTTTGTTGTTGACATGAATATCAATTATGTGGTCATTTTTATAAATTTCCTGTTTATAAAACTTTGAATTTTTCGAAAAACTAAGGATTTTCTTATCCCAGGCATAGATTACCTTAGCCATATTTGGCACAACTTTTTGGAATTTTGGATCCTCAATGCTCTTCAACTTTGTATCTGTTTGGCTTAATAACTATTTTGATATGAGCGTCACTAATGAGTCTTATGTAGACGAAACGCGCGTCTGGCGTACTAAATTATAATCCTGGTACCTTTGATAACTATTTACACCACTCGGTCGATGCCTCTGCTATTGGACGTTTCGTCCCCGATGGTATCACCAGCCCAGTAGTCAGCACTTCGGTGTTGACATGAATATCAATTATGTGGTCATTTTTATAAAATTCCTGTTTATAAAACTTTGAATTTTTCGAAAAACTAAGAATTTTCTTATCCCAGGCATAGATTACCTTAGCCGTATTTGGCACAACTTTTTGGAGTTTTTGGATCCTCAATGCTCTTCAACTTTTTATTTGTTGGGCTTAATAACTATTTTGAGATGAGCGTCACTGATGAGTCTTATGTAGACGAAATGCGCGTCTGGCGTACTAAATTATAAACCTGGTACCTTTGATAACTATTTACACCACTCGGTCGATGCCTCTGCTGGTGGACGTTTCGTCCCCGAATGTATCACCAGCCCAGTAGTCAGCACTTCGGTGTTGACATGAATATCAATTATGTGGTCATTTTTATAAATTTCCTGTTTATAAAACTTTGAATTTTTCGAAAACGAAGGATTTTCTTATCCCCGGCATAGATTACCTTAGCCGTATTTGGCACAACTTTTTGGAATTTTGGATCCTCAATGCTCTTCAACTTTGTATTTGTTGGGCTTAATAACTATTTTGATATGAGCGTCACTGATGAGTCTTATGTAGACGAAACGTGCGTCTGGCGTACTAAATTATAATCCTGGTACCTTTGATAACTATTTACACCACTGGGTCGATGCCTCTGCTGGTGGACGTTTCGTCTCCGAGGGTATCACCAGCCCAGTAGTCAGCACTTTGTTGTTGACATGAATATCAATTATGTGGTCATTTTTATAAATTTCCTGTTTATAAAACTTTGAATTTTTCGAAAAACTAAGGATTTTCTTATCCCAGGCATAGATTACCTTAGCCGTATTTGGCACAACTTTTTGGAATTTTGGATCCTCAATGCTCTTCAACTTTGTATCTGTTTGGCTTAATAACTATTTTGATATGAGCGTCACTGATGAGTCTTATGTAGACGAAACGCGCATCTGGCGTACTAAATTATAATCATGGTACCTTTGATAACTATTTACACCACTGGGTCGATGCCTCTGCTGTCGGACGTTTCGTCTCTGAGGGTATCACCAGCCCAGTAGTCAGCACTTTGTTGTTGACATGAATATCAATTATGTGGTCATTTTTATAAATTTCCTGTTTATAAAACTTTGAATTTTTCGAAAAACTAAGGATTTTCTTATCCCCGGCATAGATTACCTTAGCCGTATTTGGCACAACTTTTTGGAATTTTGGATCCTCAATGCTCTTCAACTTTTTATTTGTTTGGCTTAATAACTATTTTGATATGAGCGTCACTGATGAGTCTTATGTAGACGAAACGCGCGTCTGACGTACTAAATTATAATCCTGGTACCTTTGATAACTATTTACACCACTCGGTCGATGCCTCTGCTATTGGACGTTTCGTCACCGAGGGTATCACCAGCCCAGTAGTCTGCACTTCGGTGTTGACATGAATATCAATACTGTGGTCATTTTTATAAATTTCCTGTTTATAAAACTTTGAATTTTCTCGAAAAACGAAGGATTTTCTTATCCCCGGCATAGATTACCTTATTCGTATTTGGCACAACTTTTTGGAATTTTGGATCCTCAATGCTCTTCAACTTTTTATTTGTTGGGCTTAATAACTATTTTGAGATGAGCGTCACTGATGAGTCTTATGTAGACGAAATGCGCGTCTGGCGTACTAAATTATAATCCTGGTACCTTTGATAACTATTTACACCACTGGGTCGATGCCTCTGCTGGTGGACGTTTCGTCCTCGAATGTATCACCAGCCCAGTAGTCAGCACTTTTGTGTTGACATGAATATCAATTATGTGGTAATTTTTATAAATTTCCTGTTTATAAAACTTTGAATTTTTCGAAAAACTAAGGATTTTCTTATCCCAGGCATAGATTACCTTAGCCGTATTTGACACAACTTTTTGGAGTTTTGGATCCTCAATGCTCTTCAACTTTTTATTTGTTGGGCTTGATAACTATTTTGAGATGAGCGTCACTGATGAGTCTTATGTAGACGAAATGCGCGTCTGGCGTACTAAATTATAAACCTGGTACCTTTGATAACTATTTACACCACTGGGTCGATGCCTCTGCTGGTGGACGTTTCGTCCCCGAATGTATCACCAGCCCAGTAGTCAGCACTTCGGTGTTGACATGAATATCAATTATGTGGTCATTTTTATAAATTTCCTGTTTATAAAACTTTGAATTTTTCGAAAAACTAAGGATTTTCTTATCCCCGGCATAGATTACCTTAGCCGTATTTGGCACAACTTTTTGGAATTTAGGATCCCCAATGCTCTTCAACTTTGTATTCCTTTGGCTTAATAGCTATTTTGGTATAAGCGTCACTGATGAGTCTTATGTAGACGAAACGCGCGTCTGGCGTACTAAATTATAGTCCTGGTACCTTTGATAACTATTTACACCACTCAGTCGGTGCCTCTGCTAGTGGACGTTTCGTCACCGAGGGTATCACCAGACCAGTAGTCTGCACTTCGGTGTTGACATGAATATCAATACTGTGGTCATTTTTATAAATTTCCTGTTTATAAAACTTTGAATTTTCTCGAAAAACGAAGGATTTTCTTATCCCCGGCATAGATTACCTTAGTCGTATTTGGCACAACTTTTTGGAATTTTGGATCCTCAATGCTCTTCAACTTTTTATTTGTTGGGCTTAATAACTATTTTGAGATGAGCGTCACTGATGAGTCTTATGTAGACGAAATGCGCGTCTGGCGTACTAAATTATAATCCTGGTACCTTTGATAACTATTTACACCACTGGGTCGATGCCTCTGCTGGTGGACGTTTCGTCCCCGAATGTATCACCAGCCCAGTAGTCAGCACTTTTGTGTTGACATGAATATCAATTATGTGGTCATTTTTATAAATTTCCTGTTTATAAAACTTTGAATTTTTCGAAAAACTAAGGATTTTCTTATCCCAGGCATAGATTACCTTAGCCGTATTTGGCACAACTTTTTGGAATTTAGGATCCCCAATGCTCTTCAACTTTGTATCTGTTTGGTTTAATAACTATTTTGATATGAGCGTCACTGATGAGTCTTATGTAGACGAAACGCGCGTCTGGCGTACTTAATTATAATCCTGGTACCTTTGATAACTATTAACACCACTCGGTCGATGCCTCTGCTGGTGGACGTTTCGTCTCCGAGGGTATCGCCAGCCCAGTAGTCAGCACTTCGGTGTTGACATGAATATCAATTATGTGGTCATTTTTATAAATTTCCTGTTTATAAAACTTTGAATTTTTCGAAAAACTCAGGATTTTCTTATCCCAGGCATAGATTACCGTAGCCGTATTTGGCACAACTTTTTGGAATTCTGTATCCTCAATGCTCTTCAACTTTGTATTTGTTTTGGCTTGATAACTATTCTGATATGAGCGTCACTGATGAGTCTTATGTAGACGAAACGTGCGTCTGGCGTACCAAATTATAATCAGGGTACCTTTGATAACTATTTGTACATCAGATTTGGAATTTTCGGGTTTTGTTTGAATACATTTAAATCAAGAGTTATAATCCGGACAGACATTAAAGTAGCTCGAATGTTTTTTGAGATAATTTGAAGCAACGAGGGTAGAGGATCCAAAAAGCGGTTGTTTGTTGAGTTTAGAAATAAATGAAATTTTCTAATCGTTCAGTAGCTCATACTGTATGACGGGTTTATTTTTCGTTTTTGTTTGAATGGTTTTCATATAAAATTAAGAATGAAACACCGTAGCCTAAAAAATGAAATATTTCCGGTAAGAGACATAAATCATGAAGCAACACAAGATAAAATTTTTTTTAGGAAGTAGTTATCTGTCACTTTCACCAAATCAGTCGCCATATGAATCACTAAAATCAAAAGATTTCCACAGACACATTCCTCAAGTCGGAACTCTATTCACGTTTGTTAAATATGAAGGTAAAAAATACATTAACAATTAAATACGAACTCCAAAGTAATTTAATTAAAATTCCACATGTTTCCACACCAACGCTTTAAATACTACAATCAAAATATAATGCTATAACACAAATTCAAGAACACTGTACCAAATAGGCTAAGGCAATCTATGTCTGCAAGTAATAACATCACAGAGAGGTGATACTTATACCAATTTTAATTTTACTGCACCATATACGTTTTTTTTTACAGTTTATGTCATATCAGTAATGCTTCAGGACTAAATATCAAAACAACGATTTATAATTTCTTAGAATATTTAGAGTTGATAAGACATAGCACGTTGTTCTTGTTTGGCTTTACAACTATTTTGATCTGAGCGTTACTGATGAGTTTTATGTAGACGAAAAGTGCGTCTGGCGTATTAAATCATATGCCTGTTACCTCTGATAACTTATAGAACTGACCAGAGGTAAAGACAAATCTTGACAAGGAATCAGAGAATTTAAAGTTTAATGACAATTCAGATCAATGGATTTTCAGAGTGAACATACGATTTGTTTATTTTGTACTGTACAGTCACATGTTAGTTCAATCTAAACCTTATATGTATTATAATACTAAATTACTTAATGACAAATTGAAGTTAAAATGACCGAAACAAACGAATTGCTATATAAAAATTGTTCCATTGTGTTAGGTAATACATTTCGCACTGTAACATCTTTACTTCATCTTGTTTGTTAAAATAAGTATCGATGTTGAAATTGTTTTTTGACTTATTTGTAACTGGTTTGTAGTAAGGTAATATTTAACCAGGTGTTCACAATTTTAAATTACGCATGAGAACATGCCGATAAACAAACATTTGTCATAAGATATATTCTAAAAATAAACATTTTTCAATAGACACTAAACCTAATTTGATATATTAACACTATGCACATGATAACCGGCTTTTCTTTATATAACATGTATAAAGACATTTTGAATTCAATTTAGAAGTATGTATTGATATCAAATTTTCAGAAATTGTAATTACTAAATCTTATCTCTACACGTGTATCAAAGTTTACTGATGTAAAAATAACTTCAAATATCATTCAATTTAAGCCAAACAATTTTTTTCTTCTGCTATTATTACATGTATTTCATTTTAGGTGATTACCAAATGTGAAAAAATTTGACAGAGAGACAAATAAAGGTAACATACAAAACTTGAATAAATCGCATTAAAAAGTTTTTGAAACCAGACTGGGAGAGCTTCTCCTCCTTATTAAATTGAATGTATCACGGATTATTAGAAATCTGCACTTAGTCTTAAATAAGACTATCGGAAAAAAATATGGGTAATGTAACAGATCAGAATCCTAAACTTGTATGTCAAATTGAAACCTGCGAAAATTGTCGATAGTGAATTGAGATACCTACACATTGAAACGGTCAATCAATCCGTGATTTTCGAACTTCTGACGTGTCGAGGTCAGTCGGACACCATTAAAACATTTTTGGTGCACACTCACGTTCATTAACTTCGTATAATGGGAATATGCGGGTATCTAATGTATTAACAGAGATATTTAAGAAAAAAAAATGATATCAGGTTCTGTATATGAAATATCTGGTGGTTAGTCGAGCAAGAAAGACATGGAAGATATACATTGATATACATTGACTTTGGATACTACATACTGAAATATATGTCGCCGTAATCTTAAAAAGTTAAATAACAAACATACTGACCTCCGCGAAAAATTTCAATTTTTGACAGTCGCATATACTTTTTTTATATTGACATCGATGTGTGAAACATATACATACATCCATATAGTTACTTGGAAAATATACTCATCCAATATACCAGGATTATAATTGTATAAGCCAGATGCACTTCTGATATCATCTACAAAAAGACTCACCAGTGACGCTCTTGTAATAAAACATTAAAAAGGACAAATAAAGTACGAATTTAAAGAGCAACGAGTCGTGTTCAACCAATTCACTTTTGCATGCATACACAAAAGAGATGTTAAAATTCGCAAGTATCATTTCCTTGTTCATTAAATAATTGTAGTTGGTTTTAACAATTATACATTTTAGTAAATGTGGTATGAGTGCCAATGAGACAACTCTCCATCCGGTCAACATTCAAAAAAGTTAACCATTATAGGTCAAAGTACGGCCTTCAACCCGGAGACGTTAGCTTGTCTCACACTGAACAGCAAACTACAAATGGTCACAACAGGACAAATTAAACTGACAAACTAGCGTTCTAAATATGCATGGACATAACTCAATAACTCAGAATATTGCATCAATCTACATAAGTAGGTGTTGCTTAAATAGTGCATCATAAAATCGAAAATGGGAATTTCGAGGTGGTCATAATTGGAAAAAAAACTTTAACCAGATGATTCAATTTACAAGTTCGGTTTCAACGTTTTGATGTTTCTTTCAAAATATCTAATCGATATTCTAGCCTTTACATTATGACGATTTGGTGTTTTAACAGTTTAGAGGAAACAAGAATGTTTTGCAGAAATCAAAAGCAAACAAATAGAAATAAACAAACATACAAAAAAAACAAATTTCGTGTGTCCAAGGGCTTTTTTTCGAGTTACTTCATATTTTTTTTTGGAAATACAGGGATGTGTAAATACGCACAAACGTTGGGGAAACTATATGATCAATAAGGATACTTTTCTCTCGCATGCGCTTGTAAAATGAATATCACTAAAAAAAATACCCGTAAATTGACGCGAAGAAAATGCAGATTAACTCGACTTAATGTATCAGAGTTTCTGTAATATGTCAGTCTGTTCACATCGTGCAAAAAGGAGAAATAAATTCAAATTGACTTTTAATCATATCATCAACATTTCCGATATTTGTTTTAATTTTTTTAACAGAATTATTTTACTGAAGCTCTATAACCTTTGTTAGATATTGCTACCTGGACTGCTTTTGAGGTATTCCGATGAGATTATGGTGTCTCAATTCTGTCCCATCTATCAGTCAAAGAATTAATAATAATCATTATACAAATGTATCGTGTTATCCTGTTTATTATATAATTATGACATGTGGTCCGCTACATTTAAGAGACACACAACGTCTCGGGAGGTGATAACACCCCCGTAGTCCGTGTTTTGTATTGACATTTAATTTCGATAATGATTCGTTAGATCAGGTGGATGTTATAAGTTGACCAAGACTTTATCTTGATACCCACCAAGCTTATATTTTAAGCTGGTTTTGAAGTCATTATGTAATAATCAGATTTGTATGAACATGAATTTTTTGGGGGCCAAAAAATGCAAGTTTTCTGAACATCTTTTTTGTATTTCAGATTGCGAACTCCTAAGTTTCGTTAGAAGACAACGAAGGTAAATTCCATAAAAATCCGTTTGAGTGAACTGCAAGTTCGGTATGCAGCCTGTCAGTCAAACACTGACAAAGAATGAATGTCACAGAGCTTATGTTAAGATATCACCACAAGGTCAATATGTTTAACAATCCAGACTATGGTTCAAATAAGAAAAGACATTTCCCCCCCCGTCGCTTATACATGTAATGGAAGTACATTTGCATCTTTTGCGTTTGCTGAAATGACCATCATCGATTGATACATGCAAATTTGAAGTGAATGTTTTCAATGAAGGCAATAACTGCTCCATTCTTTCTCAAAAATGAACTTAAGATCATTACAATTTAGATAATTCAACTGAATTATGCTTTTGTTTCCTTTAGAATATGTAACGATTGGTTATTTTGACTCCCATTACCGTTTTGCTTGACATTTTAACGACATATTCATAATACTGTAAACCAACTTATTTTCGCAAGCGATTTATATTTGCGACTTTCGCGAGTAGAAAACTAATGCGAATATATATCGTCGCAAATATGTAAAAACTTAGATTTTTCCTTATTCTACTACGTCAAGTAAATTTGAAAATCGCGAAATTGAATCGAAACGGGGTATAGAGTGCTTAACGCGAAATAAAGAATCCGCAAAAATAAGTTGGTTTTAAGTATTACCACAAGAATCGGCGATCGGGAGCAGCATGCCTGTTTCCTTTTTATCTTGAATAATTGAAAATAAACTCATTATAGATACCAAGACTAATTTTGTATATACGCCTGACGCGCGTTCCGTCTACACAAGACTCATCAGTGACACTCGAATCCAAAAAACTTTAAAATGCCAAATAAAGTACAAAGTTGAAGAGCAATGAGGACCAAAATTCCAAAAAGTTGTGCCAAATACAGCTAACTTTAAGGTAATCAATGCCTGAGGTAGAAAAGCCTTAATATTTCAATAATTCAACATTTTTTAACATGTAATTTGTAATGATAACCATATCAATGATAATTCATGTCAGCACAAAAAGTGCCCACTACTGGGCTGGAGGTACCTCGGGGAAATAGATCTCCATCAGCAGAGGCATCGACCCAGTGGTTGTAAATAAACTCATTATAGATACCAGGACTAAATTTTGTATATACGCCAGACGCACGTTCGTCTACAAAAGACTCATCAGTGACGTTCGAATACAAAAAACTTTAAAATTCCAAATAACAGATCACTATACCATGTATACCAAAGCAATATGCATTATGGTGAAATTTGCTAACACGAGTGCCTTCTTTAATGTTCTGATCAATGTCTGGTGGAACTCAATTGACACATATTTTCATCACATGTAAAACACTGACGTCCGAAAGAAAATTAGAAAACAAATATCATACGAAACTTAAAATTAAAACAAAATCGAATGTATATTTAAGCTTTAATGTGTAGTCCTTTTTTGGTATGATCCTCCCACCATTGTGTTATTGTGATGTGGTCAGTATTGCAATCTTGTCTGGTGTTTATGTGATTTTTTTTTATTATCTTTGTAAACATAGTCGTTTTTTTTATAGTAATTAAGATTAGAATGTTGACATCTGTACCCCCAATAGCATTTTCACTTTTATACTAGTTTTGGTCACACATTGTAAAACAAGGTTTAACCCAACATTTTCTAAATAAGGAAATACGAGTACCAAGTCTAGAATATATCAATTGTATTCGATTGGTTTGCTGTGTTTGAGTTAGTGATTTTGTCCTTTGTTAATGGACTTTTCGTATTGAATTTTACTCGGAGTCCATTATTTCTTTTAAGTGACTTATTATATACTTGAATGGCTAATTTAATACAAACAAGTGTACGTGAACTTACTTGTAACAGAAACTGCTTCATATCATCAAAATCTTAATTAACTTACTGTTATTGTCTTATTGTCTTTCAGTGCACTTATTGGTCGATATATTCTCATATGCAGTGACCACAACTACGAGACATCTCGTAAGATCATTCGGCATTGCAAGTGACTAGGAAAATCGTGATGAAGAAATATAATCAAATATGCACTGGAAGGTAAATAGTGTTTCGTAAATATCAAATTTGATACAAAGGATCATTGCACCACTGTTGAGGAAAATTTAAATTAATGAACAGGAACGCATGGGAAAAAAAACAAAAAGACAAAACAAAAACAATGGCATGGCTTTATCAATATACTCTGTGTTGAATGTTTATTATCTCACGATCAGATAACTCACAAGAAAAAAAATTGAAAGTTGATTGGCCTGCGATAAACAATTACTGAATGAAGTTTAATTTGCCGATAATCTGTAACAAAAAACTAATATCAAAAACGTAGGACTGTGTTGAATAAATTATTAATAAGCTAATAAAATAAGTGTTAGATAGCAAAGTATAAAATATTGAAATCAAAAAATTATGAACTTCGAGGAAAATTCAAAACAGAAAACCATTAATTAAATGGCAAAATAAAAAGCTCAGTCACACCAAACGAAACAACTGTCTTATTCCTTACTTAATACAGGCATTTTCTTAAGTAGAAAATGGTGGATTAACCTGGTTTTATAGCTACCTGAACCTCTCACTTGTATGACAGTCGCATACAATTTAATTTTTTTGACAACTATCTGTGAATAAACAGACATAATATCTTAAACTGTCAAATACGTATATGGGAAAAACAGTCAACATTGTGTTATAACCTCAATCGGTATGAGAACAAACAGATATGTTACACAGAAGCACAAAAAGACATATAGACAAGACACATCAAAAATGAAAGACAAGAATACAATTATTTACAATAGCCCAATAACACAATGACCGTATAGAGCCACATCATTTCACAAAGAAGCAAAAAGGCATATAGACTAAGCACAAGAGAACACAATGACGGGATGTATAAGTACATAGCCAAGTTATATAATAAAAACAAATGGATATAAACAAAACACAATTATCTGATGTATAAGTACAGATTTATTTCATGCAACACTGAAACACAAAAGGCATACAAAGACAGATCACAATAACGGGTTGCATAATACAGAGGTTCGTCATGTACTAAAGAAATAAATTGTCTTTCATATATCAATACAACTTTTGTTATTTGGTATCTCTATTTAATACCTCTCAAAGTAAACTCATTCATCATTTTGACAAATTTCAACTTCAAATGATATTAATCTAATATCTTTAGATGTCAAGTTACTTTGACACAGGTTATCTATTTTGAGGGTTAAAACTTCAGATTAACATATAAACAAAACATTGCCTTAGAAATATTTCCTGTATCATATGGGTATCCCATGATTTCAAACTGTTATAAGAATATAAATTAAATATTGATAATCTTGAATCAAATAACTTGTTGATAAGACAAATACATTGGTAAATAAACCACTTGGATAATCATCTAGAAGATAATCAAAGATATATTTCAATAAGTTTGTATTATTCATATTCTGCACGAGGCAAAAACGCTAATCTATTTCTCATTTCAACAGATTAATGTATATAATAGGAACTGAGTTTTATTTCTACATGATAACAGCTGTTGCATTGTTCAGGTAACGATGCCTTGTCTAAGCCGTTTAATATTGGTGTTTGCAAACATATTACTGACGATTTAACCTTTCACCGAATTGTGTTCATAGGGTTAAAGATAAAATATACATGTACGTTTGATTATATTAAATTTGAAAATGGTCTTTAAAAGAAGTTATCTTATAAATAACAGTCATGTTTTCATGATTTATTTTTGAGGGGGTAAACATATAGACAGGAGCTTTTTCTACAAATGTAACTTATATGGATGAAGTTATAATTTCGACATATGCTAGCGATGAATTTATTAATCAAATTAGGACACAATCATTGACAATGTCCAACAAATAATATGTATTAATCAGTTTGGCATAGACCAACATTATTGCCATATTTTATGAATTGATCATGCATTCATAATATCGAGCATTCGTAAAGATAAATTCTATATTGTGCAGTAAATGGTAAACAATCATCTGTATTATACATGTTATACTAGCACAGAAAAAATAATGTATGCAAAGAAAATTGGTAATTTAATATCAAGAGTGTATGGACGTCAGTTTTGACATTAAACTGTGAACATGCTCATTTCATTTGTAAGTGTAAATGAGAGGTGAAAGATACCAGAGGGACAATCAAACTCATATGTAGAAAAATAAACAGTCTACGCCATGACTAAAATAAAGATCAATAATCACTTTATACCGTATAGCGTTTTTTTTGGCGGGGTACAAATTTTCGCTTATTTTCGCGGATAGAACAAAATAGCCAAAATAAATTCCGCCAAATTAAAGGTGTACATACAAAGATATTAATAAATTTTTTGATCCGCCAAAACATTTCGTATACCATGTTTAATGGAAATCGCGAAATTTTACACCAGCGAAAATAACGCAATACGGTAGTACACAAAACACAACATAGAAAACTAAAGACTGTGGGTAATCTCAGGTGGTCTGGAAGGGCAAGAAGATCCTGCTCAACGTATGGCATGCGTCGTTTTGCTCATGTTATAACAAACCTAGTACATTGTAGTGAACATTGGTTTAGAGGTTAGTGCATCGGATAACTAACACAAAGGTTCCTGGTTCGATTCTCGTTTCGGGGAAAAAATTTCAGGGACTTAATTTTCGGTCTTCTTTTGACACCATTTGAGAGTATGGTCTTGAAGAAACGATGATAGTCCGTCGGAAGGGGACGATAAATGGCTGACCCGTGTTATGAGAGAGTCACATCTCTTGCACGTAAAAGACACCCTTGTAGATTTCTCCAAAAAGAGAAGGCTAATGCCGCTACAAGGCAGCACTCGCAACCGCAAAGGGGAAATGGATTACTATAAGTTGCAATACCTTATTTCCCAATCCACTATCAATAAACATGTGAAAACTAGTACATTATTATAAGTCTAATTCGGTAAGTCTAATTCGGTAAGTCTCATTCGGGATAACGGAACTAGATTGTTGCGACATTAGAAACATATCCGTATTAATATGTAAAACGGATATTCCATAACGGTCAACCAACTTGTGATAACGTCCGTAAAACATACGGAGGGATATCTTCAACTTCTACATTTGGAACTATTGGTTTAATAGTTTTCCCTATCAAGAAAATTATGATAAAACATAATGTCCTTGAATACCATATCAACTGGGTTATATATACTCCGTAAATAGTCATACAGTGAAATGGAAAGTTTATAATAAGGGAGCTGCAATCATCTCTTTTGTCGTAAAGTTTTGTTTTCAACTGACCCCCATTGTCAATTTCTAGATTTAGTCAAGATATGATGCAAACTTAAATGTATTTGTAGTTTCCTTTGTCTCATTGACCATTTCGATTGAGTTATTATTCAAAATTTGTATAAATCTTATAATGATCCTTCAGTTCTATGTTCATTCAAAGTAATTCGTTTCGATTAGTATTTGACAACAAATTATGGAATGATGACTGTACTAAGATATAGTACATACAGAAATCGCTAAGCTCTAAGAATTCTTAAAACCTTATAATTGAAAATAAATAAATATAATAGTCATATAAAAGAAATAAAAAAAAAACACAAAGATTATGAAGACATAGGGAAATAATAAGTGGAGTTATTTACTTCTTCCTTGCAATACAGTTATAAATCTACGTGCGGTTGAACAGAATACGAAACGTATAGTCATGATTTCGGATATTATGTATTACAATGTAGGTAGTACAAGATTCCATATTTATCCCTAAAGATTATTATTTTTGCAATTTAACATTCTTGCATACAATTATTTCCTTAAGATAAATGACAAAAAATAAATGGTTCTTAGTAGGGGAACCAAAACTAAAGATACGATATTAACAATGTCAAACACGATAACCCAATTCTTTAAAAAGAGACCACTGGAATTTTTAGTTCAAAACGTATTACTGCTACATTTTCAGGAAGTATAATGAGATGGAAAATGTTTGCATATTCCATTTCTATTAGTACGTTTATTAATATAATTTAGAGTAAAGGCATTTATGATAAATACAAAATCCATCTTTTTGTAATAACTTTCACATAATCGGAACGTCCACATGTAAGTGATTGTGTAGCCGTCTTGACTGTAGTGTGTGGGATCTTAGCAGTGATATCTGCTCTCGAAACAATCTTTATATAATATTGTTTGACGGAAATCAAGCACACTTTATCCATATATTTCTTCATATTGACGCAGTTTTAACATTCGCAAACAGTTTGCTTGTTTTCGAGATATAAGCCATAGAAAATTTAGTGATAACAAATTCTATCTAGACTTTTCATATATTTAACACATCTCTTCTCTCTCAAAAGTCATAGTATTTTCAAATATGGCTTTTTAAAATAAATGTAATAAAAATACAAATGTATAGCCACAAAGAAGGGGTTAGTTTGTATTCTTTTAAATGCAATACATTGATAAAACCAGAGGGTTCCAAATATCATTTGAAGATTTTGTTAGCTTCTGAGGTGAATACTGACTGCTTTATAAAGAATATTACCATAAAAGATTGGATGTGAAATACCCAAACGTATAAGAAGTCTGCATGTTGAGCTATATTTACGAATGATGTTCTTGTACCGATGATAGAATTTAGTAAATGTTTTGACTAGTTTGTGATATCTAAAACCATGGTGTTATAATTTTGCAGTATTACATCAATTTCATTTATTTGTTTAATATTTACCTTACACTAATATCAGTGTAAGCCAACTATAGACAGCTCCATTCTAATGAGTTTGAAGATGAACTAAATTATTTGAATGTCATAGTATAATAAACAAACGATCGTTTTTTTTGTTACGTCAATACAATACCTATTAATATTTTCGGTAGGAAAGTTATAATACTGTCATGCAATAAAGAGTTTAAACCTTTATTTTATATTGTTTGCCCTTAAGAGCTATTTTAAAGATTTTATTAAAAGAAAAATGGGGTTCATTTCAGGTGGTCCGGAAGGGTAGGCAGATCCTGCTTCACTTGTTGCACTCATTGTGACAAACTAAGATAAATAGATGCTATGTATTTATAATAAAAGAAGTTAAATGAATGATTTTACGTATTGTATCATACATCGTCCAAGGTCATCATTGAGTGACTAATTTAATTTGATGGTATCTGTCTAACATTTAGTGGAAATGGTATTGTTTTTGCAATTTAGGATGTTTATAAAATATAATTGAGTTCAATAGGTGGGTCGACTGCATCGGATATCCCACTGCCACACAGAAAAATTGTCCTTTTAAACTTCACCCACAGACCCTTAAACGACTTTTCGGTAGACAAATAGAATGTTAAACGTCGTAATAACATAAATCGTTCTATTGACATAAACACTATTTTGCTGATACTTTTTACAATAAAGCTTCGATTTGACCTAGTTGTTATTATATTTATCTATATAATTTAACCTACATGTACTTGATTTCAAATATTTCCCTAAAGATAAATGACGAGGAAAAAATAGTTCTTAGTAGGGGAACCAAAAACGAAACATACGATAGTAACAAAGTCAAACACGATAACCAAATTCTTAATTTAAAAATACCACTGGAATATATGGTTTACAACGAATGGATATATCATAAGAAAGTGTAATGATATAATAACGCTTGGCATATCTCACTTAGTTTTGTATGTTTATAAAATATAAGGAATGAAAAACAAAACTTGTTTTAAAATCACATATCTTTAAGAATAAAGGCATTGGTTCTCAAATACGAAACAACTTTTTTTATAGGGACTTTCACATTATAGAAATGCCTTGCTGTGTCTGTTCAGTTTTGCTTGACGTTAGTTCGGGAGGTCTTTGTACCTGAACGCAAAAATCATAATTATTTTCCACGTCGTCTTTGTATTCTAAGTAAATGCTATGATTGATGCTTAAGGTCCTGGTTAGAAAAAACTCACCTTTCATTGTTAGATATATAAAAAAAACCTTAAACACTCATTCATTATTTAGTGAAACAGATCCTAAGCATTATATGATATGATATATTATTATTAAGAAACTGTCCTGAATATAAATAATATTCTTCTTAACAACGAGGATCATATAAAATATAAATGTCTATAATTTGGAAATCTGGATGAAGTTTTTTTCTTACTGAATTGATTTTTTCGTACGGAACACGTTGATTATTTTTTGGTTAATATGTATGAATGATATGAATGTTGCTGATGAAATCATGACTGTTTATTCATCTTAAAACTATAAGGCAAATCTTATAAAAAGGATATCATCAATAATCAATTTCACGTCTTGTCATGTATAAATATTAGACTTAATAAAAAAAAAAATCAAACAACTTTTAAATTGTTCCTCCTGACACAATTTTAACCTTTCGCAGAAATTCAAAATAAAATGGTCAGTATTAAAATTGGGTCTAAGGTCCCTGAAATACGACTAGATTTCTAATGATGAACCACTTGTTCATAAGATAGACACGTTTATGCATTTTTAAAATAAGGAGATAATTTGAATAAATAAACTCTTGGTTTGGAGTACCGAGACGTGATATGGCCAAGTTTAAAGAAAGACACGTTTTTGATATATATAGAAAACGTACTTGAACAGCAGTGGAATTCTTGAAATAAAAAACAAACTTTCGCATCAAACGATATTAACCTTGAAGCTTAAGGTGTCAAGTCAAGTTGACATAGATAATATGTCTTCATAATACAATTTTCAAATAAGTCCGTATGAAAATCGTACATTTAAATAAAAAACATTTCCATATATATTTTTTTATCTTGTGAACTTGCCGTTGTTAATATAAAAAAGAAAATGTGGTATGATTGCCAATGAGACAATTTTCAACAAGAGACCAAATGACACAGAAATTTAAAACTAAATGACCGAACGGCCTTCAATCAAAGCCTATACCGGATAGTCAGCTTTAAAAGGCCCCGAAATGACAATGTGAAACAATTCACAAAATAAAACTAACGGCCTAATAAATGTACAAAACATTAAGGAAAAACAAATATGTAACACATAAATAAACGACAACCACTGAATTACAGGCTCCTAATTTGGGACAGGAACATACATTCAGAATATCGTCAGTTTATTTTCGACTTTCAAAGTTTGAAGATCCTCTTGTTTGAGATGTTACAAAATGGATGTTCATAGTTCAAAAGTCTTCCATATAATTACATGTATAAGGCAAATACATAAGGAAGTATTCACTCGAATAAGTACATTGTAGATAAGTGGGGAAGGTGTACTCCATTTTTTTTTATTAAACTATCATAGTGTTATGATTAATGAGAAAGTCTACTGATTTTTTGTTTAAAGTAACGAATGTATGACTATCTCAAGAGTTGTATATAAGACTTGCCGGATAAGAACAGAAGCTTCGCCGTGTTAATAAGCGAGGCTTTTGTTATATATCGGTTGAATATGTAGTATATGTCTAAAACGTTGCATTGTTCGTCAGTATTGTATCATAATTGTTCATGATCAGATGATCTTATCGTGGCGGATATTTCATTCCGTGAGTAAGAATTATACTACAAAAAACAGTTTATCTACAAACCAAATATGTTAATTGTATCCTGTTTGATGAATATTGCTCATTTTACTATCTTATATTCTATTGGATACTTTTTCGTGAATTAGATCAAAGATATTTTTTCTTGTGAAAATAGGCAAATTAAAGAAGGACAAATACCATGCCAATTTAAGCCGTTCCAATTCAAACAATTATAACATCGACTGGAGACGCGGAAATAAAGTAACAATTCTTTGTTACATAGGAAAATATTTTTTTGCCTTGAAATAAGTCACAATCTGATACCTCAAATAGCGTTTGTTGCAAAGAGTAATTCAGGTTTAAACTGTCTTTGGCATTATACAATAAACGCAACATAAATCAATCTTTTTTTGAGGGATTAAATTCTATATCAACTAACATGCGAATTGCAAAAGTTACATTGTACTCAAAACCATGTATCTGAAATTCCGATCTATTAAACGGCCAAAATCAAACACACCTAAAATAAAACCAACATAATATAAGACAAACAAACTGTTAACGTCCTCGATGTTTTCTGTCATTAGTAAAAAAAAATCAATTTGACGATAACACAAAAACTCTAACCAATTTAGCTTTTCATAATTCGGTGAATTGTTAAGTTAGACAAAAAACATCAAAATAAGTTGTCTGTGAACATCATAAACATTGCAATACATTTTCCTAATTACATTTTTTTTGTCAAGACTACAAAGAACATAATCAGTTTTCCTTGAAGATTGCAATACGTTTTCTTCATTAGTTTCTTTGTTTAATATACATGATATATTGATTAAATTTCTTAAAAATCATAGTTACTTTGTAGTCTTTATTGCAACAAACTTCCAGTTCTAACGTTATTTTACTGAAAGCTTTTCATTTGTCCTCATAAATTGACAAAGGTTATTTATTTTGATGTTCCAAACTTCAGATTAACACATAGAGAAATCAGTGTAAGCAAAATAAAACTTTTAATATTTGCGAATAAATGAATTTATTATCTAAAATACAATGTATTTGTTAAATTTCTTTTGCATATCAGAAATATTTATCATTGTGACAAATTCCCTTCTTCTGACAGTAATTACATTTATCAGTGTTCAAGGTTAAGGTGTCAAGCCAAATGAACATAGGTTATCTCTTTTAACAGTTTACACTTTAGATTAACACATATACAAGAATATTATTGTAAGAAAAATGTCCGGTCTAACTGTTTCCAACCTGTTTGAAGAAGATTCAATTGTGTATATAATCGCGGTTTAAACGTCATCTAGATAAGACAAATAAATGTTAAAATAATCCACTTGAATACACAGCTTGATACGCATGATAAGTGAGATATACCGTCGTTACAGTTCGATATTTTGTTTGAGGATATTCGTATGACTAGTTTTTACTACAGTACTTGCAAGATATTAGAATTACTTGTATTTTTCTACTGATGCATTTAAAACAGTTCTCCGCTAACTCTATTTTCTTCTTATAAAATATAACATATAGTTCAAACAGCCATTTTTCTAACTTTTTTTTCATAGTATTCCAAAAATATAAGGTGCCAATGATAATTATATTGACAATCTAGAGATTAACATTCTCAGTTGTCATTTCAATGGCTTATATCTCAAAGACAAGGACACACGGGTTTGATATGTTCCTATAGTTGACATAACCAAGCTTCATTATATTGACACTGCTGACGTTTTGAAAATTACGAGTAGCAGCGTTACAACTTCTCAGTAGCAACTGCAAGCTCTTAACCACCTAGCGAGTTAGGATGTATATCACATGTGAAGGTGAATTTGATATTTTGCTATGAAATTGGAGGAATTTGATAATTTTCAATTTAAAATCGTCTCGTTTGACATAGATTCTGGTACTGTGATGACCGCTAGTGTAAACTTCTAGGTTTACATTTTTTCGTTCATGTCATTCAATGTGTCTTCGTGTTTTAATTCCTCTTTAAAATGTTTTTTTACCTTTAGAATAAAATATTGAGGCTTACGTAGTTTGTTTACAAACATAAAAAAAAATCTAAAAAACAATTTGTATTTACCTAGATTGCAAATATTTATTTATCGATACTAAATTGTTGTAATTGAACCTTAATTTGTGGTAGATCTTGAAAAAAGTTTTGTAACATACGACCTTTCTTTACACATGTTACATCGTTCATGATGTCAGCTCGTGGGCCATGTTGATAAATAAGATTCAAAGACAACTTTTCAACAAAAGACCTAACATTAATAGTTAAACATGGAAATAACTTGTAGAGTTAAAACGGCTAATTTTAACGTGATATTGAGAAATTAGGTAATTCGTACGCGTTTTTCAATTTAAATGTATATATAAAGTGTTCAGTGAGTAGTTATATGGCACTCATAAACTGCTTTTTTCAACGGTACATTAATATTAGTTATAGTCTGACCATTCTGTTTAAATTTGTCTGTGCAAATTGTTACTACAGATGTTTTTAGACTATCATTTTTACAAAAAAATAATATCATCAAATCTTTTTCGTGATTTACACATAAATATAAAAAAATATATGTAAATAAATGTTACACTGAAATGTGTGCTTGAACTTATGATCTATTATAGTGTATGGATTTGGTTGTGCTGTTATCTCTTTTGCACATTCCCCGTTTCCATTCTTCACTTTATGTAAAGTTGATATATATAAGTATGAAAATATTCAGATTAACCCCGATTTCAATAACCGGACAAGCAGGTCAAATATTTCAGTGGAAAACTGTTGTCACTTAAATTTAATTAAATTGATAACGATATTGATGTACTCACATATCAACTTTATCATTTTATGATATATTTCATTTTGTAGGCTTTGTTCAGAATAAACTTTATTTAAGAATGTACTTAGGCGAGGTATTGGAATGAGTGTCAATTGTTCGGACTCCTTGGTGTTTTTCCATATGATACATTGTACAAGGTAAAATAGTTTGCCCCATACCACCTATTTTTTTTTAACATGAGACTTAATAGCTCAAAACAGGTCATTTGACATAATTTATGCAGATTCTTGACCTTTTTTTTATTTGAGACCCAAATAATACCAATGCAAATATAAGGTAAAAAGCCAAGTCAGCATTTTCCCGCCATATTTTATAAATCAAATATCTCGAAAAGGAGCTCCATGACCTATCAATGCTGTTAGCTGATTTTTGTTCTTTAACTAATACTCTTCGAGTTTAAAGTATCAATTTTGAATTCTTAAATTTTTTAATTTTACCTTAGCTCACCTAAGTACATCTTTAATCAATACGATTATTCTTAGTTTGCCAATGTTATTAAACAACTAAATGTTACATGTGTTATGCATTACCAAGCTTTATTCAAAAACTTAATTATCAATAAAACCCAATGTAATTCCATAAAGGGTGGTCCATAAACTCTGACACAATCACTTGTTCAACGTTTTTAAACAACGGAATAAAGGTTAACAACAGTCATATTTATAATGTTTGTTGCTTATTGCAAGCATTTTCGAAGTAGATGATAGGTTGAGTCAGGTTTTAATACCTAGCCGAGGAAGGGCTTGCTGTTTTCTTATGCAATATTTGTTTATTCCATGTGAATGTACATGAATTGTTGTTAAAATACACAAGTTAAACAAACTTCATAACGGCGGTTGAATAAATCGGGGAAAACACGGACTCAAACTCATAAGTCGAACACAAACTGTAAATGCAAGCGCAATGAACTAAATAGACCAAAATACAACCAACAATATACCAAATCACAACATAGAAACACGAGATTGAACAGTTGATATGATGTACATTATAGGATTATGGATGTCATATTCAAATATTTTATACAAAGCTATACTATAAAAATTTTATGATTTTAAATTCAAAAGAAGGCTTTAAAACAAATTTATTTTATGTATACCAGTCAAATTTTCGTAATTTAATTTTTTTCAGTTGGTAAAACTAAGACAGCTGCTTTGACGACAAATGGAACTTATCTAAGTGTGGTTGTTTACTAAGCTAATTCATGGAGTTAAAACGATTTAATCTAGATTGAATTAAAAAGATAAAATAGCTCTATTTAGATACAGGTAATGAATAAATAGCAATCATGGTTACATGTTTCAAAGACAGGAATTCGATGATACCAGCAAAACAGTACATGTTTCTTTTAACTTTTAATATTCAATATACTGAAAGTGCATACCGTAGGGGTCCGTATAACACTTATCAATCAAAAGTTTAAAAAAAGTTTTGTAATTCTAGGTTTTTTAAATTTGGAGTAGGTTCAGTAAGACCCCTTTTTGGCCCCAAAATATAGCAGTTTTACGAAATTGTTAAAATGTAAACCTTTAGTTATTTTATGGACAGTAGAATGCTTCTGCTACATAAATATGGGCTGTTTTTGACAATACAATGCACATATATCCGGTACTAGCACCATTAAGTCATGCTAAATTACTGAAATCCTCATAATTCTAACATTTTAGTTAAATTTTAGACGGTTTTCGTGTAAAACGAAAGTGGCCGCATTCGTGTTCATCCTTAATATTGAAATGCAAGTTGTATTTTATGATAATACATAACATATATAAAGGTTGAGGATGAACACGGATGCGGCCACTTTCATTTTTACCAAAACCATCTGAAAAGTGACATTTTTCAGCATATTAGGTAGATTTTTCATATTTGAGCTTGAATCGGATCGTTTTTAATGACTAAATCTGTTAAAATCTTTCACATAAACTAATTTATTCAAATAAAATAGACACTTAAGTGTTTAAAAAGTGGTCAAAATCTTTCGTCAGATGAACCTGAAATTTGTGGCCAAAATCGGTCCTTACCGGACCTACTCCTTTGATCAAAGTTTAAAAATATCAAAATTCCAAATTGTGTAACAGTTTTGAAATTTTGAAATTTTAACAAAATATATAAACCATTAAAATTTTAAATATCGCTTTTAAATTTGATAGTTTAGAAATTTATTCAAACTTTAAAAATGCCAAATGTAACGTGCAGTTTTGATTATTTCACTTTTTAAAAGTTTGATTATTTAAATTTTTGATTAAAATATCAAAAATAGAAAATAGGCAAAAAGAGGGGAACAGTTAACACGGCTCTGATTATAATCACTATTAATTAGGAATAAATAGCACGAAATATATCTATAATATATTTTTAATTACAAAAGAAATAATTAGAAAAAGAAGTCGTATTTTTATAAAACAAATTACACATCACATTCGATAATGTAAGGTGGTGCATCTATTAAAAAAATATTCAAACCTATTCAAATCGGCTTCAAATAAGTTGTTTTAAATCTGTAATTGAACTTCAAGGTTTGCGTTTGAAATAAATAATTCAGAGCTATTTGGTGTCCCTCAATGCCCAATATTTAAAATTTATAGTGAAAACTGACCAACTCGCAGTAGGCCAAAAAGTTGTATTCACCATTTTGACGTTCCTGATGAAGGTAGATCCAGAAAAAACGCTTTGGTCGCATGCAACTTTAAACGTTTTGCTTTCTTTTTAATCGATTGCCTGACTATAATGTATTGCCATTTATTTTTAAATTATTATAGGTTGTTTACATATAAATTACATAGAAACTTAGGATTCAACTCTCTCGGACAAAGTAGCCCTTACAGATGGATACACACATATCATCAGTGATTGATATAATCTTGCATCCAGTTCATGTTAAGTTATGGGCATAGAAAACTCTAGAGGAAAGAACCGAATACAAGATAATATCTAAACGTTTCAGAAACCAAAATATGGACTACTATGCACAATGCAATGCAGAAGAGCTCACTGGATATAGTGCGCACTTGTTTCTCAGTTATATAACTACTCTGGAGTTCATAAAATGAAGATTATTGCCATCCGAGATATATAATCTTATTTTTACCATTTTAATGAAAAAGCAAACACAAACATACCAATACACTTGCCCTAATTGACCTTTCCCTTGAAAACCGATAGAGCGAAGGTTTGTTTTGTGAACATAAATAAGGCCGTTAGTTCTCGTTTGAATTGTTTCACATTGTCTTATCGGGGTCTTTTATAGCTGACTGTGCGGTATGGGCTTTGCTCATTGTTGAAGGCCGTTCGGTGACCTATAGTTGTTAATGTGTCATTTTGGTCTTTTGTGGATAGTTGTCTCATTGGCAATCATACCACATCTTCTTTTTTATATGATCCCATGGTAATGCTTATGTTTTTCTAGTATTGCCTCATGCTCATCAACCCAAAATGCATACATGTAATACCAATATTAAAATGTAAATATAAAAACATGTCCACATTTTGGTACTTATGGATGGGAGAGAGGGGAACTTATCAAGAACCTCATCAACCCAAACAGGCAATATGTATTGCCTGACCAAACATAGCCCTTAAACCAACCTCCACTTGGCTATTAAAAGAATGAGGTTGTATCACATGTACTTCCGCCAAAGATATCAACCAATGAGGTTATACTCATACATCCTGTTCATGTTAAGTTATGGGCATAGAAAACTCTATAGTCAATACATAAAATTGAGAAAGGAAATGGTGAATATGTCAAAGCGACAACTACCCGACCATAGAGCAAACAACAGCCGAAGGCAACCAATGGGTCTTCAATGTAGCATATTTGCAGGCCAATCTCAAATTACACCACTAGCAAGGCTTTCCCTTAAGGAATAGTGTTCCCAATACTCAAAACAAAAATATCTTCAACACTTTTATTAAATATTATTCCTTAACTACTTTAAAACACTACTAAACATTTAAAGATACATTAACAGTTCTTGTTAAAGAGTTCATATACATTTGATAAATTCTCATGAATTTAACCACATACAGACTTTTAAAAGTTGAACTCATATCCAAATGAACATTATCATTATTTTGATAACATCTTCAGGATGTGGAAAGCTTGTAAGCAAAGGGACTTCACCTCCAAGTGTAAACTTTGCTGGCTTGTCTTTCTTTACTGTTGTTGAATCAAACGCACTCTTTACTTTCTAATCAGGAACATTGACAATTGTATTTCCACTTGATTCTTCACATGTCTCCTGAAAATATATTAACCAATAACAAATTGTTTATTTGTACTTAAGACAGCATTTGTCACACTTTGAAAAGGAAAAACCCCTTTGCCTACAATCCACTAGGGAATTAGTGTCCTTCGAACTGTAGACAAAGAAATTTAAATTAAAAAATTTAACCATACATAAAATGTAAGCATACATTTGTACTAGTATACAAAATCATTCAACATTATATTTATTAATAAATCAAAACAAAAATATTGCAACCATTATTTAATCTCCCAAGACAAAAAGATTTTTATGACATATTTCAACAGATCAATGAAATTATATACACATCCTAAGTAAACATCATGAAATTACGGACACATTATTAGAATTACATTTAAATAGGTTCATTTGAACATAAAGCTGCTTCCATCACTGATTTTTTTCTTTTTTTTATTGATTTTTTTTATTATTAACATGTCATATTGGCTCGGGTTTCAAAATGTTGAATAAAAGAAAGGCATCTTCTGCCTTTCTCCACACAGACATACATAATTTAGTGTTGTATCCATATCTTTCCCATTAATTATTTTCCAATTTTCAGATATCAAAACATTACTAATTGCCTTTTTTTTTTTATAAATTGCAATTTGTTCTCACCATATTCTGATCAGAAAAAATCCTTTCCTTTTAGGTTGTTCGAACTCTATTGACATGCATCATCGTGCAATGTCATATTGCTTCTCCTTCATTCATCACCCTGTCCAAGCTGTAGGCAACACCATCTGAAAACAAAAACATACTATTCAATTATATGTACAATCAAACAGACCGCAGAACGCTGACCTCGACGAAAACACCTTTTAATTCAATACACATCACACTGGTAAACAACATTAATATCAAGTGACATGTCGCACTAAATTATTCCACTTTCTCAATAATTCTTTTCTTTTCTAACAAAGTCTTTAAAGAGTATTTTCTATCAGTACGTACGATGTAATACTCAATGAAAAGTCCACAACACTCAAAAGTTACAAAAGAAACTATTTACCCTATAAACAATGTATTATTCTCCTTTCAACTACAAGTTTTCAAAATGGCCAGAGCCCCCACTTCCACATATATTTTATATAGCGATAGCACTTTGCCCTGCCTTTAACCCGCACACGGTATTACAAATATCTGACCACCTGGGTCTAAATCCTAGAACATTTTGCCACCAAGGTCAAACATTACAATCTAGTTCTATCAAGAAGCCGCCAAGGCGAAAATAAATTACCACCAAGGTCTTGAGGCCCCAAAGCCTAGTATTTTTAATTCAATGTTGCCAAGGCAAATGTAAAATTCGTAAAAATGACCACCTAGGTCTTTTGCCACCAAGGCATATATAAATGACCAACTAGGTATATTGCCACCAAGGCATATATAAATGACCACCTAGGTCTATTGCCACCAAGGCATATATAAATGACCAAAAAGGTCTAACAGCCACCAAGGCTATATTGCCACCAAGCAAATGTAAGTAAAAGTTAAAGAATAAAGTTACTTTGCCGACAACACGTGGAGCACGACCTTCCCACAGCTTAGATATTGAAAGAATGAGGATGTATCACATGTTCTTCCGCCAAAGATATCAACCAATGCGGTTATGTTTAACTTCACTTTGGCCAAACACCTCTTCAATCGTTTCGGTTCTAATATTTACTTGACTTTCAAATATTCAGTTTTCAGCGTTCCATAGGTGAATTTAAAAAAGTTACTTAAAATTCAGCGTTTTACATTGATTGTACTGGTTTTTCGAGAGCAACATTGGTGATGGCAAAATATGGAAAAATCTACCATGCAGCTGATAGCGTGGCACTCTCTTGACATTCCCCATAAAACTTACGTCCAAATCGATTTCTTTGATCGGCCTTCTCCAGGAAAGCTCAAAGCTGAATATTAAAAGCCAACAATGTATAAAGAACAGAAATAGTTGATTAAAATGTTAAAGATGATCGTTCAAAATTTTCATGGAATGATATATTCATCTGCCGACATGATTGCAAAAAGTAAGAAGTCGTAGAGCAAAACAGAAAAAAAAATGAAATCAGATTAGATAATACAACGTGTATTGAGCCATTTTATTGCTTAAAGTCCAATAGAAAATATAAACATACTCAACCTAAATAGTGGTTTTTACTGTTACTCTAAATACCAATGGGAACAAACTGTGCCCCTCTACTTGCTGACTTGTTTCTTTATTATTATGAGGCTGACTTCATGCAGGAACTTCTTAGGAAGAAAGATAAGAAGTTAGCAATATCCTTTAACTCTACTTTCCGCTATATAGATGACGTACTTTCACTAAACAATTCAAAATTTGGTGACTATGTGGAACGCATCTATCCCATCGAATTGGAGATAAAGGATACTACAGATACAGTTAAGTCAGCTTCATATCTTGACTTACATCTAGAAATTGACAATGAGGGTCGGTTGAAGACAAAACTTTACGACAAAAGAGATGATTTCAGCTTTCCAATTGTGAACTTTCCATTTCTAAGTAGCAACATTCCAGCAGCACCTGCATACGGGGTATATATCTCTCAGTTGATACGATATTCCCGTGCTTGCATTTCCTATCATGATTTTCTTGATAGAGGGTTACTGCTCACAAGGAAGCTATTAAATCAAGAGTTCCAAATGGTGAAGTTGAAATCATCCCTTCGTAAATTTTACGGACGCCATCACGAGTTGGTTGACCGTTATGGAATAACCATTTCACAAATGATATCGGATATGTTCCTCACGTCGTAACTACAATCCCCTTCCCTTTCATGAATTTGACCTACCGAATTAGACTATTTACCGGATTTGTAATCACATAAGCAACACGACGGGTGCCGCATGTGGAGCAGGATCTGCTTACCCTTCCGGAGCACCTGAGATCACCCCTAGTTTTTGGTGGGGTTCGTGTTGTTTATTCTTTAGTTTTCTATGTTGTGTCATGTGTACTATTGTTTTTCTGTTTGTCTTTTTCATTTTTAGCCATGGCGTTGTCAGTTTGTTTTAGATTTATGAGTTTGACTGTCCCTTTGGTATCTTTCGTCCCTCTTTTCTAAACCAACTATTTGACCTACTGCGAGTTGGTCGGTTTTTACTGTTACTCTAAAATATGGGTGCTGGGAAAACCAGCAAGTAAAATGGTCATTATCCGATCCGCGAGTCTTGTTTTAGTCAGCACTTCTGTGTTGACTTGAGTTATCATTGATATGTTTATAATTATAAATTAACTGTTAACAAAACTTTGAATGTTGGAAAAACTAAGGCTTTTCCACCTCAGGAAACGATTACCTTAGCTGTATTTGGCAAAACTTTTAGGGATTTTTTGTCCTCAATGCTCTTCAACTTTGTACTTTAGGCCTTTATAACATTTTTGATTCAAGCGTCACTGATGAGTCTTTTGTAGACGAAACGCGCGTCTAACGTAAATTTTTGTTTGCACTTCATCGTGTTTATAAAAACAAAATCGAATACCTCTCATATTTTTGCACTGTTTTTTGGCCACGATATAGCTATTTTGTACTAAGGTGACATAACGCAAACATCAAATAATCAATTTCTTACTGTGTTTAGTATGATGCTTTAGATAATTTTTATCATCGATGACCCGACAACCAACAAGGAAGTAGACTGACCATCAGCACTATATGACAAAGTTTTACATTCCTTAGCCAAAGGTCAAATATATAATTCACGCTTACACTTGATAACACTACTGATAGATGATTTGCTTTGATGAAAATTTCTTTATTTAGGATTTACTTTTGTTAACTTTAATAAATGTTTAAGATAATTTTAAACGCTTTGATGTCATCTGGCTGAATTATGTACGCCACACCTGTTTATTTGTTTATAAATTCCTGTAAAGACCAGAAAATGTTCTCAAAATTAACCCACTGCCCGCCAGTTTTTACAAAATTTCTAAAATGTACTATAATTTTTTACCCGTGCATGTACAAATTCAGAAAAACAGAAGAAGATTACTAACTTATTGCTTGCATCTCCTCTTTTTTTAAACGACTATAAAACAGAACGCTTAAATAGTATTTTTGATAGGAGAAACCTCCTTGAAAAATGTAAGCTAAGTCATATAAAAATATATATAGTATGGTTCAAATAAAAAATTGTATAATCTTTTCTTCCGAACTGCACGACAAGGCTATTAATCGATAATTTTTTCTTATCAATGCCTTTTATCTTATACTTAGTAAAGGAAAAAAATTGGGTCACCGTTCATTTAAGCTCACAATTTGCCTTAAAAAGAAGCATGCATTTCTGTAAAGGTTCCCTTTCTCTGTTTAACTAATAGGAAAAATAGAGGTAAAATCGAAATAAAAAAAAAGACCTTAATTACAGAAATTGCTTAAATTTTACAATTTTTGTGTAAGTAAAACTTATTTGAAAAAAAATAAAAAAGTATTTAGGTCAACGATGAGTTAAAAAAAATAATTCAATTTTAATGCCAAAAAATGGCATTTTTGAACAAAAGGGGAATATTTGGAGATTTTTGTCTAATCTATGTGAATGTAACTGAATTGTTTTTTAAAACACTCAAGTTAAACACACTTAAATTCTCCCTCGCCCTGCTCGTCCGAATTCAAAGTATTTAATCTCTAAATTCAATAGGCTATAAACAAGACAAACACAGATATAGGTTTAGTTGCTCGCTGTAACATCGAAACAAAGGAAATGAAACAGTTCAGAATAAGATGCCGATATAAAAAGTCCTCAAGATATTACTAATTGAAGATAAATCTTTAACCACTTATAAACTGGACCAGTATCAATTTCAAGTCGACAATCGGAACGCTAAATACGACATATTGAACCGGACGCTTCCGCAATAGATGGTAATGCAGACAAATCTTTAACAAATCTTGAATCGTTGGATAATTTCTCAAACTGTTTCCATTGATTCTGCAAAAAGAAGAAAACAATCAAAACTTCGTATATACACGTACGTGTATCTTAATCAGATAAACATTAAACTTCTATAGATATACTATACATATTTCATATCTATATACATCAACTTCTAATCACACTGTGTGATTCTTTACAATACACAATTCAACATAGCTCATGAAAGTCTATACATAGAGACATCTCATATCTACATACATCAACTTCTAATCACACTGTGTGATTCTTTATGTTACACAATGCAACATAGCTCATGAAAGTCTATACATATAGACATCTCATATCTACATACATCAACTTCTAATCACACTGTGTGATTCTTTATGTTACACTATGCAACATAGCTAATGAAAGTCTAAACATATAGACGTCTTATATCTATATTCATCAACTTCTAATCACACTGCGTGATTCTTTATGTTACATTAATGAAAATCTACACATATATATATCTCATATCTATTATATCAACAACAAAAAACCAACTCTAAAGTTATGTCGGAAGCTCTGACTTCGTACTAATTTTTCTTATAATCGTTGTTACATTCTGATTATCGGTGTAAATTAAACAAATTTTCCACTCAATATGTTTAGTACCATGTGTACGGACTGTAAAATATAACTGCTTACCGTTTTAAAGTCTCTCCAAAGTTGAACTCTTGGTTCTGTCCGATTTATCTCGCATAAAACGGGCTACTTTTTATACCTACACCTGCTTATTTGTGGCATCCGGGACAACAATTCTCTCCGACATTAGGTCTCCAATATGGTACTAAAACTCTGATCGTTTTATAGTAAATGCGCCCTGCTGATAAAATGAAAGCAAAACAGGCGTATTTTTATGAAAAAACATATAAAATTGATGATTACAATTCTCATCTATGCTTCAAATCAAATGTATACATATATTGAATTATGTGCAAAAGCTAATGCCTTCATATTTAACCTTTCGTTTTCTAAATATTTGTTTACATGTCTCAAATCTAGTACAAGTCTTACGAATTCTTTACCTGAACTTTGTACTGAAACAGTAATCGGATATACTACAAAAGATGGACACTGTAATATTTAGTGAGAATTTCACCTATCAAATTTTAAATAAAAGTTGCATGCTAAAAAGCTGATTTTGTTATCAGATTAATAAACTCAACATGGTTCAGTATTGAATGGAATTATAGCCAAATTCTGTAGTATTTAAACTAAGAGATTAAACCTGTAAAACGGTTTTTAAAAGAACACATTATATTTGATATTCGCTTTTAACTTAATAATATGATCTCAAGACATGATTCCAAAATTGTAAATAAAGTCAACATTATACTCAACTTCGTTCCTTGTGCTTTCATATACACATTGTTCCACTTTCGCATCGTTTCTTTTCCTCGGCTAATACCTCCAACGCCTGGACGTACAATAAACACAGCAGCAACTGCATATATACCTATGTGACCAACTTCAATTCGACGTAACTTCGAGCACCTTCGATACTAATACATTTAAATGCCAAACTTTATATAGCACCATTTAACCCCACCCGTAAAAAACCGCCAAAACTTTCTTCGTGCCTTATGCACCCAACATCAAATTTATAAATAGTTCATACTTTTACAAAACCAGTATCCGAACTAGTTATACTAGTTCCCATCTATAAATAATTACTACAAATAGCAAACGGGAAAAACCCTATTTCAAACGAAATAAAATACATTTCATAATAGCGGTTACGTAAATCAGGGAATACAGGGACTGTGTCTAGTATGACTGACGATTAAACTGTTCATAAAACAATTGATACAGACAACAAGTATCAAAAACTACTACATGTATATGCACATTCAACCTGACAACACAAGCGCAATCAACCAAACAGATAAAAAAACACAAACAGTATAACAAAGCACAACACAGAGAACAAGAGATTGAACAGTTGAACTGATGTACATCATAGGATTATGGATGTCATATTCAAATATTTTATACATATTTTATACTATAAAATGTTATGATTTTAAATTGAAAAGAAGGCTTTAAAACAAATGTATCTTATGTATAACAGTCATGTTTTCGTTATTAATTTTTTTCAGGAGGTAAAACTGATACAGCTGCTTTGACGACAAATGAAACTTACTTTAGTGTGGTAGTTAACTTAGCTAATTCATGGGATTGAAACGATTGAATTTAGATTTAATTACAAATGTAGTTCTATTGAAATACAGGTAATGAATAAATGGCAATCATGGTTTTTATGTTACAAAGACAGAAATTCGACGATACCAGCAATACAATACATGTTTTTTTAAACTTTACATATTCAATATACTGAAATTGCATACCGTAGGTTAAATTATGTATGCTATCGATTAAATTGCATATTGTTGCACTTCGAAATACAAAATTGGTGTGTTGTGTCTTCCAAACCCGATTATATAAACTATTATTTTGTTTTATCGGTTGAGATAAATAAAAATCAATAAATTCATGTACAGCTTTAATTAATGTATATGATCATGACATGCGCAGTTACATTTATTTCTTTAATGTTAAAGACCAATTAGTTTAAACAATATTTTATTTTCAAAAAGTGCACCAAAGTATATATATACAATATAAATACAGAGATTCGGAAACAATAAACACTTATATAAATCCGTCTCCCTTCAAACCAATTAGAACGCAAGAATGTAAGGAAAAAGGGTAATGATATATATACTAGTGTATTTGCACTTCATCATGTTTATAAACATTTTGACATCAAATTCTGAACATGTCTTATTTTCTGATTACTGTGTTTTAATTACCGTATAGCCATTTGGCACTAAGGCATAAATCAAAAACCAAAAGATTAATATTTTAGTGTTAGATACCAGTGTTGACCCGACAACTAAACAGGAAGTAGACTGACCACCAGCCTTATCTGACCGAATTTCAAATTCTTTAGCCAAAGTTCAAATATATGATCCACGCACACAATTGATAACACTATTGATAGATCATTTGCTTTGATAATAAATTTCTTTATATTGGGTTTATTTTTGTTAACTTTAATAACTGCTTAAGATTATTTTAAACGCCATCTTGTCAACTGGCTTAATACATGTAATAATGTTCGACACAATTGTTTATCTGCTTATAAATTCCTATTTTATCGAATAGTTTTCTCCTCCACAACCCATCAGCCAACACCCCTTTTTTGTTCAATGCACCGTAACTTTTTAACCCGTACCGGTATAAATCCAGAAAAAAGAAGATATTACGATTTTATACTCACATCCATTTTTTTAACACTAATCAAACATACCGATTAAATAGATCGTCTTTTGATATGAGGATCATTCTTGAAAAATTAAAGCTAAATTCACACAAAAATATAATGGTTCAATTGAAATAAATTGTATATACTATTTTAGAATGAAAACACTACTCGTTATACCTTAACATATGCTTTCGACTGAAACAGCACGACAATTGCATTTTATATATAAGGAGACGATAGATTGTTGTTTGTCAAATATCCGATGGCAACTACAAATGTAACAAAAAAAAACGAGTTCTTTTCAACTGACTCGTTAAAAGGACAAATATCAAGAGATCTTTTTTTTTTAGTAAAATCTAATATTCATCTTGAAATGATCATATTACAAAATAATCAAACGTTCGAATCTTACAAATCAACCTAACAAAAAACTAAATTTTGAGAACAATTTCATATCTGAGTCTCACATATATTTTCAAGATGGTGAAGTTGAACTCATCCCTTCGTAAATTTTACGGACTCAATCACGAGTTGTTTGACCGTTATAAAATAACCGTTTCATAGATGATATCGGATTTGTTCCTTATGTCGTAACTACAATCCTAATGCTTTCGAAAGTTTACATCCATTGAAATGGGGAATGTTTCAAAGAGACAACAACCCGACTATAGCACGGACATTAGAACATCACAATGTTTTACCAAAAGAGGCTAACATCATTCAAGTCACCGGCACTCAATGGAAATTATCGGTTTTGTGCTGGTAAAAAAACACAAAACAAAAATCGCAATTCAAGGACAACAATGCATACAGAAAACATGAATTAGAAAACACAATCAGACGTAGACACTTCAGATATGGTAAAAAAAATAACAGAAAGGTTGGCAAAATAAAGATTATAACTACATATTAGTGTAGTTTTTTTTTCTATTGTGAATCCTAACCCGGTAAAGATCATAATTTTATTGAGAGAAAAGGTGTAACAAAAGAATGAATAAAGCCTAAAATTATTGAAACTTACCAATCGCAGTTTAATTTTCTATTCGTACTAGTCCCGAGTATACATCAACTATTTCTTAAAGTTCACTTTAAGATTTGGTTTAAGGTCTTTTTAATAATTCGACTTGATTTAAAATTTATCAACCATTTTGAGTTTAAGATGGACATGTTAATGCGTTTTTGTTATAAAGAGATGATTTGGAGTTATGAAAAGAAAATGTTTTCTTACACAAAACAAATTTAACCTGTTTGGAATAACAGAGACTTGATGGACACGTTTGTGATGAAGCACACGTATCGAAAAGTGTTACAAAAAGTAATAATTAGTAGTTATTTATCAAAATATAAAAAAAACTTTCGCATCAAAATGTATTTGCTATGTTTACAGTGATTTGTAAAAGTCAAATTGACATAAGTTATCTGTGTATATAATACCATCTTAAGATTCGCATTTAATGTGTGAGTGTTTTCATAAACTCCTTGTTATCAACTTATTTAAAGATGATATAATTCATATTTTTCATGTTAGTTTAAATGTCTTGCAGATAAGACATATATACAGGAAAATAAATATTTTGAAAACAATACCTTGTAGCTAAATAGGAAAACAAATTCATAACAGTAATACCTTATTGTGTAATATTGAAAAACAATGTCTACTGACTGTAGTTAAAAAAAATATAACAACGTATAATTTTGAATCTTAGTTGTGTTTGGCAACTCTTTTAGTATTTTTTGGTCTTCAATGCTCTTTATTTTCGTACGTTATTTGGCTTTTTTTTTTTTTTTACTTTTTTGTTATCCCAATGTCACTGATGAGTCTTTTGTAGACGAAACTCGGTCAAATGCAAAATTCCAATCCTGGTTTGAATGATGAGTTTATTTGCATGATATACATTACCGGATCATAAGAACAAAACGCATCCATGTCAATCAGCGTGGTTTTAATATATGTTCGATTAATTAATTGAAATAATATCTTCAACAATGTTTAACTCCGACATGCTTGACAATATTGTGAAATATTTGTACACGATCGTAATGTAGTGTACATATCATATCCTTCCGTGGGTAAGAAAGGTGCTATTACATAACGATTTACCTTCAGATCCAAAGTTGTTGTGTCATTTGCTTTATGTATATATATCTATTACGTCTGCTGTTCAGAATTTAAAATATCATTTTTACCATATCCTGATTGAGGAGTCTTGCTAAATAATAGTAGTATTTATTCTGATGATCCATGACTTATGTCAAGTGAAGTTTGTTTATTGAATATTGTTTTGTGAAATATATATGAAAGATGAAGGAAACGATGAATTGTGACTTTAAATACATGTTTATTTTTGTGTATATTCATTAATATTCCTACCCTTGTTAAAAATACATGTTTTCAACTTGTTCTAGACATCAACAATATAAGATATACACTTTATATAAATACATTAGTTCGAAAAACATGTAATTTGATAACTTATTTAAACAGTACCAACTTATTAGAAGTATTACAAAATGACTTCTAAATAACACAAATTAATTTAAAGATTTTGCAAACGTAATTATAGTGGAAGGCCTTTTGAATTCTAATATAACATGAGTTTAAATTGGCAGATTGGCATATAATGTAAATCAGTAAACTACGTTTGAAAGAAATATCATAATGGCCAGTTTTTCTTGGAACTGCAGTCAATTACATTGAACGTGTATACACTATCACCATTCATCAATCTGTAACGCACACATTATATCCGACTTTTATGGGTCTTGTTTTGTTTAAGTCTGTCATTTACACAGGATTTTAATGTCGTGTGTATTGCTTGATTTTGTTTTTCTTGTCAATTGTAAAGATTCTTGAGTTGTTTCCGACGGTTAGCCTTTACATGTCATGCTAATAGTAACATTATTGTGCTTACATGTGCTGATTGTCGATTATATTGAAAAACCGGAGGGTCGGACTTAAGACGTCCGTCAGTTGCTAGCAAGGTTTTTTCTTGTTTTGTTTTCTGCGGGTCTGTTGGTCCGCTCTATAAATCTTGTTTTACCATATCTGACAACTGATTACTGATTTGTTGCATATGCAGCGTATTCTTGTACAATGTTTTACATGTGAAAGTATTTGATCACATCCATAGGAACTGACTAAAATGATTTTAAATTTTTCTTGTTATATTTCGGAGATTAGAATGACGTCCATTATCACTGAACTAATATAATTTTTTGTTTAGGGTCAAGCTGAAGTACGCCCCCGGGTGCGGGAGTGTCTCGCTTTTTGAAAACCTATTGGTTGCCTTCGCCTGTTGTTTGCTCTTTGTCGGGATATTGTCTCTTCTGCACATTTTATTCCCATTCTCAATTTTAAAAGTAGCTTGAACTAAACATTGTTTTAACCTGATCTGACATGACAAATAAATTTGGGGGTCATTGGAAAAATATATTACATTTCTCCTGAGAATAGAAGTTGTCAAATAATTTTCAGTAACATGATAATGATTTTAAATATTTGTTGGTTATGATCATTCATGTGATTATTTTTGATTTGTTCAAAATAAACTAAAGTAATCCTTAGGTTAATAAAATATTTTGTATTGTTACAGGATCGTGTTTTAAAATATTAATATTTAAATGATTATAACGGTTACTTCACTTTTTATTAATCTCGTCTCCTGTAAGGTAAAGAAACCTTTTTTTACCCTATGTAATGTATTGTTATGTTCAAAGAACGATAAATTAACGTTAACAGGGACCGGGTTAAAGAATATACGGCTTTTGTCAGAGTTTTGTTTAAAAAATTATCGGGTATAAGGAACACATGATCTTCACGCGGTGCTAGTTACGGACTGAAATTGTTTGATGTGTTCAGGGGTGGGTAAATTTTGCAGTCCCAAAAAAAAAATAACCACTCAGTTCATATCAAAGAGTACTCGAGTTTACTGGCAGCTAGTTTAAAACCAATACAAACTCATAAACAAGTCATGAATTTAGGACCAAACGTATATTTGATAGAACATGTTTATGTTTTATAAGAATGTCTACGTTGCAAAAGCATATTCAATATTTGAAAATGTGATTTACTTTATATAAAAGCTTTATAGGAATAAACTCTGGTGAAAGGCACTTAATGTTTTGGAGAATATGGAACGGTTATAAAATAATTAGTATCTCATGAGTGTTTTTAGAAATGAAAGAAATAACACTGTATCTTTTCATGTGTACCACCTGTATAACCTCCTTGTTCATGTAAAATTAAAATCGATCCCTTAATGATCTTAATTAGTTCTTCCATAGATAAAAATATTTGGTTTTTAAGTTCGGCTGTACCAGTAGAAAACTTATTCAAAACGGAATACTACATCCCAATTTTTACGAAGATATATCGATGTTGTTTACCGTGTCCAGAATTTTAGAAAGGATCCTGGTAAACTTATTGATTCCACTTTTCTGCTGACATGAATTATCATTGATATGGTTATATTTATAAATTAACTGTTTACAAAATTTTGAATTTTTTAAAAACTAAGGCTTTTCTACCTCAGGTATAGATTATCTTAGCTGTATTTGGCAAAACTTTTAGGAATTTTAGTCCTTAATGCTCTTCAACTTCGTACTTTATTTGGTCTTTTTAACTCTTTGGTGGATTCGAGGGTCACTGATGAGTCTTTTGTAGACCAAACACGCGTCTGGTGTATATACGAAGTTTAGTCCTGGTATCTATGATGAGTTTATTTACGTAAATTTATTCTAAAAGGTTACCAATTCAACACTGAAATTAGATTTTATATTGTTTTTATTTGTATAAATTTAATATTAATTTATTTATCAGTAATTAAAAGCATACTTAATATAATCTGACAACTTCTCATCTTTGCACAACGTCATGTTTTTTTCTTACTGTGAATGACGTCTTTACACCAAATGCATTTACTGTTGGATGTGTACTCACTGTAGTCTTAGATTTTTAAGATGTTCTATTTTAGTTGTTATTGGATTTGAACTAGTTGTCATTAACTGCGAGTACCTTCAGTTCTGTACTTAGTGTCGTTTTGTTGTTTGGTTTTAAAAGTATCCGGTCACGTAAAAGTTGTTTTGTAATATTTATTTCTACATGTTCCATGTGTATCCCTCTAATGAGTAAATATAAAAAAAAAAAGATGTTGTATGATTGCCAATGAGACAACTCTCCCAAAGAGACCAAAATGGCACATACATTTACAACTATAGGTCACCGTACGGCCTTCAACAAGCCTTTTTCAACTGATTCTTTCTTATGTTTTACTGTTACACCAGTGTCCTATGTTAGGGGATAGTTAGAATCCCGCTTACATGTTTAACCCCACCACTGCTGTATGTATATATGTGTCTGTCCCAAGTCAGGAGAGCCTGTAATTTAGTGGTTGTGTGCTGCTGTGTAACATATTTATTTTTCGTTATTTTTTGGCACAAACGTTAGGCCGTATGTTTTCTCGTTTGAATTGTGTAACGTTTGTGATTTTATAGCTGACTATGCGATATGGTCTTTACTTATTGTTGAAAGCCGTATGGTGACTTATAGCTGTTGTCAATTTATTTTTTATATGGTCTCTTGTGGAGAGTTGTCTCATTATCAATCATACCACATCTTCTTTTTTATGACAAATAGTACACAAAAAACAACATACACAACCAAAGAGTTAGCAACAGGTATCCTACCAGTACTTAATGTGGAAAGTGGGGATGTATTTTAGTTATAGACCAAACCAACCATGTTGTTAATGTCTGTGTCAGTTTGGTCTCTTGTGGAGAGTTGTCTCATTGGCAATCATACGACATCTTATTTATTACATGTAACAATTAAGATGAATGTTAGACGTCACTATAAAGTTATTAGTGTCTTCAATGTAAATAAAGGACATTCTATATTTACTTGGACTCAAACAATACAGAAACCAAAAAACATCGATACACAAACCACATCTTCATAATATGTCAAGTTAAAACTTCATAGTTCATAGGTCAAAAATTTAGTTAACAAAGTAAACAGAAATAAAAATGAAAAATATTTGATAATTTTTACAGCTTATGTTCTTTTAATATGAAACAAAAGAAAGCAAACAATGTTTAAGTTGTTGAACATTATTACAATCTAATACATAATCAATTGAACAAAAAGTGTCATTAATCACCCCCATATGATTTATACAGATATACTTATTAAATTTTACTATTCAGACAGTCCTTAGTAAAGAAATTATTATATACGTCTCCATTCTAACATATCTGAATAGAAGTGTCTATAAGATGCATGCCACATCTCACTGCTTATAACAACAATATGAAGCAAAAAATCTATTATAAATCATGTGCAATGTTTTATCTAGATTTTGTTTTACAAAAATGTGTTTCAAAATTTCTATATGATAAGCAATTGTAAAACATCTTACTTATGATCTAATTCTTTCTTCTTGAAGATTTATTGTTATCCAAATTGAAAAGCTTACAGTTTATCAAACTTTACATGTTATACTGCTTGATTTCAAATGTAAACTTCATTTTTGATAAATACATTACGGAACTAGCATAGTTATTATAGGACTGGATTCTTTTGTCGTGTTATAAAAATAAATTAAGTGATACTTTACCATTATCATGATAATTATTTAGAAAGATAGATGTAAACTGTGATTTAACTTTACAAGTAGACACAATTAATCAGCCACATGTGATGTGATTTATTGAATGGACAGCTTGCATTAGCAATCTAATGATATTTACATATTCACTCATCTACAGTTGTGTATATAAGTCAACTAATGTACATAGATTAATTGTTTGCGTTTGACGCCACTTATATGATACATTAAAATGTATATGATATAAAAGTATGTTTTATTTTTCATACTTAGTTTTGAACATTGAAATTTAAAAGTATCTACAGATGTTTTGTGATTGACAATTCTAAGTTAAAGGAATGATGCAGGTGATGATATACATCTTATCAAATCTGCATCACTATAAAAAGCGTTATTGCAATCAAAGCATATCCCGTCTTCTTTGGTTGTATTCCTGAAATAAAATTAAATAAAAATTCTCGAACAATGTGTCAAATCCAAACAGAAATGAAAATTAACGTCTGACAACTGATCTTCTAATATCCATAGTCAGCATTTTTGACCATTAGGCTTACAAGACATAAAAGAACAAAAGGTAATCTGTATCCTTTATATAACTGATGTTTTTTTCTCTCTTTATTTATCATTTAACTTGACAGGATATATATTGAAACGAATTTGGAACGATTTTCTAAGACATTAAAGTAATCACGAGAAGACAATTATTTATATGCATTCAATATAGTCCAAAATCTAGTTATTTTTAATTTTAATTTGTAGTACTGTACCAATTTGCAAATATTTCTATCTATTTTGTTACAAGTTTTTTTCAGTTCATATCATAATGATGTACCCAATTTAAAGTTTTTATAACTACAAAAAATGTACTATACCATAAACCTGATATTTGACTGCCTAATAGATCTTTTATGTAGTACTTAAAACCCTTCAGATATTGCTATTATTCATCTATCAAGTTCAATGGTCAGTTGGACAAACTTCAGAAAATAATGCATGTTGGTCATGATGGTAAAGGGCTGATGAACGGATAGAAAAAAACATAATTCAATGACTTTTTTCTTTAAAGACCAACCTTAATACCAAATTATTTTGTATTTTAGGAAATGTGGGAATAAATGTCAGTTTCTTTTAAGCTTAGCTGCTAAGTGCAGAAAAATGTAGCATTGACACATAAACATACTAGGAAGCTATTAAAAAAAGTTTTGTTACAATCTTACCATAATCCGATCATTTTACACTTTTTTCCTGATAACAGTTCACATGTGTATCCAGGTTTACCATATAAAATAACGCAAGAACGTGCACGTGTTAATTATGAAACGTAAGTAACACTTACATCTTTTGTTTATACGAGTTAAAAGTGTGAAAAAATGTATGTCTCCTTTAAAGAACACTGTCACATATATGATAAAATCGAATACCTACCAATAGCGCTATTTACACCTGCTTCTTCAATGGCAACATCAAAAGCTACTTGAACAGACCTAAAATGCGAAAAGGTATCATTCGTAGACGTTTCAGTTTCCCTCCTACGTCGTCTATGAATGGTCATGCAGTCCTGCAAAAAATAGTTTGAGTTGGATAAAATTGCAATATCTGATATGGTGTGTATATAACGTAGGTCTTGCTACTTAGGCTTCTTATTGAAAATTTAAAAGGACATTTCAAATATTTTGATCATTATAAAAAAATGTTCCCTCCTTTTAAGGATCTTATAAATTTTGAAGAAGACATAATTGTGTGTTATTTTTCTACAATGTTAACTTCACATCGATTTCACTTTGAAGTTTGGTTCCTTAAGTAAATATTGCACTACACGATATTCGGACATCTACATGTTAGGCTTTCACATTTTTGGGATTTTACGTTCTGGAATAAAAGTTAAAATAAGAAAGGTCCTTCTTAGGGTTATTTTCTTTTTTTGAATTGTATCGGACATTCATTAACAAATTATATTTTTTAAAAACAAAATATCTCTATTTGTAAACATCAACAATACTTACATTTTTGCACTTAGACTTATTTTCATCTGTGCAAACTGTCGTTAAACATTCGATCGTTACATGGGTTGATTGAGGGAAATAAAAACCATACATAACTATTTCGAGTGTTCTCTGATCAGAACCCGCCCACTTATCACCAATAATACTACTATCATGATAACAAGTGCTCCTAAAACAACAACAAATCATTAATAAAATAGATAAATGCATTATGCATGGTACTACAATGATTAAAATAATATACTGATTTGCCTTGTTGATGATGCAAAGTAAAAAAGCACTGACGTCTTGCCTTGATGAAACTCTTTATGAAAACTAGTGAGCTAGCAGTGGCATCAATACAGCTCTAGAAAACAATGCTTTTCCACAGATATTTTTCAGCCATTTCAATTGATATCTTTAAGAAAAAAAACAACACTGCCTTTTTTTTTTTATTATTGAACATATTTATTCGAGTAAACAGGGATAACAACAGAAATTATAGTTTATTAATTGTTTTATAAAGGAGATTGAGATTGTATGCTATAATGTGATCGAAAGACGAAACACATCCCTGATGGTAGTTCTATTCGACTGAGGAAATCCAATATCCGTAATTAAGCATGATACGGAAAATCATCACAAGTAAGACATTTTTTAATCATAAAGAAATAATTTGATTGGCTAATACGGAAACACCTGTAATACTATATTCACGATGCAAAACAATTTGCAAACACGATGCATACCCCCAACAAACTGAGGCCACAGTAGAATAAGCCTTTTTTTCCTAGTGAATCACCACCACTAAATGAAGCCTCCATCTAACAAACCTATTCCCGTTGATTAATCTTTGTTGTAACTCAATGGTCAGTAATTAACTTCCGTTAAAGTATAACGTCACATTAGATAAACAAAAACAAAAATGACAACGGTCAGGTTAAAACTCATTAAGTGCCGAAGAAACAAGATCAAACAAAACTTTACAATTCATCTAACAGCCGATTCCATTGAGTGTGTAGGCAAAGGTAAGATCTTTGGTTAACTTGCTTGATTGCTGACCGTTGATGTACATACGCAAACTATAATAATTAATAGACTCAAAATAGTAATGTCAAGATTGCATATTTTGCCATTAATATTGATTCACTTATTTATTCTAAAACCAGTTGTTGGCAAGGTACGGATTATTTTCTTCTAAAGTATTTTATGATGATATGATACTAAACTCCTCACGGTAGGGGATTGTGCTTGATATTCATATAATGCAGACCTTCTCTTTCAATCAGATTTATTGAGGTCTGCAACTAGTAAATCAGTAAATGCTAGTAGTACTTTGATGTATCATTGTCATTTTATTTCGTTTCGTTTATAACATATTTTGCCATCATAAGCGGACTTCTTTTAAACCGAGTTGTACTATGCGTATTGTTGCGTGTTAGTTTTTTTCTACATTGGCTAGAGATAAGGGTTGAGATCTCATGAAAAATGTTTAACTCCGCCGCATTTTTGCGCCGGTCGAAAGTCAGGAGTCTCTAGCCTTTGTGAGTATTGTACGATGTTCAATTTTTTTTTTTAAATATTTCGTTGTTAAGATAGCGTCGATAAGTACTGAACTAGTATACATTTTAGTTTAGGGGCCAGCTGAAACACGACTCTGGGTGCGGGATTTTCTCACTGTATGGAAACACGTGCACGTTAGTTGCCTTCTGCTGTTTTTGCTCTTCAGTCTAGTTATTGTCTCTTTGACTCATTCCCAATTTCCATTCTCAACTCATCTAGTGTAATTGTTTTGACATTCTGTTGCAATATATTTTTTTAATTGTTTGTTCGGTAAATCATGTGTAAAAACAGTTATGGCGCTTTGAGTCAGTCAATATCAAATCAGCGAGCTATAATTGTATAAAAGTATCCATTAAAATTAAAGAAAGTACATGTAGCAATGAATCAGCATATCATAAATTAATTATAATACAAAAGTGAAAAAACAACACTTTTCTTCAAATTTGTTTTATAATAAATCATTTTTATGCAGATTTGATGTTCCTTACTTTGGACAGGCACTTATAAAATGTAACGGGGTTAATATAAAAAAGTCAAGTGGTATGATTGCCAATGAGACAATTGACTACGAGAGACAAAAATGACACATACATAAACAACTATAGGTCACCGTATGGCCTTCAACAATGAGCAAAGCCCATACCGGATAGTCAGCTATAAAAGGACCCGATATCACAATGCAAAACAATTCAAACGAGAAAACTAATTAAACATGCTAAATAAACTAGTATACAAAATATGAAGATACACCCGATAACGATAACATACATATACATTTGTATATCGTTATATACTTGTTACATTTTTAATGATTTTTATCCTTTAGTAGTTTTTTCTTCTTCTATTTGTAATCTTTGATATGGCTTCAAAGTTTATGTTTGACATAAATTGTTGACTATGTATACATTATTATCAACATGATCAAGTTGAAAGTAACTGCTGGATGAACAGTTTTAGTATAATGGGACACTTACGTCACCTCCCATATTTTGTAACTTTCCACGTGAGTTCCTTTCGCAGTGCACATTTTAGGACCTAATACATAATTACCTGCAAATATTTTCATAAAAAAGCATAATTTTGATTTTTTTTTATTGATTATGAAACTAACACTCGTAAATTAAAACACCGCTGTTTCACACTGAAAATTGGAAAGTGAAACGATTTTCTTTCTATCGTAAAGCAATTATTGAATTTAACAGTTTTGAACTCTTAAATGTCATTTGCGTTCTGCAACGTCTAGTTTTTGTTAATAGTAAATTTAAATAGAGGTAAGGTAGGTTTAGAAATGACGTGTTTGTTAACACTATAATATAATTTAGTGTTACTGCACCAGATGCGCATTTCAACAAGTAAAGTATCACGTTATGCGTAAGACCGTCACTTTTTAAACTTCAAAACCTGATAAAAACGTCGCAGAACTGATCAACCAAAAGAACCTCAAGATTAACAAAAATTAGAGATGGGCAGAAGTATCGACCCAGTTGTTGTAATAATATAAATTGTACATGTTCCTAAAGGGGTGTGTCCCAGTCGTGTCAGCTGTCAAGCATATTTATACGATACTTGTTCAAAAGCGTTATATATTTCGACACTGAACTGATTTTTTTTCTCTTATTAAACTGTTTGACAGGGGGATAGTCTAGAAGTCAGCAGAGTTGCAGCTAAAAAATGAAATTGAAAATAGAAATGGGAAATATGTCAAAAAGACAACAATCCGAACGAAGGACAGACAATAAAATGTATATTCCAATGATTGCGTGATACTACTGTAAAACAACGACAGCTTTAGTCTCTTTTATTCAGGAGATGCAAACACAAATTCTTTCATATAGTACTTTAGTATTCAATTTGTTTTTGGGAATTTTTGTAGAAATATTAAGTATAACATACAAAAAAAAAAATACTTACGCAAGGGCATATATCAACAACATCATGAATGCACTTTTGTTTAAAAAGAGTTGAAGATACCAGCGATATTTTTTTATCAGAGTTGTTTTTCGTCATCATATGGTCTTGAAAATTTGCAGTAAGGTGCAATTAATTTGCGAAAAAAATTTGTAACATTTCTTTTATGATTTGAGAAGGTGACACATTACTATTACATCTTTACATCTAAACAGTCATATATTTTTTGTATATAAGAACAGTACATATGCTCTTTTCCATATGTACCAGACACACATATTCTTCCATGACTGAATTCCGTACGATGACCTATAATGTTAATTTCTTTGTCATTTTGGTCTCGTGTGGAGAGTTGTCTCATTGGCAATCATACCATATCTTCTTTTTAATATCTTAAACTGAAATATGTAAAAAATTTCAAACCAAACTGAAAGCAAACTGAACCTATGTGTATGCTTGTTTCTTTTGCTTTGTCGATGTTTGAATTGAAAGTGTTTATAATCCGTATCACCCGGAATCCGAAATATGAGCATGAGGGCCATATACTTTTTATTTATCTAAAGCAACTGTTTGTTTCTGTTTTTGCTTGTTAAACATTTGCAAAGGTGACTGCTATCGACATTATCACGGATGGTTGATAAGGAACGACAATCGTCTAAAACTTACTTCAATTTAAAAAAAAAAAGACAATAGATAGACGTCTTATTAATTATATGGCAAGCTCTAAATAGTCCAGATTAAGAGACGCAATGAAACAAATGTACTTGTAATATGAACAATCATTTACACAAAATCTGCCAAAAAACATTAAAAACATCGTCGTTTACTTTCAAATTGGTATGTAATATCTTCAATTGTTTATCGTGTGTGGTAGATGTGGTGAATGTGAGGTGTCTAATTTTTTCTGATACAGGTTCCTTCATTTCACTGCTTTTTCATGCATCTTTACTACAATCCCAGCTTCAATTCTCAATTCTAAATATTGGTTAATTAATGCATTTTGTTTTTAATTAAAAGCTGTCATCATACTTGATATAGTGTAATCAGCAAGTGATCATCAGAATGTAATATAAAAGTAATCAGGATCACATATGGTTTTATGTGCATTGTACATAACAAAAGCTTGTATTTAGTAAATATATGTTTACTGATTTCATATCATAACTGATAACATGTAAATACTGATTAGCGCTGGTAACGATTATCTCATGCCTTTTTTGCAGCAAAATCACTTCAATTGTTATGAAGCTTATCTGTCAATCTCGATTTTACGGGTAATTTAAAAAGTTATACTGTTCAATTGTTTTGCGAACTTCGAATGTTCTGATGAATGGTGCTATTTGGGTTTGATTTGTATTTAGTGAAAAGACGTCATAAACAGTCAGAGAAAAAATACGACCTTGTGCAATGCAAATTAAACAGACACGTAGACATATGTTTTCTTATAAAAGTTAAAAGTTCTACCTAATGCATATTCTATTCATTTTATTATTCGCTAGAGATGACAGTATTCCAAATTGATACGTAATACTCTACTTACCATCAGTTATTTTCATTATCATTTTCAGTTCTTGTCCTATTTGTACAGGACCTACTATGTTTTGTTTTTAGCTGTCTTGTATGGTTAATGATATATTATGACAAGCCGGTCGTTTCAGCGGTATCAACGGAATCGGTGGTCTAAAAATTATAATATAGGTTCAGATATAGACATGTGCAAATAACTTCTATAATCTTTATATAAATTATGATCTCACGGGACGGGACGTTCGAAAACAGGCACTTCATTTACACATTAAAAGTAAGACGTCGTGAAAAATATGAATAGACTAGAAAGAGTCCAACTCAAGCTTTTACAGAAACCTAATATAAAAATGTGCTATGCTTTAGAATTTCAAGTGTTTTGTCATCTAATTATTGCGGATTCATAATTATTCGTTGATATCAATATCAACGAAATCATATTCTCAGCAATATACAAGATTCTATGTGCACTTATACAGACTTAAGCAAAATCACAAAATCAAATATCCAAGAAATTGCAAGTTTCCCTTTATCCAAGAAAATTGGTATCCACTAAATTAAATGAATCTAAAGTATGGAGGGAATATTGCTTTCTTCAAGTTTTATGATTTGGGATGAGTCGTTCTGTTTGAAAAAAGGGAGGGCGGTTATTGATAGTATACCGATTTTTTTTTAAAAACATAGCACTCATTACTTTCAATAAAGCAAATAATCTCGCACAAAGCAGTAATAATTGATAAATTAACAGATGAATTAAGCAAAATTTTCGAATGGATGATTTCAACTTCACCATTTGGAACTCTTGCTTTAATTGCTTTCTTTTGAGCAGCAACCCTCTATCAAGAAAATCATGATAGGAAATGAAAGCACGGGAATATCGTATCAATTGGGAGATATATATATCCCGTATGCAGGTGCTGCTGGAATGTTGCTACTTAGAAATGGAAAGTTCACAATTTGAAAGCTAAAATCATCTCTTTTGTCGTGTTTTGTTTTCAACTGACCCTCATTGTCAATTTCTAGATGTAAGTCAAGATATGAGGCCGTCTTAACTGTACCTGTAGTATCCATTACCTCTAGTTTGATGGGATAGAAGTTTGTTTTCTTTTACTTTAACTTTGACATATTTAGATTATTGTTTTGCTGTGCAGTTCAATATTTATTTTTTTATGATCGACACATGTACTTCTTTGTAGTCCTTAGTAACTAAAATTATGCATTGCTTTGAACAGTAAGTGAACAATTCCAACTAAAGATAATATAATAATACAGCTTTTGCTTACCCCAGGTTAATGTTGCCTTAGCTGTTCTTGTCAACTCTTTTATGAATGTTTGGTTCTCAATGATGTTTAGCTTCGTCCTTTTTTTATCTTGTTTTATTCCAGCGTTTCTAATAAGTCTATTGTAGACGAAAAGTGCGTCTGGTGCAAATATAAAAGTTCAATCTTGGTATCTATGATGAGTTTATATATTTCAATGACCACAGCCTTCATTACTTTTTCACATTTACAGTCCGATTTCTTTGGTAAAAAACTAAATATTACTTTATTATTATTACTTGTTATTGTTTTGTTTTTTGTAGTCTTTTGTTTTTGTCACTTAATTCTCTTTAATGTATGAAACTTTGAATCTCTCCGTAATATATCCCTCCCTTTTTAATCATATTTTAATAATGTCGGTACTGAAGTTTGTTATACAAATCTCTATAAAAGAAAATATTCAAAATCATATCTTTATTTAGCATTTTTAGAAGCGTTACTTACTGCAACTTTACTTAATTCCTGGTTATACATGTTTTAAACATAATGAAACAAAATAATAACAAAAGGGAAATAAAACAATACTATTGAAGTATTTGGTTAGACAGCGTTGCTTTTGAATGCGTATAAACAGTTGTATGTCATATTTCAAATATAAAAACGACATCATCCGAAACAACTGCCCTAGATTAAAAAAACAAATTCAAATAAAAACTAATCGGAACTAAACCATAGGGTCTATCCGAGGAAAGTGAAAAGTTCATAAATTATTATTAATCATAATCAATACAATATAATAATATTCAAATCGTCAGGATAGTCGAAATTTGCGTAAAACCTGATTGAAAGATAGTCTTTTAGGGGTATACACACACAGTAAAGATGCAATACATTTATATTAACAAATAAGTAAAATTAACAAGAAAGAGATGAAAAGAACAACATTGTCCTTGACGACATCAGGGAAAATTACATGATGCAACCTATTCAATACAATATTATCCGATGATTTTTGTTAATTGTTATATAACTTGCAATATGTGTATATGTTAAAAAAAAATGTACCGGTCTCGTCAAGAGAGCGAATCCTGTCGAAATCCATCTAAGAAAACAATAAACACTTCTTACTTTACTTCCAGTGGTGATGTGCTAATAACGGTATAAACTCCTTCGTCTGTATAATTCAACTGGAATTCATAGGAATTATGTGCACCTACAACCTCGCCAGTTTTATCTTCTTGGAAAAGTAAGGTTACCGGGTCCTGTATTTAAATAAAGATATTTTGTTACATGCGTTTCGAGAACTAAAATTGACTTCCTTTTCATGAAGGTGAAAATGTGTGTTTAATTTTTTTTTTACAAAACCCCTATTTTCACTGAAACAAGTTCTCAAACACGGAGATATTGTGAGGTCATTAGCATTCGTGGTCTAAACTCATACATAATTTGCTTCAAATTCAGGACAGCCGATAAACGAGTTGAAGCGAAGATTTATGTTTGTTTAATGATGTATTCTTCTAACGTTTCAGTCTAATTCAGTCTCATTGAAGTCTCGTTCTGTAATTATTTCCAAAACATGGATCACAAGTGGAAACTAGCAAATTTGATAAAAAGCTTAATCAAACTTAACTTTGTGAAAAAAATTAATATTTCCAATGAGTTGTTTTTGAGTAATCAAGTTTTTAAATTTTATTACCAATTAAGTAAGTCTTTTTAGCCAAAATCTTGAGAAAACGGGTGAGAGATACAAAAAATGATTTTACCATAAACATGTTCATCCCAAATCCCTTTTTTTCAATTGTTTTAGATATATATTTTTTTCAATCATTTTTAACAAAGAACATTGAAGAAGTTGAAAAAATATGCAATTTGTAATTAAAACTGAGGAAAATCACAAATTTACAAAATTAACAACATAGTAAGTTTGAAACAAAAAAGCATCAAAATATGATAAAACTTTCTTATATTAACACCTAGTTAAAGTTTTTTTTAATTCAAATTCACTCAGATTGGTCCCCTTCATCTTTATTGAAAGTATGACAAAGAGTTTAATTGTGAAACTATTTTTACGTGATAATAGCCTCAAAAAAGGTTAAAATTTATTAAAATATGAAAATCATCAAAATTGGGTTCTTTCAAAGTGCTATAGCAAAAAAAAAACATGCACCACAATAAGATTTTTGTCTTTACCAATTATTTTTTTACAGTTTTTGATATAGATTATACCGTTGGTTTTTGGTTTTCTTGTTTGAATGATTTGATACTAGTAATTTTGGGGCCCTTTATAGCTTGTTGTTTGGTGTAAGTAAAGGCTCAGTGTTGATGGTGGTTCATTGACCTATAATGGTTTACTTTTAAAAATTGTTATTTGGATGGAGAGTTGTCTCATTGGCACTCACACCACATCTATTTATATCTATATAAACCCAAAAAATCAGGTTAAGAAAACAAGTTTAATTCTAGAAATGTTTGCCTTCTCAGAGGTGTACATCCTTAAAGTGATTAACGCAACATCTGTGCATTCAAAGACAAGATAATATCAAGTGATAAAAAAATAAAAGAGAACGAAAATCGGACAAATAATACCATGGTTTGATTGACAGTCTTATCGTAACGCACTGAAACCATACAATTTGAATATTTGTACCATTCAAGGGGTGCCTTTTTTCTCTGTGTTCATGTTAAATAGTTTACTAACAAATTTAGTATGAAATGATGTATGAAAACCACGAACGTTAAGGATCTAAGTGGGAAAGAGGTAAATTCCATGAGTTTCTTTCATCCGGCCATGTGATATAACCCAAAACTTACCAAAACAAATCCGTTCGAAAAAGAGCACTTAGGCGGTAAGCCAATTTATTTTAATATTTGTTCATCACCTAACCCTGACTGACATATTTTAAATAAATGTATCGAAAAGTAAATAATAGGGACTTTCAAATGTTGAGTGGGGCTTCGTGCTGGGTACTGGATGCGATAATTGCTCTTGTTTACAATTTGACACCCTTTGGAGCGACTTTGTGTAGTTTATGCGTCACACCACCAATGCATTATTGGCTGATTTGTCTGTTGGTACGAACAAAAATGCGATGTTGATTACTTGAATTTTATTTTTCATTCTAGAAATAGGTATATCACGGAATCTATTTATAATTTCAAAAACAAAATTCTTTTTTCAAATGGATTATACAAAAATCAACAGAATTCAAAATTGTATTCAAAAGACTGTCTAGAAATTATGTATTAGATTTTTCACATTTCGCCCAACTTTACAATAAAAGACAAATATTCCTTAATGACCTGACGTTTAGTTTCGAAAATATATTGCATGTAGATGGTGGACGATATTTAGGTCCTTTCGTATGAAAAGTTGTGACCTAACGGTCTGCTATGTTTTTCGGGTATACTGTACTGCTTTAACCAAAAAAGCATATTTAAAGCTAAATGATTCACAATCTGAATAACCAATATTTTCATAGTGACATCGTATGCAACTGATGTAAAATTAAAAATCAAAATGTTGTTACTAGTATTTAAAAAAAACAAAACAAATACGAACTAATAGGTTGTTCTTTATGATAATTTTGGCCTGTTAGCGTCTATTTTTCTGTTTACCTACAAATTAGCTTATATGTTTGTTTTCTCCACCAAATGGCAATTTGAAACCTCGCATAACATGAAATTTGGTAAATTGACTTACAAAAATTCTGGAGTATGTTATTTGACGTTTTTTTGACTGCTGCTTCTCATATTATTTTTCATTTTCGTTTTAATCACAAATCAAACAGTTTGTTGACAAAACATCTTTTGGTAGAATAGCATATATACCATAATCGTATCATAAAAAAACTATTATTATTGCATATGAAAGTATCAGAAAAAAAAACGATATCCAAGACAAATTAAAAAAAAAATGGTAGTTCATAAAAACTGACAAAATCAAACGTTATCAACAACCGAAACGAGAAAGAAGTTAAACAACTGTCCTATTACTGACTTTGTACTAGAATTATCACCAAACAAAATACTGTATTATCCACTGGCAGGTTTTAAAGCTAGCTAAACTCACTTCCTTTATGACGTTGATTATCATTCTATTGACACAGAAGAGTGATGGGTACGTAGTACACAATGTTTCTGTTAGTGTATGCACTTAGAAATTTAAGGAATACTAGTATGACACTTGCAAATATATCACACAAAACTATATTTTGATATGCAACAAACAGTGTGAAAACATCTCTATTCCTGGATAACAGGTATTACTTTGAGAAATGACATTGTCTATACTTGCAGGAGTACGGCCCATGTACATGATGTATACACACTAACTATAAAACCCTTCAAGTTATATTGTGATATACGGTATATTTCATTGGTGTAGTTATACCAATTCATATGAAAAGGTGGGACGATACTAAGTAAGCGTTTGAAGATGTTGAAATCGTAGAAGGACAATTTAAGTATGAAACGAAGGAACTACGGAAACAATAGAAGAACATTTATTATGAATATGGAAATTGATTGAAAGCTTGATTTGTAAATGACACATTCGGTATTGTATCGTGGCGATCGGTTTTTATAGGCAAAGGACGCTTGGACTTCTGGTCACATGTGGTGATGCAAAGATGTGAAGAATGTTTAGTTTTATAAATTTGAATTGAATATATTGTATTAAAAGCAGCTCAGTGAATGAAGTTGCGTTATTTTGAAATTTCTTTCTATGAGTTTTTCATTATTTTTTTTAAACATGCAAGAATGACATAACTTACCCCTGGATTAACTTCACATGTATGTATAGTAGCCCTGATAAGATCACAGGCTTTTCCGTCTTTTTTCGACACTTTCAGCCTGTGCTCAACCTTGGCTGTTATGTTTTTGATTTTCACCCATCTTTGGCTCGTACATTCTGATAATATGAATTTTCATTGAATATCATCTTGAAGTTGTTATTTACTATTACTAAATATCATATATTAAAACGATAATTCATAAAATTGAAATCTAAAGACCATACACCTTTGATGCATCATTTTACTGTTTTCATAGACAAAACATGTCGCCCCTTTTGAAAACAATCATTCACATTTCTTAGTGTTTCAAATAACTGGGGCCTATATTGTTCCTTAAATGACATTTTTGTCTCACCCCAAAAATTGTCAGAATCTGAGAGCGTGGTTCATGTTCAACAGCGCATGTGACGCGGTAAAGAAAACAACATTCATCTTTCAACTTTTTTTATTTGGCGTTTTCAATTGACAAGACTTTATCATTATTAAGTTTAAACAACACTGTATTTAGTAACAAGGTATTGTTTACATATAAAAATTCATGTGAATAAATCGGATGAATGGTACGGGGAATAGCGACGACTAGTTTTCAATGTACAGGGATTAGAAAAAGGACATTTTGCTATGATTTTATTTTGCTTATAATGTACAATATGCATGTATGTGTTACTCGTTACTTATGATACAGAAAATTCTATTCATACGAAAACATAAAAGCCCTTTGAATGATTTCAGAGCTGTATAATATAGTGTTATTAACTGGCTGTTTCTGTATTGGCACTGGTATAGATTCAAGGTTTGCTGTATTGGCCTCGAGACCCGTAGGGTCGAGGGCCAATACAACTGACCGAGAATCTATACCAGTGCCAATACAGAAACAGCCAGTTCATAACACTTTTATTAAATGATTATAAGAGAATTAAAAACCGGAAGTGAACGTCCCGTATTAGCCCATGGGCCAATACAGCTTTTTTCCCGCTTTTTTCTGTATTTGCCCTGTTTTTTCCGTTTGAAAACATTAAGACATTACAAAACATTGCACATCATTTAACCTGTTTATTTTATGACTTTAATTTAAAAAATATTATACAAATGTTTTTATGCATAACGATACTTCAAGAGTAAAGTAATGGCGTAAGAAAATTGAAAACCGGAAGTGAACGTCCTGTATTAGCCCTAGGGCTAATACGACTTTTTTCCCGCTTTTTTTCTGTATTGGCCCTGTTTTTTTCCGTATTGGCCCTGTTCGAAGAGCAATATTAACTCTTGATTTATATCGACAGTGGAACGTTTTTAGTATTGCACATGCTGATTTATCCGTATTAGGGCTTATTTGCTCATATCATTTAATAAATAAAGTTATTGCTGGTGTTTTCCGTGATTTACCGTATTTCTTTAAAAAGATGTGGTATGACTGCCACTTAAATAATTTTCAACCAGATACAAAATGAAGCAGATATCAACAACAGTATGTCACCGTACCGCCTTCGATAAGGGGATTGACATGTTAGCGTCAATGTCAAAAGTACCGTAATTGAAGAAAACACGAATCATGATGTAATGTTACAACATCTCTTGCAAAAGTACATATACCTGTGTTCTTGAAAATAAACGATACTAATTTAACATGTTAAAAATTAGTTAAGACCTAATACCCAGCCTATACATACTAGTAACATTAAATAAATGTGCTTTCATTAAGTTATTGATCAGTTTAAAGACTGTGTTTTAAATATATTTCTGTAATCTTACCATAACTTATTGTTGGATTTTCATCAGCAGAACTATTCCTGATACATATGGATTGACATATATAAGATATCAAAACAAAAATTAGTGAAATTCTGAAACTTAAACGTTAGTTCACCTTCAATGTTTCAAACGTATATGCAAAAGAACTTATATAGGTATTAGGGAATACACTAAATGTTAACTAGCTGAAGGGTGAATGTAGTTTCAGATACCACATAACGGTATGCATCTACAAGTATTTTTGCGTGTTATACTTAATTTGCTGTTTTATTGATTTAGCAATGAATGCATTGACTATTTTGATATTCGAAAAACGATTGTATGATTTAATCAATTTTATTTAAGTAATCGTAAATTTTTTTTTTATTCTAAAAAGAAATGAAATGAATTCTAAATTACAAATACATGAAATCTTGTGTAAAAGTGTAAAACCTTTTGGTGAATTGTATTCGTAATGTTTAATTTTGCTTAATTGTTTAAATAAATTAAACATTTGTAAATTTTGTTTGATTGCATAACGATATTTTGATAAAACAATTGAAATAGCTTTCGCACCTATCTAGCATTCTGTACTGATGTGATCATTCAATAACAATTGCATATAAAAGAGAGAAAAAATATCTATGATAGCGGTTAAAAAATTATAAATGTAATGGGAAAAATTATACAATAGCGTAATGATTAGATATGAAATAATTTATTATTGTAATTTTCCCCATTACAATGAGAACAATTGTTTGTCTTTTATTTTGTAGCCATGGCATCTCTTGTTTATTTTTTATCTATGAGTTTGAATTTCCCTCTGGTATCTTTCGCCCCTTTTTTATTTTTCTTAATATTTCAGAAAAATTAAAAGTTCTGTGGTTTACTTTTATAAATTGTTATTTGAATGGAGAGTTTTCTCATTGGCACTCATACCACATCTTCCTATATCTATGTTATATATTTTAAAAAGTTTACAAGTTCATGTTCAATCCCTCGCACATAAAATTCCGCGCGATTGGTCATGTACGTGCCTATGTAGACTATTAACTTGAGTCATAAAATCATCGGTTTGTAAATAATTTATTTTCTACTTATGGTCATGTGCCCTTTATTCGATGTTTGTTTCTGACATTGAACGTTTAAAAGCATGAACATATTTGATAGCAGTTACGTGTTAAATGTGTAAAGCGTGCTGAAAATTTATCTGATATCGAAACAGGTTAAGATGTGAAAAATCAAAATAACTAAAAATTAAACTTTAGGAGGTTGATCAATACCATAAGCCTTAATTATGAATGAAGGATTGGTAACAAAACATAATTTGCATAGCACATAATAGTATGTTGGATCATAAATATCTTAAATCAACGTTTCTCTATATCCTGTTCATGTATAATTTTTAAACTATTTTTTGTGAACATAAAAAAATCCGTTTAAGTTCTAGGAGATATCATTATATACAAATGTAATTTAATCCTTATTTTGGTGTGTTCAAATTTGAAGTAAGAAGACAAACCTATCAATTACATGTATGTCATTATATAAAGATCATATGTACAAAACAAAATTTAAAACAACATTATATTCATTTCAGAAACCAGTGGAATAGTTGTTAAGAATTAATAACTTAAAAGGCACTTTCAATCCACTGTTTACTAAAACACATTCTATCATAATCTGTAACTATAAATATATATATATATTAGGAAAACTAAAAAAGAATAGATGAATATTGTTTAAATTGTTTTATTAAATATTCGAATTTATATAAAATAAAAGGTGACAGCATCGTTTTTTGTTAATTAAGATCTTTAACTACCTTGTTAACGTTTTCAAAATGATTTGACATGTTTGTCTCTGACTCTTAACTTTTTTTAAATAGACATAAACATATACCCTTTAAACTCAATGTAAGGAAAGATACAGCCTAGTAATGTAAATCGTTCTACACAATGACTTTTAATCTCATTTCGTCTCAAAATTGCAACTGTCATTTACATACATTTAAGTACAGATACTTACAAAAAGGATCACAGTCAGTCTAAGAAGCATATTCATGTTGTTTAGATAAATTGATGTAAACTGCAAATAGAACAAAAATAAATGATTTTTTTTAAATTATAAATGATCACTTTTTACATTAAGTTACTAAAACTAAAAGAATAATTTTTGAACAATTAAAAAATCATTTCAAAATGTTATTCAATGTTTATCACTATTTTCCTTGTAGATTAAAGACAAAATCTACATGTTTTTGGTGTGTAAAAATCAGCAAAAATTGTTCTGAAAGATATAATATTTTTTGTTACGGTCGGTGAAGAAATAGTTTTTTGTATTGCTTCGTTCGAACTTCTTAATATTTGCCAAAGTCGACAAAATTACAGCTTTGAGCCATCGTGCATCAAATTTAATTTAGTTCCGTTTTCAGAAACCCTCTAACAGGTTGTCTAAACCGCTACCTCCACGTATACTACATGTATAAATTTTAGAAGATTTGGTTGCACTTAAACATGTTGATTTCTTGATTTTGTATGTTTACTTTTAATTCATAGCTTAATCTTTTAGCGTATTTCCTCCATAACAATGATAAAGTCACAATGTTTTACATATTGTTTTCACATAGATTTTTGCACGTAGGTTCTTACCTGTTCTAAGGACAAACACGCTGCTTGAAGCGATTGACGTGAAAGTATATTTTATAACTAGCACTAAGTCACGTGATTATCATATTCATATAAATGAAAAACATTACACTACGTAAAAACCAGAATAGATCGTTCTAATCTGATACTATTGTTTACTATGGTTTAGTAAAATTGTACAAGGAAAGTTCGAAATAAATTTGGCTGTATATAATTTTATCCGCAATCAACGCTGGGCTTCAAGGTTATTGTGAAACTTCTATCCTTGATGTGGCGTGAAAAAATCCAAAGATATTTTAGAAGACTTACAATCTACAACTCTGTCATCTTTCAATAGTATTAAAGCACTTGACTATTCTACACTTTGAAGGACGCCTCCGGGTGCGGGAATTTCTCGCTACATTGAAGACCTGTTGGTGACCCTCTGCTGTTGTTTTTTATTTGGGCGGGTTGTTGTCTCTTTGACACATTCCCTATTTCCATTCTCAATTTTATTTACAAAAGTACTCCAACTTCCAAACTCAAAGACAAATTTTAGGAGTTGGCATTGCTTTGTTTCATAAAAACGAATTGCCAACGTAGATACACGTATTTTGTCTTTCAGAGGGATAAATGCTTCTTTGTAAAAAATCAAACTGATTAAAACAACAATTTCTCTGAAACTGTACTATCAAGATGCCTGATTACTTGATTGACAACTTATGTGTGACTTTTGAGGATGTGTTTTTTCAACGAAATATCGGCATTTCCATGGAAACCAACTTTGTCCCTCGTATTGCCGACTTGTTCCATACTTTACGGCTTACTGCATAAAGGAACGTTTTATTGGAAGAAAAAGAATAAGTTAACAATACCCTTAAACTTTACTTTCCTCTATATAGATTATGTTCTCTCTTTTATAAGTATTACGAACGCATTTACCCTCTTTATTACATGTAACTAAAGATAAAGGATACAACATACGCAAAGGAGAGGTTTCAGCTTCCTTATTTTACATTCTAGCTGCGTCTTCATATACAGAGTATATATCTCCCAATTGATGCGGAGCAGGATATTTATGCCTGAGTTTACAGATGAAAACCGATTTCGGATTTTCACGGCAAATGACGACATCTTTAAATAGTATCATATGTAACTTTTTGATGTATATAGTTTTCATTATAAAACTTATGTACATATATTAGTTTCTGAAGAAAATTCTTTAATTTATTCATATTTAGAAGAAGTTTACTTAATTCTAATTGCTTGCTTCCAGGAAGCAAATCCCCAACATATTTCCCGTATGCAAAGTGACCTCAGTGTGACCCATCTCGTAAATATCCGGTGATCGCAATTCGCATGGATGTCCTTGGTTCAAGAATTGGAATACCATTATTTTTCACCGGTCACTTGTTTCATGTGACTTTAAGAATTTAAAGGCGAGTTGTTTGTAGATAATTAATGTGTCTTGTGCAACGAATATTGCTACACACAAATTTTTTATCGATGCTGAATTGTTCAGACTTCTTACAACACATAAGACAAGACGTTTAAATGATTCAATTACTAATTACATATAATATTTCTTTTCAATATGCATTGTCGTAAAATCTACAAGTGTGAAATTTGTCAATGGCTTAAGTGTGTAACTTCCGATAACGTTTATCAACTTTGATAGTATTGGTTGTCTCCCTACTAATGAACGTACCCGTCCTTCTCCATATTTACAAATGTTGACCGAAATTACGCATATCACCATTCCGCGTACCAATGAAGTGTTCGTCGAATTTAAATGTTTTGCGTTGCAGAAAATGGACAAAACAATTTTGGACCTTCTGATCCCATTAATGTGTCTAACGCTGTAGATAACAACCTCATATAAATAGATAATCTTATCTTAGCTGATCTTAATGTTAAACTGCAAACTGTTATTAATCCGATTAAGTGAAAATCAAATCAAACATTTTTAAAGACGAAATATTTAATCAATCATGTACTGATCGAAAACCTTCTTAGATAGCAAAAGCCGTCTATTACCTATTTGTTCTATTTTAGCCATAGTGTCTATGTTTCTTGACGTAAAAGGAAATAAAATACTAAATTTATGTTATATTCAATTTAGGAGATTTTTAAAGTTAAAAAAAGAAAACAACTGATGTGAAATTGTCCTTAAAGGGCAATAACTCCTAAATGTGTCAATTGCCAATTTTGATTATACAACACTTTTTAGTAGATCTTATTTTGCTGAACATTATTGCTGTTTACAGTTTATATCTATCTATCATAATATTCAAGATAATAACAAAAAACTCCAAAAAATCCTTAAAATCACCCATTTGGTGGCAGCAACCAAACAATGGGTTGTTTGATTCATCTGAAAATTTCAGGGCTGAAATATCTTGACCAATTAAACAATTTTAACAAATGTCAGATTTGTTCTAAAAGCTTTAGTTTTTGAAAGATTAGCAAAAACTGCATATGTCCCCTGTGTTCTATTTTTAGCCATGGCGGCCGTTTTTGTCGATGGATCAAATCTTCGGACACAATTTATAAACTAGATACCATAAGGAACATTAAGTTTAAGTTTGAAGGTTTTTGGCACAATAGTTTATAAACTATGAGTTTGAACAGCGGTATACTACTGTTGCCTTTATTTAAGTTGAGATTTCAACATTGTAAATGATATATAATGGTACATATATAGAACTCCCCGAAAAAGAGCAAAGGTGTCGGTAAAATCCATGTTATATATAATCAGATTTTTATACCGGATATGACATGGTATTGGTTGCAAAAAATTGATAATTTTCAGTTAAATGCAATATTTCTTATTTAATAGCTTTATTTTTGCATTCAAATGCATTTTTTTTTTTATTTAAATGGTACATTTTTTCGTTTAAATGCAATATTTTTTATTCATATGGTATAATTTTTCATTCAAATGGTATAATTTTACTTCAAATGATATAAAATTCATTCAAATGCAAGAATTTTTATTCAATTGGTATAATTTTCATTCAAATGCAATATTTTTTATTCAATTGGTATACTAGTTTTTTTTTTATTTATATGAAAAAATTGCATTATGGGAAATTCTTTGACGTCTTAAGGTCAAATTTGCAACAACGTTTGTGATTGGTCGAAAATAATAATTAAAAAAACGCGTCAGAATATCGCCCCTCTAACTAAATATTGCGTTTTATAAAAATCTTGTGGTCCTTAATGGTATTCTATTACAAAATTTCGATGGTCAAAACGTTCGGTTTACTTTTCAAAAACTTCCATTGTATATGGATTTATATGCAAGTATATCGGTTTTAAAAAAAAAAAGATAAGACTTTAAATGGTTTTACACTAGTCATGTTTTGGGGCCCTTTATAGCTTTCTGTTCGGTTTGAGCCAAGGCTCCGTGTTGAAGTTGTTCCATCGGCACTCATACCACATCTTCTTATATCTATATACAACGTAAACCAGACGTTTCTCAGACTGTTTTTTTTTCATCCTTTCCAGCGTGTTTTGTATTGATTGATAACTCAATCTGGAAGAACAAGATTTATTTCAGTTTTAGTTGTTATTAGCTTTGAGCAAATTTCAAGTAATTGCAAATACTCTTATGTCGGTGCTTTGTGTCTATTGTTTTAAAATTAGATTGTTGTACATGTCTTGTACCGATCTTTTGAGTTAATCTAATTGCAACTGCTTGTGCAGGTTGTTATTTTACTGTACTGTTACACCACTGTCCCAGCTTCGGGATGGATTGAGTGCTCACAAACATGTTGTTGTACTGTTACACCGCTGTCCAGATTAGGGGCAGGATTTGGGATCCCACTAACATGTTTAATTGCACAAGGTCATGTTTTTTTTCTGGCTGTTTATGACGTCTTTACACTAAATCCATTGGATGTTGGATGTGTACGGATTGATAGTTTAGTCTTAGATGCATGATTTTCTTATTAGTTGTTAGTGACTTTGAACTAACTGTCAGATAACTGCGAGTACTCTCAGATCTGTTCATCGTGTCTTTTATGTCGGGATGTTTAAGTACCTGGCCACGTCCACTTGCATTTTTGTCCATCTGATGAGTTAAGCCTTTTTCAACTGATTTTTATAGTTCGTTCTTATGTTGTACTGTTATACCACTGTCCCAGGTTAGGGGAGGGTTGGGATCCCGCTAACATGTTTAACCCCGCCACATTATTTATGTATGTGCCTGTCCAAAGTCAGGAGCCTGTAATTTAGTGGTTGTCGGTTGTTTATGTGTTACATATTTGTTTTTCGTTCTTTTTTTTTTTTCATAAATAAGGCCGTTAGTTTTCTCGTTTGAATTGTTTTACAGTGTCTAATCGGGGCCTTTTATATCTGACTATGCGGTATGGGCTTTGCTCATTGTTGAAGGCCGTACGGTGACCTATATTTGTTAATGTCTGTGTCATTTTGTTTTTTTGTGGATAGTTGTCTCATTGGCAATCATACCAGATCTTCTTTTTTATATTAACTCCGCAATATTCTGTATGTATGTGCTTGTCCCAAGTCAGGAGCCTATAATTCAGTGGTTGCCATTTATTGCTTTGTTATACATATTTGTGTTCGTTCATTTTTTTATACATTAATTCGGCCGTTAGTTTTCTCGATTGAATTGTTTCATCTGTGATTTCGGGGCCTTTTATAGCTGACTTTGCGATGTAGGATTAGCTTATTGTCGAAGGCCGTCCGGTGACTTATATCTGTTAATTTCTGTGTTATTTGGTCTCTTGTGGAGAGTTGTCTCATTTGCAATCATACCACATCCTCGTTTCTATATCAACCCTGCCACATTCTTTATTTACCTGTCCCAGGTTAGGAGCCTCTAGTTTAGTGGTTGTCGTTGGTTCATGTTTCGACTCACATTTGATATTTTGTAAATTGTTTTGTTATGTATAATTAAGCTGTTAGTTTTTTTCGTTTGAATTGTTTACACTTTTAATGTCGGGCCTTTTATAGACGACTTTACAGTATCAGGTTTTTGTCATTGTTGAAGGACTCACGATTGTCTATAGTTAGTTACATCCACTTCATATTTGAACTCCGGTGGGTAGCTGCCTTATTAGCAATCACATTCCATCTCTTCGTTTTTATATTATTTATACCTGACTTCTAAACTCGTGTTTTCATGATCAAGCACATAATAAATGTCTCTGGCTGTTAAAATTAGCAACATACAATCAATCAATTTAAACTTTCCTTCCCCATCCTTTATTTATAAATTCAAACTGACCACCACGGAATAGCCCAAAAGTGTTGAAAGTAGCGTTAAACGCCAATCAATCAAAATCGCTTCCCTATAATATCAAATAAGTGTCCCGTACTTTAACAGATATTGTCCGTGTAGTTCTTATATTTAGCCAGCTTTTCATCCTACTGTCATACCATAAAACGTTGATAAAACAACACATTCTAATATATCTGCATTCATAAATTTATTAATTTCATTTAGACTAAACGACGGCATGTTTGTTATGTGCCTCTGCCGTCAAATAACCTATCAAAAAAGAAGAAATAGAAGAGAGCCAGAAGATCTTCCAAATGCCAAAAAAAAAATATATACTTCTTCAGGCTGACTTCCGAAGAACAAAAAAAAAACCCGACCCATAAAGATGTTTATAAAAACGCCTTGCCCCTACCTTTTTTTCTCAAAAAAATGGCATTATCAAATATACAAACATAATATATAATCATCATTAAAATGCTATTGTATTTTTAAAAGACCTACAAATGAACTTTATTACATGATTTGGGACTAATGACATCTATCTATAAGTCCTAGCATACATTAATTATTAAAATATGTATGTGTTTCTTGTTTTAATAACCAAACATGATGTTATGTATGAGTCACCATTTATCAGAATAGGAATTGTGTTTACATAAAGGGGATAATGTGCAAAAAATAGATAAGGGGCGGGACCAAACCTATAGATAACATAATAAAGAAATATACAGAATAAGTTGATTGATTTTTGGTTGCCTTATGTCCAGTGGCAAATATTTCACACATGTTTAGAACAAATATAATAGAGATCAAAGGATAGAGTGAACTGATAAAAAATAAAAGATATAGAATTACAGAAACGATCTTTGATCTGAAACCCTTCCCTCACACACACACACCATAACCATTTAAAAGTCCTGAAGATAAATTATTTTTTTTAAATATGCCCTGCATTCTTTGTTTTAGCAATGACATATAGTAATTATTGAACTACTGTAAGGCTTAAAAAAATCTATTTAAGGGATTCGGAGATGAGAACATTTAAAAAAAGCTCAGCAACAAATCCTAAATGTAAAATGATTTGCGGCATAATACATGAGAGCACATATTATAGATAATATTAAGTATGAAGTTCACGCCATTATTGGCATTTATAGCCACTGCACGAACGCCAAATTTAGTTAGAGGGGCGATATTCTGGCGCCTTTTTTTATATTCTTGGTCACTCATGTTAAAAAAGAAAGGGTAGAAAATCCAAAAAAAAACCGACAAATCACAAACGTTGTTGCAAATTTGACCTTAAGAAGTAAAAGAATTTCCCATGATGCAATTATTGCATATAAATAATAAAACTATTAAACCGAATGAAAAATGTTGCATTCAAATGACATTTTATACTAATTGAATAAAAAATATTGCATTCAAATGACATTGTATACCAATTCCATAAAAAAAAATATTGCATTTGAATGAAAATTATACCATTTGAATGAAAAATTATACCATTTGAATAAAAAATATTGCATTTAAATGAAAAAAATATACCATTTAAATAAAAAAAATATTGCATTTAGATAAAGAAATATACCAACTTTTATGTTATCACAACGCTATCTCCCTGCTCTTTAATTCATTCTGTTGAAATGACCATTAAACCAATTACATACCTTTTTTTAAAGATCTGAGGCTAAAACTTAATGTGAGCTACATGTAATATGAAAATTTGAATTTTACAACAAGAGGCTACTTCATTTATATCACTCCAAGGTGTGAACCTGTTCTAAGTTGGTCAGCGCTAATTGGTCATTATATGAACATTTAACTACTCGGCTACGTATAAGGCTTAAATATTCATAAACATGACCAAGCTTTATCTAAACCTAAAGATACATGAGAGATTCAGAATGATCTATCAATCACCATCTTAACAAGATAAGGTTTGCGCTGAAATCAATTTAATAACTGGTCTTTCCGATCCGTTGATAATATCATGAATATTTTGTATGTTACATTAGCTTTAGAGATATATTATTGTTTATTTATGTATGTACTCTATTCGTCTATCCGTCTGTTTATTCGGCAGTCAAACAAATCTGTTTTCCACACATTTTTTTCTTCGTTCTTGGAGATATTGATTTGATATTCAATATACAGTTTTATTTCAATTTCCCAATGATGAATTCCCCATTTCTCAGCAATGACATAACCTCTGTCTGCCTTATCGTATGGTGTTTACATATCTCAGTTGATACGTTATGTTCGAGCATGTTTACACTTCACGGACTTCAGAAACAGGAGTATACTCCTTATGCAGAAACTGCTCCAACAAAGATGAAAAATGACACTCCGTAAATTTTATAGATATCATCACGAATTGGTTGATTCATACGATGTGTCTTTGCCTAAACTAACTATGGACATTTTTACCGCGTCTTAAATTATGGTTTACCGATTAACGTCGGTATATTGCTGAGTCTTCCAAGTGCTCCACGAAACATTTTTTTAAAACTATTAGCATTTATTTTATCAGCAATAAATGCCGGGCTTCAAAGTAATTGGGATACTGCCTATTCTAGAGGTGGCGTAAATCAGATATGGATACTAAAAAAAACAAAGATCTTCTCGAGGATATACAATCTAAGAATCTTTCATCTTGCCATAAAATTAAAACATTTGACTTTTCTACACTTTACACAAGTATTCCTCATTTCAAACTTAAAGACAAATTGAAAGAGTTGGTACTACTTTGTTTCCTTAAAAAAAATGTGTGAAACTGATATTATCAAGATGCTTGATTTTTTGACTGACAACATATTCGTTACGTTTGAGGGGCGTGTTTTCGATAGACTGTCGGCTTTCCATTAGGAACCAATGTTGTCCCTCTTCTTTGCGAATTGTTCCTTTATCATTATCAGGCTGACTTCATACGGGAACTTTCTAGGAAGAAAGATAAGAAGTTATCAATATCCTTTAACTTTACGTTCCGCTATATAAATGATGTTCTTTCATTAAATAATAAAAGATTAGGCGTCTATATTACACGCATCTATCCAATCAAACTTTCGTAACTACAATCTCCTTCCATTTTCACGAATGTGACCTATCAATTCAGACTATTTACCGGGTTTGTAATAGCATGATCAAAACGACGGGTGCCACATGTGTAGCAAGATTGGCTTAGCCTTCGAGATCACCTTTGATAACCCCCACTTTTGGTGAGGTTCGTCATGCTTAGTCTTTAGTTTTCTATGTTTTGTCTCGTGTACTCCTATTTTTCTCTTTGTCTTCTTCTTAAGTTTAGCTATGCCGTTGTCAGTTTATTGTTGATCTATGAGTTGGACTGTTCCTCTGATATCTTTTATCCCTCTTTTTCAAGTTCACATATTGTTGCAGTCTTTTGATTTTGTTCAGAGTAAAGGTACTTCAACTATTTAGATATTTGGTATGTAGTTTAACCAAGGCAAGTGCTAAACAGTACTCTTAGAATGCTTCTTGTATGAAAAGGTGTTCTTGTCTATTGTGGGAAAGAATAATTTCCATGATGTATAGATCAATGAAATGTGTCTAAAAAGATACTTGCAACGATAAAGCTGTTTAATGTTTTGAGTTTTTGCCGCAACCTGAAATCTACGTTTGATTACTTTTTGTACTTTCATTTTCTTTAAGAATATCTACATTTGACTTCTGATCATGCCAACCTAATCAACTATTTCCTCGATTAAATACATTGCGCATTACTTGTTCTTTGACCTTTTTATCTATGTCTGAACCTGACACATATAATGAACATTAACTTTTTTCTAAAATCGTTTCTTCACAGTTATAATATTAATTTCCTTGAGCTAATTATACTACGGAAGATATCATAGGTATAATTAGATAACTACATAAATAGCAAATATTCAGATCACATCGATCACATAGTCTATTGACTTGAAAAAGTTTGCACAGTTTAAATTAACCAGTTACCAATTGAAAACAAAAATATGCAAATTCGGCGCTGTCTTAGGGATTTGAAAGGCTTAGTTCGGGTGAGTTTAAGGAAACTAAATGTCATTGGTACAAATAATTGTACTTGGACAACTTAAGTAGTTATATTTTACATGAAATAGGGAAACTTACTTCGTTTGAGCTTAACACTTCTATTTCAACTTACCGAGCTCATGGTTACATTCATGTGTGCCTGTCAAAGTTATTCATAAAAAGCCATCAAGTTGGTACCAATATCTTTACAGAAAAATGTAACTCCTCCCATTTGTTAGAACATTTTTATTCCAAGTTTTCGATTAGAAGATACAAAATGTAATTGTATTACAATTACAATATAAAAATCAAAATTTGTATAAGAATTGCTAATTTAGTTAGGAGTTAACAAAAATTGTTATATTGCTTATATCAATATATAAAATAAGGATAAACGGTATCATTGCCAATGATACAACTACAACATGTATTCACTAATGACGTGGATGTAAGTAATTATAGACAACCATAATGCCTTCAACAGTTTTATAAACGCACACGTATAGACGGCTATAGAAAGCCTCGACATTACAAATGGGTATCAATTCGAAAGAAACAAATTAAAGGCCTAATTTATATCAAACCCATGCTAAAAAGAAATATGAACCAAAACGCAGTTACTGAACATGGGACAAACACAATAAAAATGTAGCGGGATTAAAATTTTGGTGAGCCTTTCAAGCCCCTTTCGATGGTATAATAACATTTGCATTCAGAACAATAATGAATTATTTTTCATACAGATACCTTTAAATTAAAAGAGTTTGATAGAATAAATTACACATTTGAAAAGTTACGTACACTGAAAAATATGAACTTTCAAGATATGATCGTTCTTTATTTTTGTTCAACCAAAATGCGAATAGGAGGTAAAATGCATTCAAAATGTACATGTTTATTCGACATTTTAAATAACGTTTTGGGAAAAAATCAAAAATAACTGAACTTTTCTTTTCTTTCCTATATCATTCTTTTCAAATTAATGTTTCAAATGCAGAGGTAAATTGTTTATCTTTCGATTATAATAATCACTCAGTCTGATTGGATACTTGCTTTGGATCCTCAATGCTCTTCAACTTTGTACTTGTTTGGCTATATAAATATTTTGATATGAGCGTCACTGATGAGTCTTATGTAGACGAAACGCGCGTCTGGCGTACTAAATTATAATCCTGGTACCTTTGATAACTATTTACACCACTGGGTCGATGCCACTGCTGGTGGACGTTTCGTCCCCGAGGGTATCACCAGCCCAGTAGTCAACACTTCGGTGTTGACATGAATATCAATAATGTGGTCATTTTTATAAATTTCCTGTTTACAAAGCTTTGAATTTTTCGAAAAACTAAGGATTTCTTATCCCAGGCATAGATTACCTTAGCCGTATTTGGCACAACTTTTTGGAATTTTGGATCCTCAATGCTCTTAAACTTTGTACTTGTTTGGCTTTATAAATATTTTGATATGAGCGTCACTGATGAGTCTTATGTAGACGAAACGCGTTTCTGGCGTACTAAATTATAATCCTGGTACCTTTGATAACTATTGTACGAGTTCTGTTGTTTATCCCGTTGTAAACATACTTGAATATAGCCAAAGTAAATGAAAATGATTAATATTATTGATAACATATCAAATTCCGCGAATCTTGGATATATTGATGTGAATTTCATATGTTCTGTAATCCGTATTTTTGTACTCATAACAGTTACTTCCTTAACCAGAGTCCGGTCATTTTAGATCTAACGAAATTTGATAAAAATGTAACATTAATTTACTAAATGCGTAAATAAAATGTAAATCAAAATTCGAGTCGTGATTTGTTTTAAAAAAACATAATTAAAGAAAAAAGTCAATTAAAAAATTTCGTAACTTTTACAAACAAAACACATATATTTTTTTATATGTAGGGTCTAAAGATAGCAACAATCAACATTTTGTCGTTAATTAGTTTCAAAATACACTGACGCAGTTAATAAAATTAAGTCAATGCCTACAACTGATAGAGTAGCACGCTAGTGGGTGTTATAACAATAGATTAACGGAATATATTTACAGAAGATAAAAAAAACGAAGTCAATTTTATTATTAATGTTTTATTTGCTGTGATTATTTTACTTTTTTCCCTATATTGATTTACTTCTTATTTTGTCTTTTTAACTGTGGGTAAATTTATTTGAACTGCATCTTTGACGCACATTTGTTTATGTTTCTGTTTTGGCTGGTATTAACTTTAAATTAGTTTTTAGAAATAATGCATAAAGTGATAAACAGTATGCAACAAGAATAACTTTCACCGTCATTGATTTTAAAACTAATCAAAAAATATAAAACAAAATATAAAGAAAAACTTTATAAAAACAAAAAGGAATACACACACATACGGAAGCGTATTAGCGCCACACATGTTTTTTTTCTTTTTCTTTTCTTCTTTGAGTTTTACTGCAAACCTTTTCAAAATAACGCAAACCTTTGCAAAATAACGCAAACCTTGCGATATAATACAAACCTTTGCGTTAAAACGCAAACCTTTAAGAAGTAACGCAAACATTTGCCTTATAACGCAAACCTTGCGATATAACGCAAACCTTTGCGTTATATCGCAAACCTTTGCATTTTTGTGTGTGTTACATTTTAATGTAGTGTTTCTGTTGTGTCATTTTTCTCCTCTTATATTTAATGCGTTTCCTTCAGTTTTAGTTTGTAACCCGGATTTGTTTTTTTTCTATCGATTTATGAGTTTTGAACAGCGGTATACTACTGTTGCCTTTATTTAAATGCTTTGGTAGCAATTTAAATGGATAGAACATAATTTGTATGGTAGTCCTGTAATGTTAATTTGTCATTTTTATGTTTTGGTGAACTGTTTGGATATGCTTTAACTCAGAATCATTATATTCTACTACAATGATGGTGCCCACTATATACAGGTGTTGGATGATTTTGGTACTCATTGGAACTACTATGTTGCCATAGAAACAACACCAAAATTTTCAAAAATATCAAAATGCTCCAAACTTAATGAAACTTCACAGTAACAATGGGCAACATTGGCAGTTGTAGCTTTTGGAGTTGGAATTTCCAAAATGTCTTTTGTTACCATGGAAACAATGTAAAAAATTTCAAAAAAAATAAAAATGCTGCAAACTGGATGAAACTTTACAGATATTGTCACTCGCATAAGCAGAGTTGACTTTTGAAGTTGGAATTTTTAAAATGGCCGCCGTAACCATGGAAACAGCAAAAATATCAAAAATATCAAAGTGCTCCAAACTTAGCGAAACTTTACAAAAATGATAATTTTCATGTGTAGATGCATTCTTTGACTCTACAATTTTCTTAATTGCTGCCGCTCGACTGGCAATGGGGGAAGGGTGCCATCCGCTATTGCTTGCAATGGCAAATCTAGTTAGTTTTGATGTTATATTTGTTATTCTCATCGGATTTTGTCTAATGCTCAGTTCGTTTCTGCGTGTGTTGCATTCTAATGTTTTGTTTCTGCTGTGTCGTTGTTCCCCTCTTATATTTAATGCGTTTCCCTCAGTTTTAGTTTGTTACCCGGGTTTGTTTTTTCTATCGATTAATGGGTTTCGAACAGCGGTAAACTACTGTTGCCTTTATTTAAGATGCATGGGTAGCAATTTGAATGGAGAGAAAATATTTTTTATTAATAAAACATCTTTATTCCATAATACATTCTTTGCCAAAGGGTAGCTTGGTTGAATCTAACCAACTTTACACATTTCTCAAACGAGAGCTTACTTTGAAAGTATATTCATATTCATTTATAGCTATATTAGCAGGGTTGATTTTTTTCTTCGGTATAGCCTCAATTTATTCAATTTTCTTTGTAATATATTTACAAGTAGTAACATGGTTATCGTTTTGGGGACTTTTATAGATTACTGTTCGGGGTGAGCCAATGCTCCGTGTTGAAGACCGTACTTTGGCCTATGATGGTTTACTTTTACAAATAGTGACTTAGGTGGAGAGTTTTCTTATTGGCACTCATACAACATCTTCTAATATTATTCTGCTCATTATTAGTCAACGATATGTTCTAATTATTCAAGCATTTTTACTTTGCAATGACTACAAAGGTGATACATTTTAATATATACAGCCTCCTCCATTCATAACTGCTTTTTCCTTTGAATCTTAAATAAGAAATAAGATAAAACAAATGTTTGCGTTATAAAGAAAAGGTTTGCGTTATTTCGCAAAGGTTTGCGTTATATCACAAGAGGTTTGCGTTTAAACGCAAAGGTTTGCGTTTTGTCGCAAATGTATGCCATAGCGCAAATGTTTGCTTTATAACGCAAACATAGGAAGAAATATTAAAAGATAAAGTTGTGTGCCGCTTATACGCTTCCATACACACTGGATTTAAAAAAAAAAGACATTATTTATTTCCAGTGAATTTTAAAAAAATCGGAATGTGAATTTTAAAAAATCGGTCATAACTGTTTTTTAAATGAAATACAGACTGTTGACACACATATAATTATATATAAAATATGAAGAGTTGACAATAGATAATAATCCAACAAAGTTCGGATTTGGGCAACTGTTGATTCCTGTAAAGTTTAGGAAAATAGAAAAAATAAACAATCACCCGGTTAATTACAAGACAATAACCACAGACAGCAGCGAACACCAACCACTGAATTACAGGATCCTTACGTAAGGCAAGTGCATTCATAAAATGTCGAGGTTAACCATGTTTGTTAAAGCTCGATTGTCCCCTGACACATGTTACTTGGGAAAGTAGTGAAGAAGCAAAGCATAGGAACAAATTGTAAAATAAGTGGAAAATAATTCGATATGTCAGATTTTCAAAAAGCACAAAATTAAAACAAGTTACATTAATATAAAACGTAAGGAACCTTAAAATCAGATACCTTACTGTTGCCTGTTCAAAGCTAGTTACAAGTAATAGAGAAATCGTATTCTCCAAGACTTAATTATCAATCAGTACACATCCACATGATTTATTGTTGTTGTATCTGATTAAAGTGAGAATACTTTTAGTTGTCGCTAGTATGAATACAGCAGTTCAAACCTTAGTTTGATATATATTCATTTTAAGTACCATTCCGTGTAAGAATCATGTAAATTGGAGAAAAAAAAAATATGATTTACCCTATGTGACCAAAACACCTTATATTGTAATATTTGCTATGTTTTATGTTGAAATGAAGATTTATCTAATAATAGTTGTTTATTCTTACTGTTTTGTGGATTTAAATAATCATTTAAAATGGTTATGACCCCTATTTTCCCCCTATCAATTCAGTCATTGTCAGTGTTAAAGTGGGGAATGCAAGAACATATTACTTCTGTGAGCAGGAGCGTATGTATACAGTTGACATTCGAATGAAAAAATATTCAATCCACTCTACATTATATGATTTTTTTTATATTTGTAGACTTCAACTCATCTCGCGTTAATTCGATTTTTAAAACTGCCGTTTCCAAACACTTTTAAAAGAAAGCTAACTCTAGACAAACTACATTTCTTTCTGGAATGTAAAATGAGCTTTAAGAATTACTTTACGCCTAATATGATTTTACAATTATTTATTTATCAAAATGAGCAACTGTCAACATAGGATGGATTTTATTATCGGCTTTGAATTTTTTTTATTTTTTTTTTATTTAGCGCGAAAACCATTTTTTTTTCCATTGCGTCACTTCCGCTTATGCTTGACGATCAACCACATCTGATCTAACATCATGTAAGTCATGTTTCTGGTGTTTTCTTACTGTTAAAACCATGTAGAGTTTCAAAATTCGTTCAGTAATAACCTTTTTATTGATATAAACGTTTTCGTTAATTGTTTCACATCATGGAGCCAGACTTACTTTACAGTATAGGCACTTTTCACAGCAGTAATTACGGACCTTACAGTCGATACCCACAAGATAAATCGATTGTGAAACTCTCCTGATGCAAAAAAGACATAACAAACCACTTGAGAGTTCTTAAGTTAGCTGTTGGGGGAGCCGGTGTCCTAGCTACACAATCTCCACTTGATTTAGTTACCGAGGAACACTTGTTGTGTCGTAGAGTTTGATTGTTTACTACCAACTCCTCACTAACTTTGTTTCCATTTCACCAGTACACACTTGGAATAGACTTTAGGCAGATTAAACAGTGCATCTACCCATATCATACTGGAAAAGGGAAGACTTTAAGAGGAATTGAGTCAACTCATAGCCAGCATATTCTAGAAGAGTATGGATTTTTATTCCTGTTGGAACTGGTATGTATATTTTATAAAGTGTGAATCCACCAATTGCAAGTGTAACATAAAGTATTGTCCCCCATGAATTATTGTCTGTCGGACAAAATTTGTTATTAATATTGTCTTGGACAATATTTCATTATGAAATAGTGTCCTTGTCCATTATATTTGGCACCTCCTTCTGAACAATGTACACTATGAAATTCTGTTCATAAAAAAACTTCACTATGAAATACTGGCTTTGAAAATATTTTTTAATCAAATTATTACATAATTAGAAATAGTACACAATCATGCAGCATGCACATTTTTAGATTTATACTTGAAATTGTTTTGTATAGTAAGGAATTTGTATTATAACTAATAGTTAGTTTTAAATTTCCATTAATACATTACAAATGGTTAATGATAGATTAAAGAATTGTCTAACTTATGTTTCATTTTATTACATTATACTGTACAAATATAAGTAATGTACTGACAATCGCTTATTTTGTAAATATATACACAGGCACGTGTCGCAGAAATTATTTTTCTATATACCTTCTAAACACGAATATATGTTGATAACCGACCCTTCATGAGACAAAATCCAATGTCAATCTGTCAATGAAATATTGCCTCAAAACTCACAAAGTATAATAAAAATATAACCTCCCTTTAAGAGGACATAATTTCATAGTACTCATCTGTAAAATAATGTCTCAATATAAATATAATCTCCCTTTAACAAGACAAAATTCCATGGCATTCATCTGTGAAATTTTGTCTATATACAGACAAAATTTCACAATGAAAATTTGTCGTTCTCTGGACATTTTTCCATAAACGAGGACAATATTTCTTATAGTTATGAAATATTGTCTTGTGGTACAATATTTCATAGGACAATATTTCGTTTGACACAAGCCCAACCTACTTTGTACATCCAACATGATAGCACAAATGTTTTTGAAGAAGACGCGCATGCACCATGCCCCCACTTGTATCTAACACTGTCAGTGTTGGATACAAATGGGGTATATATGGTGTATATGTGTCCCCTATGAACTGCATCAACTGATAATGTGCATTGAAGGCCGTACTTTGACCCATTATGGTTTACTTTTATAAATTGTTACTTGGATGGAGAGTTGTCACATTGGCACTCATACCATATCTTCCTATATTTATGTATGGTTGTATACATACACGTCTTTTAAAAAAGACAAAGATTAACAGATACCTCCCAACTATTTATCCCAGGCCACTGTCTCTTAAAACAAATAGTTGCAAATGTATGCTTCCTATATAAATAAATATATATATATATATATATATAGACAAGGCTCCGTGTTGAAGACTGTACCTTGACCTATAATGGTTTACTTTTATAAATTGTTATTCGGATGGAGAGTTGTCTCATTGGCACCCATACCTCATCTTTCTATATCTAGTACTTAATATATAAACACATACATATTATACCATAGATATAGGAAGATGTGGTGTGAGTGCCAATGAGACAACTCTCCATACAAATAACAATTTAAAAAGTAAACCATTATAGGTTAAAGTACGGCCTTCAACACGGAGCCTTAGCTCACACCGAACAACAAGCTATAAAGGGCCCCAAAATTACTAGTGTAAAAACATTCAAACGGGAAAACCAACGGTCTAATCTATATAAACAAAACGAGAAACGAGAAACACGTATATATTACATAAACAAACGACAACTACTGTACATCAGATTCCTGACTTAGGACAGGTGCAAACATTTGCAGCGGGATTAAACGTTTTAATGGATCCAAACCTTCTCCCTTTTTCTGAAACAATAGCATAACATCACAACAAAGAAAAACATACGATAAAATATCAATTGGCAGACTTAACTCAATCAAAAAACGTATGATTAAACAATGAACGAATAAATTTGATCTGCGATATCTGAATACAAATGCACAGTTAATTAAATATTAGAGACAAACATTCATGACCAAAAAGCAAACAAACAAATTCAAAAACAGGACATGACTGAGAAATATTTAACCAATCAATGTTCACTTTAGAAAAAAAACCCGTTTTTTTTTATAATCTTGAAGTTTATACAAATGTTGTAAGAATAAGTGAAAAATTGAAGATATTACAAATAATCAAAGCTGGTGTACAGACAAGATCCATATAAATAAAAAATAACAAAAAAGCATTATAAACAGTATCAACAGGTCGAATTAACAAGAAAATACGATTTGAGAGTACTCGCAGTAACTGACAGCTAGTTAAAAGCCAAAACCAATTAATAATAAAAAATCATGCATCAGAGACTAAAATCGACTAAAACACATCACAGGGATTTAGTATTTTAACGTCATTAATAGTCAAAGAAGACATGACTTGTGCAATGCCAAAAATAAATGTATCGACAGGTAGTAGTATAGTGAAGAGCGACTTCTATAGAAATAAAAGTTAACGTGTCTGTGTCTCTATACATCTCGCCTCAAAAGATAATGAAATTTAGTTATGTTTTAATTTGCTAATGACAATATCAATATTAGTGCCAATGTGAACTATATTCAGAGATCTTATTACAATATTGGTACGATAACCCTTACTTATAAGTTTGTTTAAAGGTTCGATGAGTTTACAAGGATCACATAGTGATTTCCTCGCTTTAAGTACAATATTACCATAAAATTTAGGATGTGAAATACCATTTTTAATAAGCTTTCTACAGGTATAGCCAAATTTACTAATCAAATCTTTGTATCTATGAAAGAATTTAGTAAAAGTTTTAAGTAATTTATGGTATCGAAATCCCTGACACAACAATTTACCAGTGATGCATTGATTACGTTCGTTAAAATCTATGACATCAGAACACACATGTATACATGTACACTATAAATTCTATAATATGTGCCTTTCCTATGTCAGGAGCCTATAATTGAGTGGTTGTCGTTTGTTTATGTGTTACATACTTGTTTTTCGTTCTTTTTTTTTACATAAATAAGGTCGTAAGTTTTCTCGTTTGAATTGTTTTCTGGGCCTTTCAAATATGACTATGCGGTATAGGCCTTGCTCAGTGTACAGTGACCTTCAATTGTTAATTTCTGTGTCATTTTGGTCTCTTGTGGAGAGTTGTCTCATTGGCAATCAAACCAAGATTATTAAAGATTCAAATGTATATATATTATGTTTCGACATATTTTATAAGTACTAAGGATAGATAAGATATATGAATATCTCATTTACTAAATTGGTAGTTTCATGCCCGATGACGAATGTAAAAGGGGAATATAGTTTAACCCTTGTCCTTTCGTACATATGTCCGTATGTCCCATTCTTGGCTAAGTTCAGTTTCTTAGATATTAGAAATGGTGTATCATTGATAATTGGTCAGTGGATAGGTCTTGGGAAGTACTACAGGGTTCACTAATAGTTAGATCGCCTTGACTTATATTTTATGCATGAATGACTGTGGTAATTTTTTGGATTGAGGTCCATTTCTCTCATTTTTTTTTACAGATACCAGACATTGTGTAACAATGATACTTATTCAGAGGATAGGTCTATGGATGTACTATAGGGTTTAGTCACTAATATTAATGTCGTGTTGACCTACATTTCACACATGAAAGACTGTTGGATGATTTTGATTTCATATTAATATAAAATGAACGATTGGGGCGTACCATATCTTATATATGTTACAGGGAATTTGTGAAATCAGGGATTTTGTAAAATTACTGAAATTTCAGGGAATTTGTAAAATCACTGAACCATGTGAACTGATTAGTGATTTTATAAAATCCCTGATTTTGACTAGTGATTTTACAAAATCCCTGAAAATATAATTAAGATCTTTTTTACAGATTCACTGATTAAATTTAGGGAATTTGTAAAATAAATTCATTCATTTTATTAAGAATTTCTGTGAAACATATGAAAAGCCTACTACAGTAACATTCAATAAGTTTGAGGTTAATGTGGCCTTTATTTAAATATTGAGTTAGCAGTTTGCATGCACTATACAACTGACATACTGTGGAACAATGGCTCAGACACAGATATCTTTAAATTTAAAGCAAACATAAACACAAAAGTTACTTCAAACAATTGAGGGAAAATTAAAGTGCAACATATGGAACCGCGGAAAATATGATGAAATTTTGGAACATGTTGTCATAGAGCCACAGAAAGAAGACAAAACAAGCACTGCCTTGTTTGAAAGAAAGTTACTGTTTATAATAGTTTTTTCTGTAATTACTGTATAAAATAAAACCAATTATATCAAATTTTTTAAATCAAATATAAAAACGGAACATTACATGTAGGTTGATTGCTGTCATTAGAGAAGAAACCCACATATTTATACATTAGGTATTATAAATTGAGTGGGTTAGGGTATGTGATCCAGTGGCAAATATTTGAAAAATCGATAAAAGCAGTATTCATTAGATGAAGATGTTTAAAAAATATTATCTATGTCTTGAAGACATGTACAGTATAGTTCAGGAAATTCACATATCAATAGGTCATGATGGTTGGGACAAAATGGTATTAAAAGTACGCAAATAGAAAGTGAGCAAACTTTACAAGGAACTTTGAGAGGAATACCAACTAAAAAAACGTAGAACTGCTACTTTAAAGGTATTGTCGTAAAGTCTATAATAAGCAAAGAGTTCAATTTTCCGAGTCCAGGTTGATTTGATACAGACATGCATCGAAAAGCAAGACAATTATGTAACAGTACATGTCACCAAAACTTACCATGCGAAAATAAGTAAATTCACAGTTGTCTAAATATCTATTTACACGCCTTTTAGTCATTATCATTATACACTAGTTCTAGCTCATATATTGTGTTTAATAAAACAAATATATTTCAAAATCATTAGTGATCATTAGTCTATTTTTATATAAAGAAAAACACATTTCTAATAGCAAGTTATACTTAATTGTAATCAGGGATTTTACAAAATCCCTAGCTCTATTTTCAGTGATTTTGTAAAATCCTTAACAATTTCAGGGATTTTACAAAACCACTGAAAGTGTTAGTGATTTTACAAAATCACTGATTATTCCAGTGATTTTACAAAATCACTGATTTTACAAATTCCCTGTAACATATACACATTCTCTAGTTATGCTTATACCGGTATGCTTATGATTTTGTGTTGTGTTGTTTTATTTACTAAGAGGTCATTTTAATTTGTTTAATTTATAATTTCAATTCAATCTTTTGTAGAATAATGTGTAGCTGAATCTGCAGAAGAAGATGGCCAATTTTACAAATTGGGTGAACAGCAAGTCTTAAAAAAATACAGTTATACTACAGGTACATGTAAGTCTTTCTAAATATTAATGCTGTTGGTATGAGCTGACAAAAAAAAACAAAAAAAAACAGAAAGCCTAATACATAAATTAGAAAATCCAAATTACATCTAGTCCTAACCTAAAAAAATAACTCTTTTAATATTTAAATGTTTTTGGGGACTCCTTTGCTAACAATATTATGGGGCAGCTAACAATAAAAAGATAACTGTTAGATATTATTTATATTTTGAATTTTTTTCTACCTATCTTAAAATAAATTTAATAATGTAATTCATTTAGAGTCAGCATATTAAGTTAACTCATGCTAAAAGAGATTTTGATACATTTGTAGACTGTATAACATAAAGGTACCACAATGGATACTTCTTTACCGTTCAGGTGTCTCTGTGACCTCATGATATTGAGACTCCTTTAAGGTCAATGATCTTATACAGCTTCTGGTATGTTCATTCTGGTAAATATTTGTTTATTTCTTCTTTAAGCCTCGAGATAAAGGAGCAAAAAGTTTTGAAAACTCACATTCATGTATAGAAGATGCAGTGGTTTACTCAGACTTTCAAAGCATAAATGACCTGAGAACACAGTTATTTCGTAGTGCATTTCTTTTAGACCATAAATTCAGATTTAAAAAATCGCACCTACTCTTTCTCAAAATGATTTTTACAATGTGGTGTACTACCAGTGAGACAAATACTATCAAAATTATAGAAACCTCTGTCATACAATTGTATTGACAATTCTGTGTTAAGGGGGGTGTGAAATTCAGTTTTACAGCTTCAGACGTGATACAATTTGACCTTTTTGAACTGGACCAAATCACTACTTAACATAAAGTTTCAGCACCCAATTTTTTTTAACATGTAATTACATCCCCCTACTTAATATTTTATGCATTTAATATCAAGAAAAAAATTGGGAAAGTGTGTCAAATAAAACATGCAAGTTATACACTGTTTACACTAGGGACTATATTCGTAGACAACGAAAACCAAAGGACGATAACTGTGTCCTTGGACCAAATGTAAGTCTATATACAATAAATGAATTTAATCTATTTGTTTAGTAAAATAATGTGTCCCATGCTTCATACAAAAACAGCATCATAACATTTATGGATCTTTGAAAGGTTTGAAAATGGCCCCATACTTTTGATGAATCATTTCCTAGCTGTGTAATTCTAGTAATAGTGTAATATTGACCAAACCATTCTGAAAATTTTGATATTTCAAACATTCAGTATAATCACCATATTTGTAAAATGATCTGTTGTTAGTTAACCAAAGGTGTTGGCATCATTTCGTTTCTAGACGCATTATACTTTAAATGGAAACACATTGGCATTGGTAAAGATACCCTTTAACGCAATTCACTTACAGAAAGGTAATCGATGGTTACCTATATTCATTCTAAAGTGTGCCAAAAAGTTGATATTTTCAATTTTAGCCAAATAGATTTTAGTAGGGTTTCAAAGCATCTAACATTGGCATACTTATCTAGTTTCTGACCTATTCAATTTTATTACTTACGTTTTGCGATTACAATAATCTTATTATCATTAAGACAATTAAATTTGTTGTATTTTCTCGAATGACATAATTCAGTAATATGTCAAGTTATCAATATAAAGTCGCTTACAATCATGTAGTTTGCTTTACATTCATATAACTGTAGTTTGCTTTACATTCATATGACAACAGTGCAATACAAAAAAAGGTAATATAATTGAAAATATAATATGCATTATTCCTGTATATGAGCATTTATCGATGTCTCATTGTTGAATAAGTTATACATTTATGTATGGCATACCATCGGAATATATCAATGAATTTGAAAAATATTATGGTCAAACAAAACTATGTGAAAACATTCTGTGTTTACAATAAGTTGTTTTTGAGTAACATCTTCAATTTGTATAAGCAATCCGGCCAGTGTTATCAGTCAACATGTTAAGAAAATTGGTGAAGTGTACAAAGAAATGATATTAGTTAAAGAATGTACTTCCCATATAATTGTGTTTTATTCAAATATTAGATATGTATTTTTTTCAATCTTGCATAACAAAAAAAAATTGATATAAAATGTAAAATCACAAAAACATTGAACCCCGAAAAAAATCTAAAATGGAAAGTCCCCAATCAAATGGCAAAATCAAAAGCCCAAACACATCAAACAAATGGATAACAACTGTCATATTCCTGACTTGACACAGGCATTTCGTATGTAGAAAATGGTGGATAGAACCTAGTTTTATAGCGCTGAACCTCTCACTCGTACGACAGCCTCATCAAATACCATCATCTTGACAACGATACGTAAACAAAACAAAAAAAAACATAAAATGCTTGTGTTCTAAAAAAAAAAAGGAAAAACAGTCCCAAATCTACAAAATTCAAATCTTGGTCAATGTGACACGTAAAAGCAACCAAATTTTATAAAACTTATATATATATATATTACCACATACCTATAGTTTTGCAAAACATCTTCTCATAGTTTTTTGTTCAGTTAAATTTATTCATACTATACCACTTCATATTCAGTGAAGCATAACACAGTTGAATTTTAAAATAGTATTTTTTTTCATGATCAGTCCAGATCTCGAGGCGAAGGCATTGCCCAGACATGTACCCCTTCAAAACAGCTAATTTTGCTCGTTTAATTTTTATAAAATTTTGACAAAATGTTAATTTTGGACCCTTTGACCCTTATAGCAGAATGACTAACACCAATTTTGTTAATTGAGATGCTAAATATTTTCAAAACAATAGAACATCATTTAAACGTTCAGCTGGTTTTTACAGAGTTATCTCCCTGTAGTGTAATATATCACCTTAAGCCATATAATAATAATAAAAATTACAATTTGAAAAACAATATTTTATTCTCCGTAAGCTGTATTTTACAAACTTGCATTTTATCAGCTTTATACCTATTTTACAAATTTGGGAGATCACTGACAATCGCTATTAATATTAACGTTGTACCTTATTTAATACTAATAATGGTTAAAGATATTCCTGATAAAAAATTACATAAGTCTTATCTCATTGAAATTCGTGTGGTCGTCCAAAATATAAAAGTTAAAACTGATATTAATACAACAATTATACTGGACTTGCAAGAAAGTCTCAGTTTGTTCTGTATACAATTGAGAAAGGAAACGATAAATGTGCCAAAAAGACAACAACCCGAACAAAGAGCAGAAAATAACCAAAGTCACAAATGGAAATCCCACACCCGAAAGCAAGCTTCAGCTGGCCCCTAAGCAATATTAATGTTAACAACTTAATTACAAAATGATCAAATAAATGGACATTGCTCTAACGCGTGTATGGCGTATTAAATTATAATCCTAGTACCTTTAATAACTATTTGCACCATTGGGTACACTGCTGGTGGACGTTTTGTCCCCGATGGTATCACCAGTCCGTTAATGAACTCTTCGGTGTTGACATCAATATCAATTATATGGTCATTTTTATAAAGTTCCTGTTTACAAAACTTTGAATTTTTAGAATAAGTAAGGATTTTCTTATCCCAGGAATAGATTACCTTTGCTGTATTTGGCACAACCTTTTTGAATTTGGGTCCTCAATGCTCTTCCACTTTGTACTTGTTTGGCTTTATGACTATTTTGATCTGAGCGTCACTGATGAGTCTTATGCAGACGAAATGCGCGTCTGATATATTAAACTATAATCCTGGTACCTTTGATAACTCTAAACTTCATGACATATAAATAAACCAAACTTCAAAACTAGAGTGTCCTGACTTCGGACAAGTTACAAATGTCATCTAACTGTCTATCAACACTGTTTTATATATGTTTTTTTGTGCAGGATAGGGGACTTTTGGTATTATTTTATTAATACTTGCATGTCGCGTGTTTTGGTAAAAAAAAATGTAATTATATTATTTAGTGGTAACTTCTTAGTTTTTTTCTGTTAGAACGCCAGTACATTCAGATAATAGGAGTAAATCAAAGTATGTGATAAGTGTTTACCTGAAACCTACGCATATAACTATATTCATTTATATTTCTAATTTTTTTCGTAAACTAGTACATGTATGTAGTGTTCTAGGGTTCTATAACTATGAAAACATAAAGTTCTATATGTTCTTTACTTCCTGACAACATTACACGATTCCCAGGGGAAGATAGAAAGTTGAAATTAATAAACAAATATTCCTACAATTACAATATTTCTTAGTATATTTCACGATATGACTACAAACTAGCAAAAGCATACCTAATTCCTAATGTGTAAGTATACAAAACCAACAATTCATAGTGTGTAAGTTTGCCTATCTTAACATGTATAACGAAAGGATAATAGTTGACAGCCTAGACACAGGATTTTACCTCTTTGTGTGTATGAAGAAAATGTAAAACACGTTTTTATAATACTTTTATGTAGGTTTTGTGTATTGGTTATCGTCTGGGCCAAGTCAGAAATTCGTATTAGCCCAAAAAAAGTAACCATTATTTACGGATGGAAAAAAATTTATTACACCTTGCACTATTTGTGCATACTTCTATAAAATACATGATAAAATATAATCAGGCAAGAAAATAAAGTTTTTCGGGGGGGACTTCTATTATTCTAATTTGTTTTGATTTAAACTGAAAGAGTGTCTATTCTTGTATTTTAAGAGCTATATTCGAAAGAGGTTTTGGAATTAATCCCGTTTACTATAAACCTAAAACAAAGAGGGATAAATTAATGCAATACTAAAAAGTGAAACACTACAAGTATGTGAATTTTTATTGAGACGTTACAGATTAAGGGGAATAACTTAATAATAAAAGATATGCTAATACTTGGGAGGCCATAATATGAACAAGCACGATCATAGAAGTTATACGGTTCGCTACTGATCCCCTACGGATCCATAGCGGGTTTATTCACCCTGTATGGTCCATAGGGGGGTCAGTGGTTAACCGTATTACGAATTTATCGAATGCTTTACATTTTTCTGCTGCGTTTATTTAAAAATAGACAATGATACACAACAACATTAATAGATGACATCACAATTAACAGTACAAGTGACCCTATGACATTAACTTACCCCTTTGCATCCAAATGAGATCAACACATGACGGCTTTAAACCAATCAAAACGTGATAACTTACCAGAGGTGCAATAACGTCTAATATCACGTCTTACACAATGTGATGGTGAGAGATACTGTCAGTGGACAATGTGATCAAGGATATCGAAAAATAATATGGTAATACTTGGGAGGCCATAGTATCTACAAGCACGATCAGTTCTTATATCTTTATAACTGTAAAAATAGAACATTATACATTATAGTAAACCATTCTGTACTGTACGAATAAAATTGAGAAATGAAATTAATGTTGAAAGGGTCAACAATCCGACCAAAGAGCAGAAAACAGAAAACAGAACAAGGCCACTATTGGGTCTTTATCACAGTGCGACATTCCCGCATCCGGAACAGATTTACTGCAGTATAACTATATACATCTGTTTTGTAAAATTATCTGTGAGTCTCAGTTTTAGAGAAATAACTGATGGAATCTGTTCTAGGGTAGAAGTGTCTAAATCGTGTTCCTAGTTAAACTGCCAAGATGTATTTCAAAATAACACTGTAAGTATCTGCTCTAGGGCAAAACTATCAAAATCTGTTATGGGGTAAAACTGTTAAAGTCAGTTATAAACTAAAAACTTAAGGCATCTGTTTGACAGCAGCACTATTAGAATATACTCTACGGTAAAACTGTCAACTTTTAAGGTTTGACCTGTATCTGTTTTTAAATAAATCTGCCTAAGTATTAGATTGGATACGGTCCTAATCCCGTTTGGTTCGAAAATATTTAATCATACTGTTCTAGCAAAGAATATTATAATTTGCAAGAAATAGTATGATGGATTTGTAGTCTGACAAGTCACGTAGGTATACCGTTCTACGTATCTATTCTAAAGTAGAGCTTACAAAATCTGTTCTACAGTAGAACTTTTCAACTCAGTTCTAAGGTGGAACTCACATAATAGATCGTAGGGTAGAACTTTTTAAATCTTTGGTGGAAGTGTCAAAATCTGTATATTAGTCAAGAAATAATTTAACGTTTCCAGATGAAAATGTCCAAATCTGCTTTGAGTGGGACCCCGTCTGATGTTGCTGAAGCTAGTGCAGTTCGCTTCTGTGTCTGAAGTCGGTTGGTATTGTACTTCAAGATACACATTTGTAACATCAGGTTAGATGCTTGTATACCAATATATGAGATATTGGATTAAGCTCCTGGATTGGAAAATAAATATCTGTTTAGTCACATCCACGACGGTAGTTCAATGAAGTAAATATAAACGAATTGCGTATTCTTTTATTAAAGTTGAAATAAAAAATAATAGTGTAACAAGTCAGTAATTCCGAACAAAAACATAAAAAAACATCTGTTTGGTTCTAATCCCGTTGCTACCAATACAAAAATGGCGGTGTCAATAATAATATGCCAAAACAAAAACTATGAACTTATTGTAAGTTATTTAACAACAACGTGAGTCTATACATGAAGATATTGTATTAGTACGACAGCTGCAGTATCATTTGTAGAACCTACATTTTATAATTATCATTACTTTATTAGGTCTTTCCACCTTTCCGTGGAAAGACCTATTGGATTTCTTCTGATAATTAGGTCTTTCAACCTTTCGGATGAAAGACCTATTGTTTTTGTTCTGATTATTATTAGGTCTTTCCACTTTTCCGTGGAAAGACCTATTGGTTTTCTTCTGATTATTATTATTTTTTTTCTTCCGCCAAATATTTGTTCCTTCGTAATTTTTTTGTTTCGCAAGATGTCGCTAATTAATAAGACATATGGTATATGATATCGAACAGTTATTATGCTTT